>NC_085141.1:201400871-202600871 GCF_024139115.2 Armigeres subalbatus | reverse complement strand
AAGGAAGGGGTTATATGCCCCATCTACAAGAAAGGCGACAAACTGGAGTGTGAGAACTTTCGAGCGATCACCATCCTTAATGCCGCCTACAAAGTGATATCCCAGATCATCTTCCGTCGTCTGTCACCATTAGTGAACGAGTTCGTGGGAAGTTATCAAGCCGGCTTCGTTGACGGCCGCTCGACAACGGACCAGATCTTTACTGTACGGCAAATCCTTCAAAAATGCCGTGAATACCAGGTCCCAACGCACCATCTGTTCGTTGATTTCAAGGCGGCATACGACAGTATAAACCGCGTAGAGCTATGGAAAATTATGGACGAGAACAGCTTCCCTGGGAAGCTTACCAGACTGATCAAAGCAACGGTGGATGGTGTGCAAAACTGTGTGAAGATTTCGGGCGAACACTCCAGTTCGTTCGAATCGCGCCGGGGCTAAGACAAGGTGATGGACTTTCGTGCCTGTTGTTCAACATTGCGCTAGAAGGTGTCATGCGGAGAGCCGGGTGTAACAGCCGGGGTACGATTTTCAACAGATCCAGTCAATTTATTTGCTTCGCGGATGACATGGACATTGTCGGCCGAACATTTGCAAAGGTGGCAGAACTGTACACCCGCCTGAAACGTGAAGCAACAAAAGTTGGACTGGTGGTGAATGCGTCAAAGACAAAGTACATGCTTGTGGGCGGAACCGAGCGCGACAGGGCCCGCCTGGGAAGCAGTGTTACGATAGACGGGGATACCTTCGAGGTGGTCGAGGAATTCGTCTACCTCGGATCCTTGCTAACGGCTGACAACAACGTTAGTCGTGAAATACGAAGGCGTATCATCTGTGGAAGTCGGGCCTACTACGGGCTCCAGAAGAAACTGCGGTCGAAAAAGATTCGCCACCGCACCAAATGTGTCATGTACAAGACGCTTATAAGACCGGTTGTCCTCTACGGTCATGAAACATGGACAATGCTCGAGGAGGACTTGCAAGCACTCGGAGTATTCGAGAGACGGGTGCTTAGGACCATCTTTGGCGGTGTGCAAGAAGACGGTGTGTGGCGGCGAAGAATGAACCATGAGCTCGCCCAACTCTACGGCGAACCCAGTATCCAGAAGGTAGCTAAAGCCGGAAGGGTACGATGGGCAGGACACGTTGCAAGAATGCCGGACAGCAACCCTGCAAAGATGGCGTTCGCTTCCGATCCGGCAGGTACGAGACGGCGTGGAGCGCAGCGAGCGAGATGGGCAGACCAGGTGCAGAACGACCTGGCGAGCGTGGGGCGTATCCGAGGATGGAGAGATGCGGCCTCGAACCGTGTATTGTGGCGTCAAATTGTTGATTCAGTGTTATCTGTTTAGATGTTAACTAAATAAATGAATGAATGGGCATGAAAATAAATTTTAAATGCAAAATATTTTTATCTGTGTAATTGACAATAAATTGGCTTGTTATTAGCTCTTATTCAGTGTCTTGATAACAAATTATTCACTTGTCATAAGACGAGTTTGTACTATTCCATTTAATTCTACTACTTTATTGAACCTTTAACAGATTCGTTTTTCGAACTCAACAGTAAAGTCGTCTTCAGTGTCTCGTACTAGACTCGACTTGAAAGTGGTTTACCATAATAATCAAAAGGCAATAACAATACTTCCACCTTTGAGGGGCAGACCAACAATCATTTGTTTACTTTGCTCGATATGTAGATGGTTTGACAGTTGAATAGGTAGGTTTGGCTTTACTTTTTGCGCAAATCTATATAATACACTCAGGTTCCAACGGTTCCAACAATGCTGACACGAACGAAAAAGGTGATCACCCGTCGGCTGCTGTATGCGATTCCGCGATAGCTGCGAAATCATATCCCTTAAACACTAGAGGGACCATGCGATGCATAAGATTCTGCTGCGATACGGATGCCATCAAACTCCACCACTGCCGTAATCTGAAAAAGTGACGTATACGCCATTTTCCAAAAATGGTGTTAACGAGTACTACTCATCGAGCTCTTTAACAGAAAAATGGAAAACATGCATGTTGTAAAATGGCTGTTTCGTCACTTTTCCAGATTACGGCAGACCACCTGGACAAGGTACTGGTCGGAGCGGCAGCAGGAGTACTCGATGAGAAGATGATACATGAAGGCAACTACGCATAGGCATGGGCAGTCTTTACAGAATGCTACAAGAACCAAACTGTAATTGTGGATACACACTATCCAAAGCCTTCTATCCCTAAGGAGAATGACCTCCGTATCCCACAGAGAACTGCGTTTCCTGCTCGATGAATGCTTCAACCACATCGAGAGCCTCGAGTAATTGAACCAGTATTAGGGTGGCTCAAATTAGTATGGAAAAAAACTTTTTCCAAGTTTTTAGATGGGCCGCCCCGTTATTCGGTTCTATTTGATGTCCTGATGCTCTGGACAAAATTTCAATCAAATCGGTCATCGTTTAGGCGGTTTTAAATCATGCGTGAAATGCTTTCAATCGAATCCAACAGGTGTTTCTCAGCTTATGGGCGATCTCCCAAAACAACGAGTGACTGGTGTGGGTTTCGTATTCGATTCGACAACCGATGCATTTCTCACCGCATTTCTCGTAAGCCGTAGGGGAGTTGCTTAGCAAATTCCGTCTGATAATGCGACAAATTTCTGTGGTTCTAATAACGAGCTTCACCGTTTATTCGAGATGTTTCGAAACATCGTTACTTCGTGAACAATTTTGTAGGGCTTGGTCTTACTGAATACTAGTGCGTCTTGCAACCGAGACCCTACAAGCAATTTAAGTTGCTTCCAAACTTAGACGTACATGTTCATGATAGAATTAGAGGCGAAAGTATAGAATTGATAGTTCCGTTAGGATACGGCAGGCATAAAGAAGGAAGCTGATATATCTCCACTGGCCTCAGCTTCCACACTGATATTCTTCCCTCCACCTTCATACGGGAGTTTGGCAGAAGGAAAGTCGTGCGATATGTGCCATCACAAATATTGCTCTCCGCTCGCTTTCAAATCGACTTCGATAAAAACATTCTTCATGCTTGTCGTATCCTAACGGAACTATCAATTGTATACTTTCGCCTCTAATTCTATCATAAACATGTACGTCTAAGTTTAGAAGATGACATTAGCATTTTCATATCATTGTAAATCGTTTAACTTCACATAGAAGTAATACACTCAAATCATTAATTAATTTAAGTTGGATAAGCTGTTTTTTTAGTTGAAGAAAACTTTTTTTGGTTGAATAAGCACTTTATCAGCATCCAATGTTTGTTGGGCGTATCCAACGTCCGACCTGGGATGATCGTGCGTCTACAAGACAAGAACCGACATCTACTGTTGTTTGTCGTGGTGCTCAAAGTTTGTATACGTTTTCAGCGAAGCTTTCGTCCGATCGATTGCGAAGCCCTATTTGTTTTGCCATTTGAGGAAAACCAAGACCAGCCTGATCATCAATAATTTCTTGAACCGTGAAGCTTTAACTGGGGGCAGGATGTTCCTTTCGGAATTACTTAACGCCACAGTTGATTCAGCGAACGCAATGCATATGCGTGTCAACAGGAAGCGAGGCGATGAAAGAGGAAATTTTAAAACGGTGCCAAAGCGCGCGCATGATTTCTAATTATTCTGTCCGCCCGCAAATAACCGTGCTCAAAAGTTTTGAAGTTAAACCTTCTACAGTCTACTGAAACCCATACCGAATACTGTCGAAACCTAGTGACTTGCACTTCTATGTTCCAGGCTTTCAATCGTGAGACTGGTCATCGCCTAGGTAATTGTCAATTTTTGAATGACTTGACCATGAATGTAGGTATGTACTGTCAAGTCAGATTTGCTGAAATTCTCTTCTACTCGAAATTTGCATTTTTTTCAGAAACGACACTTAACATTTTTTGACTCAAAACAAGGAAGTTCTATATTTTGGTGACTATTTCGAATTTTGTGGATCTTTCTCAAAATGGATTGGTTTTGTTGGTTAGGCAAAATGACTTCAAATTATAAATTATTATAAAAATAAGCAATTAACATAGCTTTTCATGTATATCATTTCACATAGCTTTTCATATATATCATATATTATTGAACTGGGTCATTGCCAAATGAAAATTTGTGCCTTTTTCCGTTCTTTGCCATCAAAATGTTTGAGTTGTATATGCCAGTATTGCACAAAACCGTAGATATAAACAATGTATCTGGTTGTTATTCGGTTATCACAAATAGGATCCGATGGATACATGCAACTGAGAAGAACATACAGCCAACATAACTGGAATAGGAAAATTTCGGGCATAATTACATTTGTTGTAACTATGTCAATCATCATCCGATTTTGACAATTCAGGGATACCTCAACTGGAAAATTTATATGGAACCGGAAAAGAATTAAGTGAGATATGGCCATTCCTTTATAATCGTTCCCGATCAGGCCACAAATTCATTTAGACTGATTTTATCCCAAAAGTCCTCTGATACGTCAAGAATGAAAAACCAATCGAATAGGCGTAACCTGCAGTCGCTGGGGTGCTCTCGAGAAACGTTTAGAAAGGAACATTTAATTTTAGCACCAAAGCTAGTCATTTTACAGCTCTTTTTTTTAATGTATTTTGATCAGGAAGCAACGTATGATTATCAAATAGACCCAGAGATGTATAACTGAACGGCTCTGGTGTATCTTGGCTGGATTACAGTCGTTGGTATTTTCTACAACGAAAAATGTCTGATCACGTCTTCCCTCGGATAAAGCCTTGAGTCTTGCCCATGTGTTGATGGATATGATTCGCAGGGCACAGGTGTAGGAGTAGCCGATCCACCGATTGGTAGGCAAACTGAAAATAGATATCACTCTTGCATTTATTTGAAGAACTTAATGAATATAGTTTATTATTATACGTTCGAGTGCGCATATTGTTGTACGACGTACAATACTGTCGCAAAAAACTTCGCTTGTTGTATATAACACAACACTAGCTACAACATAACACAAGGTACTATATGGCTATAGTAGCTGCAAATTTGATTGAATTTGGGGTTTAGTTTTATACTTCCATATTCGGTTCTGGCAATTTTTATTATGGGTTAGTAGATTTTTCATGTATTAAAGAAAGTTGGGGTTTCAGAACGTTTGATCATAAAAACCGTCAAGCTCGGATTGAAAAACTGTTAATATTAAGTACGGCCTGTTCCACAAATATTTGCACTATTATTATGCAGTAAACGAAAAACATAGCAAAATTTACACTAAATATAATTATCCAGTATTCCCAAATATGTATATCTGAATCTTTTTATGCAATCATAGAAAAAATCTATTTGAAATTTACTGCAAAACTGCTGACGAATGAGTCTGAATCCTGTTATGAAATTAACATTTTGAAATTTATTGCAAAAATTCGTCACGCACCCTGCATATACTAACAAAGAACGGCAGTGTTAAATTGGAATACATATCGCATTTGCTGTCTAATCGGTTTTTAGAGCGGAGGGAATTGCGTCACTTCTATGACTAGGTACTTTGATGTGAATTGCATTAGTTTTCTTTTATTTTCTTCTGAACTACAATATTTTATAAGTACCATCGAAATAAATGTAATTTTGCATTGACCAAACTTTTTCTTTTTTTTCAGGAGATATGGTACAAAGTGCAGTGGTTGTGGTCAAGGCATTGCGCCCTCGGATTTAGTTCGAAAGCCGCGTGATAAAGTGTTTCATTTGAATTGTTTTACGTGTTGTATTTGTAGAAAACAGCTGAGCACCGGTGAACAGCTATATGTTTTAGATGACAATAAATTTATCTGTAAGGACGATTATATGCTCGGGAAAGGACCACACTCCTCAATGACAGGTAATGGAAGGTTAATGATCATATACTGCTATGTTTCTATCCTTCGAAACATTGGAATCATGAGCTTACGGACCAAATAATATCTTTTGTCTTTTATCTTATATGTTCTGGGGCATCATGGTCATTTATTCAAATCAATGTTTTTTTTCGATACCATTTGGGGTCTTAAACAACTGTGCATATTTTGTGCCCGATTGGTTGCTTCTTCGCTTTCCGCATCGCGTAGAAGTTTGTATGGAAATTAGTATGGGAAAACGTATATTTTTGCATTTTTAATTCTAGAGATTCAGTTCGTTCAAGCATTACATCGAGCCATTTAACTTTTAGTTAAAATTGCACAGTTTTATGGTTATTTCTCTGTGGTTAAAAATAACCCTGCTCAGGTCAGGAGCATGGTTAGATTTGACAATTCGAAAGTAAAACTTTGGTCGTGAGAAAAAATTAGTTCTAACTAAAAGTTAAACAAATCGGTGGAATAGGGCGCTAGCTTGTCAGTTTGTGTGCCCAACAGATCTACTTTCATTTTGCTGGGAAAAGTTTTGAAGCGAAATTTGCGAAAAAAACCAGGAAAATCAAATGGGATTATTTCTACTGAAGGAAGGAAGTAGTGCTGCTAGTTTTACACCGCTGGTTTTTCAGATTTGTGCTGAATGAATAATAATTAAATCTGGTAAATTTATTCTCTATCCTAAGAGACGGTTATACGGTGTGGTGGGCTGTATTGTTTAGAAAAACGAATAATTCCGTGTATTGTTCAGAAATCGAATGATTTAATTTTAACGTCTGAACGTAAATGGCGATTACAACACATATTCTCTGGGCTGCGCCACGTCTTAATTGGACAATGATTCAATGTGTGAATGTAAATGGAAAAGGTTTTCAGGTTGTAGAGTGTTGCATTGCAAAAATTGAAATATAATTAGATTTTTCGACCGAAAACGTGATTTTCAATTTTGTTTATACTTGCATGAGAGTAAATCTGATATTTGCTAAAAGTTAAAAGCTGCTACGGGTGACTGCAGTTACGAGTGCTCTCAGAAATCATGCGCTCGCATGAGTGGTTTGCTTGCAACGTTTGACGGAGCCTTAAGGGCCTGTTCACGAATTTCGTAATGCGAAAACCGGGCTTTTTGACCCCCTCCCTCATACAAAAAGTAACATTTTTGGTACCCAATACCTTCCCCATACGCGTAACTGTGAAAAATTTGAAGTTTTTTTTTCTTTTTGCCTTTCTCGTACAAAAAAGTTGTTCCGAAAGGCTATCATTTCACTCCGAGAACGAACTTTTTATAGAAGGCTCGTAGACCCATAGTGTTATATACCAATCGACTCAGCTCATCGAACTGAGAACATGTCTGTCTGTGCGTGTGTATGCATATGTGTATGTGTGTGCACAAAAGCTAAGAAAAACATTAGACAACTTTTCATATAGTAATCCTTAACCGATTCTCTCGCAACAAGTTTCATTCGACAGGGGGCAAAGCCTAGTTGGTCACTATTTAATTTGATAGCGATTGACCGCTGCGTTTGAAAGTTATAAAGAAAATAGTACGTCGAACTATATTAGCATCATATAAGGTTGGTGTCTTGGCTAAATGCGAGAAAGGCAGTATCACTAATCGGTGAATTAAGTTGGGTTTTTTTATGTAGCACTAGCTGTATGTACCCGGCCTTGCTCGGAGTTGTCAGTTTGATTAGCAGTTTTTTCACAATCGGAAAATGAATAAACCAATTGGTCAACAGGATAATTGTGTTTCCTCCTTTATATAAGGGTATTAGGGTAAAACGTCCTATCGTTGTAGTATGTCCTAATGTTGGGGTAGTGTTAAAATAATCCATTCTGAATATACTAGCATAAAAAACAATTGTGGATCCGCTAAATCTCTTCGAATCAATCCCTAGAACACCTTTTGTTTGACAAAATTCCGTTTAAAATGATGAAAAATCAACATTTTTGATTAAAAAATTGCGTCCATTGAACCTATTATTGCGGTAGTGCTTAGGTCCTATTGTTATTGTATCGTTCTCCATAAGAAATACAGATAATACCGCAACAATAGGACTGACCTTCAAAAAATATCGCAACGATAGGCAACTGCGTCCTATTATTGCGGTAGTTTGTTTTTATTGTGATAAAAACAAAATAACATACGTTTAGCACAATTGACAATTTACGAAACTAGAGTTAATAAGCATCCTATTCGACTACTGCAATATGAAGAAAATGAACAGTTCATATTTTAAATATTTTCTGATATCAGTTTTGTTTTAACGCGGTGCTCAACCCCTCCATAATAGGTCGTTTTACCCTAATTGTGAAGAAAACCTTTACTGGCGTGGTCCAGAATTGAGAAAATGGCATTTAAATCCTCAATTTACATTGCTATATAGCGTCCAACTGTCTGGAACTGTTAAGGGACTGTTAAGAAAACTCATTTTCATTGAAATAAGTCGAAAATAGAATTTGACGTCATGAGTGACCATTAAAATAGTTTAGGGGCTCAGTTCTGTCGTCTGGCATTTTTTACGCAAATCAGTCCCGCTATTTGTTTAATTTCGTTAATGACTAATACGATCAACATATCTCTCATAATGCCTCATATTTTTTTCACGAGGTTAAAGTGGATAGAGCATTAAAACTTACATTAGCATTACTTTACTTAGCATTAGAACTCTCTAATTTGTCTCGTTTGCCGTTGCTTGATTTGGAATTCCTTATAAAAAAACAAAATTCCAATTAATGTCGTCCCATAAAATAACACAATATGCAGTAAATGTAGCGCTGGAATTCAGCAATGTGGCAAATATACCAAAGGCAAAGTTCGGTATCTCTAAGGATTTTTCGAAAATATACATTAAAATAGACAACTTTGAGATAAAAAGCTAAAGTCTACTAAGACTAATAAAAGACAATTATGCGTGGAGCAATAACGTGTTTTCGGATTCATCGTTTTGATCAAGAAATATCAGCAACTGCTTAAATCATTCATTAAAAAAAATAATTCAAATTCAAATTCGAAATACCAAAAATTATCATTCACGTTATGCGTAACATTTGGTAGTATAAAACCCCTTCCCCCACGTTTTAGTGTAAAAAAGTATAATTCAAATTGGACCTCCCTCTCCCCCAAACGCGTTACGTAATTTGTGAACATACCCTAAGGGAACTTGCCCCGCTTTACTCTATTATTGTATGACAAATTAGCTAATGCTTTGCATTGCTTTTGTGCACACGTTCTTACACACAATCATTCTCCTATAAAAAGTTCATTTTTGGAGTGAAATGTCTTTGTATAAATTACTATCATAATGTACCCCGACTCCCCATGTTAACCAGTTCAATGGTTCAAACGAATAATTTCATGATCGCATGGACTCAAATTGGAAGAGATTGTATATTGATTGATATATTGATTTCAACAACATCGGTTATTAACTTGCCAAACAACATTAACTGTTATGCAAATCGTTCTTTGCGCTTTGACGAGAGTTTTATTATTTCATAGCATTATATCATAATCTAATAGTCAATTATCTTTCTAAAAGATAATAAATCATGTTAAAATGATATAAGTCAGCTGGAAACCACGCAGTTCACTGTGTGTGAAAGCAGTTGATGAATACTAAGCTGCGAGGCGACAATATACGCCTCATTCTTAGACACTATGCAAACAAATGAAGAAGACATTTCATTTAGTCATAATTTAATAAAATATGTTGCATAAAATAAATTCTTCACTCCTTTCAAATTCAAAGACGTTTTGCACCACTAACCGAAGTATGGGTGTATATATGAAAACATGAATAATATTGCATATCTCGCTTTATGGTTTGCTAAGAGTATGGAAGAAAACAATCAAGACAAAGTATCAAGCAAAACCGCAATATCAATAGTTATTTCGAATAGGTATGTCAACCATACCAAACAGTAGCAGTGATGCATAAATAATAAAAATGTCAGAAGGTGACAGCCAAACACTTTCAACCGCTGCGACATTTCATGGCAGAATAATGTTGATGGATGTTGCTTTTGGTCAGCTGCGTGGCACTGACATTTGCAATATGTAGGCGGTTTGAAGAACGAAATTCCAATGTCTTCTATACAGATACCTGCTTGGTTTATGGTGCTGACTGCTGATGCACAGATAATTCTTACGATGTATAAACGACATGCACTGTAGAATCTCGTAAAAAAATTGAGCAAACAACAGTGTCTGATTCATTCCAGACAGGGTGACACCATGTGAGTTCGACATTGTAACTTCAGCCGATTTTTTTCGGTTCTGGCAGGGTTCGACGGGAAAACTGGTTCAAATTCATGTTTAGACCGCCGGGTACCGGAGATATTCAGAATTATTTGAGGGCATGTCAGAAGTGTTATTTTTTGAGAGTTTGTTCTTTTTAGATTGGTGAAATATTTTTTGATTACATTTTAACAGAAACAAGAGCTTATCCTGAGACTGATAAGTTAATGACATAGATCGGTCAACAAACACCCGACATATGGCCGTTTCCATAATTCCGTAAAACCAGTTCTGAACAAAAAGGCCATAGTTTTTTTTTATTTTTATTTTTCAGTTATATCATGAATCACATAAATATGGGTATCAAACATCATGGTTTTAAATTGCCATAGGTCATAGCAATGGCAATATTCTTTGTAGGGGAGAATGACCCAACATTAAAAAACAAAACAAATGTTAATAAGTTTGGAGACAAGTATGTACATTTTCCTACATTTACCGAGATCTAGAATCAGTATTGACGCTGGAAACCCGTGAAAGGAAAGGAAATGATATAATCAACATAGAAACAAACGATTTCTAATTTAATTAAAGTATGCACATGACAAAACTGCAACATACAAATTTATTCCTTAAAATCTGTTTTTTATAGCTTCACATTCCAATCGGAACTTGGTCAGCTTTTGAATGAATATGTGTCTTGTGTGGCAGGCACAAATGGATACACACCCGGGGAATCGAGTTTATTTCTCACCTGAAAGCCTCTAAAGTTTTCGCAAGAATCCTTCGAGTGAATCTCAATCGTTGGGGCCCAATAATAGCATACAAACTATTCCGAAAATAATTGTGCAATTCAGTTATAAGTTTAATCAATGTCAGTTCAGTTTAAAATCTGGATCGGTACCCTGGGTCGGTTTTGTATGATATCAAAACGTCGTGATTACACATACTCCACAGTCCGTTGCAAACGATACAGATCGCTTCATATTTGCTTTGTAGCAATGAATGAGGCACGATTAGTAAAATTGAGGAATTCAGATTCTGCGAAACTGATTCAAAACTGAGTGGATGTGCGTTGTCAAGAATGAATTAAACTTATTGTATTAACACTCTAGAATTGCTTTTCAGGGATTTATTCCCATGGTTGAATGTTTTCAAATTATGTGGTCCGTTTTATGATATAACAAAGGTTTATTTTTTTGCAGACAGGCATT
The DNA here is from genome assembly GCF_024139115.2 of Armigeres subalbatus. NCBI lineage: Eukaryota > Metazoa > Arthropoda > Insecta > Diptera > Culicidae > Armigeres > Armigeres subalbatus. The sequence continues at coordinate 202,589,576 of NC_085141.1, read as the reverse complement.
AAATCAATGCTATTGCTTAGACGTCAGTATTTTAAACGAGAGAAGTATAACTTTTCATAATTATCTGAAAAACTTATGTAAGACGGCTTTTCCCGGTTGTGTTAGGAGGATTTAAAAAGACCTATTACACATTAACAACTCAAAGTAATTAGTCATCCACTGGTTTCCCAAGAAATTAAGAATGTTAGGAGTGAGGTCCAGCATATCACTGCAGCAATAGAAAAATCACAAGAGTTTCTTTCCTGTAAATTTGACTCAGTTATGTCTGACTTTCAGGATTTGAAGTAAGAGAATGGAGAGTTGAAACAAGAAACCAGTAGATTGAAGAAAACACAGCATGATATGTCTAATATCGTTGATAAACTGGAATACAATGTCGATCAAAACGATCATCTGGTAAATCGCAACAATGCAATAGTTCTTGGTATGCCATACCAAGTAAATACTCTAGAAATAATGCATAAAGTGATTGCTTGCTATGGGTTGCGTGTCAAGAAAAACTGGGAATTAAGTACGTTTGGGCCAAAAGAAGTGGAAAAATCTTAGTAAAAAAGCACGAACACTCCAAACCTGAGATAATAGTAAATAGAGAATACATGTATGATCTTATTAGCCGTTGTAGTAGTAAACCATCAGTAAGAAATACCCCTCTACCAAATGAAAGTGTGGTCTCAATTAATTAAGTGCAATTAATAGCGCTTGAAGTATTTTTGTTTTGTTTTCTTGAGTAATTAAGTAAAAATGGCGAACTCAATTAAGTTTTATCAAGATTGTCTTGAAGGCTTTAATATAAATTATGTAGAAAACAGTAACACCTGTCTAAGAATAGCACAATGAAACATAAGATTTGAACGATTTGCTTAAGTTTGATAATATTCCTTTATTTCTGGATGAGATCAAAGTCTCTATAGATGTACTAGTTATCAGTAAATTATAGATAAAAACTACTAATAGTGTATTATATGAAATACCAGGATATACTTCTATATTTTCTTGCCGGGATACATCGTCTGGCGGTCTTGTTGTTTATATCAGAGAAGGCTTGGGCTTGATTAACTCAAAAATGTCGCTGTAGATGAATTCCATCTTATTGATGTAGAGATTGTCAGAAATACGTTGTCATACAAAATCGTTGGTTTATATCGATATTGGATATTGATCGAGTTACAACATTTTTTTCCATTCAAAATAAACGTCCTCGTTTTTTTTGCTGGTGATATAAATATTTCTAGAGCCAAAAACGCAAATGGATTTGAAAATAAAATAAGTTGATAGAAATAAACTGCATGAAATGTATTCACAGTTTCTAAGTGGTTTTTAGCTGTAATAATGATGTAAACTTTTCCATCACCACTATTGTAGATGCATACAACAATTTACTAGAACAATGTACCAAGACTAAAAGTATAAATATAAAAGCTAATTCTACTCACAGTCCTTGGCTAAATTATAACGCATGGCAATGGATTAAACTAAAACAAAAATACTTAAAACAAAGGTTAAGAATGATCCTCAAAATGAACAATTAAAATCTTTATTGGAATATGTGTCAAAAAAAAGCTGATAATGTCAAATTTCAATGTAAAACTGACTATTACAAAAATATGTCAAATTGTGGAAAAATATAAACCAGAATAATGGGCGGTCTAAGCTTTTAACGCGCTTCTAGCTGAATATCAACAGTCTTAGATTATCTAACAATTCTGAAGTAAAGTGAATAATATTAATTTAATAATTTCTTCTCTCAAATTGGAATTAATCTCGCCAATATCATACCTACACTACCAAAAATCCACACATATTTATTGGCAAAAATCCATAGATTTAACTTATGACGTATATCAGCGCACACATAACCATTCTCCACGCGAACTACTAATAAAATATATGTCCAAATAAATTTATGTGTGGTCTCAAATTAACAATAATTTAATTTATGTGTGGTTCTATATCGATTATATTAGGGTCGAGCTATTGCAAAAATTTATAACGGTGACACATATATCTTATATATATATATTTTTGGCAGTGTATGAGTAACTTAAGTCCCCTTGCTTATACATAAATCGGTTGAATCACTCCATTTTCTTGAGACCTGCTAATGAAAATGAAGCTATGATAATCATAAACGAATTGGATGCAAATAAAAGTTGTGGCATTGATAATTTTCCTACCACAGTCATAAAAAATAATGCAATGAAGTTTGCGAATATTTTAACATATCTTTTATATAAAATTTTGATACAAGGAACTTATCCACAGTGTCTTAAAGTAGCAAAAGTGACACCTGAATTCAAATCTGAAGCTTCATCCGGTCCTACTAATTTCAGGCCAATTTCTACCCAACCCGTTTTAGTAAGATTTTTGAAAAACTATTAGTAAATAGATTAGCGTTAGTTGAACTCTTCGATTTTCTGGTCGAAAAAATTGTAAGCAAATGTACTGTTGATGGCTTATTCATTGACCATTGACCATATAGACCATAATCCAAGGACATTTCCTTCACTGTGTGGTATAATGTACCGTGTAAGGCAATTTATCCCTCGTCATGCACTCCTCAAATTTCATTTTGAATGCATACACAATCATTTTCACTACCTTACCGCAAATCAAAACTGAAAAAAACAAAAGTAAGAAGTCTTACAAAATAGGTGTTTAAAAATAATGTATTCATTACCATTGTTTTACTCAACTTCTCAACTGTACACTGGTTTCTCGCCCAACATACTTCCATTAAGAGGTCACAACCTTATTTTACCCCCACGAACTCATGAGCATAACTCCAGACATGCAAATAATTTACTCAGATTTTTTTTTTTTTTTTCGAGAGTTGACCAGTTGTAGTCTTAATAGACTGGTATCTCGGCTGGGCTCTCCATGTGATACACAATACTAGCAGACGACTCAAGCTATGTTGCTCACTAGGTCACTGCGGCCTGGGTTTGTATTGTGATCATACCGATACATTATTCTTTCTATCTACAGTCTGTCAATTATAAACCGAACAAATAATGGAAGCTCAACATGTACATAGATGTTTTCTGAATAAGTAGTTAACATGTAAATTTAATTATTAGTTACTTGGAGCCGACATTCAATACCTAATAGTAGTCTATGTTGACAACGGGTGGTACTGTTGCCATTTCCAAGTAACAATTTCGAATAAAGATGAAATGATATCATTCTGGTAGGGTAATTTCAAAATAGATTAATTTAAGTAATAAATGGACACATTGAAGAGCTTCCCTTATTTTAACACGGTTGAGTATCGGATGTTTGTCAATACGTCGTCGAGTTAATTGTATCCTATCAGTCACAGTAATGTCATATGTTAAAGTTTCAGTAGTCTAATAGTGATCATTATACAAAATTTCTGTCCAGTTGTTCCGTAATTGCTTTTTTTTGGTCAAGTTCTATTCCCTTTTCTAATATTCAAACCTTTATTATTTATTAAAATAATGAGGTCTTAAATTCAGTTATTCAGATTCAGGGTATACAATATTCAATATAATAGTGGATGAACGCATCATATGGTCTATCCTCATTTCCGTAAGTGGTCAAGTTTTTAGTCTTGTAGCAATAATAGTGGTACTAGTTATTCTCTATCTTGTGAGTGCAATGGTCTCAATTAACTATTCTAAACAGAACTCTGTTTCTTGTCTTTCTGTCCACCGATGGTCATGTATTTATTTTTCGTTTTTATTATTTATTTGATATCATTAAATTTCAGTCATTTATTTTACTATCGGTCATTTATTTTATTATAAGGTAAAGGTCAGCGAATTTGTCTTAATACGAGAAACACTAAGTCATGTCCCCTATATATCCGCTAATTTTTCTAACTAACCTAATAGAAGGAAGAGAGAAACAGTTTTTTGCGTTGATCCATGCAGCTAGAGAGACTAAAATAAAAAGATTATCGAGAAGATATAATAGATACATTCACTATCTCCAATGCCAAATTAGTAAATCTACAAATTCTACTTTTCACTACTAAAATTCTACTTCTACTTCAGCTATACTGCCGTTATACGCATAACTGTCCCATGTATATAGGGAATCCCAGCAAACATGGGACAAATATACGTATGACGGCAGTATACGGGTACAAAATGAATTATTGTTAGCTACTACTACAAGTATAAATAGATGTATGCTATTTGGATAAGCGTTTGTTTCAGGGTCTTGTTAGTATTAGAGTTATGTTAGTTAGACCCCTACTGAGCCCTGCCGGCACCTCCAAATTTACCAATAGGCAGTTGTTGTTAGATCGTGCGACACTAACCATTAGTTAACTTGGAGGCATGGTACCTCAAGTGTTTGGTATAACTGTTGACCTTATTTAAGTAAGATGTGATAAAAGTTTCTCTACGGAGCTTATTTTCAAACCATTACCATTAAAATAACGATATTCTTGTGAAGGAGATATAAAAAATGGACAAATATCTTAATTTTTTAATTTAGTGTTGAACTTAACCTTTGTTTTAAAAAAGCACTCTATTAAACAACAAAAATAAAAATAAAATAAAAATCTTTTTAAGACACTTGAAATATCATCGTCAAGCCCCTTATCCATGGACAGGCAAATAATTTACTCAGATCTAGAGCAATAACTAAACTAGGACAATCTCGAACATCCTTCTATGGTCCTTCTGTATACAGTATAATTCCAGAACAATTAAAATCTCTCAATAAACGAGTATTATTTAAAACCAGATTGAAACATTGCTATAAATCCACAATCATTGTATTTTTAAATTGAACGGTATCAACAGCCAGATAATATAATATAAATTATTATGAATTATCACTCTACAAAACTAATGTTAATATATAGCAAGTGAATTTGATATTTTTTCGAATCTCGGATCTCTTCAAAGGAACTTAATTTCCACTGGGAATCCCTTGTTTAATAAATTTAATATTTTTTTATTGTCTTTATTAGGGAGACTTTCAGCCCGAGGCTGGCTCGTCTCCGATTTAATATTATGTTTTCATCACTAACTTACACACACCTCCTTATTATATGTTTTGTGTTTGTCTTAATTTTTCTGATGAGTCCACTACCATGGGGCTCATGACAGAGCTTTTTGGTGTGGGGGTTAGCGGCGGGCTCTTATAAAAAACTGAGTAGCCGTTCAATAAATATAAATGAAACGTACAGTCCATCCATTATCAGTTTATTCATGCTTTATTTATTCGTTAAAACGAGTAATTCTCGCTGACGCACGAGATTCTCAAAAATGCCCAAATTTATGTTCATTTTTATAATTATAAATTTATTTGTCAAATTTGTATTACTTACAATATTTTTGATTACTAGCTATCTCCAAATGGAATTTAAGCGAATTCAATAATATTACATAATCTTCTGAATTTATAAATTCAACATAACAGGTCATATATCATTGGAAAGAGGAAGAGTGTAAACTCAATTTTCAATAATGAAGGCAGCTATATTGAATTTGGCCGCCATATTGGATTTATTTTTGAAAACTATTTTTTCGCAAGATCGATTTTGAATATTAATACAAATAAAAATAAACAAGACCTCTTTTCTCAATTCTCGCCTTTTTCATTGATGGAAAAATAAGGAAAAATAAGTTTACTACTACTTTACTTTGCTTTTATAATCATCAAAATAACATTCTTGAATTATTTAATCCAATAACTTGGCTCCCTTATGTTTCGAGCATTCTAAATAAATTACTGTTGTAAATATGCTCTTCATTTTCAAAACATATTAGGCGTAGAATAGTGTATCAAATCAAAGAACTGACAAATTGAATTTATTGAATTTATTTATTGAAATGATATGACAAATATAGGCTAAGCTTTTCAGCGATGTATTAAAATTTAAAATCAGTGGTTGCTAACCTTGCGAAAAAATAGTTTTCAAAAATAAATTCAAGATGGCGGCCAAATTAAATATGACTGCCTTTATTTTTACTGCAAATTGAGGCCACACTCTTCCTCTTTCCAACAGTATGCTGACCTCTGAGATTGGTTGAGAAGTGTTGATGTTATGGTTATGACAGTTTCGGTGAGTCAAGAATTGACAAAAAGCTAGGGGTCCATAAAAGTGATTTCATGTATAATTAACGAAGGGTTCATCTTTCTGTGGAATTTAACTCGAATCCTTCATAAACTCGCTGAAAGCTTTCGAATGAACATAAATTTAGGCATTTTTGAGAACCTCGTGCAAATAGTGGCCCGGACTCAGCGAGAATTACTCAAATACACTTCCCTGGGTAGTATGATCCTCTTGATATGCTCATGAATACATGGTCGCTTGGCTTAGCATCCTTGCAGTTAACAATTCTGGAAGTGCTCAATAAAGCTACAAAGCGGCAATGTCCCAGTGGGGGGGTGGATTGCCAACGAAGAAGAAGAGATGATGCGCGTTCTCAGTTACATCGTTATTTGAACATGTACATAGCTGTGCAAGAGTTAAGTTTTGAAGTAAACACGTAAAGATATAAAAAAACATGATTTACTACCATCGAACAGTTTCGTATTTATCAAAACATAAGACCCGCTAATATAAATGAAAAGAAATAATGCTACGAAAATCAAATGCATGGAAATTTATGACGATGAAAAGTTATACAGCAGAATCAGTCGTACATATAGCACACAGATCCAATCGCAAAAGTCGAAAAGGAAGGAAGTGAAACAGATTAATTTGTCATTTTTGATTCATGCTGAAAGGAGTTGCATGAATCTAGACACGTCGATTAGTTTACCAATGGGTATGGCAGAAAATATGTAATAATATCAAAAACGTTACTATCATCAATAATGCATCGTAATGCAAAATATTACAAAAAATACATGAAAACAAAGCCCTTACTGTTATTGCATTTATGTATTGTATTTCTATTACAATAAACTTGCTTGAAATAGAATTTATTATCGAAATCCAATTAGCTAATGTCAGATTATTTAAATTAAAAACTTGCAGAATTTTGGAATATATTTAAAAATGGCCTAATTATTTACCTATATTTTTAAAAAAAAATCGGCGGGTTTTTGTACAACATATGTATATGAAGCAATCAAGGAAATAAATTTCACTCGGGTTTTCAAGGGCACCCCACGCAATATGGAAGCAAAGCACAACTGTCATTTCTATTATTCCAGCTTTGCTGTGTCGCAAGAAGGCGTGAAGTAGTCAAAAGGATTGTCGTGCGGTGCTTCCGTTTTGAGTGGGATGCTCTTGAAAACGCGAGTGAAATTTATTTTGAATTCCGGGAGGCTTGTTCTTAACTGCTTCATATACATATATTGTACAAAAACCCGCCGAATTGTTAAAAAATATAGGCAATTAATTAGGCCATTTTTAAATATATTCCAAAATTCCCGCACCCAGAAGCTTCAGAACTTTCGAAGATTTGTCAATTTTTTAAGTCGTCCTAGAAAGTTGCGAGCTTTTAAAAATCGCTTGTTGAGAAATGTGAGAGCATAATTGATGCAATCTAAACGGATAGCCACAAGGTGATCCTTCTGAGGTTCTAGAAAATCCAAAGGAATGGTCAATCGTTCAAATACATCCAATAATGCTGCGACTTTCAATAAATCATTCGTTCACTTTAAGAAATGGAATCAAATGGTGTAGTACGAAATCGTCTTATGACAAGTAAAGACATTCCACTAGAAGCTTTAAATAACCTATGACTGACGTATTGTAGAGCTCCATAATTGTCAATCTTGGGTGATGTTCCTAAACTTTTGGGGTTCCCAGGTCCGATTCCACCGCGTGCAACAGCCTGCGTGTTCGTGGCCTTCCACGGAGTCGCAGGGCTCTATTCGGATCTCTGGTGAATTTTGTTTTTGCTATTCTTTCCGGCCGGCCCACTGGAGTTTGCCATACTTTATACGATTCACAATATTTTTTTCTTTATACACTTGGTACAGCTCGTGATTCATGCGTCTGCGCCATACATCTTTTTTCTAGTTTCCCATCGAAAATTGTACGTAGCACTTTTCGCTCGAAAACCCCAATAGCCTTCCGGTCCGCCTCTTTTTACTTTCTTACGAATCAGAGCAAATTCCGTTTCCAATATTCGAGGAATCCCCTATTCGCAGCGGCAATACGTCTTTTCACTTCACAGGAAACGTCATTGTCACATGGCACAAGTGTTCAAAGATAAACAAATTCTTCAACAACTTCCCCATCAAGCACTACCTCAGCACTAACACCAATAGGTCTACCTTTATCTTTACCCGCAACCATGTACTCCGTCTTGGTAGAGTCGATGGTTTAGCCTATCCTCGCCGGCTCCCTCTTCATTAGGGCAAAAGCCTCCACTACTGCCCTGTGATCGTTACCAATGTAGCCAATGTCGTTAATGATTTGAGTGTGTTACTTCTACGTGAAGTTATATGATCTACAATGATATGGAAATGCTAATATCATCTCTTTCCCTATCATCAGACATGTAGATTTTGAAACTGGAACGATGAAACTGATTAGACTAGCCAGTTTTTTCATTTACTGAGGGAGCGCATCTAGTTACAGTATTTTTTTCACACAGATTATCAGTGGATCCAGATTGCTATACAAAAATCATTTCAAGAATAGACTACTGCTCTGGATGATCCGGAGCTTCCCAAGGATAACTTAGTGTCCACCTGGAATCAATTAGTGGCCCTGGACATTACTTTACAACAGATTGTTCATTGCAAATTTCTAGAACAACTTTTCGTAGTATCAGATACAGGCCACCTACCCAAGCAGCACACTTTTCATAAACGAGTAGCTGTCTCTTATGTACGACTACATCCAGTCATGTACAAGTTGTTGCAACCAAGCCGGCCTTAATTGTGCTACTCAGGTAGGATCGAAGAGTAGTGCATATATTGGTTTTGGTGTGACAATGTTAAAACAAACGGATTATGAACAGTCACATCTGTCAAGAAGAATTTCTGGAATCTATAATATCTCCGAGTGTCCGGAATCTTATAGTGGGTCTCCTGCTGGCCACCCGGCGTCAATAAGTGGTCCTTGCATTGATTTTGAACTCACCACATTGCTAGAAAAATTGTTTTAAAACAAAATGCGGCTTTGAAAATGTTTATGAACACTCTTGACACCTCAGGGAACCTATTCCGAAATTAGAAATCCGGGGTGAACTTGTTTGATGAACCCAAATAGATCAGAAATAAGCACTTGAGATCATTTCAAGAAGTTTGACACCCATATTGTTGGGGTTCCAATGATAAATATTTTTGGCCAACCCCGGTTCCCGGGGAACCTGTTCCACAATGGCCACTCCGGAGTCAACTTGTCTGGTGAGTCTAGGATCATGAAGGACATGCGCAAGAGTTAATTTCACGAAGTTTGGTACCCATATTGTTGATGTTCCATTGAACAATGTTCATGGCCACCTATGATCCCTCGAGGAACCTGTTCTGAAATGGCCAATCGAAAGTCTGTACTTTTGATGGACCCAAATCAATAAAAATCAATCTACTAATGAAATTTCAAGTAGTTTGATACCCATATTGCTGATTGCCTACCGAAATCCACGATCAGTATCATTTATGCAGGACATGTTCCTGGAAATCTGGATTTTCTTGGAATCAAATTGACCGGATCGGTTCATCGTTATAACTCGAGCTCGTTCAGTAGCCGCTAGGTTGCGAATGCCGACGGAGGTCCTTCGTAGCTTAGTTGGTTAAAGCACCAGTCTAGCGTACTGTAGGATCATGGGTTCGAGTCCCATCGAAGGGAAAGTGGTTACCTCCAATACATTTTCCAAACCAATATCTTCCACATAACGTACATATTCACATATGAGTATATATGTCTCTTTTTAGAACACAAATTATCACATAAATCAGTACTTCAGAAGAAACGTTTTTATTCAGGCTATGCGCAGTGTTTTTAATTTATAACACAGCGAACTAGCCAATTTACGTGTTAAGCACTTTATTTATCTGAAAATCTGATGCGTTATAGCTATTTCTCTTCTTCAGGCGGGAGATAATTTTCAGAATGTAAAATACACATTTTTAATTAACTGTACAATACTTTTTATCAATCAAATCAAACTGCATCTGATTCGGATCGATATCATATATGAATGACGAAGTTATTTTTCACTAGACAACCATCTAAAAACAATTAAAATAGCTTTATAGAAATGTTGTTCAAATATGTCCCTCTTGCCCCGTGTATGTTAAAACTCAAGGGCAAATGAAAATAGCAGATTTTGGCTTAAATTTTAAAAAAATGAATCGTTTTCGATGCCACACAATTGTTTAATTGGTCAAAATATTTACTTTACGTGTCAATGATAAATTTAGAAACAGATATTTAGTTGGAAATCCATTGAATTAAAATAAAAGTAATAGATTTTCCCGGTAGTTTAAATTTATGATCAAGCAATAGCTTTAGTATGGTGCCTCAAATGGTTTTCATTCCAAATATTTTTGTGTCAGGTGAACTCGTTTATAGTTCTGCTTCATCTTCCTAGAACATTGTTACCATTAAAAACATTCATCGATACATCTGCAGTCATAGTACTCACTTACCCTGTATTTTCACTTGCCCCGGGGTACCTGAGATCATCTCAAGGGTACCTGAGATCATTTGAGATCACTCAAGGGCAAATGAAAATAGCAGATTTTGGCTTTAATTAAAAAAAATAAATAGTTTTCGATGCCACACAATTGTTTAATTGGTCAAAATATTCACTTTACGTGTCAATGATAAATTTAGAAACAGATATTTAGTTGGAAATCCATTGAATTAAAATAAAAGTAATAGATTTTCCAGGTAGTTTAAATTCATGATCAAGCAATAGCTTTAGTATGGTGCCTCAAATGGTTTTGATTCCAAATATTTTTGTGCCGGGTGAACTCGTTTATAGTTCTGCTTCATCTTCCTAGAACATTGTTACCATTAAAAACATTCATCGATTCATCTGAAGTCATAGTACTCACTTACCCCGTATTTTCACTTTATTGATGTTGTTATCTGTTCTTGCCCCGGGGTATATGAGATCATCTTATTCTGAAATACGAAGGCGCATCATCTGTGGAAGTCGAGCCTACTACCGGCTCCAAAAGTAACTGCGGTCAAAAAAGATTCACCACCGCACCAAATGTTTATTTAATTAATATTTATTTATTTGGAGTAGGGAAAAGCCCGCTTGAGTAAAGCATATCCCTTCCTCAAACGGGCGCAAAACCTCCTCTTCTTTAAATATCGACAAAAATTACATTATTGCAATTCCTGATCATAATACCTGGTTTACAGTTCGTCTTTGAGTGATAAAACGGCCTACTTTTCCATACCAACAAAATGGGTGCTTTAATGAACATTATGCAACTCAAATGGGTTGCATAATATCCATTATAGCACTCATTTGGGTGCTATAATAAAAATCCAACATCGGAACAGTAGTTACATGACTACATTTTGCTGAATTAGCTTGGGATAGTGTTCAGATAGTGTATTCGTCGCGTAATAAATGAAATAGTTTGATGGACATAACATCAGACTTTTTCAAAGACGAGTTCATCTATCGCTTCAAGGCTTGTAGAGCAATGCTATGCGGCATGATAACATAGAATTTGATTGTTCTTTGCAGCAACATTATTTATTGGCAAGAATTATCATGTGGAGGAAATCGGTCTTTACTATTTTGGTACAGATTTATCATAACAAAGCTCATTTTTCGTCATTGCAAAAAATAGCGTGTGCAACTCGTTGCAAAACTCGATTTTTTCAGCACTCGTAGTATTTATCCAACTCGGCAAGCCTCGTTGGATAAACGTACAACTCGTGCTGAAAAAATCATCTTTTTGCAACTAGTTGCACAAACTACTATTTCCAACAGTTACAATGTTTACTTAAAACTTACAATTTTCAGATTCTTAGTATTAAATATCGTGACTAACAATAAACTAGAGCCCCCAAAACCAAGGGGCTGCAAAAAAGATATTTTAGTTACTAGATAAAGATTGTCGCTGTCGTCGCTGTCCGGAACATCTTTTGCTGGCGAGGATAGGGGATCTAAATCCCACTCGGAAATTTGTTCTAGACATCTCCGCGATATCTCTGAGACAAAAAGTTGAGTCTCCTAGATATTTTTCTGCGATGTCTAGAACCTGTCACACCTCAAATCCACCTCAAATGCAACAACCGTTTGCACCGGTGTCTACCTCAAATTTTAGACGAGTAAACCGTTTTAACCGAAAGAGATTTGACATATCGGGTCTCTTAGATAAAGCGGAGATATCTAAAAGACATGGGTACCACAGTTCTACTAGATTTTTGCTAGAAATTATGGAGATATGTATACCTCGATTCTTCTTTTTATTTTTTTCTAATGTTTACATTATATTTCGAATTTAAAAACAAAAAAAAACTATATACTTCAATTTTCCTTTACTTTTATTGATATATACCGAGATTTTTAATACGCACCCGTAATCGCAATTTTTAATGCGCACCCAATTATATACGACGGCCAATCAAAGTGGTTATTCGGCGTTGTTGGATGATATATAGTATTCCCAAGTGTAATGGGCCAAAATGGTATACGGAGCAACGTCATCGCGATTGCAGGTATCATCGCCGATTGGGTTGTGTCGGAGAACGTCTCGTCCCAATGAAATCGACGTGTGGTACGCTTTCCAATGACCGCTTGGGTCACGATCATCACGGGATGTTTCCACCCACGTGTATCAAGGGATTTCTTCTTCGGTTTTGGGGTCGCCTCAGATGGTATTTACCGCCGGATGTCTCAAACCGGATTTCCACCGGGATGTCCAAATGCGGACTATTAGTGTTGTCTTTTCTGCAAATTAGGATGAAAAAGGATAAAACTAAAGTTTCTGAAACACCTGGAGCAGACTCTTTTGGAATTCTCTCGGATTAATAAAATAATTCTCTAGGAATTCTAAATAGTTTTGCCGACACCACTTACACTGCCATTGCCGCCTCCGCCGAAATACACAGTCGATTCCGTAAAATCCCGCAATTCTTTTCAACAGTTTCTACTAAATAAACTGGTTACCACGCAGTCACTGAGAATCTCATAAAGAATTTTCGAGATAATTTCTCAGCAGCTTTTTTTCCGATCTGAATTGGGGAGTAGAAAAATGGCGACTGCAAAAGGCGCGAGACAATCTACTAAACAGCTAAACCGATTCAACAGTGAGTATGTAGAGGTAAACAAATACACTCGCAAAAATCGAGGGGAATTATACATTTGGTTTGGGTCCAAACTTATTTTGAAACTTGGCTAAGGTGGTTTGCGTCCTATTTAGGTAGATTCCTGTTCGCTTTTAGACATCCTTCCATGCGGGATGTCAAGGAAGGAAAAATACATACGATTTGACAGTTAGGTACCACATATGTTTCGGACAGCAGAACAAAGGGAACCGAAGCGACAATCTTTATCTGGTAACTAAAATATCTTTTGGCTGCAAGTATTGCACAAAACTTTTCCGAATGTTAGAGCGAGGGATATGAAAATCAAATTCAATTGCACAACGATTTAAAAATGCGGCACATACTAGTGAATGGTTCATTATGTCCATAATTTGTGCGTGGATTCAAAAATGAATTAAGTCGATGCTGACGGTAGGGAACATTTAGAACTAATCAGGGAGAGCAAATGTGGGCAATCAATTCTGGGTTGTAGAAGGTCCGCAACAAATGGAGCCCTAGATACGTCACGACGCTCACTTAACAACTCTAAACCAATAAGCTTGTAGCGGTCGGTGTAACTGGGTAGGTTATTTGGATCGTTCCAGGGGAGATGCCTTAGGGCGAAACGTACAAATTTGTGTTGAATAGCCTCGATACGCAAGCCACTGCTGTTATAAACCGGTGCCCAAACGACAGTAGAGAATTCTACAATCGACCTCACTAAAGCACAATACAGGGCTTTCAGACATTGGATATTCCTAAAATCTTTTGATAAACGGAAAATGAAACCAAGCATCTTAGAAGCTTTGGAGGATACGAAAGCGACATGATCGATGAAAGATAGTTTTGCGTCAAATAGTACACCTAGATCCTTAACGACACATTCTTTTTAAGATTTGTTGTCCCTATCTTGTAACAGTAGTCGATAGAAGAGCGCTTGCGTGAAAATGAAATCACTGTGCATTTATCAGCATTGAGAACCGTACATACGATTTGTCTCACACCAGTCGATTGTGCTTGAGTTTGTAAGAAATAAGCATCCTGAACATCATTAACAATCCAGTAAAGTTTAAAATCGTCGGCAAAGGAAAGCTTCTGAGAATCAATTAGTTGATTAACATCGTTGAGGTAAACAAGGAATATTAACGGCCCTAAATGACTTCCTTGTTGTAAACTTGAAGTTCTCTCTCAAATGGGCGCAAAACCTCTTCATCTTTTCGTACCAACAGAATACAATTTAACTCCAAATGATACATAATACAATTATTTCTTACAACTATTAACAATAATTAACTTAGTCTAGATCTAGTATCAACAATTTAAGCTAACCTTTCTAAAAGTGTGACAGGGTGAGGGAAAACCTTTTCCGAAGAGTGTTACGACTCAAGTAAAAATCGAATTCATTTGAGCAGCGATTGAAAATTCTGCACATGCTCAAAAATGGTTCGTTGTGCCCGTAATTCGTTCGGGCACCGCGGAGGAAAAAGAATTGTCTAGAACGAAGGTTTTGTTGGCTGACGTTGAAATTCAGCTGGGACAAAAGAGGAGGCGAGTCAATGTTCAGAAGTAAAAGGTCTGCTACAAATAACGCACGGGCAGTATCACGACGGACGCTTAGTAAATCTAGCTCAATTAACCTACAGCGGTCCTCATAACTAGGCAAAATGTCAGGTTTCTCCACGGGAGGTGACGTAGAGCGAACCGTACGAATTTACGCTGAACTGATTCAATACGGGAAATATTATTCTGATAGTAAGGTGCCCAAACTACAGATGAATATTCTAAAGTGGATCTTACTAAAGAACAATATAGAGCCTTTAAACAGTGGACATCATTAAAATTCCTTGCTATTCGAAAAATGAAACCCAGTGTACGGGAGGCCTTAGAGACTATGAAAGCAACATGTTCATTAAACGTCAGCTTAGTGTCTAATAATACACCTAGATCCTTGACAACAGTCTCTCTACGTAGTGTGGTGGATCCAATAGTATAGTCAAAGGCAATTGCTGAATGTTTACGAGAAAACGAAATGAAGGAGCATTTATCTGGATTGAGAACCATACAATTCAGCTGACACCAGTCAGTGAAGAGATCCAACTGCGATTGCAAAAATAGTGTATCTTGTACACCGTTTACGATCCAAAATAATTTGAAGTCGTCGGCAAATGATAGTTTAAAGCACTTGAGTAGCAAGTTAATGTCGTTCAGGTAAACTATAAAAATTAAAGGACCAAGATGACTGCCCTGGGGAACTCCTGAAGTCACAGGGAAAACGAAGAAACACAGTCGCCAATTTTATCGCCATTTTACGGTTTCCTAAATAAGAACTGAGCCAACAGAGAATGGAACCAGAGAATCCAAGTCGTTCAAATTTGGCGACAGCGATTTGATGATTGATTTTGTCAAAGGCTGATGAGAAGTCAGTATATATCGAATCGATTTGTTGTCCTTTCTGAAGAGCTTGCATAATAATCGAGGAGTAGATAATCAAGTTAGTATTTGTAGATCGCTTTGGAACAAAACCGTGTTGATCCTCAGAAATGTAGTTCAGGCAATTGTAGGATAGGAACTTTAGAACAACTAGTTCGAACAATTTGGACATGGCACATAGCGCTGCTATGCCACGATAGTTTTTTACCTCTTGCTTATTACCTGTCTTGAAGACAGGGAAAGTGTATGATTTTTTCCAAAATTCCGGAAAAATTCCTGAACGTAACGATGAGTTGAATAGGATTGACAAAGGTAATGACAAACTTGTAGAACATTTTTGAGAATAGTTGAAGGAATACCATCCGGGCCCGAACTGGTAGATGATTTTAACGACGAGCAGCATTCATCGACGTATTCTGCCATGACTAAAGGATGTTGACCGACTGGAGGACAGAGGGGTACGCTGGCAGCAGCTTGCTGTACTAGTTGCTCAGTAACCGACTGATTAGAAAATACACCAGAGAATTGCTTTAGGAAAAGGTCACATATTCCCTCCGTGGATGTTTGTTCGATGAGTCCATTCGTCATGACTGTTGGAAGGCCAGATTCTTTTCGTTGTTTGTTCACATAGTTCCAAAATCCTTTTGGGTTGCGACGAAGTTTTTGCTGGATTTTTCGTTGATACGTTTTGAAAAGTCTATTGTTTACACGCTTATATCGTTGGTTGGCGGAGAGATAAACTGCTTTGCTAAACCGAGATTTGTACTTGGAGTATTTCCTCAAGGCGGACATGTATAAATAACTGTTGCTCCAGAGTGGGCTTATAGGAGAGGATGATAAGCATTTGGGGACGAATTGGTCAATAGAATACAGAACAATATTTGATACTAATGTAACGGCTGAGTTGACATCAAAGTCTACAAGGATCTCATGCCAATCAATAATTTCTAAAAAACGATTCATGGCACAGTAGTCCCCATTTTTAAAGTCGTAGTAGATGCTTTGTACTGGATCGGAGAAGATGCAAGACGTGGTGCTATTTAGTGTAATTAGCAGTGGTGGATGGTGAATAGATGACGTTACAAGGTGAAGGGCCTCAATTAATGTGTAACGTATGTTACCGTCCAAATTAGCGAAGCAGAGGTCAAGCATCCTACCATTATCATTCAATATATGATTCAATTGATGAATGCATGCAAGGCTGTAATTGTCTAGCAGTATGTTGCTTGCTGAACTGAGCGAAGAATGATGAGCGTCGGGATAGAGATGTATCGATGAACTTTGTTTCCATTTGATATTTGGTAAATTGAAATCGCCGAGAATCAATATACTATCACTAAGCTGCATACGAGTTGTGATCCAAGAGAGTGAGCGAACATGTTGGTCAACGACTACCTGATCAGTTGTCCTATCCGGAGGTATGTACAGAACGCAAATGTACAATGTGTGGCTTTGAAAAATAACTTCAATCCAAATCTGTTCAACAGCTTCTGAATTTGGAATTGATAACTGACGAGCTTTAAATCTATTTCTGATAGCCAGTAACACTCCTCCACCAGATTTTTGTTACTGTTACTGCAATTACGATCTAGGCGGAACACGTTATAATCAGTACCAAAATTTGATTTGAAATTGTTGTTTCGTTTAACCATGTCTCGGTGAGAGCAAAAGCGTCATAGGTTGAATCAGAGGAGGCGAGGAGATAATTTGAAATCCGTGTGTTCATTCCGCCAACATTTTGATAATAGATTAAAAGTTGCTTATCTATACCATTGTCGATAATACTCTGTTGATTGACGGCATTGGTTTGGGTGGAACTGGAAGTCGATTGCTCGAAATTGGATGAGATGGCAACAGAGAAGTAACAGAGAAGTATGATGAGGTGCAATCGCCAATCTTAATAGCCATTCCACGACAGCTTAGATAGGATTCAAGCCAACAAAGGAAAGATCCTGAAAACCCGAGACGTTCAAACTTTGCGATAGTAATATCATGGTTGTAACGTGTTATATACAAGACGCTGATAAAACCGGTAGTCCTTTACGGACATGAAACATGAACAATGCACAAGGAGGACTTGCAAGCACTCGGAGTACTAGAGAGACGGGTGCTTAGGACCATCTTTGGCGGTGTGCAGACGGTGTGAGGCGGCGAAGAATGAATTACGAGCTCGCCCAGCTCTACGGCGAACCCAGTATCCAGAAGGTAGCTAAAGCCGGAAGGGTACGATGGGCAGCGTATGTTGCAAGAATGACGGACATCAACCCTGCGCAGATGGTGTTCGCTTCCGATCCGGCAGGTACGAGACGGCGTGGAGCTCAGCGAGTGAGGTGGGCAGACCAGGTGCAAAACGACTTGGCGAGCGTGGGCGCATTCGAGGATGGAGAGATTATTCTCGAACCGTGTATTGTGGGGTTAAATTGTTGACTCAGTGTTATCTGTTTAGATGTAAACTAAATAAATAAATAAATAACATATCAACATTTGTAAAAATGTAAATCAGAACTGAAATTTCAGTACCCATGTCATGAAAAGAAAATAATAAAAACAAACGTATCAGAAATACCCACATCTGACAACTCTGGTGTTTTCGTACATCGATAGTGTGAAAAAATATGGAAATGGTTTGATATAGCGAACTCAATAAAAAGTGTTTCTCCAAAATTTGTCTAATGTCGTACAAAATAAACCAAAATGAGAAACGATTTCGCATGCAAACCATCCTAGATACGTATTGCTTATGATCGGATATCAGTTCCATATTTGCTGGACTTCCTATTCATATAAGACAAATATGCGATTGTAGACAGCGTAGTTAAAATAAATTTATTCATCGTTGTTAACGTCAAAGCTGGAACTTTTTTTCTTGATAATTCCACTTATACTATCCATAAGTTTGGAGTATGGAATTCATAAGCCAGCTTTCAAACGGCATCAACCTGTTACTGCCCATGATTTCATAGTTGACGTAAAAACCTTTTGCATATATTTCGAATAATTTAAGGACAAACATCGCAAATTTAAAACATTTCAACCCGTAGGCACATAAATGAGGCTTGTAATAAGCAACGTATCGATGTTGCAGCGGTTGAAATAACCTAGTGAAGGCGTAATAAGCTAAATTCGCCGACATTTCGAATGGTTGATACGTCAACTATGATATCATGGGCAGTGTAATAAAACCCGCAGAAAATATCTGTTTATAAGCGATTGCTTATAAAAATCGTAAGTAAGGTCGTCAATCTTTTTCATCTTGGAATAAATAATATATCGTGGAACACAATAGTTAGACGAAGTATACGAATATTTTATTGTGATTTACCACACATCTTGATTTAACACATATTTCACGTAGATACGATATACAGTGCTGTTCTATTCCATTTTATTTATGTTATTATTATTCCATCGTTCTCTCTCATGTCTCCTAACATAGACTCCAGTTATTGTCTATCCGGAACAAAGTTAGTACGCTTTTTATACTTCGGAAGTAGTGCGCTGGATTCGCCCAAAGATGCGCTAAACAACGCATCAATTAGTTTTACACAGGTTTTACCGGTTTTACAGATAAAGCTTCGGAAGAAAGTTCGGTTCGGAAGTCCCGACTTCCGAATTCTAATTAGGTGCTACGCCGACAATATGTCTACTAAAATCCGCTAGACGCTTGTCTCAAGTCCTTCAACGCTACATAAAAGAAACTAGTTTGATTCAAACATTCAAATTGTCAAATTGTTGATTCAGGCGTCAAATTGTTGATTCAGTGTTATCTGTTTAGATGTTAACTAAATAAATGAATGAATTGATTCAAACATGTCCAAAGATGCTTTTAGAAACCGAATAAGTAGAATGGTGTATCATAAATTATATTTTCGCTTAATTCATTTTCGAAGAATGAGTAGAATTGTTAAAAAGTAAATAAATTTTAATAATTGTCAATCGACACTAAGCTACGAGCCAGAATTTTTTCTCCTGGTGCGGTATTGCCAGTAAAAAAAAGGAGAAAGAGAGAAATCATTTTGATGAAAATTTATTTAATCTAGCATGTTTTTTTAAACGTCGTTTGTGCTAATGAGATACTTTCTTTTATTGCGCTCTCTTTTGCTAATATCTATAGGTTTGTTTTGCATTTGTAACATTTTCACCTCAACACGCTAAACCAAGCTATTTTCCTCAGATCTCTGTTGAAAACTCATATGTAAATGTTAGTATGACTCGAAAGAGAAAGTAAACAAAGAGAGCTTCTCTTTCGTACATACGAAGTTTTAAAAAATCAGCCAGACATATTCTACGTTTGAAACGCAAACACCGTTTCACTTCCACGCCAACACTGACAGTGATCCTCGGTAAGAAAAACAATAGAGTATATTCTTTAAACAATCCACCAAGTTTTATTCACCCTGCCACATATTCCCTCTGTTTTTTGATTTTCTACTGAGCTCAAAATTATTTCGCGCTGCACTAATCGTCTCCAGATCCCATATATCTTCAATCATCGGTATAGGTAATCCAAATGTACAAAACAGGATTTTTTTAAATTATCATAAGAATAGAAAATATACGGTTCACCTAGCAAAATGCCGCTGGTAAGAATTTGGTAATAAGAATTGCATGTATGCGATAGAAAAACGTTTTGTGCTTTTTACCGGTTTGCATGGATCATACATTTATCCACATACATTCGGTGTATTTGATCCGAAAATATTCGTTTTTCTTTTGGCTTAGCGACTTTTCACATTGAAAAAATATAAAACACCCTACTTAACGTGTGTATGTACTTTGCAAAAGCGTGTGATTCGGCAAGCTCAAATCTTTTTAAAAAGAAGCTGCAAATCCGTCGGAGCAGCAGGTAAAAACCAACAGAAATCCCATTGAAGTAGTGGTTGGAGATTAGCTGTGATTTGGATTAGCATTAAGCGATTGAAATGGGACGAGGAAATTTGCTTAAACGGATCGACCCAAAAGAACATTATCGAAAATGTATTTAAAAAGGCATAACAAAACGACGATTTGGTTGCATTTCCCTGGCGAAGCAATGAAATAGGATCTATTATTCTTGTTCATATGCCCACGGCTGCAAAAAAATGAAGGTTCCCATATACATGTACGAGTTTATAAATCTTAGCTAGATATTTTATCCTACAATCCTACATGCACAGCGTCAGATGCGAGTTTCACACAGATAACTTCAAGATGAACGGATTATTCCATCTACCAATTATCACACGGTCTCACTTTTATTGCCACTTTTTGCTGATGTTTAGTGTACACATTCAGCCTTTTCTGTGTTGGCCGTTCCCACAAAATAAGCCGATGAGGATGATTCCGGCCATGGCATGTGCTCCCAATGATATGGTTTGGTACACATTTGCCACTGACGAGGTATGGACTGGACACCCTTCTAAGCACACTTTCCCCTCTTAGTTTTCAACAGTGACATGAAAATTGTTGCAAGAAACGAGCATCATAACACAATCAAGAAGTTGTACAATGTAAATTTGAACTGTTTACTTTCTAGGGACTATAGTTATACATTCAAAATGTACGCCTGTTTAACCCTTAAATGCGCAATGTTGTTTTAAAACAACAAACCGAAAATACGTTTAATGTTAATAATTTCAATGGTTATTTACGTTAAAAATATTTCCGACGATTTCTAAAAAAATCGCCTTGCGCCTTTAAGGGTTAATAATAATTTAGGGCCTGAAGCCATATTATTTCATAAAACTCTATGTTGGCCAGATAGCGCATTGTCCGCTAGAACTAGCGAATATGTGAACGGGACATAAGTGTCAAAAGTGTGTCTCACACGTCTAACATTTTGTACACATACATACATCCATATACATATACAAACACCACCAAAGCAATGAAAAAGAATTTGGTTTGTTTCTTATTTTTGTGATTTTTTTCAGTAGTGAGTACGCGTGTTAAAAGAAGTGAAGAGATAGGTGCTGTATTTCTTTGTTCTACGATTAGATAAATATATGACCAACATTTGAAAAGGGCGGAACAGCCAAAATGTAAACATAGCAGTTTTTCGTTTAAATGCATAGAATATGGTGTAATCTAGCTCATAGTAATAAAAAAATGTTATTTTCTATCAGTAAAAGTTATTTTTTGCCATTCCTGATCATAATACCTGGTTTACAGTTGACGTTTGAGTGATAAAACGGCCTACTTTTCCACACCAATGAAATTGGTGCTTTAATGAACATTATGCAACTCAAATGGGTTGCATTATAGATAGTAGAATCTATAGATGAGCGAAAGCATGGCTGAGTCGATTTTTTTGACCGTGCACACACGCATATGACGTCACAGCCCTTAACGTTTCCATTGAAATCGTGACGTCATGCTCGTTTGGAGACGCGTTTGACAGTTCGTTTGGAGACAGAGGATTTATTTTCGCTCATCTATATATTCCACTATCTATAGGTTGCATAATATCCATTATAGCACTCATTTGGGTGCTATAATGAAAAACCAGCATAAAATCAATAGTTATATGACCAGATGTAGCTCAATTAACTTGGTTGAGTGTTCAAACAGTGTATTCTCTGTGTCACGTAATTAATGGAATAATTTAATGGACATGGCATCAAATTCTCTAAAAGCAGATTTATCTACTGTTTTATGGCCTATCGAGCATACAATGTGGCACGATAACATGGAATATGTTTGTTTTCTGCAGCAGCATGACATTTTGGCAAGATTGATGATGTGAATTAAATACAATTGTACCATTTTGGTACAGATGTATCACATTAAAGCTCATTTTTCGTCATTGCAAAAAATAGCGTGTGCAACTCGTTGCAAAACTCGATTTTTTCAACAATCGTAGTATTTATCCAACTCGGCAAGCCTCGTTTGATAAACGTACAACTCGTGCTGAAAAAATCATCTTTTTGCAACTAGTTGCACAAACTACTATTGGAAAACTTGAAAAAAGGGCGTATATCCATCCTGGTTCTATTCACCAAACATGTTTCTTACGCTATTCTTTCAAAAGCATAGGAACTTAGCAAAATTTGCATAGATAAGGTAGTTTAGTTTATTGCATTTTCACTGATGTTTGCTGTAATAATGAATATTTTAATGAGAAATACGAAACAAGGATTTCCTATCTTTTACTGGAGCTGTTGCTGTTACGGCACGTACATCAGCCTACTGAAAGGTTTATAGTGGAAATACGCCTTTCGAAAATAATCAGATGCAGGCTCCTGCGAGAGCACTGTACCTATAAATCTTTGTTCAATGTATACACTGGAATAGCAGAGAAATGATTAGATACCACGTTTGTTTTTATTAAACCTTAATAATGCATAAAAATCATATTTAAATCGATTTATTTATTTTTTTTTGGTTCCTTACTAGAAACCTAACAAAAGCGCATTTTCGTTATGAAACCTTAAAAATGTATATTAATAGCTGTTTTGCGCACATGTAACATGAAATTATTTGGAAACAGATTTACTTCAGTCAGGACAGGTAAAATGAAACATTAACATAATTAATGCCTTTCAGTGGTCAGACCGCATCGTGCTTTCGTGCTGTGCGGTTCTTTCTCTCTTTGCGGAAGGAAGTTTTTAATACTACCCGAAGCTATTTTAATTTCAACGGTGCTTCTTAGCGCTATTTGTACCCACTGATCCCGTTACGATCTTTGCAAGGACCCGTGCCTTCGTTTTACGTTGGACCCGTTTGCGGAAGTAAAATTCCGACAAGCGGTGGTAATCCTGCAGGGACACCGTTCTGGGAAAAAACCTCTTAGAAGGTCACGTCTCCACGCTCAGCAATGAGTATTAACAAAAACAAGAGGAAGGGGGAGTCTCTGAATTCTCCATTTCCTTCAAAGAAACAAGGTTTCAAGACCGTCCTGCCCAAGCGCGGAAAAAATAGAAGGAAGCTGGAGACTTCAGATATTCCTTCTAAATCTAATGTTGACATTGTTTCTTCTCCTATCGAACTGAGCAATCAGTTCGATTTGATCAATGATGAAATTGAGCAAATCGAATCTACCTTTAGCCCAGGTGATTCGATTCATGCGAAGAAACAAAGGATTCCGCCAATTGTGGTATCTGTTGCCGAGTTTTCTGGCTTTCGGAATGAGATTTTGAGTAACCTTCAGGGCATCAAGGTTTCATTTCAGATTGCTAGGAAGGGTGACTGCCGCGTTTTGCCGGGATCCTTTGACGATCGCAAACGTCTTCTTCACTATTTAACTGAAAAGCGCCATAAATTCTTCACATACGACGACAAAACTGAGCGATTGTTCAAAGTCGTCTTGAAAGGTCTCCCCAGTGATGACAAATCACTGGATGAGATTAAAATTGAAATTTCTCAATTACTTGGATTTTCACCAGTCCAAGTAATTAAGATGAAAAAGAAATCCCACTCTGGTACTTTCCAGAGGGGCATTTCTCAAGAATTTTATTTAGTTCATTTTAACAAAAGTGAACTAAATAATATGAAAAGTTTGGAAAAGGCCTGTATTATGTCTCATGTCCGTGTTACATGGGAACATTTCCGCAGGCCTGGGGGAAATTTCCAAAACCCTACCCAGTGCCGTAAGTGCCAAAAGTGGGGTCATGGAACCAAACATTGTCACATGGATGCTAAATGCATGATTTGTGGTGGAACCTCTCACGCCAAGGACGCATGTTCTGTGAGAGAAGATTCCAATAAATTTAAGTGCGCAAACTGTGGGGGCAATCATAAATCCAATTTCTGGGAATGCCCTTCACGCAAAAAGTTTTGAATTCCCGTGCAAAATTGATGACGGGAAATTCCAATCGGATCCCAGATTCGACGGGTAGAAATTTTCAAACGCTCAAATTTCGAAACCGGTTACCGGTCGAGCAATTCATACCCACCACAATTCACAAACAAATTTTGCCGCTCGTCAACGGGTAGCAAGCACTTCAGTAAATTCCAATTTTTCCAATGTACCTACGTATGCAAACATCGCTGCTGGTAGACCAAATTTCTCTTCTCAAAATGAGGTTTATACCCATGTCCCAACGGAAAATAACGGTCATGTTGCCGATTCAGCTAGCATGACTGCTTCCGATTTTGATTTTTTAACTGAACAATTGCATCACATGATTGATGCAATGTTCAAAGCAAATACCATTCCTGAAGCTGTTCAGGTTGGTATAAAATACTCACAAACCATTGTTATCGGACTCCGTTTCAATGGATCCAAATAATTGTGTGAAAGTTCTAAATTGGAATGCCCGCTCTCTAAAGGGTAAGGAAGATGAATTATTCAACTTCCTTTCAGTTCATAATGTGCATATTGCCATTATAACTGAAACTTATTTAAAACCAGGACTCTCCATTAAAAGAGATCCAAACTATTTTATCTACAGAAATGATCGTCTTGACAGCGCCTGTGGTGGGGTCGCCATTGTCATTAATAGACGTATCAAACATAAATTATTTTCTTCGATTGAAACCAAAGTTTTTGAAACCATGGGAGTTTCTGTTGAAACAAATTTTGGACAATTTTCCTTCATTGCAGCCTACTTGCCTTTTCAATGCAATGGGCAGCAAAAGAATTTGTTGAAAGCTGATCTTCAAATTCTGACTCGCAACAAATCAAAATTCTTCGTAATTGGTGACTTCAATGCCAAACACCGTTCATGGAATAATGCTCAAAGCAATTCCAATGGTAAAATTTTATTTGAAGATTGTTCTGCGGGATATTATACTATTCAATATCCCAATGGACCAACTTGTTTTTCTTCCAGTCAAAATCCTTCTACAATTGATTTAGTTTTAACGGATTCAAGTCAGCTGTGTGGCCAATTGGTAACTCATGCTGACTTTGACTCCTGACACCTTCCTGTAACGTTTGAAATCTCACAAGAAGCCATTTATAATCCAATCAGCTCTACTTTTAATTATCATAGAGCTGATTGGGATTTATATAAAACGTATATCGATAGGAATTTTGATTTTGATATTCCTCTCGATACCAAAAGTGATATTGATAATGCTCTCGTATCTTTGACAAATTTAATTGTCGAAGCCAGAGGCATTGCAATTCCGAAATGTGAAGTTAAATTCAACTCCATTATTATTGACTACGATCTTCAGCTACTGATCCGTCTTAAAAATGTGAGAAGAAGGCAATACCAAAGAACTCGCGATCCCGCGTTAAAAGTTATTTGGCGAGATTTGCAAAATGAAATTAAAAAACGTTTCGCTATTCTGAGAAATACCAACTTTGAGAATAATGTCTCGAAGTTGGATCCCAGTTCGAAACCCTTTGGAAATTAACAAAATTCTTAAAAAAACCTCAAAAGCCAATTCCAGCGCTTAAAGAGGGAAATAAAATTTTATTAACAAATGGCGAAAAGACTCAAAAACTTGCTCAGCAGTTCGAGAGTGCCCATAATTTTAGTCTAGGTCTCACTAGTCCAATTGAGGATCAGGTTACACGGAGCTTCGAAGACATTCTCAATCAAGAGAATGTTTTTGACCTTTCGTTGGGAACCAATTTGGATGAAGTGAGATCTATTACTAGAAAATTTAAAAATATGAAAGCCCCGGGTGATGATGGTATTTTCTACATACTTATCAAAAAACTTCCGGAGAGCTCTTTATCCTTTTTGGTTAATTTATTTAACAAATGTTTTCAATTGGCATACTTTCCAGATAAATGGAAAAACGCCAAAGTTGTTCCAATTTTGAAGCCGGACAAAAATCCAGCTGAGGCTTCTAGTTATCGCCCAATCAGTTTGCTTTCTTCAATAAGCAAACTGTTTGAAAAGATTATTTTAAATAGAATGATGGTCCATATTGATGACAATTCTATTTTTGCTGATGAGCAATTTGGTTTTCGCCATGGGCATTCAACCACTCATCAGTTATTAAGAGTTACGAACTTAATTCGGCTCAACAAATCTGAAGGATATTCGACTGGAGTTGCTCTTCTTGATATAGAGAAAGCATTTGACAGTGTTTGGCATGAAGGTTTGATTGTAAAATTGATGAATTTTAATTTTCCTCTGTATATCATTAAACTGATCCAAAATTATTTATCAGATCGCTCGCTGCAGGTAAACTATCAGAATACTAAATCTGATAGATTACCTGTAAGGGCTGGTGTCCCGCAAGGCAGCATACTGGGGCCCATATTGTATAATATTTTTACTTCTGACTTACCTGATTTACCACCAGGGTGTCAAAAATCTTTGTTTGCAGATGACACGGGCGTTTCAGCCAAAGGGCGTAGCCTTCGTGTCATTTGTAGTAGATTGCAAAAAAGTTTGGATATTTTCTCCACTTACTTGCAAAAATGGAAAATTTCCCCGAATGCTTCCAAAACTCAGCTTATAATTTTCCCACATAAGCCGAGAGCTTCTTATTTGAAACCTTCTAGCAGACATATTGTCACTATGAATGGGGTTCCAATTAATTGGTCTAGCGAAGCTAAATATTTAGGACTTCTGCTAGATCAAAATTAACTTTAAAAATCACATTGAAGGCCTTCAAGCCAAATGTAACAAATATATTAAGTGCCTATATCCACTTATAAACAGAAAATCAAAACTTTGTCTTAAGAACAAACTTTTGATTTACAAACAAATTTTAGACCTGCCATGTTGTATGCTGTGCCAATATGGGCTAGTTGCTGCAATACCAGAAAGAAGGCACTCCAGAGGATTCAAAATAAAATTTTGAAAATGATTCTGAAGTTGCCTCCGTGGTATAGTACCAATGAACTTCATAGAATTTCTAATATTGAGACATTGCAACAAATGTCCAACAAAATAATTTCCAATTTTAGACAAAAATCGTTGCAATCTTCTATTGCAACGATTAATTCCTTGTACCCTTAGTATAAAATAGGTTAAGTTTAGTTTAAGTTGAAAACATTGTAATTCCTACATGGTTCAATTCAACCAGAGGAAAAAATTCTAACTGCCAGAGGCAATTGAAATGTATTAATAATAACTAAAAGCGTAACATAGCAAATAAGGGTGATAGTGTTAAGAAAACACGGAACACCTAGTCTAAGAGATGAATGCATGTATTAGATAATTAGCAAATAAAACCAGTTAAAAAAAAAAAAAATGCCTTTCAGTGGGTGGATCAGTATCTATACCGAGTTGAGGCAAGTTTTACGACTAATTATTTGAGAGACGTTCATTAAGAATCAGTCACCCTCAGAATTGATTCATCATATGCTTTTTGTATTAAGTTTAATTTGAATTAGTAAAATCGATTGTATAACGATATAAAAACTCAAAGATGCAGCCCAATCGAGTTATACGCAAAGGTGATGCAGAACCACGTAACTATATGTAATGGATAATATTTTGTAATTTTGGTTTGTGTGTCTTTAGTACAATGATATTTTACTCTTCTCAAAATCTCAGTATAACACCCCGGTATCGTTGCGTTTGAATTTTTTACAGCAACCACTTTGAATAACCGTAATCGATGCTGAAGGTTTACGGCTGCAAACTGAAAATTAGAACTAAACTTGTTGTTGCATTAATTAGACTTCAAGGCTTGCGATGCACTTATAGGTTTGGTTGGTTCACAGAAACCAATTGCGAAACTGTTAGAAATTATCATCATCAGTGAATAATTATAAATAGATATAATTTAATGCATTGGATATAAAGCATTAACTCTTCCTTGATCTAATGATCCGAGAGAACACAAAACCCATCGAGAATCGGCTGAGATATTAACGTTGAAGTCTATCAATGTTCCCAAATATGGAAAATACAGACGTGGTTCCAAATCAAAACTGTTTTCTTCTGATCCATGATGAAAAGCTTAGAAATTAATGTTTTAATTAGTTTATTTCTTGAGAATAACTTGCCACCCAATTCTAGCGGAACAGAAAATACCTAAAAGTAGGCAATTTATCGGTGAAACGATGGGCGGAATAACACATTAGACATTGGTAATTTCCATGGCGTATTTCCAGTGAGTATTTGATTTTGGGCGTAGTACATGTAATTTCCATTTCTGAAGCCAATATACACTTAGCTGCATATTTTGGCACAGCACATCGAAGTGGTCTTCATCTATAATATGCAAAAAAATCATTTTTTGTTGAATATTCACTAAATAGGAATTGATTTACAAGCTTAAAACTTGGCAAGCAATTTTCTCGGTTTCATGTTAATGGAATTCCGCCCTTTTCAAATGTTGGTCTAATTTATATTCGTTTTCTTTTTCTATTTACGATGAACTTGGAAAAATTTGAAAAACAAAATCCAATCTTTCTGATGAAATGGTTTTTCGTACATAGTAGGTATATGGGAACTTCGAATTTGAATTATCTTTATATAGGGAAAAAGACGACTTTGGCAGGTTTTGTTCTATTATTGTCAGGGGGTCAGGTTTTATGAAATTTGGCCACAATATTCTTTGATATGCAAAGAATGTTTATGTCAAATTTGAACATAACCAGCCGGACAATAATAGAACAAAACCTGCCAAAGCCGTCATTCCCCCTATAATAAATTGTAAAAAAAGAGAAATAATATTAAGAAAACGATTTGTTTTCTAGATAAATTGTGTACGCAAAAAAATGTATCAAAAATTGATCAATTTTTGGCGAGACAAAGTTCGCCAGGTCAGCTAGTTATTTATAAATATATTATTTTTACCTAGTTTCAGCTATCAAAATATAGGATTGCTTGACCACAAAAATAGTTTAACTGAACTTTGAGATAATATAAAACGTTTACCCAAACTATCGGCTGTGCAAATATGGCCTGATTTCAGCCGGGATTAAGAAATCATGTTTGCGCCCATGGGTGAATTGCTAAACGATGCGGCGTTTGAAACATTAGATTTTCTGTACCGGAAAACACTTTAAAATGCTACGTCACTTAAAGATCGTTCCCACCTAAAAATATCATTACACGGTCCTACCTGTGTGTTTCAGTGTTCCTTATATTGCAACACACAAGCCCGTGAATAATTATTGCTCGTATTCATTAACAATGATTCTACCATATCCATAACTAATCTTGGACCTCCTGCCGCTAGCGTAGGGCTCTGCGGGATTCCATTCATCGCCGATCCCAGGAATGAATGGTATCATAGCAACTTCGAACAAATCGGGCAAGTATGTAGAATATTGAAAGATGCAGTTGGATGATCATGATGCAACTACAAGAAAACGATAAAACGCAGGAAAAAAAATCATGGCATCTTAATTGTAGTAAATTGTGGCCTGTACGATTACACCGCGTTGATAAGAAGAACTGCAATGATTGAATATTCAATTTCAATTTTGTACAATTTTGCATACAATTTGAGCTTGAATATTATCCTTGGGCATAGAATTCCATTGTGTGAGCTTTATGGTATATGAATACAAAAACAGTATATTGGCTTGAAAACCTTGCAGATAATAACAATAAAAGTGCTGAATGATCACTAAGCTGTGAGGTAGCTTTGAATGCATTAGATCATAGCCTCCTCACAGCTTAGTGATTATTCAGCCATTACAATGGGTATTAGATCGCCCAAAGAAAAGACGATAGGCAAATTTTACATTAAAAAAATATATTCCTGTGATTTCATTTTCTTCTATATATTATACATCTTCTCCATCTTCTTCTTCTGTATACATAAAAATAAATTTTTGTCTGTCTGATCCGGACAGGGGATTTTCGGGTCGTGGGAGGTTCTTAAGATGGTTCAAGACCCCTCTCCCTTGTAGGAACATTTACCCTCCCCGAATGAAACACAAATTCCAAAGGAACTAATCAAGCAAATGGAATCAAATGTGGTCTGTGAGGGTTTTCGATGACAAGAAATGTTTCTATGACGGTTCGAGACCTCTCCCCACTCTAGAAGGGGATCAAATGAATTCAAATTTGTCATGTGAAGGTTCTTGAAGGCATGATTTGTTTCTAAGGCGATTCGAGACCCCTCCTTGCTCTGGAAGGGGGGAAGGCTCATATACAAATGACACACAGATTTATGCACAACTCGAGAATTAATCAAGCAAATGGAACTGAATTAGGCATGTGAAAAAAGTTGAAGGTTCTATCAGAGATACGACCGCAAATTCAACGTAGCGTTACGTATTATAATAGTCCTACGATAGTGGATTTTGAATTCGATTATGAATATTTTGTGCATGTTCACGCCGGATGCCTAATAGCCAAAATGTAGGTGATTTACTGTAAAAAGGGAGATTTCAATACTGTCTGGTAAAATTCAATTTTCAATAGTTTAACACATATAATTCATTGTTTTTAGTAGTTAGGCAAAATCTTAAAGAATTTGTCGATCGATTGATTCCAAAATCTCCAAAATTGGATGGAGGATGGCTGAGTTATTAGCCCATACTTCCTGACCACCTTTCGTGACGGTCTCAATTTTTGAATCTGCAGAATGACCCGGATCCCCTATCTTCCCGAAGGATGTAAGCCCACGCCAAAAAAACAGAGATTTGCACCTTCTGAATATTTCATCGTCTCTCTCGAGAAAGAGGTCTCTGAAGGGCCGAATGAACTCGAATCGCAGAACAAACGTGAATCAATTCTGGGCGAGACGTAAACAATATTAACCGTACGGTAAGAAGACCATGCTGAGGGTGGTGGTTGGGTGTGATCCACTGTTCGGTGTAACAAATTTTCGGGTTACTCAAGCCGAATAGGGTACTCTCCCCGTGACAAAAGGCGTCGTCGTCAGTTAGCAGCCAGCCAGTCAAGTCTTTGTACCGCTTCCAAGATCGTAGATTGGGTCATGGCATCGTAGACCAGACTCCAGCATTCGCCGATCGTGACAGAATACCATTCAGCCAGTCGAACACGGTTTGACACTCCTTTTGCTAGGAGTGAAATAGGTCAGCAGCCAGCTAGTCAAACCTTCGTTGCTGCAACCCGAAGACGAAGTCAACATAATGCGCGAAAGTGTTCTCTGTGACAGCAGCTATCAGTGCGGAAGTTTCCTCCACAGGAACTGGTGGACCACCCTCGACGCCGGGGGAAGTCAAGAGGATTCGAGTAAGGAAGTTTGTTGCACGATTACCGAGGAGGGATTCAGACACCGTAGCAGTGAATCAGAGGTCGCACAGTTTGAACACCTAACACCGAGCATGAGCCAACGGCCAGGACATTTATACAACACCCAATGGGCCAGTGGACCGAACCCACACTCCATAGCATATGCGTCTATACGATTGCCGTCGTTAACCGCACGGCCACGAAGCCCACTAATTAGAATTGCTTCGCGTAAACTTGTACGAAAAATGGGAATTTTTCATTGGCACTTGGTATGGTTTAGCAGAATGTATAACCCGGCTATATATAAGTTCTCATTCCTACTGAATATTTTACTGAATACTAAAATTTACACCAGTATTCATGTTATTTAACTTACAATATAGATGAACGATATTTTTACTTTTGCTGTTATCTAGTTTAGCAACGTATGCATATCCTGGTAAAGATGGTCATGAGTTTCCATGAAACTTCAAACCAAAGACGATGTTTCCAATCGTACTCAACTGTGAACGACAGCTCTTGAAGGCTGATTTTCCTATCCAGTATAGCATGCCGCAGTTCGTGCTGTCCCGGTGTGTGGCGGGTTGAAAGGCACACGATAGACGTGTGTTCCCTCGCCTTCAGCATTTTTTTCATTCATACTTCCATACACAAACGGGGGAATCTCACGCTTTTACAGACAAGCAGCACTGACAGTCTGTCAGTTAATGTAGGTTGATTTGGAATGTGTCAAAAACATAAAAAAAATGTTCGTGTTAGCTTGTTATAATACCCCATCGTCATCACGAAAACTGACCAGAAGTGATAAATTCACCTTCACGACATCCACATTCTGTTTCAGTGTTGAGTGAGCATAAGGGATGCGCCAGAATATATGGCTTTTGTACTTTACAGTACATGAACGATTGGTAAAGAAGCTTCATTTATATACAAAAAATGGAAAGCAAAATGGATTAATTCTAGATTACGAGATTAGTAGATTACTATATTGTCTATTATATCGCCATTCATGGTTGCAAAAGTTTTAGATGATTACAAGTTCAATCATAAATTATGTAGAAACTATTTTAAATTTTTGCCAAACTCGTAAGTGAATGTAGCGAATGAACTCGATTTTCAGCTTGGTAGTGTATGTGTGTGTACAAAATGTGTCACTTATTTTGATTCTCAATTGATTTGCTCGCAATATGCAACCGACGAGGGATCCTGTTCTATTATTTCCTATTGAAATTGACTTTATTGGAAAGGGGTTCAAAAGTTATGACTATTATTCTATTTTCACATACAAGATACTAATGTTTAACTTTTTAAGCATTTGCTCTCAACAAGTTGCATTCGATGGGGAATTTGTAAATGGATGAAAATAATGAGACCAATAAATTTTTCAGTGATATGTAGACCTTTTGGCTTTTCTCGTACAACAAAGTTGTACCGAGAGGCTACCATTTCACTCAAAAACATTTTTTGTAGAAGGCCCAGAGACACATGATGTTTGCTCGACAAACTGAGCAATTGTCTGTCTGACCGTGTGTATGTGTGTTTATGTGTGTGAGCACACAAAGACCGAAAAACATTGGTAAGCTTTTTATATGGTAATTCTTATTTTCTCGCAACAAGTTGCATTCGACGGGACATAAACTCTAGTTGATCACTATTGAGTTTGATTACGATCGCATAAACGTCTTATGTCAGCTTTCTCCAACTTAAGAAATATGTCGTTGAATTTTTAAAACTCGTTTTACATGGAGAAATTTAAAAAATTCTAATACATATATCGATAAAACCGGATTTTTTTTTCTGAAAATTTGAGATAATATTCTTTATCTGTATACATTGCTATGGAAATATTAAATGGACCATAATTATATTTATTTTTTGATCAAAAGTGTATAAAAATCCGGAATATGACTGTTAAGCGAATAAATAGCAAGATGGGACAACACAGGTGGGTTTTGATTTTCAAATTTCTAGAATGAAGCCTATTATTTTATCAGTTTTTCATAAAGAAGAGTTCATTTTATGCTTATTTCTGACAGAAAATTAAAATCGACATGGGACTCCTATGCGAATCACGGCAGTATAAGGTTGATACATTGCAGTACATCCAACATATTTGATACGCAGAAAGGTAGGCAATTATTTTTGGTCGCACTAAGTCGAAATTAAATGATAACATCGAGAAAGCCATGAACACCGCTAGGTGGATTCTGGGTTTTTATATGCCCTTTAGATATAATTTCTTCTGTGAATTACTGCACTTGTTAACTACAAAGTGGTGAGTAAAATGCATTTTTCAATGATAAATGACCTCTTTCTACTTTAGAGTTTAAAATTATACGACAGCCATACTACATTTTGATTGGTACCTATCAGGTTAGAAATACTTGTATTCATGGCGCGTAATATTATTTTTCACTTAAACAATTTTCCTAACAAAACAGAGTGTTGTATTACAAAGCAAATATACAAGCAAATCATGTGTAAATAAACTGCACCACGGAGCATACTTCACAATGCGAATGAAATATGATTTCAGGGTGAAAATTGTGAGCGCCACCAACCACCGCTTGGACAATCCAGCCAGACCAGGGGGAGGGAAATGTTTGCTTGGCATATCTGCGAGCTTCAGCTCTTCGTGCCTTTGACGCGGCACGCAATCGCTTGCACACACTATTGTTATAGATTGAGCATGGCCTGGCAAGAAAACTCGAGGGTGGAAGCAAGTAACACGCTGGAAGCGTTATTGAAGTTTACACAAACGGTGGCAGAATGGAGGGGGTTTCAAAGTTACCGTAGTTTGGCAAGAAATTGATACAATGTCTGAGCAAGGAGTAATGGTGAAAACGAGACTCTTAGTTCAGTTTCCTGATAGAAACCAATCGGAAATCAAATTAATTTCGAAAGACTTTTATGGTAGAAGACGCAATACAGTTGTTATCTGTGTTGCATAATGTCATTCGACGAATTTAGTCTAAGCGTAGAGGCCATACACATTTTACGTAAGCACTTATAGGAAAGGTCAGTTATTTTCTTACGCAACATATAAATTCATCAAAATGCATTGTATGTAAAAAGGGGCTAGGGGTTTGTAAAACCCAGAAAATCCCTTAAGTAAAACATATACGGCCACTTTATTGATATCTAATTCTCGACGGGCGCAAAACGTTTAAATGGTCCTATATTCCTTCCAACAGTACAACTGGTCTAAACCTATTTTCAAGTGGATTTTTTTTTTATCAAACCTCAGATTGCAGATTAAAAAATGGTCGGGGTCCAAACCGCGGCCTTTTGACTGACTTGTGATATTTTGTTCGCAAAAGGAAAACGGAAAGTATTTTATGTCAATTCATGCGTACATTTGTTGAAGGATATCCTCACTTATGGCGTTGAACGATGTTCGATGCAATTTGTGATTAATTGAATCTGTTAGACGAACACTTTGGCAAAAAAACTTCAATTTTCATTGGCGCTCGGTTTGATTTGGGAGAACCCTGACCAAACTTAAGAACTACAAGCTTTTTACCTCGTGAACTTGTTAGAAAATCTCGAAAAGTTATACAAATGATTTCCAGCATTTTACTGATTGGTATGTCCACTGTTGAAAGATTAATTATATAATCAATTATGGACACATTTCACTCCTTTTAATTCTAATTGACATTACATCTCCCACTGGGACATTGTCACGTCTCAGCTTAGTGTTCATTCAGTACTTCCACAGTTATTAACTATGAGGTTTGTAAGCCAAATTACCATTTTTGTATTCGTATACTTATCATGACACGCTTACATTTCACTTCTACTTTAATCGCAAACAAATGAATGTAATAATATCCTGTGTTTTCCTGTTTGCCAAGATTAACGAATTGCTTACCAAAGAAAATTTCGTAACATATATATGACTCATTGATATTTTAATCTCCACAGCCCTCCAATTCAAATTTAAAAGTTGTCAAACAATTGATTAGTGCTGTTCTTACTATACTTTAGTTATAGTTGTGTTCCTTAGAATAACTGGATAACAAATGGAGCAAGCTCAGCAGAATTCAAAACTGAAGTTTACAAAATATATTTTTTAAGTATAATAAATAAGTCTGGAAATTCTCCACATAAACACAGAATGAAAAAGCGTGTGTTAAAAGTGTAAAACATCTCTACATTGATAAATAAACGCCTGTTTACGGTTGCCCCCTTAAAAATCCTTGCAGAGCAAAGTCAGCTTTGTTGTAAAATACTTCAAGCTTGCAGGCTCTCTGGTGGCTGTTTGCTAAGAGATTTTAAACGGTTTTTGTTATTCTACTTGAGCATGCTGTTGATCGAGAGGGTGGAATTCAAGTTTGGCGCACTTGCTGGAGGGATGAGAGAAATGAATGAGTGGAAAACATATCAAATAAAAATAAAGGGATGACAAAACCAGCATGTACACCCTACTTTGCTCAGGAAATGCTTGTGGTAAAACGATTTCAACTCAACAACTCTCTTGATTCCACTTGTTTCGATTAGTACAAATATTAAATGAACACATTTCGTATAACTGTTTTCTCATTTTTTTTCAGACTCTTTGATGGGCTCAGGATCTGAAGATGAAGATGAGGATGAACACCTGAGGCCTGGGTTGGGGTTAGGTTCGTTGGGACCAAATGATGGACCTCTTGGTGCATCAGATTTGTCTGTGCAAAGTATGAGTACAGATAGTAAAACAGGTCATGATGATAGTGATCAGGGTTCCTTAGACGGTGACCCCGATTGTCGGGGAGACTCACAGGCTGAAAATAAAAGCCCTGATGATGGTGGTGGTTCGAAACGAAGGGGCCCTCGGACAACAATTAAAGCCAAACAGCTTGAAGTGTTAAAAACTGCATTTAGTCAAACGCCAAAACCTACGAGGCACATTAGAGAACAATTAGCCAAAGAGACTGGACTGCCAATGAGAGTAATACAGGTAAGTTTTCCATTCGAATTCGATAACCAACATATTGTCTGTGTTTAATCGCGATATATCATATTTAGCCGCATAACAAGAAACGGCTCCAGATTGTCTGCATTCAAAATTAAACTATCCTCAGATTCGGTAGACACAGATGGCATGATTTTATGACACACGACATGGGTTGAATCAAATGTAGAAGAGGTATCTGTTCGGAAAAAAATCAAAAGATCACAAATATTGACACTTGAGAAACTATGAGAACCATCATTCCGTTGGCCTCCGCCTCCAACGAATCTTCTTTGCCTTTGTATCGCACTTTCGTGTTCTCTTTGGGCAGCGGCATTGTCCTTGTGATCTTATTCTCTTTCCACAAGTGTTTCATCAGCATGAAGACATTAAAAAAAGATTTGGTTTGGGAGCATGAGACAGGGTAGGTACCTAAACCGAAAAAAACTAAGCAACTGTAATCACATGCTCTGCAACCACCTGCTGTGCTTGTTGGATGCGTGACTTGTTTGCCTAGGAAAGGTCATCTAGGTAACCGCAATAAGATTATTATAAGGGTTGTCTTATGTTTTCAACTGATGAGTGATAATTAGATTACGTCACTTACTGCTGCTATATTTCAGTCTAGTGTCTTTGCTTTCTTCTTATAGGAATTATTCTGGTGTAGAAAACTAAGGTACTGAATGCAGAGAGTGCCAACAAAAAGTATATTTGAACGAACGCCAATATGATAAATGGTGATGACCATTTTTTGTGGCACCTTTAAACATCAGCAACAATTCTGGCGCTAGCTGTTCATAATCATTTGTCAAAGGGAAGGCAACGAGTACGTTCTTTGATCGTTATGAGTTATGGGCTATTTCGAACAACGGATAATTTGTTTCGGAGATGAAAGTCATAGAATAAATGGCATACAATAGATATTGTAGGGGAACGGTTCCATTATTCACCTTACGAAACAAATCGATTCTCACTCATGCTTTTTTACTCTGTAGTGCTCTCGGGCCACTGAGTTCATTAACCAAATAAATGCAGTGCCAATTTTTCCACAATTATTTAGGATGAATTTACCGAATTTCAAGTGGATCAGATAACCATCTGTAAATAGGGGACGTGCTCCTATTTCTACTGGAACATCTCATCACGAACGACATAAATACAGTAGGGGAAGGTGGGTAGCCTTGATCCCCGGGGAGACTTGATCACCCCCTGTTTTAGCGAGAACTATGAACCTTTGTGTGGTGTGTTATTTTTGTAGATTGGCAACCTTATTTATTCTGTAGGGCGATTTATATGTTTTGACCTTTTGAAAATTTGAACAACATTTCATAAGAATGACCAAATAATTTCGTTTTTTCACAGCACAAAGCCATAAATATGCTTAATGATCTGTTTTGATAAAAATGTCAACATTCCATCAAAGCTTTAGGATATTTGGATTTGAAGTTATTGACTTAATATGGGGACACTTGATCCCCCATTAGTCACCCATACAAAAATTTGTCGAAAAAATAAAAAAAATATATAAATCTGTTCTCAGGCTTCTATTTTTTTGTAGATTTGACAGATTTGATGAAGGGTTGACAGGAAAAATTATTTATTGCGTAGATATCATAGAAAGGGGATCAAGTCTTCCCAAATTTTAAAATTGCATGTGCTGTCGAATTCAATAACAAAAATTCGAAAATTCCGCGTGTTTTGAAGGAAAATATTTTTAAAATCTGAGGTCCCTTTCTAATTTTATCACAGCAAGTTCTTGGAGAGGGATCAATTTTCCCCGAATATTTGAAAAGTCGATTTTTGACAGCTCTTCAAAAATCGATTGTGTATCACTAACAACAATAATTTAAGGGCTGTCATACATCAGTAAAGTTAAATACTATATTTCTTAGAGAGTCTGTATGGAAATCGCGTATACTTTTTTTATTTATTTTTGGCTGTGATACATTGGAAATAAGAAAAAAGGTATCAAGTCTCCCCAGTCTCCCCTACCGATCTCGTCGTTTCTTTTGATGTGGGACTACGTCTGTGTTTTCTATATTACTTTACGATTGCGAAAAATCAAAAAAACGTCTCGAAAATATGATCGTTAATATCTCAACCGCTTCTCAATGAATGTTCAATTTTCTTGGACCATTCGATCAAGGAAGAACGCTTCACTGAAGTTGTTTTTGATGCTGTTTTTTTATGCGGATCGCTTTTTATGCGATTTTTCCACTCGGATTTCGAGATTTACGCAGTTTTTACGCTGATTTAATTTATGCGGCACGTATCCTACGCGTGAAAATCAACTCCAATGTGTTAGGGTAAAGTGCCCAATAGTGGACCCCCAATCAATAGTCGACCCTCCAGTCATTTTTGCAATATTACAGCACAATGTATACATTTTGCTATGAAACTCCATCGGGAGAACCTATCTTACAGTTCTATGATTTGATTACATGCATTGGAAATGCTATGCAAAGTAAAACTAGATGATTTTTTACAATTCTATAAAAAATAAACACGGGAGTGTCCATTATAGGAATATTTTGGGGGGTCCATAATAGGCAAGCAGAACATCCCGAAACGGAACATGAAAATCAGATGAAGTGTCGACTATAGGGAAGCAATTTCCTATTATGGACCCCCAGGGGGTCTACTATAGGTCGAATTCAGTCAGTTAATTTTAACGAATAACGTCGTGTATTGAGTGTTTTATGTATGGATCGTAAAGAGGAGATGCAGACCTTGTTTTAAGATATCGAGAAGAATAAATATGTTGAAAATATCTACTCCTTTCGACAGGAAGAGCAAAATTCCGCTACTAGGGGGTCCACTATTGGGCATTTTACCGTACGATATTTATGTATGTGTTATAATTTAGTACTATTGAAAACTTGCTAAAAGTTTAGTGATCGGTTTCGGTAAATCAACCAATCCCATAAATGTATCGCAGGCATAAACGTTAAAATAATGCAATTGCAGGTCTTTTAGCTACTGCAGTTCATTTCTGCTATTGTCTATCCGGTACAAATTTTTTATGTACGTTTTTTATACCGAAGTAGGATTTTTCTCCAGATACAGGCAACTTACACAGAAGCAGAAAGAGCTGTACTCTAAGACAAAGTAAAGTTCAATGAGATAGAATGTAGAAAATTGATCCTTACTAGACATTTTCTAACATAATAGTCAAAATGGGGTTTCCAGGTACATTTGGAATCAAACCAGACCCCAAGGTATTCATAAGCTAAAGACTGGTTAATGTCATCTTTCAACAGCATGAATTGTAGTTTAGTTGGGTTTCGCTTCTTAGACAACACAACCAGAGAACGGAGAAAACTCGATTCCTAAATATCAGTCCCAAACATTCAAATTATTTATGCAACTTTGCCATAGTCCTTGGAAGACATCTGCACATGGATCTCTTAGAGAGATCACGGCATCATCTGCAAGTTGTCTGAGCGTGCATTGCCATTACAAACAATTATTAATATCTTTAACATACAAATGACATGGCAATCGGTCGGTATGCCTGTACGCCCTTGACCTGTCGCCGTTCTGGTGGCGTAATGTTGTACTCCAAGGAACAGTTATACAGGTCAAGCTATCGTATTTTTGCGATATCTGGGAGGTTTCTAATAAGATTGAATTTAATGTTATCGGCTCCCGAAGAAGAATTGTTTGATGAAAGAAGAGATATAGATTCCATTCCAGAGAATCCCAGTATTAAGAACATTCCACTTAGAGAACCAGGATCAAGGGTTGGTTGTGTCACTGTGTAGGATGTGTAAAATAAAAGTGGGTGGTAATCCAGTTGCAGCAAAACTATCACAAACACTTTGTGAGGAATACTGCGGAATCACGCACACTTCAATTCATTTGGAGAAGTCAATAATCATTTCTTAACGAAGCCCTCTTACATCTATAGGTGGCCCGGAATTGTTGTCAGAAACATTGATTTCTTTTGCAAATTATTTAAACAATCAGTCATCTAACCGTTATAACTTTTAAAAGAAGCTTACTGTCTTTGGCAAAGTTTCTCGTTATATTCTAAACTATGTAACAATATATTGAGTAACGCGATTCGCGATAAATTAAAACCCTTAGGAGTACAAATGCAAAAAAAAAGTCTTTCCACACTAAATTCCATACAAACTCTAAACGGAACACAACCAATTGAGCTCATTTTCTGCATAGCTAATCAGCATTTCAAATTTTGAGCATGAGCATGATTGACTGCCCACGGTTGCTACTCCATTATTGCTAGGCCAGCTTTAATTACATAGAGAACAAACAGAGAATATTTGGGACTAACATTATTATAATTTGGGACTAACATCATTTTGATTTTGATTTTCAGCTTTTAGTGGAATGTCTTTACTTGTCATAAGACTCGACAAGTCGAGTTTAGTAGAGTCAAGTACGAGATACTGAAGACGGCCCTAATGTTGAGGCCGAAATACGTATATGTCAAAGGTACAATCAAGTGGTGGAATAAAGTGGAATTGTACGGAATTGTGGAATCGTCTTATGACAACTAAAATCACCCTCAATGTGTAAAAACTGGTGACCCAAAATTAATCAATACGGCCGTGTCCGAATGCAGGTCAAATAAGGAACGGGTAGAAAAATGTTGACGGAATACTCGCTTTCATGGAAGCCGACGAGTCATCTGCATTTCTACGAGAATTATTATTATGTAATCAGACTAAGGCCTAAGTGGCGTGTGCGGTATATAAGAGTCTTCTCCATTCGGCTCGGTCCATGGCTACACGTCGCCAATCACACAATCTACGGAGGGTTCGCAAATCATCTTCCACCTGATCGATCCACCTTGCCCGCTGCGCACCTCGCCTTCTTGTGCCCGTCGGATCGTTGTCGAGAACCATTTTAACCGGGCTACTGTCCGATATTCTGGCTACGTGCCCGGCCCACCGCAGTCGTCCG
Source organism: Armigeres subalbatus (assembly GCF_024139115.2). NCBI lineage: Eukaryota > Metazoa > Arthropoda > Insecta > Diptera > Culicidae > Armigeres > Armigeres subalbatus. The sequence continues at coordinate 202,548,115 of NC_085141.1, read as the reverse complement.
ATTTTCGCGGTGTGAACGATGGATGGTTCTCCCAGCAGCTGATGCAACTCGTGGTTCATTGACTGTACCGTCCGCCATCAGCACTCCACCAGAGATGTTACACAGCACTTTCCTTTCGAAAACTCCAAGTGCGCGTTGGTCCTCCAAGAGCATCGTCCAGGTCTCGTGTCCGTAGAGGACTACCGGTCTAATGAGCGTTTTGTAGATGTATATGAATAGATGATGTGTGGGCGTTGTATTCGCGGCATTTATGCAGTACTTAGTGAATGACGAACACCTGGTCCGTGGTGGAGCGTTCGCCCATAAAACCCGCCTGGTCCAAAGTCCCTTGCAATTGGTGCTAGTTGACGGCATAAAATTTGGGAGAGTACCTTGTAGGCGGCGTTCAGCAATGTGATTGCGCGGTAGTTGCTACAATCCAACTTTTCGCCCTTTTTTAGATGGGGCACACGACACCTTTCATCACCTCCTGCAGCAAAACTTCCTCCTCTCAAATCTTGGTATTGACCCAGCGCTCTAGCCAGTGCCTCACCACCGTGTTTAAATAGCTCTTCTGGTAGTTGGTCAACCCCAGGGCTTTGTTGTTCATCAGCCGGCCAATCTCCTCCTGGATTTCATGGAGATCCGGAGCCGGTAAAATTATGTCCTGCGTGCGTTCTCTCAGGTACATCACCATGCCACAGATAAGCAGACATAACACTCGTAAAATTTCCATCGTTCACTGATTTAATGGTTAATTAAAATAATCATTAGTTGACCAATCGATCATTCGTGGCGCGCGCACCGGATTTGCTCGAGTTTGACGTTTGCTCACTACCACCATTTGGTTCGTGCTTTGCCCAACTAACTGAAATCAACAGATATCGTTAGTGTTTACACGACGATGATTTTGACGAGTAAGTGTTCAATGTGTTATGTCTGTTTGTCTGTGATACCGCCATTTTCGTCTGCCACATTGCCATGTTGCCAGGTGTTCTTCGTAGTGCTGCCGCCACCGTTAAATCACCTCACGCTCGTTCGTAAGAAGGTTCCCGTTAATGTCCTTACCCATCTCAGGCTGTGGCACGTAACCCTTAAGTGAACGGTTCAACTTTTCATAGAACTTTCGTGTGTTATTAGCGCGGTACAGTTGCTCCGTCTCTTCACGGTCTCGATCTTCCTGCTGGCGCTTTTTCCTCCGGGAAATCGAGTTTTGTCTGTTCCGCGCCCATTTATATCGTGCCTCGTTCGCTCTCGTGCGGTGTTGCAGCAATCACGCTACATTCTTCTCTTCCACTAACTGCTCACATTCGCCGTCATACCAGTTGTTTCTCTGATCCGGGAGCACCGTGCTTAGTGCAGCGGTTGCGGTGCTTCCAATGGCGGATCGAATATCTCTCCAGCCATCTTCAAGAGACGCTGCGCCTAGCTGCTATTCCGTTGGGAGAGCCACTTCCAGCTGCTGCGCGTATCCTTGGGCTAAGCCGCGGCGTTCGACTTCGACGCGTGTTGTACACCGTCTAGACTTTTGAGCGCAGGCATACTGCTACGAGGTAGTGGTCGGATTAAATATTCGCACTGCGGTAAATGCGGACGTTCGTGATGTTGGAGAAGAATTTACCGTCGATTAGAATGTGGTCGATTTGGTTTTCCATTTCTTGGTTAGGTGATGTCCATGTGGCCTTGTGGATATTTTTGCGGGGAAAGAAGGTGCTTCGGACTACCATTCCGCGGGAGGCTGCGAAGTTTATGCATCGTTGGCAGTTGTCATTCGACACGGTGTGCAGACTATCCGGCCCGATGACCGGTCTATACATTTGCTCCCTTCCTACCTTTGCGTTCATGTCGCCGATGACGATTTTAACGTCCCGCAGTGGGCATTCATCTACGAGAAATCACTGGGATATTGGAAATATGGGGTAGGGGCTCTCCTTCGCCTATCGGAAAGATGCGTGGCTATAAAGCAAGACCATGCTGATGGTGGCTGGGTTCGATTCCCGGTGCCGGTCGGTTTGGATATTGTCTCGACTTCCCTGGGCATAAAAGTATGATCGTGTTAGCCTCATGATATACGAATACAAAATGGTAACTTGGCTTAGAAACCTCGCGGTTAATATGTAACTGCGGAAGTACTGAATGAACACTAAGCAGCGTCCCCAGTGGGGGATGAAATGCCAATAAGAAAAAGAAGAGTGAGAAGAAGGGGTATGGAGTGTAGCGAGGTTCGTTTTGGTAAACGGCATGCCGGGTGTGACGTGGAGTTTGAAATCATAAAGACATCGTTTTGCACTCCAAAACAAGTTCAATCGCGCACTATTTTTTTTTTCGACCGTACAATGCAGAACAAAATAACGCAGATCTCGAGATCATTCTGCAGTACAAAACAGATAGATTGCGCCCTATTTTTTATTTTCGACCACGCAAAGCAGAACAAAATAACGTGGATCTCGATATCGTTCTGCAATCCAAAACAAATTCGATCGTGTACTATTTTTTTCTTCTACCACATAAAGCAGAACAAAATAACGCGGATCTCGTTGTACACAACAAAACACGTTCAATTACGCACTGTCCTTAAGGTTCGTTTTGGTAAACGGTATGCTGGTTGTAACTTGCAGTTTGAACGCACAATGCAGAACAAAATATCGATATAGTTTTGCACACCTAAACACGTTCCTTACACGGAGAAACACGTTTACTCATTAATGGGTACTTTTTCTTTGCTATCTCTTTTCCTCTGCTGAAAAATTTACCCATTTTGGGAGAATAAGTGGATCTACTCATTTAAATGAGTAAATCTACTTATTCTCCCAAAATGGGTAAATTTTTCAGCAGAGAGAAAGAGATAGCAGAGAAAAAGTACCCATTAATGAGTAAACGATTTTTACCGGGTAATCAGCATTCCAAAACTATTCAGAAAAACTTTGATCTCACTGGATTTACGTTTTTCCATACAGTTGTGCCCTGGTTGTTGTATTCCTAGATTTTTATGATTCAAAATCTCGCTCAACTATTCAAAAGGACCTAAGTGACATTTTTTCATGAATTACTTTGGGTACATATTGGTCTGTTGATTGCAATATCAATATTTATTTATAAAGGGCGCTTTTGATTCAGTTTCCATAGAAGTACTGTCAGACAATCTGCACAGTTGTGGATTACCCGTTATTTTGAATGATTTCTTGTACAATTTGTTGTTAGAAAAACAAATGAACTTCACACTCGGCACTCTGACAACTTCCAGAACTAGTTACATGGGCCTTCCCCAAGGTTCATGTTTAAGTCCCTTGCTTTATAATTTCTATGTTAAAGATATTGACAATTGTTTGGAAGGACAATGCACGCTCAGACAACTTGCAGATGATGCCGTGGTCTCTCTAAGAGGTGCATGTGCAGCTGTTTTACAAGGACCTTTGCAAAGTACCTTAGATAATCTGACTGTTTGGGCCAGACATTTAGGAATCGAGTTTTCACCGCAAAAAACTCAGTTGGTTGTGTTTACTAAGAAACGGTATCCTGCTCAACTGAAACTCAAACTGTTGAATGATGACATCAACCAATCTTTATCTTCTAAATACCTTGGGGTCGTGTTTGATTCCAAATGTACCTGGAAACTCCACATTGAGTATTTGATACAAAAATGCCGGAAAAGGATCCATTTTCTACGTTCTATCTCCGGAACATGGTGGGGTGCTCACCCGGAAGACCTCATCAAACTCTATAGAACGACTATTCTCTCTGTTTTAGAGTACGGCTCTTTCTGCTTCCTCTCAACAGCTGATTGCCACCTGATCAAATTGGAACGTATTCAGTATCGTTGTTTGCGTATTGCCCTTGGCTGCATGCATGCAACGCATAACTTGAGCCTGGAGGTGCTTGCTGGAGTCACTCCTTTAAAGCACCGTTACTGGGAGCTCTAACTAAGAATACTCATCAAATGTGGAACAAGTAACACACTTGTCCTAGATAACTTCGATATAATGCTTAAACTGTCTTGTCGTTCAAGTTTCCTTAGAGTTTATCTCAATTACATATCAACAGATCTTTGTCTTCCGTGTTATAATCCACCTCGAATTCACTTCACCAACGACAGTTCCTCCATTGAATACGATCTGTCCATGAAACATGCTATTCAAGGAATACCAGATCATCTTCGACAAATACCTATTCCCTTTCTTTTTACAAAAAATATGAACATGTCAATTGCAATAACAGATATTTCACTGATGGTTCTCGCATTAACGGATCCACTGGCTTCGGTGTTTTCAATGTAACTTCAACCACCTTCCCAAAAATCCAGGAACCGTGTTCGGTTTATGTTGCTGAGCTGGCAGCAATCAACTTTGCTTTGGGGACAATTTCAAATCAACCCGTAGACCATTATTTCATCTTCTCGGATAGTCTTAGTTCTATCTAGGCACTCCGGTCGATGAAACCTGTTAAGCACGCATCTTACTTTCTTACAAACATAAGAGAGCAGATGCGTGTTTTGGTCGAAAGATCATTCAAGATTACCTTTGTTTGGGTCCCATCTCACTGCTCAATCTACGGCAATGAGAAGGTAGACTCGCTGGCAAAGGTGGGCGCACAGGAAGGTGAGGTTTATGATAGACAATTCTCGAGCAACGAGTTTTTCTCATTAGTCCGTCAGAGTACTCTACGAAGTTGGCAAAGGAATTGGACACACAATGAACTCGGACGGTGGCTATTTTCCATAGTTCCAAAAGTTTCTGGGCGAGCGTGGTTCAGAGGTGAGGACTTAAGTCGAGGCTTCATTCGCGTGATGTCGAGACTTATGTCCAATCACTATTCACTAAACATACATCTGTACAGAATAAACCTAGTCGACAGCAACTTATGTAGGTGCGGAGCCGGTTACGATGGCATCGATCACGTAGTTTGGTTCTGCTCGGGAAATGACGCCTCCAGAGAGCGACTATTGGATACCCTAGTGGCCCGAGGTAAACAACCCTTTAGGGAAATTCGAGGTGTTTTGGGGGATCGTGATGCGGTCTATATGCAGGCCATTTATAGTTTCATTTGTGATTCTGAAATCAAAATCTATTTTTTGTTTTTTTTCTTCTGTCAAAGTTTTTTTTGTACTGTCTCTGTCTCTGTCTCTATGTTTCGTAGATCTTAGTTACTCAGGCCATCCGAAAGACGCTCCCAGTAGAACCAATCCTCGAGCACCACGACACGCCACATCGTCCCTTACGCCAAATGCCCAGATAAGCAGCCAAAAATCCTTGATTCCGAATCCTAAGCCTCGTCCATCTTTAAATATTGTAAACTAACCTCGAGTCACCACGAGTACGCTGGCTCCTATCCCTCTCTTACTAACTGAAAAAATGACATCGATTGTATATATCAAAAAGAAATATGGCTCCGTAAAGTGTTATACACGCCTGAGCCTACCAAATAAACGAACTTGAAAAAAAAGTTAATATTATTTCATAAAAACCCTGATTAATCCACCTAGAGGTGATAGTGCCTTTCTCGTACAAATAAAAAAATGTATTTTGGTCATAACTTCCGAGTCCATAGTTCGATCCGGCCAATTTACAATAGAAAAATATGGGTTAGAAGTCTGCGTCGAATGCAACTTATTGCGAACAAATCGGTTAAGGAAAAGTGCTCGAAAAATGAGTACGCGATTTTTTTGAAAAAAAAAGTATTTTGGCCTTAACTTCCAAGCCCATAGTCCGATCCGGCAGCCACTAAAAAAAGTTCGATTCTGGAGTGAAATTATAGCCTTTCGGTACAACTTCGTTGTACGAGAAAGGCATACCTTATTAAAAAAGTTGAATGTCGCTTTTGTCATTCAATCATCAAACTGTTTCGCACACACTTTATAGGATTACTGCCTTAGATTTGTTTTTATTTCAGTTTTATTTATGACTAGCAGACCCGACGAACTTCGTCTCACCTAAAATTGATATATTCCCTGTTTTTTACCTCCGCATTTATCTTGTCTTCAAACACCTTCATACATTGAATTTGGTTGGTTCGGTTTATTCGATTAGTTCTCGAGTTATGCAGAAATTGGTGTTTAGTCTAGTCGCATGTGGAGTGTGGGTTCGATTCCCGCCCCGGTAAGGAGGAAACTTTTCGTGATCGGGTGAACTGGGTGTTATGTGTCCTGTCCGTTGTCTCATACTGTCCGTTGTCTCATTGGAGCCCCCTTTACAAAGGGAGAAGGGATGTCGAACCATCTTAAGAACTTTCCCCGGCCCCAAAAACCTCTGCATACACATTTTCACGCTGATCGGTTCAGTAGTTTCCGAGAGAAATTCATTTTTATGTCTATAGATAAAAAAGCGTCGGATATGTTATTGGTCGGCATTAAAAATCCACAAACACAAACGGGTCAATGAACCTGTCGAAATTCCGAGTTTTTACTAGCACTCACTACCTCAAAGTCTTCAGCCTAAAATAAGTAGCTTCGATTGTACCTACCTAAACGTTGCTATTTTTTATTATCTGTGAAAAAACACTAATGATAGTTTAATTTGTCAAAGTTTAAATGATATGCCACATTTTTGAAAAAAAAAGAACTGACATATTTAAATTTATCGTGATCTCTTTAAGCTAGTGTAATCAACTACTCATCCTTCGAACAGCTGTACAAAACATTTCTTATTTCTTTGTGTGGAAAACCTCATAATTGATGATTGCATGATGAAGGTGTTGACAACTAAGCATATGAAATCGATCCACAATCAAGCTACATGGTCTTTATGTGAAACGACTTCATTTATACTATATGGCTTGGTCGCACGCAGTTTTTTGAGCTATGCTTTCTGACTCGTGACCGTCAATGCTTGTTTTTTCAGGTTTGCCTCGATCTGGACGAAGATAAATTACATGCTAATTGGTGCATAACCCTGCGGCGCTGCCAGTGTGCGGGGTTCACGAAGTTGGGTGGTAGTAGAAAATTCCTAACGTACCACGAGTCAGCGTGCTATCATCATGAACCACAACAACATATCGCCAACAATACCGGCAGATTTATGGATTTTTGCCTTCATTTGTTTGATTTTTTAAATGGTGAATTTCCATACCAGAGATTTTGGTTTGTTTTTATCCGCAATTACGAGTTCTAGTTTGCAGCCATCCAAATACCTATAAATTCCATCCATTTTACGGATTGCTTTAGTGGCACAAATAACCTACCTACATATATGAATATAAAATTTAAGATTTTCGAACCACGCAATTACTTAATTTCAAAATATTATATTTGTGTGGTTTGGTTTGTTTCGTATATTGTTTGTTTCTTACAAATTGTTACAAAAAATCAAATTCATCAAAATAGGTACTTCTGGTATACATAAGATGATGTAATATGACTGTCCGAGCCTTCTTTAGAGATAATCTGCAGTCTGCAGGTTTTAGTTGTTAAACAGCCGAATGAACTAATACTCAAGGCCTAATGGGAAAATGATCAATCACTTAATAATCGAAAAGTATTTAGTGATTTTATGTTTATTTTAAAGCACATCTTTAAAGCATGAAAATGAAGGCAAAATATTGACCGTTCCAGAAATTATGGGCACACTAGCCTTTTTAAATAATTCGAACTTTGTTTGGTTACGTATAGACGTGCCCACACATCATCTATTCATCGACTTCAAAGCCGCATATGATACAATCAATCGGGACCAGCTATGGCAGCTAATGAACGAACACGGATTTCCGGATAAACTGGGTTGATCAAAGCGACGATGGATCGGGTGATGTGCGTAGTTCGAGTTTCAGGGGCATTCTCGAGTCCCTTCGAAACCCGCAGAGGGTTACGGCAAGGTGATGGTCTTTCGTGTCTGCTATTCAACATCGCATTGGAAGGGGTAATACGAAGAGCAGGGATTAACACGAGTGGTACAATTTTCAACAAGTCCGTCCAGCTATTTGGCTTCGCCGACGACATAGATATTATGGCACGTAACTTTGAGAAGATGGAGGAAGCCTACATTAGACTGAAGAGGGAAGCCAAGCGGATCGGACTAGTCATCAACACGTCGAAGACGAAGTACATGATCGGAAGAGGTTGAGGAGAAGACAATGTGAGCCACCCACCGCGAGTTTGCATAGGTGGTGACGAAATCGAGGTGGTAGAAGAATTTGTGTACTTGGGCTCACTGGTGACTGCCGAAAATGATACCAGCAGAGAAATTCGGAGACGCATAGTGGCTGGAAATCGTACATACTTTGGACTCCGCAAGACGCTCCGATCGAATAGAGTTCGCCGCCGTACCAAACTGACAATCTACAAAACGCTCATTAGACCGACAAAAACCCCCCTGCCCATAATAGAACAAAACCTGCCAAAGCCGTCATTCCCCCTACGTATGCAAAAATGTTAACTTGGCTTAGAAAACTCCCAGTTAACATCTGTGGAAATGTTGAATTACCACTAAGCTTGATAGGTATCCCATACCAACAAAGCTGTTTCCAGGATATGATGGACCGACGTCTAAGGACTTTAGCGTATATGGATCACCACATTTCTTAATGACTTTAGACTCAAACCCAAGTTGACGACGAGCTGGCTTGACGATTTCGCTTTGTTTTCGTTCATTTAGTGTTGCCGCACAGCTGTGTAGAACAAGTTGAAATGCATCATTAGAACCAGTGCTTCCCGCGTTTGGAGCTTTCTAAAAGAACTTTATCATAAGGTATAGCCTACCGAATCAGTTCATTATCATGGCAGCTTGCGGAAAAAGTCTTTCGCGGTATGCTACATGTCGTATATGTATGCAGAGACGATAAGTGAGAGACTTTGTAATTCTCTTTTGGATTCAAACCCTGAAAACATGTCAACCATACGAGCGGGATAAAGCTAAAGGTCACTCGAAGCACGTCGACGTTACGCATCGATTTGTACGCAATAAAGTAACCTTTGCGCCCTCCCTCCTCATCAAGCGTTACGTTATTTGTGTGCAAAGCCTTACTGAGTTTACTGTGTAGTGCAATAGACGAATATTTTAGTCGATCAAGATTTGACGAATTACCCTAGAAAATTAAATAGAAAGCCATCTCACCTAAATAAGTAAAATTTGACAGGTGAATAATCTTTGACAGTAGCTTTCTGAAATGGTTCACAATATAGATATAGGTTTTACTCATTTTACACATGAGGACTGTGATTAATTTGTCTTCACAACCACTAATCTTCCGTGTTGTTACTGAAATATCTGTAAATGAATATGTTTAGTCCTTTACATGATTGTAACCGCAATATACCTTAAAATTAAGGTGCAAATAATAATGAAAACACAGACATTATAGTTTTTGGACAGCTTGATGATGTTTTACTCAAACCTCTAGTTCACTCATCAGTTTTACAAATCTCTTGCAGACCTTGGGCCGCAGAACATTTCCCCTTGTATAATTTGCGTCACGCACGTTTTTCAATTTCTCACGCATTCCCACATAATTATTTTATTTTGACCACCAGATCATGTTTAGAGTTGCCATGTATTTTATGTGCCTCTTTTCTTGCTTGTTGTGTTGAGCTGCCTGTTTGTTGAATCAACTGTTTATGACTCAGCTATTTTGTATATGTGCTCTTTAGTGTATCTTTCAAATATTCGTTTCAAAATTGCAAAACATAATTCGCAATAAGAGTCTGTGTTCTATACTTGTTACGTCGTCAAAACCGAGGGGAAAGTACATTGTTTTGTTCCAATAATCATTTCTAACCGTTGTAGCTTATCTGCAGGATAAATTATTGTATTTTCCTTTTCGTGTCTATACATGGGAATATTGAACATTGCTTTATTTCCCAAGTTTCATCTGGGCCGATACTTTCTTATATGTACAACATAAAATACAACTGTCGCCGCGATTCTGTCGTTTCGTCGCTGCAGACAATGTTCTATTTACCCTTCCAAACCAACAGCGACATAATCGCTGTCGCCAAGCGATAGAATCGTGTCGCGACTGTAGCGTCGCGTGTGTTTGGGGGAACCTTTAAGGCTCCCCCAGATCTAAGCGATTTCATCTAGTTGCCGCGATTATATCGTTGGGTCGCTGCAGGCAATGGTTCATTTATGTTTCCATACCAACGGCGACAGAATCACAGTCTCCAAGCAATAGGATCGCGTCGCGATTGTCGTGTCGCGTGTGTTTGGGGGAACCTTTATGCACTGGTACTGGCATAGGTCTGGCAGATCGAACAACGAGCCCCAATTGAATTATATTTTTTGTGATCCAGTCGATCATGACGTGGATGAAAATATTAAGAAGTTTTAATAATTGAAAAATGATGTAAGATTTATTTTGAAAATTACATGAGACAAAGGATTACTAAACTAACAATAACAGCAATTTTCGTAATGCCTGTGTCACTAAATTGATAGATTTTTATCCGTCAGACTATAGAAAGTGACTATTGTCTACTGGACTGATATTCGAATTTGCCTTCTATAGATTGACAATTTAAATGCTTTTATTACTAGACTCACTTTGATAGTGAACATAACTTTAATTTCGTTAATCGAGACAACCGAGACAAGGCGAGATGGTATGAAGATCGCGGTAATGTTCAACTTTCCCTCATAAGATTGCTCTCTTTTCAACAGAAGGCTGGCATCATATCGAATTTTTTCGGTGGCATGAAAGCTGCGGTTCCCGGCCGTTAAGGCCGGGGTGCGGTTTCTGTTTATACGCTTATAACCGCCACGGTTTTTGAGGGTAGCATTTCGTATGCGGTTATTGATTGTGAAGGAATATTTTTTTCAACCAGCACAAATTGGTACGGTCCATCGCAAATGTTCATCGATGCATTACCGAGGAGGAACGGTGGCATAAGTCACAATCCCAATAGGTTGTGGGTTGCCTGTTTGAGTTATTTTTCCGACACAGTCATTTGTGAGTAGTTACCAGACCGGCGTTGCTGAAATTAGTAATTCATGACAAATTGCCTCTTCCATCTAGCTTCTTCTGCTTGATAATAAAAACTAATTATTTGGAAGAATTTGAATTTTGTTCTATATATAGATGAATGTTTAAATCAATAATATTTTACACATGATTTTTTTTACATTTCCTATCACTGCACAGGAATGGGTATGGGAAGGAATTGATGCAATCCACTCGCTCACTGCAAGCCGAGAGCATTCGCCACGAGTTCAAGCGAAATTGGAATATTTTACACAGGAATGTGAGCATTATTTTTTGAAAGTGTGTTTGTGTGTGTATGTGTTTTTTTTTTACAATGGTCGAAGGCCATCAAAAATCTGCGCGACAGACACCTGAGCATCCATACTATGCTCGAAGGCGAACAGAACTAGGCTCCTCCCGACCTGCAAAAAATGTGCCTCTCGGAACGGTTGGGTCATTTCGATTAAGTGTGTGTTTTCATTTTTTCACAGTGTACCACGCGAATTTGACATCACACGCTCCGTTACTTGGATTGCAATCGTGACGTCATGCTCGTTTGGCTACACTAACTGACAGTTCGTTTGGCCACACTCGCCGTCGCTTCAGCTCGTCTATGGAATCTATAGTGCCTATACTCGAGACCAAACACTGCTCACTGTGCTGGATATCCCTCCAAACCAACGCTTACTTGCTGGTTCCTTCTCCATCGATGCTGCAGCTCTGACAGTATTTGCGTCACGACTCTGCTTACCGCATTTCACGTACCTTCATCGCGACACATTGGCTCTGCGATATTGTCCGCCCTGGTGGCAGGCATTCTTCTACGTGCCTCCGCAAACCTCGGGCAGACGAATACCACGTGCTCTGGAGTCTCCTCTACGTTGATACACGCCGGGCAGAATGGCGATGCGCATAGCCACACCGGTGCAAATATTGGCGGAAGCAACCGTGTCCGGACAGGAACTGTGTGTGGTAAAAGTTCACCTCTCCATGCTCCCTGTTCACCCACGTCGTTGATCGTCATTAATTTACACGTTTGGATTACTTAAAACAAGTTGTTCGAACAAATAAGCATTTTGTAGAACAACGACTTTTAGGGCAAACAGTGTTTTCATACACTTAAAAACGTGAAAATCACTTTAACATGGAACGGAACGAATCGCAATGTTTACAAAACTTCTAAAGCATACCGAAAGCTTCTGTTAAGAGGTTGTTGCGATGATTTTTGGCCTTTGTATCTCTTGTTAGATTTTTTCCAAAATTGAAAATAGCCCGAAAACACTAATCGACTTGAGCCACCTTGAAATTTTATCCGAATTAGCTGAACATTTGACAGGAGTCTTATTTTAGCATATGAATTGTGATTCTCGGCTGACCGGTTGAATTTTTGAAAACATGTAGAGAAAACATGAATGTGAATCATCGATGCATATTCTTAATATTTTTATAACGCTCGATATAGTAATTTCAACCGCAACATTTTGTGCGTCTACTATAAGAAACACAGAGTGCATTTTTTGCATTTTTTTTTCTGACAGCGGTAATAAAAGTTACAGGTCGTTCCATGAAATAGAGTTCAGTCTTCAAAGAGCATCCTCTTTTGAGAATGATTCGCAAAAACATGCTTTGAAAAAATGATTTAAATTGGGATAAACTTACATCCTCGCTTTTAATTGCTGATTCAAATCATTTCAGGCGATGATCTACCGAATTGTGTATCAAAGCAAATTGCAAATTGAAAGTATGGAACTGGTGGTGTCATATTCAATTGTGTCAATCTCTTGAGTGAGAGTTTGATTCTCTCGTCGAACTTTCTCGTTTTTAGACTTTATTATATGGATATGATTCGAGTGTTAGGACACACATGCTAACTGTTTATTTTGACGAAAAAAAAACTTTTAGCTGACAGCAGCAGCGAAAAATGTAGACAACAACCTTCTTCTTCTTCTTCTTATTGGCATTACATCCCCACACTGGGACAGAGCCGCCTCGCAGCTTAGTGTTCGTTAAGCACTTCCACAGTTATTAACTACGAGGTTTCTAAGCCAAGTTACCATTTTTGCATTCGTATATCATGAGGCTAACACGATGATACTTTTATGCCCAGGGAAGTCGAGACAATATCCAATCCGAAAATTGCCTAGACCGGCATCGGGAATCGAACCCAGCCACCCTCAGCATGGTCTTGCTTTGTAGCCGCGCGTCTTACCGCACGGCTAAGGAGAGATAACAACCTTACGTACACCAAATCTATAGAGCTCATCGTAATGAAACTGGCGATTCTATCTGTTACATGAAACCTAATGCTATTTATTTTGAAACTTTCATCATGTAAGAATTGTGGTTGGGAATTGACAAAACGTATGGGAAAACCTGGAATGGAATGACATTATGTTTGACTGGTTTGATGTACTAAATATGTTCATATTCGGGAAAATAACATCGGAAGCACCAGCAGCACATTTGGAAGAGTCATATAATGTAAAACAAGTAGGGCAATTATTTTCTCAACACAATTCATCGATGTTTTGGTCTTCGAACCTCTCGCTTTGTTTCAAATGTAATTTCCTATTACAGAAGGAAAATATGACACAATATCCAGTTGCTCCAGGGTTCGGATTTCTCACTCACTCACGCGACAACAGATCATTCTACCATGCATTTTATCCGGATAAATTACAGTGCGATAAACTCCGGCTCAAGCGATAGTGCGAAAAATTGTTATCCTTCTTCCCATGTTTCGCGAAAATCAAATGCTGTTTACTTTGCCTCTCCAAGCTAATTGAATCTGACGATGCGCCATGATAAGCAGAAGGTTCAATACAGCAGTTTTTCCCTTCGTTTTCAATCAATGTATGTGGTGATGTGGTTATAGTGGGTGCTCTAAACATTTTAAAATTGTTTTGGGTTCGAATCCCGTTGCGGTACTAAATTTTTGTAAATATGCTTGTAAAATTTATCTGGTGAGGCGACGAAAAGGAAAATTTGTGGATTAAAATGAAATTATCCAGCGAGCCGGCGTTTATCATCCGCTGTTCTATCCGGATAAAAATGTTGTGTGAGAATACTTCCTCACAGGGGACCATGAAAAATCACACTCCGATTAATGGATTAAACGCAGGTTTTTATTCATACACGCAAAAAAATGTTGCGGTCGAAACTACCATTCCGAGGGTTAATTTAAGAATACGCACCGACGATTTTCAGCAGATAACAAACCCGTTTCATTTTACATGCGCGCAGTAAAAATTAACTGTGGTCCTGGTGGAATGTTGTTGCATGAACTGAATCAGTGGTGAATTTGTCCGAATGCGTGATTAATTTAACTGAAAATTTGTGGTTGTTTTAAAAACATGGCGTAGTCTACAAAATAGTAACCGTTACCATGGAATTTTTTTCTGTGTATGAGTGAGAATTCCGAAGCCTGCTAACAATCGTCTTCGCGACGTAACAACGAAGTGGAAAGCAAACCGGTTACTAATAATACGCCACACGTGTTTGTCTTTCAATCATGTAGTATTTTCCAAAATGATGCAAGTGCATCAAAGCAATGATCACTTGACAAATAGGGAGCATTCATTCTCCTGCTCCTTGTATATTGCATCAATGCAACGAATTGCAAATGAACTTTTGAAGACTATGTTATGTTATGTTATGAAGAGTTATGTCATAGATTCAGTTTCTTCCTTTGGTGATATGTGCCTAATGGGAAAGTAGTGCGAATTCCTCACAGCGGAGTGAAAATATTCATTTAATTTCAGTGATGTGAGACAGATTTTACAAAACAAAACAGATTAATCCACCTAGCGGTGTTGATGCCTTTCTCGTGCAAAAAAAAATACAAAAACCCAGATTAATCCACCTAGCGGTGATGGCGCCTTTCTCGCGCAAAAAGGTAATAAATGTAGCCTTTACGCTTACACCTGGATGATGTACAAGAAAGGCAAAACAGTTACACCGTCTAATGTTATGATAGAAAATTTACACTAGTAGGCGATAGATGGCGCTGCAAAAAGTTTCTCGAATTTCTTATGCTCGAATTTTGACTTTCGGACAATTTCATAGTACTATGAAACTGAACGAAGAGCATACTTACGCCTAAATGCGTGCAACACGAGCATCTTTATAGTACGATGAAACCCTTAATGGGAGCAAGCCACGGATAAACTTTAAAAAGATTCATAGATGCAAGGCATTTTCATAACACATTATTGTTCTATGTGACTATGTCTCATCACTATTTTAATATTATCTATTTTTTGCAATTTGCAATTATTATGAAATTCAATAGTGATCAACAGCGTTTTAGTCTCTGTCGGATGCAACTTGTTGCAAGAAAATCGGTTAAGAGTTTCTATGTGAAAATTTGGCTAATGTTTTTTATGGCATTTTGTGCACACACACGCACACACATACACACACACACACGCACACACGGACAGACAGACATTTGTTCAGCTCATCGAGCTGAGTCGAATGGTATATAACACTATGGGTCTCCGGGACTTCTTTCAAAAGTTCGAATTTGGAGTGAAATGATAGCCTTTCGGTACAACTTAGGCAAAAATTATATTATAAAATAAAAAAAAAATATTAATAAATTATATAAATTATATATAGTATTTTGGCCATAACTTCTGATCCCATAGTCCAATCTGGCCAATAGCAAACAAGATGTAGAACGCGGTTTTGTTGATAAGACGTAAAGCGGTTCCTGGCGAAGCTTTTGAAATCTGTGCGAGAGGTATCACAAGTTTTGCATTTCTGTAGATCTCGAGGTATCACTATCGGTGTTTGCTAAGTGATGAATCAAAACTGCAGTTCCTTTTTTTTAATTTGATTTTTTGCTGTATAGCGATGGACAGTATTAGAATTTATATCTGTAAAATAATCGGATCGTTTTTTTTGTTATTGGCAAATCTGATTAAATTGATCTTAATTAATTATCTAAAAGATAACTCGTCTAGCTCAAACCTTTGTAGAGGTATGTGGCGGGACCATCATCATCATCAACAATGGGACAGGATTCTCAGTCGAATGGAACTTGTTGCGAGTAATTCGGCCAATGCTAAGTTCCAAAAAGTGTGTCTACAAAATTTTGTACACACACATACATACACACAAACAGACATCACCTCAATTTATCGAGTTGAGTCGAGTGGTATATAACACTATGGGTCTCCGAGCCTTCTATCAAAAGTTTGGTTTTGGAGTGATCATATAGCCTTTACGTACACTTAGCATACGAGAAAGGCAAAATACAAATAAAGGAGAATCATGTTTTGAAACTGCAAATGTATTTTATTTGATAAGTACTGTGCTTATTTCTCATTCCAAGAAATATTAATAATATTACCGAACTGTTTTATACTTTTTATATAGACAGATCATCGCAAAATAAAACTACCAAATGATCTTCAATCGTTTCGTTTACCGCTGTTGAAAGTTTGGTAAAAATTTACCGCGTACTGTAAAATATTCTAAGTGTGTACGCTCTATTTTTAAAACTACTATCAAATTTTAGTAAAATTTACCATGGTTTCAGAGAAATTCACCACTGTTTCAGTTGATGTGACAAGATTTCGCAAGGACCACAGTTGATTTTTACTGTGCGCATGGTAAAATCAGTTGGGTTTGTTATCTGCTGAAAATCGTCGGTGCACATAAAAAAAATCCGTGGTGAAAAATACTATTTTGTAGACTACGCTCTGTTTTTAAAACCACCATGAAATTTCAGTCAATTTTACCATGGTTTGAGAGAAATTCACCACTGTTTCAGTTCATGTGACAACATTCCACATGGGCCACAGATGATTTTTACTGCGCGCATGGTAAAATCAAACGGGTTTGTTAGCTGCTGAAAATCGTCGGTGCATATTCTTAAAATAACCCTCGGAATGGTAGTTTCGACTGCAATTTTTTTTTGCATTTAGGAATTGTAGTTTCGACTGCAATATTTTTATGCGTGTACCAAATAAAGAAAGGAATAAAAAAAAATCAGCGGATGATGAATTTTGTTGCAGTTCTCTAAAAGAACCTTGAAAATCTGAATGAAATTTTGGCATATACAGATTTGGGAGGTTTTAATACTATTACAATCATTGTATTTAAATTTTACAATGCTGTATAAGTCTAATACAGTCTGTACAGAAAACTTCATTTTTTTTGTATTTAAAGCTTAAATGTACGAGATGGCGAGATTCTGCAGAATCTGTATATGCCAAGATTAAATACATAATTGTGAGATTTGTTTTTTTGTGTGTAAAATAATTTAATTTAAGCGATTTACTTTTGGACTCGAAGGTTAAATTTTTGAGTGTTGCTGAAATGGCTTTTTGCTAAACCATATAAACTGTTGCACAGTTTCCCAATCATATAGAAAAGGGTAAAAAATCATCAACCAACTGACTCTAAAGCTTAATTCTGCCCGAGGCATATCTTCCATAACACGTTCATAAGAAACTAAGCATGACGAGAAGGAGAAAATCCATTCATTTTTCGATCAAAATGAAAGCTGGCTTCCCAATAATTACATCCTTCTCATCGCATCTTCCAACTACCGTATTGGAAGGCATAAGATCTTGCTGTTATGGATGTGGCTGAGATTGTATAAGGCCAACATGGAAAACTTGCTCCAAGAATAGCAGAAATCATTCATCTTTTGAGAGAAGGGGATGTAGGCAGATCAATTGAATCATCGTCTTCCCTTTTGATGGGTTTCTTACGAGAGCAAAGAGTACAGAGAACTCAACAGACGCAAACCATTTGCCAAATGGGGCTGGGCGCGTTTTTTGCCCTTGCGTCCACCTCTGCTTGTACATCTAAAAGGGGGGAAAGCAGAAAAGCAATATTATGTAGCACATATAAAAAAGCGAATGAAGAAGACGTGCAGAAAAAAGTTTACAGGAACGTGATAACGTTGCAAGAACACTATGCTGGTCGAAATGGGCGGTGTAATTGAAATTGGAGGAAAAATGAAGGGGAATGTTCGTAAATGGTAAAACTTCGTTTTTTTGGTTTTGTTATGATTTGAATCATCATGATTTGAATTAGAAAAAAAAATGTTAGAGAAGCATCTGTTTCTAGTGCAGCCACGACAGTATCTTCCTAATATAGATATACCGTTTGTTATGCAATTACATACACACCAAAATCTGAATTCTAGTTACAGCAAAATAAAATGAAGTCCTATATTCAGCAATCTAGTAGTTTTCTGAAACTGGCGTCAGTATTTTTAGTAGAAGCATAAGTACTAGAACGCTAGTGGCACTGTAGTCATTTAATTTATTTTGCCAAATTATGCTCCATCAAGCTTCAATTGGCCGTAATTTATGCATCATGTTGTAGTGCATGTTTAATTCCATCACCAACATCGGTTTGATACTTGTAGTACCGATACTTTGACTGCCAGGTCAAAGTAATCTAGATGTTAGTCACGCGTACAGGAACGTCATTAGCAATTTTATACTTTTGAATCAACTGTATTTTTCTTTCTGATTGTTCAGCAATTTCTACGATATGCCAAATATTTTCAGTCAAGTATATAAAATTAATTTTTAAGTTGCTTTGTATTGAAGCATTTTGATTTACCATTTTAAAAATAATAATATAAAAGTTTTTTTGCACATTGTCAGGATGAAATGTAAGAAAAAGTTCTTAATTATTTTAGTGAAAAAAAAAATATGTTCTACATAATTTGTAGGCATTCCCAGCTGGATGATGACAACAAAACGCGTCTTTGGTTACCTAGAGACCAAAACTTGATTTTTAAAGATGCAGAACATGCAGTATAAAATATAGGATTTGAATATAAAGAATATTGGATTCATTGCATACTGATCATGTGTTTATTATTCGATTTTCTTTCACTTCCACTTTTAGATGCAGAGCTCTGCGTTTCTAAATTGCTGGATTTTCAGTAGAAGTTTGACATTTTTAGGATGGATAGATTTGCTGATTGACCAGTATCATAAAAACTGCTGAAACGGTTGCTGTTAGCAAAATTCTGCTGATTTCGTCCACTTGTAAGAGAACGGGGATAAAAAACATATGTGGGGTCGTTTAAAAATGAAATCACCGGTTTTAGGGTGAGAGGGGGTCTATATCACAAAATATTATCTACAAACGAGGCCAAGAACAAATTATAAGATGCACTAAAGTTAAAATGACCAGATATTTCTTGGTCCAATCCGGGACACAAGCGTATCGAATCGTTTCAAACAATGTTTTGTCCTATCAACTTACTACACCCAGTATGATAGTAGCTACTCGATTTTATACAAACAAATACCCCAAAATCTTGGGATTAAAGTATTTTTGAAATAACAAATGTTTTACAATCAATACCTACTTCGTCTGAGGATATTGTGTAGTACAATGGTGTCGTCTTTCACACGAATCGTTTTTAGGCGACTATTTTTACATGATTTTCCGGCCCTTAAAAACGTGGGAGCCGTAGAAAATTTATTTTCGATGGTTTTCGTTATTTTTGTTATTGGCTTATTTACAAATCAGATAAAATCAGAGAGCCTTCTTTTAAGCTTGAACTTTCATCCATCTACGCGTCCCTTGCGAAATCGTGGCTTATTTCAATTAAATCTGCAGCGAACATCCTATGCTAAAAATACATAGACCCAGAGCGAAATTCATAACACATATATCAAAAATTATGTATATTTTAAAATTTGACGATTTTTCAAAAAGCTCATATAAATCCAAGAATTTGTCAATTTTGAATGAACCACCGCGAATTTCGAAATAATTACAAACCTATAGAACTTTCATTTTTTTCGAATGAAAAATTTTAAACGTTGTTTCTGAAAATTTGCAGATTTTTAGTTGTTTTTAGTATATATTGTACCTATATTTTGAGGTCATCGACATATCAATCTCTAACACATTGGTGAGAAAAAAGAATAGTGTAGTATAATAGTTGTCTATTATTGAAAACATAATATAATGAAACAGATAGTGCTTAAGTAGAACAATGTATTCGTAGTCTGCAACGTTTGACGTAATAACACGAAACGCGATTCTTGGTGGAACTTTTGAAATGTATGCAAGACATATCTCAAGTTTTGCATTGTATCGCTACTGATAATGAGAATCTGTAGATAAAATCACACATTCTTTTCATTTTTTTGCAGGATAAAGTTATATAAATAGTTATATAATTTATATCTGCGATTGTAATCAGATAGTTTTTTGCAAATTTGACTAATAGTTTTTGAATTATATTCAATTAATTATCCTCTAGATAAATTATCTAGCTAAAACCTTTGTAGAGGTATATGTATCATCATCATATAGGAGAAAGGTAGGATCATCACTAGGTGGATTATTATGTGTTTTTCTACTAACGGACTGAATTATTGCCTTGAAATCCTTGACATATTTGACTGACCTGCCTTCCTATCTTATTCCAATGTGGCGAGGCAAAAGATTTACTTTTACTCCAAAGCATTAAACCTTTACGGGTGGTTGGCTGCCCATCTTTTCAGTGCAGAATTTTGCATGTCTAATGATGATTTAATGCTTGCTTCTTCCGAGAAAGAAGGCGCGTAAAACTCATATTATTTTGACAGCCTATAATAACGATCAATAAATTATGTGCTTCATGGTCTACAACGTTTCGGCACCACTGCTAAACACACTTTTCCCGCGGATCGATGATAGATCAGGATACCGGGAAGAAACAACATC
Source organism: Armigeres subalbatus (assembly GCF_024139115.2). Taxonomy (NCBI): domain Eukaryota; kingdom Metazoa; phylum Arthropoda; class Insecta; order Diptera; family Culicidae; genus Armigeres; species Armigeres subalbatus. The sequence continues at coordinate 202,527,550 of NC_085141.1, read as the reverse complement.
CGCGAACCCATCTGACAACAATTGCCTTCTGTTGAATCTATCCATTCTATTATACCTTATGCTTTCAGTTTGACCTGAAACAGTAACCTGCTTATAAAACAGCCAAAACATAAACTACAGTAAAAACAATGGAATATAAAAAAAGTATTTGTGAGAAGAAACCTGTGCTAAATTGCACAATGATTTCCTAAAGCTTTATGAGGGGGCGGTCATAGAGACTTCCATACAAAAAAATGCAATGAAAAGGGCAGTTTAGATTTTTTTTAAACTCCGAGGATTTTCAAAATTTTATTTATTTTGCATCTTCATAACATTAAGTTGACTTTTGTCATTTCGTTGCTAAAAATAAACGATCAATCTGATTATCGACAATCGACTCCACTAAACAAATAACGCACTACAGCGCATCATGTGTATTTTAGATAATTCAGTAATTATACTGTTTCTACAGACATCAACGATATATTAGTGTAGAATTTTCATGAAAGAGGAAAGCACAAAATCAAGCGTCGAGAGATGAATAGTCAAGTTGGCTTCACACCGGCGGGTTGATACCTCGAAGGCATGTATGTATACCTCATTGCCTGAAGCCTCTTACTATGCCTCAACAGGGGAGAAACTGGACCTGCGCATCGTGATGTTGTCTGGCGTGTTGGAAACAGTGACATGTGTCGGTTCCGCCCCTATCAACAGGATATCGATGTTGAAAATCGTTTTGTGCCCTTATGTTCACTCTAACAAGTTTTTGTTCTGTTTCTCGCAACACAAATGGTATACACGGCATAATTACTATATATGTATGTACGGAAATGTAACTTACTCGAGCGGATTCCGTTCCTATATGTTTTGTCGATCTAAGATGATAAGCACTCCAAATCTTAGTTACGTAGCTTCATATTAATATAATGTATACAAAAAAACCCAATAAATCTACCTAGCGGTGTTGGTGCCTTTCTTTTACATTAGATGTACCAAAACATATGAGTGAATATTTTCCATATGGTTTGTGTTTAAAAAATAGTATTATGGCGATTATTTTTGAGCCTGTAGTCCGATCTGGTCAATAGCAAACAACACGACCAGTTTCCCCGACGCATGAATCCTGTTGCGAGTGCTAATGCTAAGCTCACATATACACATATACACACATACACACATTTTTACACTCGTACACTCATATATGCACACATACACACATATACACACATACACACATATGCACAAACACTGAGGAAATGCTAATAGAATACTAAGTTGAAAAGCAGATACCAAGATATCAAGATCAGTGTTGGGAAATGAACAGTAAAACACTTTGATTATGCGAATATTTACATTTTATCCGGTCAAATTTCATGCACCAAACAAAACGGAACAGTTTGCCAAAAAAAAATGTACGCGACAATTTTTACTTTTTTTTTCTTCATCTGCAAACTGTTTCTTACTTCTGCGTGCCGTCGGCGCAGTCAGCCTTTGCACGAGCTTTCTTGTTTAAACTCGAGTTAAATTACCTGTGGCTCAAAGCCTACACTGCCAAAAATATCTATATAAGATATATGTGTCGCCGTTATAGATTTTTGCAATAGCGTCACCCTAATATAATCGATATAGAACCACACATAAATTAAATAATTGCTAATTCGAGACCACACATAAAGTTTATTTGGACATATATTTAATTAGTAGTTCGCGTGGAGAATGGTTATGTGTGCGCTGATATACATCATAAGTTAAATCTATGGATTTTTGCCAATAAATATGTGTGGATTTTTAGTAGTGTAGAAAGAGTGCTAGCCGTTGGGTACTGATTTATTAGTTCTAATCTCTAAAATGAGCTAAGACTAATGAAATAAATATTTACCACCAAAAACGGTTATAAGTTGTGAAATTATTGTATGAAAACATTAATTGTGGGGTGAGAAAATAGTAAATCATATGCTGACCTGGGTGGTGCTGATAGAATCGATTTGCTTGTCAATCTGTAGTCAAAACTGCCTATTGTGCCGGAGCCAAACATTGAAGATTGTGGTTATGTTCGTTTCAAATCTTATATTGAGAAGTATTGTTGTTATTTGGAAATAAAAAAATTATGTTTAAGTTTTGTGTGTTTTGTAACAACTATTTTCCCATTATATTTAGAGCGGCGAATCAGTAGGGAAGGAATTAAAGAGCACTTGTTACGAAAATGTATGAAATCCAACATCTGGTTGAAGAAGGAATGCAAGCAAACCATAGTAAAGCCATGTAGAGTCTTGCGCATTTATGCTCCCTAGTGCAGCATGAAAAGAGAAATTCGAAGCGCGGGAAATGTTTGACAGCCTGCAAACTAATTTTGCTTATGGGATTGATTTCAAAATATTCCTCTACTCGCTTGACAACAAAAAATCGTGTCTTTCCGCAGCACCCAGATGCTGACTGTCGTCTGGGTGGCCATAGATGAAAGATAATGAATTTTGTACTAATGTTTTCTACTTCGATGTCTGGTTGGCAAACAAAACAATTTAATTACTAACAATAGAAATTGCATTCAGTTCAATCAAAGTTAATTGCCTATTTCCGGGGATTAAACCACCCGACTTGGACGTTAATTTACAATGTTATGAAAACTCATATGTGAATATGTACGTTATGTGGAAGATATTGATTTGGAAAATGTATTGGAGGTAACCACTTTCCCTCGATGGGACTCGAACCCATGACCTCCACATCTACTTACAATACATATATATATATATATATATATATATATACATATTTTTATTTTTCAATTTGGCGAAAAGCTTACGTTGCCAATAATTACTATTTTCTATTATGTAATTATTGTCAACGTATATGTATTTTCTCTGTCTACCTAGTCTATGATTTGGCAAAAAAAAATAAAGAAAGCTGTATATATATGTTGTAAGTAGATGTGGAGGTCGTGGGTTCGAGTCCCATCGAAGGGAAAGTGGTTACCTGCAATACATTTTTCAAATCATTATCTTCCACATAATGTACATATTCACATATGAGTTTTCAGAACATTGTAAAACAAATTTCATTCAACGGCAAAACTTGTTATGAACATAGGTGATTGTGAATAATAAAAATCTATTCACTCATCAGTGATATTTTTATGTTTCTTCTACGTTTTGTACATTTAAAACAAGAGAAAGGCATCAATACCGATAAGAGGATTAATCAGGCGATCTCTAGTTTATATTAGTCCAATCATCACTGAAATCACTATTATAACAACGAAAGAACATATTAAGATTCACAGCTATCGAAATAATCCCTAAAGTTTGCTTCCGTGGTACAAACCACTACAAATTGAATGAGATTAGTTTAATTGTATTATAATGGTCACCTGTCAATCAAATTCACCGGAAAAAGGGACAATGTGCAAACAAGAATTGATTTAATGAATGCAAAAATTGACTTCTCGCGAAAACTAAAATGACAGATCCAGCATTAACCGTGTGAATGTATGCATTATACAGACTTTAACATAGTATTAGTGTCATAATGTTTTGGTGTGGCAAAACTGTAAAGTATGTGCAATTAAATTTTTTGGAGTCGAATTTTACACTACCCCCTTTTTCAACTTCCCGCAATGTATCGTACATATTTTTACGTGTACTTTTTTTAGGCTTTCACTCCAAGTGTTTTTCACGTTTTTCATGACTTGTAGAAAACACTAAATCGTACCAGTGTACCTATATGTTAAACTTCAACAGAATATTGAGCAAATCCTTTACTACGAAGGCATAGGCGTATGTCGATCGTAAATTACAACTCACAGCTGAGCCAGTCTATTAATGACCTTGCAGTCAGAGCTCGCCGCGTCTTACCCGTGTGATGAAATTTACTGCTGCTCGCCTGACAAATGAGTAAGAGTGAGAGAATTTCATTGTTGGTCTCACTACACTAAACAGAAGGTGGTCCGACGATGAATTAGTTACGCCACAAGAGCATAAAAAGCGGCGTTGTGCAGTCGACAGTGGCAATGAGTGGCAGCGACTGAATGTTCGCCGTTCCTACGATTTCCATGTCCAACCACATGAAGACCACAAGAATGATATTTCATGTTTTGTCTGTTTTCCTGCCAAGTCAATACATGAGCGAAGAACAACGTTTTCTTTTGATAGGCCATCGATGAAAGGTAACATCAAAGCAGTCACTGCCAATTTCTCCTGGCTGGCTGAGGGTTTCTATTGTACTCACCTCCGCTAAAGATTGGTTGCTGAGATAGTTGGGATGGAAACCGCATACACCCCTACCGCGCACGCACGGTCTTTTTTAAGTTATACGGTTCCACCCGATGATGACTAAGGCTACTATGGCGTCGCATCCAATCGGCAGGCGTACTTGTAGCTAATCATGTCTCGATGACCAAGCAAAACGTGAGCCCGAACGTTCTCAGCACAGCACAAATAAGTGATTTTGGGGTAAAATTCGGAGGAGGCTCGCTTGAACTGTTTCGAATCTTTTAATGGGAGTTAAGTTTCAAAACGTTGCTCTCAACCGATTTATTGACGTCTATAAGAAGCTTCAAGCGTCGATTCTGGGTTAGTGGAGGTGCATAACGTTCGTTTTCTATTATACAAGTTTTATGTCTCGAAATTGGTTGTTCTCTTCCTTTTGCCTCTCTCGTACTTCACGGTATAACGAAAATACTGTATGCCTACTCCGAAAACTGGTTTTGGTAGAAGGCCCGAAGATCCTAATGTTACATACCAATCGATTCAGCTCGATGAATTAAAATTATGTCAGTCTGAGTGTGCATGCATGTATGTACGCAAAAAACTTATTCATCTTTTATTTACTTGGAAAAAGGTCCATTCAACGGGAATGCTGTCTCGTGTTTACCATTGAACATGGGTCAAATCGGATAGTGGGCTCAAAAGTTATGACCGAAATAATGCACTCAACAAAATGGATTGTAGTTACAACAATAATATTGTTGTTTAAAGGCTAATAATCACCCCTATTCTTGTTTACGGGCACGCAACTTTCGAACGAATGCAGTTCGTTCGAATCATTTCCCCACTTAATTTTGCTGGCGTAAACGCAATGCGCATCAGCTTTCATTCGAAAGCGCGTTCGTACGTAAACAAGAATAAGGGTAAATATTTTATCTTTGTATCAAAGGTGGAAATATATTTAAATCTACAATATATGTCGAATGAATCGAGTGATTGTCAATCTATAATGTTTTCTATCTATTGGAAAATATTATTAGCCCTCAGCCAACAATAACTTTTGTCCAGTTTCCATAACCGCTAGGTGGATAAATACGTTTTTTTATACCTGCATGTCTGTTCAAATTATAAATAAAAGGTAATGAGTACATGCAACTGGATAAACTAGTTAAACATAATTTGTAAATGAAAAGGACAAACTTTACTTATAAATTAAAGTTAATTAATATAACCTGCATTGACAAATGGTTGCACGAATGGTTCTTAAGTTTGCAGGTGGAAGACTAATATTGCATGTTAGATTCTAAAGCTATCAGTACACTGATTGTCATAATGACAAATGTTAGCTAAACAGTCTGATAGATTTCCTGATAAACCTGACAAATATTTATATTTAATATTTGTCATTATGACAAACAGTGGACAGCGGGCTTAACTGTTTTCAATAAGTAACATATATAAAATTTGAAAAAAGGTCCATATTCCAGAAGTTTATTTCGAATCAAATTACAACTTCGTTTTCAGGTTCTCGTGCTTGCGGGACACATGATAGGATAGTACCAACCAAATTTTCGTATACGTAACAATTATACATAGTATTTATAACTTTATATTAATTTTAGAACCAATATGGTACCGATGGTATTTTGGACATCTGAATATATTTTGAACTAGTTGGCCCGGCAGACATTGTCCTGCATAGCATATCTGACCGCACACTATCCTGGGTTGGCTGTCAATAGGGACGTTAGATGCGTAAAAACAGCCTGGGGCTTGGCATGTTTTTCATTAAACGATCCCTTTGTTCAACACCTGGTCAGGTCCTTACGATCAGTGGGGATTTATGTGGGAAGTGTTGATTAGACGGCAGATATGGTCCTGCATAGTAGGCGAGAATACGTGTTCTGCACTGCCCATGTGAAGTTTTCATACGATTCTTAATATTAATTTTTCTCGATTTACTCAACTTTACTCGTGATTTTCGTTTAAGGGAATATCATATAAACCCGTCGGAAACCGTAACGAACATATCTGTTGAAGGAATGAAGAAAATCCAACCAGGCGATTTTTAGTTATGCGGGTACAAACACAGATCATTTCATTTTTATTATATAGAAAATTAACTATATTTTGTTTATTTTATTATATAAATATGGCTAGAAGTGTAATAGCTAAAGAGGCTGAACAGACACTTGATCGCTATTTATTTAAAGAAAGCTAAGTAAGAAAAACAAGCAAAATATAGTCAAACGTCCAAAATACATTTAGATATCCAAAATACACAATTTACATCATTCTCCCCAGTTCAGTAAGTCAATTTTTCACTCCAGTGTGTACGCGAATTTCTAGTAAACAGTCCTATATCCAATATATAGTTTTAGTTACTCACAATTCATATTGTTCGTAACTTGTCTCGATATTTGGTTGAATTCCAGAAGAAGAATTCCACGATATATCGGCTGTATAGATCATTTCATAAAGTTTTATGAACTTCTTACGAACGCTAATAACGCGTCGCATCGAATGGTGCACTGAACATAAATACTTTTCGAGACCGACCCATGATGGGTCATAAAAAATCAGTTCTACTCAACCGCCGTGTTTTCATGTCCTGAAAAAAAGCGAAGAGGAAACCCGTTCGTTACTACCTTTTCCGATTGTTATTCATTTCTCTTGGCTTTCGGCTACATCATAAAATATAAGCACCAAAAGCCGCATCCCATGGACCTACCTTTATAGCAAAGCTATGAGAAAAGTAAGTGTGAAGGAGACAAAATTATATGCATGCCGTCGGTCAGCTTAAACGAGGACGGAGTTCGCGTTTTCGTCCAGTGAAATAAAAGTAAGAGTAGGAAGATGTTCATTCAGAAAATCTTTATCAACGGTGGTTCGCGGCGGCTTGAATCATAGTCCGCCAGTCAATAAAATTATTATAATAACAATAAAAAGTTTGATTTGTATGACAATTTAGACGATCGTTACCAAAGTGTCGATTTGGGATTGAATTTGTTACAGTTTGGATGTTTTTAGAAGACGAAATTCGAAAACTCATAAAGATGTATTCGATGCTGTTTATATTGAATGAATGGTATTGGTCTTGAGGCATTTTAGCATTGTGGGTATATTACGCATAACTAAAAGCATTCAATCACTTCTCAAAATTACACAGTACTTTTATTACTGAAATTGAAACATCCTCTTGATCGCTTCAAAGACTTGTTGTGTTACAATTTGTTTCAAAGGATCATTCTAACGTCGAATCTCTTTAGGTCACTCCAAGAAAAGAAAATTTGATAAAAGGTAAGGTAACTCATATTGCCCATTAAGCATAACTGTTCCATATAACTGGTGAATCCGCGGATGAATCAGCGCTAACATGATCCATTTAACTGTTGTACTTATGCTACGTTTAGACAAGGCAAGTGAATTGAGCAAGTCGCTCGAATCGAACGCGAACTGAACGTGTAAACACCTTAATTCAATTCACTTGAACGAAAAGAAAGTTGAACATGAACAACTTTTGGCAAGTCAATTGAATTCAACTGAGTTGTTCAATTCACTTGCCATGTCAAAACGTAGCATTAATCTCTGAATTTAGTTTTTTCTATCAATAGCAGTTTCTGTAGTATAACAAAACTAAACAAAGTCTTCTTCTTCTTATTGGCATTACATCCCCACACTGGGACAGAGCCGCCTCGCAGCTTAGTGTTCATTTAGCACTTCCACAGTTATTAACTGCGAGATTTCTAAGCCAGGTTACCATTTTTGCATTCGTATATCATGAGGCTAACACGATGATACTTGTATACCCAGGGAGGTCGAGACAATTTCCAACCGAAAATTGCCTAGAACGGCACCGGGAATCGAACCCAGCCACCCTCCGAATGGTCTTGCTTTGTAGCCGGGCGTCATACCGCACGACTAAGGAGGGCCCCCTAAACAAAGTACGTAGTTTAAAAAAACTCGTTACGTTTAGACAAGTGAATTGAGCAAGTGGCTTGAATCGAACGTGAACTGGACATGTCAACACCTTAATTCAATTCACTTGAACGAAAAGAAAGTTGAACATGTTCATCTTTTGGCAAGTCAATTGAATTCAACTGAGTTGTTCAATTCACTTGCCCTGTCAAAACGTAGCTAAGTTTAGACAAGGCAAGTGAATTGAACATGTCGCTTGAATTGAACGCGAATTGCACGTCTAAACACGTTCATTCAACTCACTTGAACGAAAAGAAAGTTGAACAAGTTCAAGTTGAGAAAATATATTAAGCTCTTTTTAGTGGAATGTATTAAACCGTCTAAGACGAATTAAGTACTGTCCATTTAATTCCACCAGTTAATTTTCGTTATCTTTTGCAGATACGTATTTCGACCGCATCTGTGTGGTCGTCTTCAATGTCTTCAAGTCGAGTCAAGTACGAGACACTGGAGACGACCACACAGTTGTGGTCGAAATACGTATCTGCAAAGATAACGAAAATTAACTGGTGGAATTAAATGGACAGTACTTAAATCGTCTTAGACGGTTTAAGTTCAAGTTGTTCAACTCACTTGCCCTGTCAAAACGTAGCATTAGTCAGTATCCTACAAACTTATTCAAGATTGCCGGGCTCGGTCATTTATTTACCGAGTTTTCAACAGCTAAACTCTCTCCTCATTAATCGAGTTAACTACACAGTAAATATTCAATTACACTAGACTGAATTTTACAAGGAACCACAGCTTAAATTTATTTCGATTTAAAAGAACAGTAAGATTGATTGAGTGTTGTGTTTATTTGCATGCTCCAAATGTGCTCCAAAATCACAACATGGGTAAATCTTTAAACAATGCGTTAAATTGAAACCCATTTTTTATATTTTAGGGATCTACATACATAGTGTAGAAATCATTTGCAAAACAACAACAAAATCGCGCGGTACATTACAATAAATTTTTATGCTCCCACTCGCCAATTAAGGAATCGATATCTGTTTTATATTAATATCCAAAGAACTAACTAGGGGAAATGATGGTTTTGGCAGGTTTTGTTCTATTATTGTCAGGGGGGTTTTTGTTGACACACAAGTAAGGGCCTGTTCACAAATTACGTAACGCAAAAATCCGAGTTTTTGACCCCCTCCCTCCCCCTCGTAACAAAAAGTAACATTTTTTGAACCCCCTCCCTCCCCCATATAACGCGTAACTGTGATAATTTGAAAGGTAGATTTTTGTTTCCTTCTCTGAAGCATTTGGGTTTTGGTATTTTTTGAACACTGTTAGAATAGGGACGGCACATGATTAAAATCAAGGATATCAAAATGCAGCTAGTAGAAAATAGAATTCAAGACATTCAAATGAATTTTTATTCGCGTTATGCGTAACATTTGGTAGTACCCCTCCCCCCCCCCACCTTTTAGTGTAACAAAGTATAACGCAAGTTGGACCCCCCCTCCCCCAGAAGCGTTACGTAATTTGTGAACAGAACCTAACATTTTTTTTTAAATTTTAAATGCAGCTTGACAAAAATCCGCACAGCCGCGTGCCCAGCAAAATTAAAACTGATATACTGGCAAAAAGGACGTTTGTTAGCTGAGTTTTGGCAAAAATCTCGGCTAAAAACATGTTCGTTGGGGCTCGGCTGTGCAAATCTTGGTAAAAGTTGAACAAATTTCTGAAATCCCGATAAAAAAGTAAGTGTGTAGAATCTTTTTACAATAATGATGCAGTAGCCACCCGGATAAAAAATATCATTAAAATATCATAAATTTTATTGTTACAACACCATTTAAAACATAATTTTTACCATTGAATATAATGGAATTTTGACAATAAAATCACATGAGAAATAATGGTTTTCCACGATAAAATGAATGGTAAATGGGACTTTTACAATTAAAAAGGGGGGTTGTTATGTATCTTTACAATAAAAAAATCGAAAATTTTCCATACAAAATTCGGAGCAAAACAATTGATTTTACGGTTCTTCAATGGGATGATTTCGAGCGACAAAACAATAGAAAACATTGTGTTTTAAATGTTTTCAATTACTGTTTCTATTGTTTTACAATAGAAATACAACAGGATTTAGAATACATTATACTCCAATATTACAATAAAAACACAATACAATTAATTGTTTTACAAATTATTTTATTTTCCTCCGGTTGTTTAGCATATCTTTAGACGAATCCAGCGCAATACTTCCAAAGTTAAATGGGTTGCCTGTATCTGGAAAAAAAATCCAACATCGGTTTAAAAAGCGTACTAACTTTGTTCCGAATAGACAATACACATAGATATAAACCTGTGAAAAATGTAAATTATAAAAGAATGTCAGTTTTATTAGAAAAAAATACGTCGAGAAGAAAAGAAAAAATTACCTGCATCAGTTCTTATTATATCCCATTGGTGAGATTGGGCCAATGGTAGCCACTGAACGATCTTCAATCAGTGACCAGCAAGCAGCAGTATTTTATTTATCATAAGCTTCATTTCTGTAAAGGAACAAGGATACATGTTACCAGGCATGTCATCAGATATTATGATGATAAAATTTTCATTTATTTTTTATTCGGGATGAACCACTGCGTTCATTATGTACATTGAACTTTTGTAGTATAAGATTACGATTACCGGTGGTGAGTATAAACCGTTTTTCAGCGCAGTATCATTACTTGACACTTTACCGGTCGCTACTAAAAGCGCTGCTAAAACAGTAGCGCAGCTGACAGGTGACCAAATTGACCAAATAACAGCGCTACTATTTGATGAACTATCAAACGTCGAACGTCACCGATACGGAATGCAGCCACCGAAATGATAACCGAAAATAGGGACCGATGCGAAAAAGAGTGACTAATCTAAAATGACAGTACAGTGAGAGTGATCAAAATACTCGCGCCCAGTAATGATGCTCTAACGCGCTTCAACACTTTAGATACTCACCACGGTACAGAAGCCATAGTGATATACCGCTTTCCCAGCAGCAGAAACTGCAATGAAAAAAACACTTTCTGCACCATACAGTTTTATTATTTTCATCTCTTCACTAATTATAAACAAAACTGTACACGCTCAAATGAATCCAGCCATTCTCCGAGTAAAATTATAAGCAAAAGTTTTTGTTCCCTTTCATTTTTTTGAAATCAAATTTTTATTGCAAAACATTTCTAGACCTGCAATATGAAAATATATACTTGAGAATCGGTATAACATTTTCATTTATTTAACAAACAAAGCTATTGTAATTTTATTGTTTCCAATTGTTATTTCATCAATATAATAAATCCATGAAATATTCCAAAATTATATTAATTCAATAACATTAGACGGATTTCTAGATCATCCAAACCGAATACTTTTAAAAATTGTTTAGTTTTTGGATGAGCAATACTAAAAATAAACGGACAATAACAATATAATAGAATATATCGGAAACATTTAAATATATTGTTATTTTAATGTACGTACAATAAAGATCTTTTACAACCGTGAACATTTTACAGTAAGCATACAATAGTTTGTATTGTTTGCCATACAATCTATTGTATTTCAATGGGTTATGTCATACAAGTTACTGTAAATTTTTATCCGGGCAATGGTCCCAAATAGGCATAAAATGTTTTTCAATAAACGTTTCAACTTCGTGCCTGAAGTTAGGGTACTTCACGGTACAACATCCAAATTACACGCTACATTTGTAGGTGTCTGGTTGCAGTTTTACGCCACTCTCTAGATCAGGGTTTTCAGAAATCGCTCTCAACAGATAACGAACAACGATAAAAGAGAGGCAAAAACTGTTCCGAATCATAACAAACCATGATAACAAATTTATCAAACTTGTATAGGGGAAGTGCATCGGTTTTGGCCAACTTAGTGCCTAATTTGGCCAACCCTAAAAAATACATATTTTTTCAAAATAATCGATCAGTTGAAGGCAGCGTTGAAGCGTGAGGGATATATCTCTTGTTGGAACTAATAAAACCCTTGCGAATTGCTTTATTTTTGAAGTTATTTGCAAAATTGGCCAAATTAGGAACATGGCCAAAACCGATACAGTTCCCCTACAAGTGCGAAAGAACAGAATCGGATAGGCAGCCCCTACAGAAAAATGGCGATTCTCGCTTTGTTTTCGCTCCTTTCGTGTTGGTTACTGCACAGCTGTGTAGAACAAGTTGAAATGCATCATCAGAGCCACTGCTCCCCACATTTGGAGTTCTCTAATGTCGTTTTCGGTTATTGCTGGGTCGAACCTAGTTCTGCCCCGGATCCGCTCTAATAGCTGTCAAAACGTTCTATTATTCGTTCAGGTTGGATCGCGATCCCCACCAGATCCGACCCAAAACGAATGAGGTTCGCTCTGCCGATTTATCGAGATCCAACCTAGGTTCACCAATACATTCGAACACAATCTGTCAAACTGGTGTTTATGTTTACGCTAAAGGAAAATGAAAACGTGAAAGACACGGATGGGTATTGGACTTTTAATCGTTTTTGTTTCATTTGTTAAATTTTATTGTTGTCTTCCACGTAAAAAAATGTAATTTTTAAAATTAAACAATTGGGTTGTTTAGGGGTATACATGTTTTTACATATTCTGAATCTGCATAAAAAACTGAGCCTAGCCCCAATTTTTCAGAATTTTTGGAGCCCCGGAACTATTTTTAATTTGCATTTTAAATTTATATGGGACGTAAAATTTGTTCTTATGCTGCATGGGCCAACTGTCATTCTATGAATGTTAGTGTCATTCTATCGATTAAAGTGGCTTATTGTTTGCTATACAAAAATGAAAATAAAAGGTTTACAAACAAAATAAAAATATGTTGGAGATCAGAAAAGCATGCTCTTTATGTTAAACTATAAAAAAACCCATATTTTTCTTTGCTAAACAACCCAATTAACAGAAGAAAAATCTGACTTCCCTTTTTAATTCATAAAACAAGAAACAAAATAACACTAATAACAAAATTTAAAAGATAAAATCTGATAAAATATTTTTGTTTCGTTCGGTTATTCAAAGTCGGGGTCGGACCTGACCCAGCTTTAAAACCGAAAACGACATAAAAGAAATTTATCATGGGGTATAGCCTCCCGAATCAGTTCTCTATCATGGCAGCTTACGAAAAAAGTCTCTCGCGGTATGCTACATATCTTCTTCTTCTATCTATATAATAAAAATAAAATGGTCTGTGTTCGTATCCGCATAACTCGAAAACGGCTGGATGGATTTTCTTTATTCCTTCAGCAGATATGTTCGTTATACTTTCCGACGGGTTTATATGATATTTCCTCATGCGAAAATTATTAGTTAAGATGAGTAAATCGTGAAAAACTAGAAAAAAAGATTTGTATGGGAATGTCGCATGGGGCGTTCTCAACGCGTATTTTCGCCTACTACGCAGGACAACGTCTGCCGGGTCGACTAGTCGTATATGTATACAGAGATGATAAGTGAGAGACTTTCTCTTAAGGATTCAATCCCTGCTCTAGATAGATAAGGTAGCAAAACGAACGAATTTGGGCACGAATTGGGCAGTTGTTAGGTAGGTAAGTGATGTTCTTCTATGTTTGGCGAGGACATCACTTGTTTTGGCAGTGGCTAGAATTTCTCTAAAATGCACATTGTAAAGTCGCATTTTTCCATTGCTTCCTAAAACTATACGATGAAATAACGTGCAGGAATCGACCGAGAATTATAAATTCATAGCATAGTTTTATCGTTACCATTAGTATTATTACTATTTTCATTTTCCTCAACTTTTTCAATGTTTCATTACAGGTGTGGTTTCAGAATAAACGGTCGAAGGAGCGGAGGTTAAAACAACTGACTAGTATGGGACGAGGGCCATTTTTCGGAGGAGCCCGGAAAATGCGAGGCTTCCCAATGAACCTGTCACCTGGTGGGCTAGATGAGCCAGGATTTCCTTATTTTGCTTCGGATGGCAAATTTGATTTCGGCTATGGCGGTCCTCCTTTCCACCCTCATGACGCACCTTTTTTCCCTGGTCATCCCGGTGGTGGACCAATGCCTTTTAACGCTCCCGGTAGGTTAAACTCCTGACTCCTGTCTCATTGGAAATATTGATCAATCGACGATTAACGTTTAGCTTTTGCTTCTATGCAGGAGGACCTATGGACCACGCCGGACCGATCCCCATGGTGAACGAGTTTAGTGGATTAACACCAGAGACGAATTTTCTCAATCAACCAAATGTTCCACCAGGAAATGCCACCGCTGGTGGTGGTGCACCTGAGAACATAATGGGTGGCCCTAGATCCGGTAGTCCAGAATTCATGACTTCTGGAAACTTCTCCGAGCCTCAGAATATGCAAAACGAAGGACTGGTTTGGTAAAATTTACTCAACTTTTTCAGTATAATTAAGTGATAGCTGAATTAAGTAATTTATTTGTTTTGTTGATTATTTTCTAACAACTGCTAATCCAAAAAAAACTTTTTACATACTGCTGCCATTGAAATTTTAACTTATTCCTACTGGGAATATTGTTTGACATTTTACTTATGATCAATAATTTAATGCACATTTTTGCAATTCACGATATTTTTTTTTATAAATAAAGTAAAACAGAATACAAAAAAATACAGGAAGGGTCCAGCGGTTGTGTTAATCGCTACTACATTTCTATGTGGATTTCTGTTCTGTTTTTCTAAAAGAATTGATATTCCGAAACGGAGATCTTGTGTTTCATTGGATCGACCATTTAAACTCTCCAAAAAGCATGAGAAAATTATCATAAGAAATTTGAAAATTGCTTACAAGGAAAATAGGATGACATCAAAAACTGAACATATAGGGGGAGATTCCCCAGTGACAGGACACCTAAGCCATTTACGGTAAAACTCTAAAACTATGTGGGTTATGTTGACAGGCGCATCAAAAACACAAAATATAATTATTTTATGGTTCATATTTGACCAATCGAACATGTTTTTTTCGACGATGTATTTTGATGATGAAATTTTGTGCAACATTTCATATCGGACACTGCTGCGGTTTGTTCAATTCTGACCAAATCCTTATTATTTTAGTATAGTAGTCAGTCAGAGTAGTATTATGTTTCATTTGCAGTTGCAAAAGTTAAAACGTGTAAATTTTGATTATTAACGCTTTTCCGACTTTTTCGAAGATTTCAATAGGAATAACGGTTCAACGTCCGGAGTATATCCATGAAATTCTACTCAGTCACTGAATAGAAGCATCTTTACTAAAACCTGTTTTTGATAACACATCATGTGTTATCACCAATAAGCCGGCTTTGAGTGTTTCATTCACACAGCACCCGGTGAACCAGTGAAAATTGTGTCGTCATAACAAAAATGTGGTAGAGAATTAACACTGTTGTTAATTCTCTACCACATGTGAAGCCCTACCCCAACACAAATCCAGATGTCGCAAATTTCGGGGTAGGGCTTCACTTCCTGTGTTCAAATTCTGTCGTCATTTTTTTTACAGCCACCTCATATTCGGGCATTTTGTACCAAACCAATAGACCTACGCAAGGTGTTCCTAGGAATTTACTTACTATGACATTCGACCAAAAGTTTTTGATATTGCTCCCCGTTGAAAGTTAGATATCTTGTTTCAATTTTTTCCCTTATTGCCCGTCTCATTCGGAGTGCAGCAAATGACAACCTTCAAGTGTGTGCTTGTTTCGCGGGGTAATTACATGATACTTGATGGGCTACAGCTCGTTCTCAATGAGCTTACGCCAATTGGAATATTCTTTTCCGCTGGAGTCGGTTCTTGTCCTGTTTTTTTTTTCTGAAAAGTAGAGACGATTTCTGTTTTTACTCATATTTTTGGTTAGACCGTTACAAATATTTCTGAAATATTAAATACTAGTTTATTTGTGGACGCAGTAGCGCCCGTGGCAAGTTTTTTTATCAATATAAACGGCTCGCATTAAAAAAAATCAAAACTTTCAACGTCTGTTGTCCGTGTTTTTTTTTTTCATCAAATGCTGTGTCTGGTTGTCTAAGGTTGTCACTGGTTTTGTTTTCTGCATCTGATAGTAAAAAAGTGTCAAATATTTTATTTTTTTTGTGGGAAATTCCCCGCGTGCTGCGTTTGGTTTGCTAGTCACCGGAAAGACAAACAGGGCTATTATATGTAGTATATTCTATTGCTCTTCCAGTGATCAAGGGGTGGTAAACAAAAACCCAGATCAATCCACTTAGCGTTGGTGGTGCCTTTCTCGCTCACTAAAAAAAATAAGAAAAACACACAAGAGAGGTCAAAACAGCACTTCATATTATTTGCGGTCATTTGAATGTATTGCTGCAAACTCTGAAAAAAAAATTCATTTTTGAAATTTTTTTTCACAAGGGGGGACCGTTTTCAGAAAAAACAATATTTTTTTAATAACTTTGGAACGCAATGACCGATCGGGCCAATTTTCAATAGGAAACAACTAGACCGCATTCCGTGTCGACTGCAACTTGTTGCGAGCAAATCGACCAATGCTAAATACCAAAAAGTGTGTCTCACATTCTTTTACACACACATACATACACACATACAGACATCACCTCAATTCATCGAGCTGAGTCGATTGGTATATAACACTATGGGTCTCCGAGCCTTCTATCAAAAGTTCGGTTTTGGAGTGATCCTATAGCCTTTACGTATACTTTGTATACGAGAAAGGCAAAAAGAAGTTAAATTAGAAAAAAACAAACCGTATTTTTTTAAGAACGTTTTTGTCATTTATAATCTTCTTTAATATAAATTGCTTGTTGCTTATTGCCCACCTCAAATCATTTTTTAAACTAAAAAATCCAAAGAAGAGAGAAAATACCGTATCGGCCTTAAAGGCGTTGAAATTTACACTTATCTGAAGTACTTTGTAAACAATTTTCCATGTTAAATTATGAGAATATTGTTTGCAGTAAATTGTAATCCTTTATTGTATTCCCATATATGCAATAAATTGAGCAGTATTATTAGAGTAATTGTTACTTTTGGAAAAAATAAGGGTTAAGAAAGTGGGCCTCGTGTTAATTTATTTGAAAGTAAGATAAATCGATTTTATGGCTTATACAAACATGTGAACCAGAAATATCTTAAAGTCCATATTTTGTTATTCTTCTCATTTTTCTTTCAGACATGCCTGGAATTTTATAAACTATTTGCTTAAGATGTGAATCATTCCAAATTTTATATAATCTGTGAACGGCAGCTTATGAAGTGTTATGTGAAGAAAGCAAGTGTTAGATAACTTAATTCAAAATAAAAATGGTCAGTCATTAAGTATGTATATCTACCATACTGGTTACTCCTCGTGAAGAACTTAAAACAATGTAAGCCGAATGTTTTTCAATAACATAAAAAATATCTCCATATCATCAGGCATTTTTCATTTTTCTGTTGGACAGGCTCATTCGTATGTATTTGTATTATTTTTTAGACACTACCAAATTTTTCATTGCCATGGTATATTACAAAAAAGACAGATTTTTTGAACATCAAAATTCAACGTGCAGAAAATATAGCACATCTATACTGGCGTAAGATAATAAAGTTAGACGGTAATCTGAAAATCGTTTAATTCTTTTTTTAGGCGGTAATCTGTAAACTGTTCTCATTGAAGTAGCAAAATGAGTGAGCTACCGTTTGTTTGCGGTGTGTTTTTTTTATATGAAATTTGTTCATTTACCACAGGTTGGTTTGGATAATTATCAACACCGATTATTCTACATGTTACGTCTGTTTAGCTGTGCTGTAAGGGGCATTTTTAGTAAAGTTATATTTGTAGTAATATTTTTCCCCAAGTTTAACATTTTTTAACTGTCAAAGATAAAAAACGGGGAATGCATCTTTAGTAGCAGTTATGAACTGGACATGTTTTATACTAGAAAACGAAAAATAATCTTACGAGGCTTATTAAAATGCCAAACTGTTATGATATCGATAAAACAGTATTTTTGCAGCTGATGAAGTGATCTACTGTTGTTTTGAACATAATGAAATTCGAGTATATCCTGTTTCAAATTCGTGCTAAAATACATCTACAATAAAATACATCAGTTATAAAATTTCTAACGAATCTGTTCGAAGTTTAAAACTACAACGTCTGTTGAAGATGGTATTTATAAAGTTTCAGTTTTGTTTTCTAACTCCCATATAATTTAAAACTCTACTAAGGGCATCTTAAGTAATGTTACAGTTCCAGTTATACTTCTTCCTCGATGTACAGATTTTACAACTGTCAAAAATATAAAACGGGAAATGAACCTTCAGTAGCAGTTACAAATTGTTCATTTTTTATACTGGGAAACGAAAATATGATCTTCTGATGCTAATGTCAAACTGCTGTGATGTCGATGAAACTATTTTTTGAAGCTGTTGAAGCTATTTTTGTTTTGAACAAAATAAAACTCAAGTAAATTCTATTGCAAATTCGTGCAAAAATACAACTAAGTAGTATTCCAGTTATAAATTTCCTAACGAAACTGTTCGAAATTTTAAAACTACAATATCTGTTGAAGATAGTAGTTTTACAGTTTCAGTTTCATTTCCTAACTCCCATACAATTTATAACTCTACTAAAGAGGTCCCAACGTTTTTTGTCAATGAGTATCCAGATATTTCATGTTTTGGTAGTACCTTGTTTTCGCCTTCAATAGTGTAAATTATATAATGTAGAAAAGTATCAGTAAGTGAGATAATTGTTTAAATTATGATTTTGGAATATTCGAGATGAATGTATTATTAAATAAAAAGGTTGTAAATACGAGACAAATGCCTAATGAAAAGGCAAATTTTAATGAATGCAATCATATGGGGGTTGCGATTGTATTTGCATGTGGAGTAGAGAAATGCAATAGACACGAAATAGAAATCATAACAAACATTGTGTTGATATTTATATAGGAAAAGATATTGAAGAAAATAAAAGAAGAATCCATGTGAACTTGAAATATACGTCAATACTATTTCATGCCGAAAAAATCATTAACTCAGTCCGAAAAAATATATTTCTATGAATAGTTTCCAGGGAAGCTGGTCAATAAAGGTAAGTAAAAAAATCCTGGTTTAAATCGTTTGATTTCGCCTTGAGTTCTTAGCACATGGTTTTTCATTATATTTTGTGGCCAAGTTCGTACAGACGTCTGCAAACGTAAAACAATTTAATATGTAAGAAATATTTATAATTGTAACAAAATATGTTTTGTTGGTGTGATACATGATTTATCAGATTTGATTATTTTTATTTTTGATATAGAGGATGACACTTTAATTTGTTGCAGCGTGCGAAACGAAATGAATTACAGCTAAGTGTACTAGAACAGAGGTTCCCAAACTATTGGATATGCGACCCACCTAGCAGAATCCCATATTGCTTGCGACCCACCAGGTACCAAATGTAATGATTTTGTGAAATTAGATAAAAATGAGTTCGCGTTAGATTGGACAAATCATAATAAATTGCTTTTTATCCCATCATTGTATTTGTCAAAATTCCGTAATTTTTTTTAATTGGATGTGGATTTGATTTGGATAGGATTTGAATTGAATTTGGGTTGGATTTGTATTGGATTTGAAATTCATTCAGATTGGATTTGAATTGGATTTCGATTTGATTAGGATTGGATTTGAACAGGGAATCAATATTCGAGCAATGCCTAACAATATACCCTTTGTCGTGAACAGATTTTGTTACTGACAAACGCACCTAGCGACAAACCTTTATCAGAACCCGAACACAATATGACAAGAACCATTTGCCTTGCATGCTCTGATATTTCCGAGAATACGATGCTAATATTGTAATCATTGTTGGATTCTCGAATATTTCCATAAAAGCAGAAACTATGATAGCATAAAACCGAAATTTTCTGTGGAGATAATAAAAAATAACGGGTTGAAAAGTTGTTAACAAAATTGTCTCTCTTTTGTTTCTGACCAAAAATTTCAGATCTTTGTCATTATTATCTCCGACAAAAACAAAGCTTTGTCGTTGGTTCTCTTTTGTCGCTTGTTTCGCAAGCGCATTTCAGAAAAATTGATTCCCTGGATTAGAATTAGGTTTGGATTGGTTTTTAAATAGATTTGGATTTAATTTAAATTGGATTCGAATTGAGTTCGAATTTGGAGTTAGATTTGGATTGTATAGCACTTCTTTCTACTTACCCAAATATCGTATAACAAAAAAAGGCCGTTGAACTCGTTAGGTATGTTGTTCTTTAATCATCCAATCATTACTTAGATCCTAATTTAAAATATGGATTAGATTTGTGGGAGAAAATAATAACAAAATAATGAATTAAGATTAGTTAATAAATAATGAATTAGAATTAGATTTCGCGACCCACCACTGAACAGCCCACGACCCCCCTGGGGGTCGCGACCCACAGTTTGGGAACCTCTGTACTAGAACATTGTTTTTCCAGCGA
The DNA here is from genome assembly GCF_024139115.2 of Armigeres subalbatus. Taxonomy (NCBI): domain Eukaryota; kingdom Metazoa; phylum Arthropoda; class Insecta; order Diptera; family Culicidae; genus Armigeres; species Armigeres subalbatus. The sequence continues at coordinate 202,506,969 of NC_085141.1, read as the reverse complement.
AACGAATACGTCTGATTCGTGTTACGTTGAGCGGATCGAAATCAAGTGTAAGGGTTGCAGATAAAATTTCGACATCCTTTGTAACTTTAGATGGATTGAAGCAGGGTGATGCACTCTCAACGGGATTGATAGCCATGCTGTGGAAGAGGGTCTTGTGAGACCCTTGAGGGAGATAGCGAGAAATGAGCCCACGATCAATACCAGAAAAACGAAGCGCTATTCTACATAGGTTACTGCAATTCATATATGACAAGATTTAGTCACAATCAAGATTTTTTCCAACCATTTTTGTCTGTCTTTTGCTGCTGGGAGAAGTGATGCTGGATGGTGGAAAATTCGAAGTTGTAGTAGAATTTGTATAGCTCGGAACTCTAGTGACGTGCGATAATGCAGTAGCGTATTATAAATAAAAGTATGAAGAAATAAAGACTTTGGCAGATTTTGAATAATCAATGCCAGACAGAGATTAAATGAAAAGAAAATCTCTCACTTATTATCATCATCATTTACGATATGTAGCACAATATGAAGGACGTTCGATACGATAATTCGGAAAGCTATACTCCATGATAAATTCTTTCAAAAAGTTGCAGAGGCAGATGGCAGCGGTTTTCATGATGCATTTCAACTTATTTTACACAGCTGTGCGATCTGTGGCTTCTTCTTCTTCTTCTTATTGACATTACATTCCCCACTGGGATATTGCCGCATTGCAGCTTAGTGTTCATTTAGCACTTCCACAGCTAATAACTGCGATGTTTCTAAGCCAAGGTACCATTTTTGTATTCGTATATCATGAGGCTAACACGATGATACTTTTATGGCCACGGAAATCGAAACAATTTCTAATCCGAAAATTGCCTATTCCGGCACTGGGAATCAAACCCAGCCACCCTCAGCAAGGCCTTGCTTTGTCTCATCGCTAGGCTAAAGAGCGGATGAGTTTAGGTTCTCCAATATAGCATTGCAGACTCATAAAAAAAAAATCTTGATGGAAGGAGCCAGATGTCGAATGTGGGTAACAATATGTCACAAGATAGAGAAGTTGATACAGGTACACCTCAAGGTTCGTGCCTTAGTGCACTACTGTTAAGCCTTTAAATCAAAAGCCTGCCGCATAATTTGCAGTGTCAATATCAGCTATACGCGGATGACCTGCAAATCTATCTATCTGGCCCGATAACAGATATTAACCGGCCAATCTCTACCATCAATCAAGATCTCTCCAGTATCGAGTAATGAGCCATCGCAAACAGCGTATACCCTAAGAAGACACAAGCCATCGTCTTCAGTAAAAACGGAATCGATAATACTCCGCTTACTGAACTTAAATTCTGCAACGAAATCAACCAATTCAACTCGAAAGTCGTTAATCTAGTGCTCACGATGGACGCCAAACACTAAATATGTAAAAACCAGGTAAAAACCATTTTACAATGTTGTGAAAACTCATATGTGAATATGTACATTATGTGGAAGATATTGATTTGAAAAATGTATTGGAGGTAACCACCTTCCCTTCGATGGGACTCGAACCCACGACCCTCAGTACGCTAGACTGGTGCTTTAACCAACTAAGCTACGGAAGACCTCCTTCGCCCTTCGCAACCTAGCGGCTACTGAATGAGCTCGAGATTTCCAAATTGGACGCATAGTCAAATCACTCGCAATCCATTTGTCAAGCCAACACTTCCACATGTGTATAGTACACGTTCACATTAGAGGAGCGTGAGTATTTAAAATATCTGGCGGCTACACACATTGTTCATCAGCAACTGTACTGTACTGGGTTCGAGTCCCATCGAAGGGAAAGTGGTTACCTCCAATACATTTTTCAAATCAATATCTTCCATATAATGAACATATTCACATATGAGTTTACAGTTCTTCAACAATGGGGCATATATCACAATAGATCTAACAAATGGTCGCAGTGATTAAAATACCCAACAAGGAAAAGAAGTGAGTTTTCGCAACATTGTAAATTAATGTTCAAGTCGGGTGGTTTAATCCCCGGAGTATGGGCAATTAACTTTGATTGAATTTAAAACTATTGTTAAATCACAAACATGAATAAAATAAAAGAATTTAAGTAAGTAACAGGTGATGCCGGTCGATCCTGGAGTTAAATCCGCGACCTCCTGCTCATGAGGCAAAAATAGTGGTAGATACTTGTAACACACATGTGATAAACTGAAGTTCAAACTCCGGCATGTTATTCAGATTGTCAATTTGAGTAAATCAATATTATGTTCATTTACAGATAACAATAATGTTAATATGATTAATTTTCACTATCAAACGTGTGTCGTGTTAGCGTGTCAATAAAAACTGATAGTGCCCCTGTTGCCCTTGCTTACGTATATGGAACCAAGCATCATGCAATAACACTTTTACCTAAAGTCTAGGCATCACGGTAAAATAACCGATCGAACGCCGTTTACATGACAGGTTTGGGGAGAACTTGAAAACGAAAAGAAAATATAAAACAGGACGTTCTGTTTATCGACGCGACTGCAAAGTTTCATGGAAACTTGTCATGCCACACGCAAGCACGAAACGATTTGTACAACATTTCTGTTCATAATGATGGAGGGGGTTGTATGATGAAGGAGCTATGTTACAATTAATCTACAAGTACACTCATGTATAGAACACACTTATAATAGCATAAAAATATTTTTTTTATATTTGCTATGCTTATCACGTAGTTTAAAAAAGTAATCTATTTAAGATCACAAAGTTATACTTTCTTATACGGCCTGAACATAAACGAAACCGGCTGAATAGCGGTTAGTACGGTTTTTTTCAAAGTAGGTATATAACATTACGATAGTTATTTTCACACAGAAAAAAATAAAAACCTAAACAAAGTTTAAAGAACTGAGCTTTGAGTACAAAGTTAATTTTTTTAACTCAATAGTAGGTAGTTTTCTCACTCTCTCTCATGAATGATATTATAAATAAAGAGAGCTGCATCGACCCAACGTGTGCTGTTCCGTGGAAGAAGCCAAATTTGTGTTGTTTTTACTATAGTCTTGAGGGAGTGAATACAGCATAAATTTGAGTCAGACCGCATCGTGCTTTCGTGCTGTGCGGTTCTTTCTCTCTTTGCGGAAGGAAGTTTTTAATACTACCCGAAGCTATTTTAATTTCAACGGTGCTTCTTAGCGCTATTTGTACCCACTGATCCCGTTACGATCTTTGCAAAGGCCCGTGCCTTCGTTTTACGTTGGCCCCCATTTGCGGAAGTAAAATTCCGACAAGCGGTGGTAATCCTGCAGGGACACCGTTCTGGGAAAAAACCTCTTAGAAGGTCACGTCTCCACGCTCAGCAATGAGCATTAATAAAAACAAGAGGAAGGGGGAGTCTCTGAATTCTCCACTTCCTTCAAAGAAACAAGGTTTCAAGACCGTCCTGCCAAAGCGCGGAAAAAATAGAAGGAAACTGGAGAATTCAGATATTCCTTCTAACTCTAATATCGGAAATAATTCTTCTCCAATCGAACTGAGCAATCAGTTCGATTTGATTAATGATGAAATTGAGCAAATCGAATCTACCTCTAGCCCAGGTGATTCGATTCATGCGAAAAAGCAAAGGATTCCGCCAATTGTGGTATCTGTTGCCGAGTTTTCTGGCTTTCGGAATGAGATTTTGAGTAACCTACAGGGGATCAAGGTTTCATTTCAGATTGCTAGGAAGGGTGACTGCCGCGTTTTGCCGGGATCCTTTGACGATCGCAAACGTCTTCTTCAGTATTTAACTGAGAAGCGTCATAAATTCTTCACATACGACGACAAAACTGAGCGATTGTTCAAAGTCGTCTTGAAAGGTCTCCCCAGTGATGATAAATCACTGGATGAGATTAAAATTGAAATTTCTCAATTACTTGGATTTTCACCAGTCCAAGTAATTAAGATGAAAAAGAAATCCCACTCTGGTACTTCCCAGAGGGGCATTTCTCAAGAATTTTATTTAGTTCATTTTAAAAAAAGTGAACTAAATAATATGAAAAGTTTGGAAAAGGCCTGTATTATGTCCCATGTCCGTGTTACATGGGAACATTTTCGCAGGCCTGGGGAATTTCCAAAACCCCACCACGGCACTGGGTGCCAAGTGCCAAAAGTGGAGTCATGGAACCAAACATTGTCACATGAATGCTAAATGCATGATTTGTGGTGGAACCTCTCACGCCAAGGACGCATGTCCTGTGAGAGAAGATTCCAATAAATTTAAATGTGCAAATTGTGGGGGCAATCATAAATCCAATTTCTGGGAATGCCCTTCACGCAAAAAAGTTTTGAATTCCTGTGATGACGGGAAATTCCAGATTCGACGGGTAGAAATTTTTCAAACGCTCAAACTTCGAAACCAGTTACCGGTCGAGCAATTAATACCCACCACAATTCAAACAAATTTTGCCGCTCGTCAACGGGTAGCAAGCACTTCAGTAAATTCCAATTTTTCCAATGTACCTACGTATGCAAACATCGCTGCTGGTAGACAAAATTTCTCTTCTCAAAATGAGGTTTATACCCATGTCCCAACGGAAAATAACGGTCATGTTGCCGATTCAGGTAGCATGACTGCTTCCGATTTTGATTTTTTAACTGAACAATTGCATCACATGATTGATGCAATGTTCAAAGCAAATACAATTCCTGAAGCTTTTCAGGTTGGTATGAAGTACACACAAAAAAATGTTATCGGACTCCGTTTTAATGGATCTAAATAATTGTGTGAAAGTTCTAAATTGGAATGCCCGCTCTCTAAAGGGTAAGGAAGATGAATTATTCAACTTCCTAACAGTTCATAATGTGCATATTGCAATTATAACAGAAACTTATTTAAAGCCCGGATTCTCCATTAAAAGAGATCCAAATTATTTTATCTACAGAAATGATCGTCTTGACAGCGCCTGTGGTGGGGTCGCCATTATTATTAATAGACGTATCAAACATAAATTATTTTCTTCGTTTGAAACCAAAGTTTTTGAAACCTTGGGAGTTTCTGTTGAAACAAATTTTGGTCAATTTTCCTTCATTGCAGACTATTTGCCTTTTCAATGCAATGGGCAGCAAAAGAATTTGTTGAAAGCTGATCTTCAAATTCTGACTTGCAACAAATCAAAATTCTTCGTAATTGGTGACTTCAATGCCAAAAACCGTTCATGGAATAATGCTCAAAGCAATTCCAACGGCAACATTTTATTTGAAGATTGTTCTGCGGGATTCTATTCAATATCCCAATGGCCCAACTTGTTTTTCGTCCACTCGAAATCCTTCGACAATTGATTTGGTTTTAACGGATTCAAGTCAGCTGTGTAGCCAATTGGTAACTCGTGCTGACTTTGACTCTGATCACCTTCCTGTGACATTTGAAATCTCACAAGAAGCCATTTATAATCCTATCAGCTCTACTTTTAATTATCATAGAGCTGATTGGGATTTATATAAAACTTATATCGATAGGAATTTTGATGTTGATATTCCTCTCGATACCAAAAGTGATATTGATAATGCTCTCGTATCTTTGACAAATTTAATTGTCGAAGCCAGAGGCATTGCAATTCCTAAATGTGAAATTAAATTCAACTCCATTATTATTGACGACGATCTTCAGCTACTGATCCGTCTTAAAAATGTGAGGCGAAGGCAATGCCAAAGAACTCGCGATCCCGCGTTGAAAGTTATTTGGCGAGATTTGCAAAATGAAATTAAAAAACGTTTCGCTATTCTGAGAAATACCAACTTTGAGAATAATGTCTCGAAGTTGGATCCCAGTTCGAAACCCTTTTGGAAATTAACGAAAATTCTTAAAAAAAAACCTCAAAAGCCAATTCCAGCGCTTAAAGAGGGAAATAAAATTTTATTAACAAATGGCGAAAAGGCTCAAAAACTTGCTCAGCAGTTCGAGAGTGCCCATAATCTTAGTCTAGGTCTCACTAGTCCAATTGAGGATCAGGTTACACGAAGCTTCGAAGACATTCTCAACCAAGATAATGTTTTTGACTCTTCGTTGGGAACTAATTTGGATGAAGTGAGATCTATTACTAGAAAATTTAAAAATATTAAAGTCCCGGGTGAGGATGTTTTTTTCTTCGAACTTATCAAAAAACTTCCTGATAGCTCTTTATCCTTTTTAGTTTATTCAACAAACGTTTTCAATTGGCATACTTCCCAGATAAATTGATAAATTGCCAAAGTTGTTTCAATTTTGTAGCCGGACAAAAATCCAGCTGAGGCTTCTAGTTATCGTTCCCAATCAGTTTGCTTTCTTCAATACGCAAACTGTTTGAAAAGATTATTTTAAATAGAATGATGGTTCATATTAATGACAATTCTATTTTTGCTGATGAGCAATTTGGTTTTCGCCATGGGCATTCAACCACTCATCAGTTATTAAGAGTTACGAACTTAATTCGGATCAACAAATCTGAAGGATATTCGACTGGAGTTGCTCTTCTTGATATAGAGAAAGCATTTGACAGTGTTTGGCATGAAGGTTTGATTGTAAAATTGATGAATTTCAATTTTCCTCTGTACATTATTAAACTGATCCAAAATTATTTATCAGATCGCTCACTGCAGGTAAACTATCAGAATTCTAAATCTGATAGATTACCTGTAAGGGCTGGTGTCCCCCAAGGCAGCATACTGGGGCCTATATTGTATAACATTTTCACTTCTGACTTACCTGATTTACCACCAGGGTGTCAAAAATCTTTGTTTGCAGATGACACAGGTCTCTCAGCCAAAGGGCGTAGCCTTCGTGTCATTTGTAGTAGATTGCAAAAAAGTTTGGATATTTTCTCCACTTACTTGCAAAATGGAAAATTTCCCGAATGCTTCCAAAACTCAGCTTATAATTTTCCCACATAAGCCGAGAGCTTCTTATTTGAAACCTTCTAGCAGACATATTGTCACTATAAATGGGGTTCCAATTAATTGGTCTAGCGAAGCTAAATATTTAGGACTTTTGCTAGACCAAAAATTAACTTTTAAAAATCACATTGAAGGCCTTCAAGCCAAATGTAACAAATATATTAAGTGTCTATATCCACTTATAAACAGAAAATCAAAACTTTGTCTTAAGAACAAACTTTTGATTTACTAACAAATTTTTAGACCTGCCATGTTGTATGCTGTGCCAATATGGACTAGTTGCTGCAATACCAGAAAGAAGGCACTCCAGAGGATTCAAAATAAAATTCTGAAAATGATTCTGAAGTTGTCTCCGTGGTATAGTACCAATGAACTTCATAGAATTTCTAATATTGAGACATTGCAACAAATGTCCAACAAAATAATTTCCAATTTTAGACAAAAATCGTTGCAATCTTCTATTGCAACGATTAACTCCTTGTACCCTTAGTATAAAATAGGTTAAGATTAGTTTAAGTTGAAAACATTGTAATTCCTACATGGTTCAATTCAACCAGAGGAAAAATTCTAACTGCCAGAGGCAATTGAAATGTATTAATAATAACTAAAAATATAACAGCAAATAAGGATGATAGTGTTAAGAAAACACGGAACACCTAGTCTAAGAGATGAATGCATGTATTAGATAATTAGCAAATAAAATTAGTTAAAAAAAAAGCATAAATTCGAGTGAAACCTGAGCTTTTTCTACGCAAGGGCGGATTTGAGCGAAAGGAACCATAAAATGAGTTGTTTCGGGGTTCCGTGCAGTTCTAAAATCCGAGCATACGAAAATTGCTGAATAGTAACAAATCTTGTTTTGATAGCAAAATAAGATATGGACTTGTTTGATATAAGAGATAAAAGATCAGATATCAATATTTTGCACTGAAAGATCATAAGAATATCATTTTATGCTATTTGTAATAAGAGATCAATATCTCGTGCTATTAGTTTGTTCTTAGGGGAGACTGGGGATAATTGATCCCCTTTTCTGATTTCTGATGTATCACAGCCAAAAATAAATAAACATACGCGATTTACACACAGACTCTCTAAGAAATATAGTATTTAACTTTACTGATGTATGACAGTCCTGTTGTTATTGATACATAATCGATTTTTTAGAATACTGTCAAAAATCGAATTTTTAAATATTCGGGGGAAATTGATCCCTCTCCAATAACTTGCTTTGATCAAATTAGGAAGGTGTTCTCGGATTTTTAAAATATTTTCCCTTCAAAATACGCTGTGTGTATACATGAACAATTTTCGTTATTGAATTCGACAGCACACGTGATTTTAAAATTTGGCGAAACTTGATCCCCTTTTTATGATATCTACGCAATTAATAATTTTTCCTGCCAACCCTTCACCAAATCTGTCAAATCTACAAAATATTAGAAGGCTTAGAACCAGTGTTGTCCTACACTCAGGGCAAAAAATTCTGCTCTTTGATATTACTCCATCTAAACGATTTTATAGTTTTAACTAAGTAAGTTCAACTAGTAGAAGGATATTTGAATTTTCTAAATGTCATGTCAAACTGTCAAAAAAATGCACACCAGAGTCACAAGAGCACGCGCTGAAAATACACTCCAGTGTATTTCAGTGCGCGCCTCCTGTTGCTCTGGCGTGCATTTTTTTGACAGTTTGACATGACATTTAGAAAATTCAAATATCCTCCTATTAATTGAACTTTTTTAGTTAAGACTATAAAATCGTTTAGATGGAGTAATATCAAAGAGCAGAATTTTTTGCCTCGAGTATAGGACAACACTGCTTAGAACAGATTTATATTTTTTTTATTTTTTCGCCAAATTTTTGTATGGGTGACTAATGGGGGCTCAAGTGTCCCCATATTAAGTCAATAACTTCAAATCTAAATATCCTACAACTTTGATGGAATGTTGACATTTTTATCAGTACAGATCATTAAGCATATTTATGGCTTTGTACTGTAAAAAAAAAACGAAACCATTTGGTCATTGCTATGAAAAGTTGTTCAAATTTTGGGTGGTCAATAAAAAATTCTTTAGGAATGTCAAAACATATAAACCGCTCTGCAGAATAAATAAGGTTGTCTATCCAAAAAAAAACTCACCACATAAAGGTCATTTGTCTAGAGGATTTATACTAAAAAATAGAACAAAATTACTTTAGTTCTCGATAAAACAGGGAGTGATCAAGTCTCCCCGGGGATCAAGTCTCCCCACCTTCCCCTATCATATAATGAAATTTAAATGATATTTCGGTGCAAATGTTTGGTATTGTTCTTTTTTCTCTTGTATCAATCAAGTCCATATCATGTTTTGTTATTCAGTTCATATATTCTGCCCGAGTAATTTAGTAAAAACTGTTCGATTACCTATTTCCAACCAGGTAATTCTCCGTACGATACAAGCTGCATCGCCAATTAGTTATTGTGTGCAAACACACCCTATAATACCTATAGTTTTAGCGCTCTACAAAACACAAGATCCCCTCTCGTGAACAGAATATTGAACTCGACACCCAAAGCTTGGTAATATTGTTCTTAAACCGGCAACATAATTTTTGGCATATTATTATTCTGTGTAGGGAAAGCCCTTAATTCATAATTGTGGCCGGGTCAAGCTCCAAGAAATTAAATGAAGGAACGTTATAAAATCATTTTTTTGCAATTGCTGATCATAATATTGTCCATCCGGAACAAAGTAAGAACGCTTTTTATTCCGAAGTTGGATTTTTCTCCAGATACAGGCAACTTTACCAACTTCGGAAGTAGTGCGCTTGATTCGCCTAAAGATGCGCTAAACAACGCATCAATTAGTTTGACAGATAAAACTTCGGAGGAAAGTTCGGTTCGGAAGTCCCGACTTCCGAATTCTAAGTGTGTGCTACGCCGATTCTCGGTCCTGTCTAAGATGTTTGGGGTTGGAAACATTCTGGACATCCTGGGCATAGTGTATCCATTGTACTTGCCATACAAAATACATACTCATGCATTGGCGGGCATAGAAAAGCTTTCAGTTAAGAACAAGCATCACAGAATCCTGCATGCTGTGTCACAGTATGCGTGGAATAATGAAAATGACAGTTGTGCGATGCTTTCATATTGAGTGGTGTGCACTCGAAAATGCGAGTGAATTTTGTTTTGGATTCCGAGATGCTTGTCCTTAATAACTGAGGAAATACTAATAGAGTTCCAGTTGCAATGTAGAGCCATTGAAGAAGAAGAAATGCACAAATCACTGGGGTCGTATTTTACACGGTTTTCACCCAATTATGCGACTAATTTGAAACGGATTTCGAAATTTATACGGATTTTTCCAGACATTTTTTTTATCCGTTTTTAAAATGTCGGGAAACACGTGAAAACGGAACTCATGCGTTTTTTACGCAGATTTTGGGATTTACTACGTACGAATCCCTCTCGTAATGACCGTCTCCAGTCCCGAATCCACCTTATTAAAATTGTTTCACAAGTAGGCTTCATTTTATTCATATTGAATCTGGATTTAATACAAATGTTATGTAATAATTCACATGATGAAGTAAAGGATAAACCTTTAATGTTTATTTCGCCAGAACAAATGGCATTCACCTAATCAATATCAATCTGAAATATAGACTAACATGGGAAAAAAAAAGCTTGGCTGCTTTGACCATTAAAATTTTGATTAATAATAGTAATTTGTGCAACTGGTGATTTTTCTGCACGAGTTGTACGTATAGGTATCCAACGAGTCTTGCCGAGTTGAATAAATACTACGAGTGCTGAAAAAATCGCTATTTTTTTGCAATGACGAAAAATGAACTTTAATTTGATAAATCTGTTCCAAAATTGTAGTCTAATTTTCTCCACATGATCATTCTTGCCAATAACTTATGTTTCTGCGGAGAAGAATCAGATTCCATGTTACCGTGCCACATTGCAAAGTTCAATGAACCGTGAAGCGATAGATGTACTTGCCTTTGGAAACTTTGGATGTCATGACCGCCAAACTATTTAATTTGATACGGGGCGCATAGAATACACCATTTGAGCACTTACCCAAGCTAATTTAGTAAAATGTAGTCACGTAACGACTGTTCTGGTGTTGGTTTTTCATTATGGCACCCAAATGAGTGTTATAATGAATATTATGCAACCCATTTGAGTTGCATAATGTTCATTAAAGCATCCATTTCGTTGGTATGGAAAAGTAGGCCGTTTTATCACTCAAAGACGAACTGTAAACCAGATATTATGATCAGGAATTGCAAAAAATCCATTATATCACAAATTTGGATGCTATAATGAAAAACCAACATCAGAACAGTAGTTACAGGACTACATTTTGCGAAATTAGCTTGGTAACGTGCTCAAATAGTGAGAGGGGGGGGGGCTTAGCTCTTGAACAACGAGGCTTTTTATTTTTTTTACCCGAAAAGCTTTAGAAGCTATTTCCATAAAAAAAGTAGAAGGTTGTATCAGAGACACAACCGCAAAATCAACGTACAATTACGTATTAGAGTGCAGCGACTCAGAACAGTAGATATAGGTTTCTTCAGGGTGACCACTTAACTTCCATTTTAAAATTCCCGCATATTTCCCGACTTTTTCCCGATATTTTTTGAAAAATTGCACAATTGCACATTATTCGGCAACTCGGCCGTACGAAAACCATTTTTTTGTTAAATATCTTGGCTGGGCATATGCACAGCATATGTTTCGAAATGGACAAATTGATATGAAATTTGCGAAAAAGAATCCACGTGTCTTGGAGGGACACGAACCCTCAACCTCCTACTCTCTAGATAGGCGTGATAACCCCTACACAACAAGACCACTTAAAGGTCACGTTTGCGGAAAAGCCATCAGAATCCGAGTACCAACCTCCACCGCGGTTAGCAAATTGAATATCTTTCGGATGCTTGATTTGCCCAATCTCCACATGTGCTTTACTGTTGTATATCCACAGCCAAGCGAGTGCACATTGTTTATTAAACGAGAGGATCGCACTCCATGCCCCCCAGTAACGGACTGGGCGGGACGGTATAGAATGCGAATTCAATCGCACTCTGCTGTGCCAAAGGCTTGCTTGGCTAAAGCATTTGATGAGTATGATTGCCTTTACGTAAGCGGTCGCGTGTACTCAAACGACTAATGACGGTGAAAGACCGACACTTGATTACAATTAATTGCATATTATTCGGCAACTCGGCCGTACGAAAACCATTTTTGTGTTAAATATCTTGGCTGTGCATATGCACAGCATATGTTTCGAAATGGACAAATTGATATGAAATTCGCGAAAAAGAATCCACGTGTCTCCAAGACACGTGGATTCTTTTTCGCGAGGATTATATTACAAACATAGTCATAACATGTTTATTTTTTGACACTTGTATAGTTAGAAAATACATCTTAATGATGGAAGTATAGCTAAAACACACATTTTGAACGTAATTTTAACATCTTTTAGGATCAAAGCAACGAACGTTTTTGGTCGACTTTGTTGTTTATCGAGAACTCACCATATTGTTGCTTGGCAGATTCGAGATTTTATTTACAGAAAATTCCCTTATTTGGCATAGTTCTTTTTTCTTCAATCAATGGCGCATAAATTTGGGAGAAGTAAAATGAAAAGTTCGCCGATGAACCATGAGTCGCATATAATGCGAGGCTTCGAAACAAATTTAAAGTTTGTATTTAGTTTATGCCTTTTAATTTTATCAAAATGGTATTCATCATTTCATGCATGCATTTTTTATTCGTTTTTGTATATGGTTTGTTTCGTTGTTAATGTTGGTCATCATTTTTGTTTTGGTATTCAATTTGACAGAACCATGTTGAGAGACGGTTATTGAAAACTTCCTTACCACTTAACTTTAGTCGTGTGAATGTGCAATGAAAAACTTGGTTGCGACTGAAAGATGTTGAAAACAGGGTTGTAAATATTCGGCAGCACTGGATGAAGGTGATGTTTTTTTTATATCATGTTTTTATTTTCTTTCTGCTTTGAAATCAACCTTACATTCCCGGAGAGGCAGAAAAGTAAACAACAGAACTCACATAACCCACTGCGCCGCGAAGATGAAATTTACCACAGCAAAATGTACACATTCACCCAGCAAATTGTAAAAATTCACCACGCGTTTAAATGGGCCACTCACAGTCATACGGTAAGGCGCGAACTGAGCAGCCTGTCAGAGCGACTTGTGAGGGGCTGAATGCGAAATTGAATGGTCGGTGTTGGAAATGATTTTTCGGCTGAACCCAGTCGCACTCACCACGGCGGCGATGAAGGCGACTGCAGATTATACTGAGATCCATGTTTTTCACTGCATTGACTGTGAAATATTTCTACCCTGGTTGAAAATATCAACAATTTTTGCGCTGCTTGGGTCGTGTGAAAGTAATGAAACAAGTTTTCGTTACCAAAACATAACAAGCGTATATGCTTGAAAGATGCATTTTTAACTCTCATACAACAAACTGTGTTACTTGGGCAGTCACTCTCAAAATTGTGCGTACAGCATGGATAAGATGAAAATATTTGAAAATTCCAAAGGAAATTTAATTGTTGGCTCGGTTGTTTTTAATGCATTTCTATATGCATCTCTTCCTTCAATGTATGCGTACATAAAATGGTTGAAATTTTTCCTCTAAAGTTTATTTCTCTCTGAAAATAATCTCAAAATACGCCTGTTACAGGTGACAAAATTGAGCGTACAGCGAATGTTTTCCTATAAAATTCCTTATTATAAAAGCGATTAATGTAATTTAAAGTTATTTTTTCATGGTTATATTTATAATAACGAATATCCGCTACTTAAACATTCAATGTTTTGAAATTAAACTATGTTTTGGTCAAAATGGCGAACAAGCGAACAAATGTATAAACAATGCTATTTAACAATTCATTGCTGCTGGGCAAAATAGATGCCTCAAGATATGGATTTCACCGACATCGTGTCTTATATATGATAGATAATCGAAATCGAGCGAAACATACGATAAATTTTGGAAATTTCAGTCGGTAAATGAAAACTGATGTAAACCTACAGAGAAAACGACAAATGTTGAAAATGGCATAATTCAAATTAAGTATAACTTTATTTAAAAGTCGATGTATAGGTAGCTTATAGGCTCAGGACACTCATCTTCTTCTTCTATATACATAAAAATGAATTTCTGTCTGTCTGAACCTTAAGACTCCGAAACTACTGAACCGATCGGCGTGAAAATTTATATTCAGAGGTTTTTGGGGTCGGGGAAGGTTCTTAGAATGGTTCGAGACCCCTCCCTCCTTTAGAAAGGGGGGCTCCCATACAAATGAAACCGAAATTTCTGCATAACTCGAGAACTAATCAATTTTAGGCGAAACGAAGTTCGTCGGGTCTGCTAGTTAATAATAATTAATAAAAAAGCAGCACACGGATACATTATAAGATGTCATTTTATATTTGAAGACTCAGTCACCGTAGGAACGAATTTGGTTGAATAATTTAAATTCACCAAGATTTCATTAAATAAGCTGCCGAACTCTTAAAAAAGTTTATTTTTACTCGCCAAATGGAAATCATCTAATTGTATCCCTTATGGTAACAGATCGTGGAGTTAAATCCAAATTTGATTATGAAATTACGATTTTAAGCTATCTTTTCAATATTAAATCAAAAGAGCTGTACGGGACTGAAAACCTGTATTTATGTTCGGTACCTTTAGATACACCTTGTACTTCTATAATTCGACTGTGAATGATTGGTTTCAATAATATTACTCTCAATGATGGACCTGAGACAATAATCGAGCTTCAACACAAATTTAAGTTAAAGACATACTATTAGACAGAAAAGACATACAAATTAAAGCATCTATTTTGCCCAGCAGCATTGAATTGTTGAATAACAATGTTCTTACCTCTCACTTGTTCGCCATTTTGACCAAAACATGGTTTAATTTCAAAACATTGAATGTTGAAGTAGCGGATGTTTATTTTTATAAATATAATCATGAAAAAACAATATTAAAATACATTATTCGTGTTTATAATAAGAAATTTTATAGAAAAAAAATTCGCTGTACGCTCAATTTTGTTATATCTAATAGGTATATTTTGAGATTATTTTCAAATAAATAAACTTTAGAGAAAGAATTGTACGCATACATTGAAGGAAGGGTTGAATATTGAAATGCATTAAAAACAATTGGCCAACCAATTAATTTCCTTTGAAATTTTCGAACGTAGTCAACTAATCCATACTGTACGCTCAATTTTGAGAGTGACTGTATATACTGTGTTCAGAATAATAGCAGCGGAAGCCGTTTTTCATACAAAATGGTCAACTTTGACAAGCTGTAACTTTGTACCCCGATGACCGAATGAGCTGAAATTTTGACAAAGAACTACAAATATGTTGATATTATGTTTATATATGTTCAAATATGTTTTTTTTTCGAATGACGCGTTCAAAAGTCGTCAGTAAACGTCATATAAAATGACAAGCAGGAGAAAAAATGCATTTTTAACATACCCTCGGAAAACCCGGAATATCTCTGGTGACCAAGGACCTATCTCGGGTTTCGCTTAAGGATAGTATACTAGAAGAGTTTCCGCGTCCGATGGTCCCAATTTCATCGAAATCCGATTTTTCTACGCAAAGTTATGCTGGTTTGAACTTCGACAAAATTTTGCCTATCTCAACCTTTTTGTCTAACCCCTGTACATTGTATTGCGATATACAAAACACATACTCATGCAATGGCGGGCTACTGAACCGATCGGTGTGAAAATTTGTATGTAGAAGTTTTTGGGCCGGGGAAGGTTCTTGAGATGGTTTGAGGCCTCCCCCCTTTGGAAAGATGGGCTTTCATACAAATGAAACACCAATTTTTGCATAACTCGAGAACTAACAAGAGAAAAAATCAGTTTTAGGCGGAACGAAGTTCGTCGGGTCTGCTAGTGTCAAAGTCAAAATATAAACCGTAAATACACTGACTATGGGTCACTTTGTAACAATAATTAGTCACTCTAATTTGCATGTTGGTTAAATGGAAATGACTCATATTAGTGTTTGACCCATGATTATGGGGTCAGTGTACTAGGGGTAGTACATTCAGAGATATGCGAAAGCGGCCATCTTGAGCCAATCGTGTCAAAATCTGAGCCAAATGAACGGTATTGTTGTAGATTGAGAGGTATTGCGAGAGTGATTAAATAGATTTTATGCAAAATTTTGTGGATAAAACAATTCGTTCGACTTTTGCAAGTAGAAGTAGTCTAGCTTATGCATTGTATTATGTTCATTCGAATTGCTAAAAGATATTTTAGTTACTAGATAAAGATTGTCGATTCGGTTCCCTTTGTTCTGCTGTCCGAAACATGTGTGGTACATACCTGTCAAATCGTATGGATTTTCCTTCTTTGACATTTAGCTCCCCTATCCTCGCCAGCAAAAGATGTTCCGGACAGCGACGACAGCGACAATCTTTATCTAGTAACTAAAATATCTTTTGAATTGCTCTTTAATTTTAATGAAATAATGCTGGAGAGTAGACAAAATAATCTAAAAGGGTAATCAAATGTAAACTCATGTAGCATCGAGCATTGAGAACTGTCAAAATCTGAGCCAAATGAGCATTGTTATTGTTGCAGATTGAGAGATATTGCGATTGTAATATAAAGTGGCCAGATTTTTCTTGGGCCAATCCGAGACATTTTTGCAATATGTGTTTTAAAATCGTATCAAATTGTCTAAAAAAAGTGTTCCCTATCAACCTACAACGTGTATGACGCTAACCTGTGCTGGTAGAATCATATTCAAATCACAATCATTGAGGCCTCAAGCGCGAGCTAACTTGCTTGCGATTCTATTTATAAGGAGAGCAGTGCGCTTGAGTTTTTCGATCAGAATTGCATATAGCTTCACTCAATCGCCGAAAAAAAATCGCCTCGAAAGCCGCCAAAACACAATTGAAGAGTATTCTATGTTTACATATGGTCTTATTACTCATTCTTTTACGCAAAAGCAAGTTAGTTCAATGCATTCAACAAAGAAAATCATGTAGAAAACCATGTAATACTAATGACACACTGGTGATATTCGTACCATGGTACAAGTTGTACCACAGGTGTGTCACCTTGTACCACGCTGGTACAACGTGGAAAACCATGGTACAATATGTACTAGGGTACATAACCGTACTATACGATAGTCCTTGTACCATCAGTGTGTCTTTAGTATAATGATACAAATTTCGAGTTGAATCATGAAGAATTATTAAAGCCATAAAACTTGTGGGATTTGACTCACGATTGATATGGATTATGCACGAGATTTGGGAATTTGAGTTTTCCCAACTAGGTACTAGATTTCATATAAACAAATAGGTATTCTAAAATCTTTGTATTTTACAAATATTTTTGAAATTAGAAAAGTTTTACAATCAAGACCTCGTAGCCAAGCGATTAACGGTACCAGTATTCTGAGCATATTATGTAGTATGTCGTGTGTTATGAGGTGGGGGTACAATTCCCGCTCCAGCCGTGAAATCTCTTCGATAAACGAAACATTCTTCTGTGATCTAATATGTTTTGTACTTAGTTTGTTGTCTTGAATTAAAGATTAGTCTGAAAATTAATTGATTGAGGACGGTGATATTGTCTTTTTCAGGTGTTTTTCTAATTTTGAAGATTTTTTTCATAGCAGTAGATTTAAGGATACTTCAGATTTTACATAATTTTCAAGATTCCATTTTCTCCAAATTATGGAGTATTGCCATGATCTAACATTTTCAAAATATCCACAGATATTTTTTATTCCGTGGATCATACAAATATTCCTTATCATTCCAACATTCGTTCCAAGTTATTCAAATGCTTTAGATTACTAAAAATTCAACATCCAGAGTTTAACAAATCAACTCAATTTTTGCTGATCCTTCTGAATTCGTAGATTCCGTTTACGGAAATGGTCTAGATTCTCATAATTATTCAAACCTTTATTCATTTTGCCTCTTTTCTTCTGATTATTATGTTACATCCCTTTTCCATAGAATCCATCAACATCATTGCAATAGAATTTTTTTTTCGAAAAGTTTTACCGAATAGACAATTTGGTTTACTTTCGCAAGTAGAAGTAGTCTAGTTTATGCATTGTATTTTGCTTTTTTGTACTGATAATTTTACTGATAATTAACGGTTGAAGGATAGGCAACATAATCGAAAAGTGTCATCAATTGGTAAGTAATGTACGACCTCCAACATTTTACAGAATGACAATTGCTGACAGCGTTTGTTTGCGAAATGGAGGCGGTTCCTTCATCAATGCTGCCACTTGGAAAAGTTTCGAGAAAAAGTAGAATCATGTAAATTTGACATGGCATGATATAGAAAATGAGAATTAAAATGCCTCTAGAACGCTGTAAATTATTTTTAGTCAAACAATTTTTAATTGGTGGAGTTAGAAATTCGAAAATCTTGAGCATTTACTTATTCGAAAAAAATATAAAAATCGAGTTATCATGTCTATTTTCTGTGCTTTTAAAATTCTAACCCCTTAAACTAAGATTTTTTTCGAAAAATATCTTTAATTTTTGTTTTATGACAAAAATATACTGAATTTCCTATACCACTCCGTGTGAAATTTCAATTATTCTACTTTTTTTTCGATGACAGCTGGTGGTCTTCTCCTCCCCAATTAGCAGCGTTGCGAAATCGTCTGGAAAAGTATTTGCCCATTCTTAATATCCCTAGTAAATCCAAAAAAATGTTTGTACTAACTTATGAATTTTGGTCGAGATGAAGTTGGCCGGGTTAGCTAGTTATATAATATACATAGTCAATGTTATATAATCGTTTCCTAATTATTGTACATAATCTGCACGATATTGCCGATAACAGAATATGTTTAATACTAACTCGTTATTGATTTAAGTTTAGTCTATGCATTAAACGCAAAACCGATTTGTAACCTGTTTACTATCTATGCAGGGACAAAACACCCTATTCTGCATTGTGTCACTTTGAAATAAATTGCATTTGACATCTCTGGCTCTTAAAATTTGAACTGCGTAGTGATGATGCTTCTATTTGGTTACAGAGAAGTACCTACACTTTATTGGTTTCATAGAACAGAACGAAAGCACGGTGCACTTGGTGTTAACAAACATATAAACTAGATTCAGCATCTCACTGAACATATCGATGGCTTCCCTACATGATGGTATTCGAACGCAGTCAATGAAAGATGGTGAATCACCCCTTGGTATAGCATTCAGATTAGATGCGCATAGCCAAATTGACTGGTCTGGATCTCAACACCACGGCCGTCTGTGATGAAAACGATACACATGTACTTGAACCGCATAAACAACAAGTGTTTCATTCAGGCAGGAGGGCAGCTTCGGTGTTCACAATACTGAAGGGGAATGAAACAGCCTAGGGTTGAAGCTGCGGACACGCTAAATTTTGAGAATCTGCTACAGGGATGCTTGAAGAATTTTCATGCATAGTTGTAGTTAATCGCTTAGAAAAGGCATCTGCTTCTCGAATTTTATTCGTATTCAGGGAGGAAAAGACAGTTTAGCTGTGAAATTCTTATTGTACAAGCGACACAATTTTCTATGGTACACATGAATGGAATTTTCTTCAAGTTGAAGTTCATTTAGTTGTACTATGCTATTGGATGGATTACAGCACTATTGAAAAGCACTGAGCTTACCAAAAAATTCAAGCAGATGAAAATATGCAAAAAAGATCAAAAAAATTTCTGACTCAAACTAGAAGAAAAATGTATTTCGACCTCAACAGTAAGGCCGTCTTCAGTGTCTCGTTCTTGACTCAAAGTCGAGTAAAGTACAAGAAACTAAAGACAGCCTTACTGTTGAGGTCGAAATACGTATCAGTCAAATGTACAATAAAGTAGTGGAATTAAATGGGATAGTACAAACTCGCCTTATGACAAGTAAATACATTCCACTAAAAGCTTAAAATAATTTTCTTATTATTTTATAAGACATTTATACGCAAATTGGGGTGGACAACATTTCCACTTCCGACGTACGAGGGGCGTACGCACAAAAGCAGATAAGTCGTTTTGAAAATTTTGGCTTGAAATCTACTGCATTGATAATAAGAACATATCAACGTGGAGAAATCGTTCAATGCAGTTAAGTCCCTATGATATTAGTTAATTTTGAACATTATCATTGAAAATATATGATTAATAAATATATAAGCACTGTGGAGCTAAAGACGAATTGAATAAAGCAAAGAGCTTTCAAATTGGATGATTTTCTCTTGAACTAAATTGTGATAAAATAAATTTTGACTAATTTTTATTTATACTGATAATGACTCAAAGATTTATTGCAGGAGGTCCTCATCATCACGGCATTAATTGTTGTAGAATTTTTTTTATGAAACTCAACTTCAAATAATTGAAGTTTTATTTTAATTAGGTGTGGACAGTTATACCAGCAGGAAAGGTTTCGTTGGATAGTTATTACTACAACACCTTTGGGGACGAAATTATTTATGAACATATAACACGCCAATGTTCTTAACTGGGCATGAGTTTGCTTGTTTTCGCTTCATACGTAGTCCACATGTTCTGTCATATCAAGTGGCGGTGAAAACAAACCAAAATCATCAATCCGGTTCTAATGATTATTTTAGTGACCCAACCACTCTCTCACGCAATATTTGCTGTGCGGTTCGTCCATTGCTCCACATGTATGTATTTAAATGGAAGAATGTAAAGCGACAGCCACATAAACTCCCTGTAATAAAAAGATTTTTCTACGGAGATCCATTGGATAATGCCAATTGGGGAAAAACATTAAAAGAATGTGAAATTCCAATGACAAATTTTCCTAAAACATATCATATTGTAAATTTTCAGAACAAAATGCAATAAATAGTGTAAAGTTATCTGCAACATTCTGGATTAGCCAGCTTAGTGGTTATAGGGCTTTAAATTACACATTATACATCCAACCATCCCCTTGCAATATTACACAGGTGAATTTAAAACTTCTTTACAAGTAAATTATTTATATACGTTTTAATTGGAATTAATTATTAACTTTCAAAATTAAGAAGATCCCCCTTGGAACTATTTGTAGTTTTTATTGCAGTGTTCATTTTTGAAAAAGTCTCTTGCACATTTTTTATTTATTGGACGAATTGAATGTTAATGTATGGTATAAACCGAAATTAGGACTGACTGTAAAAGATGTTCTATGAGATTTTTTATATGCTTATGATACGTTTTTATTTTTGTTAGGTATACCACGTTCAATCATAAATTCCCGCTATGAAATCAATAACACAGGCCATACCCAGAGAAGCTTGCTTTAGCTGAAAGATGGAACACACAAGGATCTTAGGCTGGCTCATGCATAACCAACAAGACTTACCATTTTGTATTGTAAAGGAATGTATTTTTTTTTCCACTAAACGAAAAATTGATTTATTTCATAATCCACATATTTCTAGCAATTTGCAAGCCTCTTGCTAAAAGTGTTTGCATCAAACAATATGAAATAGTTATTTCATTCTTTATTGCTGATTTACTGCTTTATTCAATTGAATATCATTGTACCTGAATCGCATGATTGAAACAATAATAAAATCGTTCTTTTGATTATTTCATAGGGTTAAAGAAGGTATTCGTCTTTTCGTCGTAGTCTCGAAAACCAATAAAAGTGACACTTTTTTGCCAAACTTATACGTACCAAATCGTAACCTCAAGAGAAGCGTTCTGATTTAGTGTACTAACAAATTAACGTTGCTTTCGTTGGTTTTAGCCCCTACGACGATGAGCGAAAATACCTGCCGTGTCCCTAATACATTGAATAAGTCAATGTTCTATAACACCGTTTATTTTTATTCGATGGGTTTTGAAGTTCCTTCAATCTAACATTCTGCATTATCTCTGTAAGTCGATGTTTCCCTAACTAGATATTCTCTACAAAGCAATGAATATTCGGATGAGCAGCCGAAATTTACTGATCTCGTATACTAATCCCAATCCACCTTAAACATTGTAAACCTATCCTCGAGTCACCACGAGTGGGTTGACTTATATCTTACTTACTTACATTACTTACTTTTGGGTCCTGTACACCTCCGGTGATGCAAAGGACCGACTTGGAAGATCTCCATCCTGAGCGATGTCCAGTTATCACTTTAACCTGTTGTCAGGGTACATTTCGGTCTATTTCTTTTTTTTTATTGAGGCTTCGCCGCCATGGGCCTCTGGGTGTGCCTATGCTACGATGTCCCCCTGGGTTCCGGTCTAATGCTTGCTTACAGATTTCGTTTTCGCCCCTATGTAAGGTGTGGAAAACCCAGCTCCACTTCCAATCCCGAATTTCTGTTACTGTCGGCGTCTGGTGACAACGACGATAGAGGTCGTTGTTTGGAATCCCGTTGTGAGGCCTCTAGGCCCGAATTACATACCGCAGGCATCTGTTGATGCATTTCCTCTACTACACATCATGCTTCGCTAGCGTATAACAGCACAGATTTCACGTTAGAGTATAAAAATTCGTATTTTGGTGCTCATACAAAAATTTTGCGAAAAAAAAATCGTTCACAGGTTTCTAATTTTTTGTAGAATTGCCAAATTTGATGCAGGATTGATTAAAAAAATATTCATTAAGTGAACCGGTGCCAGCGAAAGTGGTACATTTTACATTGAGTAAATTTTACAGGAGACGCATTTTTCCAAAAACTTCGAAAATAAAATTCAAATTACCATTTTTCTGCATCTCAACTGTACCAACGTGTTATGAGTGATGTGCATAAAGGTAGTAATGAGAAATATGCGAAGTTTCTTGACAAATGTCAAGGTTGTTTGAATAAAAGGCACATGTACCACTATTAATGGGAACAAAATGCAACAGAAACCGAAAATCGTTGCCAGTAAAAGTGGTACATGTACATTTACAAAATTATTTTAAACGGCAGTAAACCATCTTGAAATTCAGAATAGAGTTAAAATCTGTTGCAGAAACATACATGTTGTCAAATTTTCTTTTTAATAAGTTGATTTTAGTGGGTAAAACTGTACATGTACCACTTTTCCTGGCAACGAAATTGCCATTGTGATATATACCAGAAATTAAAAAGTGCATATCACACGAAAGTTCTATGAGAAGTTGAACCGTTCACGTAAGGGCCACGTGCCACAGCCTGATATGTGTAAGGCCATAAACGGGAACCTTCTTACAAACGAGCGTGAGGTGATCCAAAGGTGGCGGCAGCACTACGAAGAGCACCTGAATGGCGATGTGGCAGACGAAGATGGCGGTATGGTGATGGACCTGGGAGAACGCGCGCAGGACATAATTCTACCGGCTCCGGATCTCCAGGAAATCCAGGAGGAGATTGGCCGGCTGAAGAACAACAAAGCCCCTGGGGTTGACCAACTACCAGGAGAGCTATTTAAACACGGTGGTGAGGCACTGGCTAGAGCGCTGCACTGGGTCATTACCAAGATTTGGGAGGAGGAAGTTTTGCCGTACTCTCCCAAATTTTATGCCGTCGACTAGCACCAATTGCAAGGGAGTTCGTGGGGCAGCCGGATAAACTGACACGGTTGATCAAAGCGACGATGGATCGGGTGATGTGCGTAGTTCGAGTTTCAGGAGCATTCTCGAGTCCCTTCGAAACCCGCAGAGGGTTACGGCAAGGTGATGGTCGTTCGTGTTTGGTATTCAACATCGCTTTGGAAGGGGTAATACGAAGAGCAGGGATTAACACGAGTGGTACAATTTTCAATAAGTCCGTCCAGCTATTCGGACTAGTCATCAACACGTCGAAGACGAAGTACATGATAGGAAGAGGTTCAAGAGAAGATAATGTGAGCCACCCACCGCGAGTTGTCATCGGTGGTGACGAAATCGAGGTGGTAGAAGAATTTGTGTACTTGGGCTCACTGGTGACTGCCGAAAATGATACCAGCAGAGAAATTCGGAGACGTATAGTGGCTGGAAATCGTACATACTTTGGACTCCGCAAGACCCTCCGATCGAATAGAGTTCGCCGCCGTACCAAACTGGCAATCTACAAAACGCTCATTAGACCGGTAGTCCTCTACGGACACGAGACCTGGACGATGCTCGTGGAGGACCAACGCGCACTCGGAGTTTTCGAAAGGAAAGTGCTGCGTACCATCCATGGTGGGGTGCAGATGGCGGACGGTACGTGGAGGAGGCGAATGAACCACGAATTGCATCAGCTGTTGGGAGAACCATCCGTCGTTCACACCGCGAAAATCGGACGACTGCGGAGGGCCGGGCACGTAGCCAGAATGTCGGACAATAACCCGGTGAAAATGGTTCTCGACAACGATTCGACGGGTATAAGAAGGCGAGGTGCGCAGCGGGCAAGGTGGATCGATCAGGTGGAAGATGACTTGCGGACCCTCCGTAGACTGCGTGGTTGGTGACGTGTAGCCATGGACCGAGCCGAATGGAGAAGACTCTTATACATCGCACAGGCCACTTCGGCCTTAGTCTGAATAAATAAAATAATAATATCTCCAGATTTAGTTATCAAAAATCACTTTTTCGTTATTCCCTTACTAAACCTTTGCTCACAGAAGCAGTTGGTGTAAAAAACACAAAATTGACAAAAATGGTTTATGTATACCACTTTCGCTGGCACCGGTTCAAGTATCTATCTACATATTTATGATGGTCGTACACTCTGCGTTGGTCGGAGAAAACTGAATGTAATATCGTTCGTTCTTGGGTCGCCAGTCGCTACATTAGCAGCGAATGCGGGGTTTAATCCGGAACCGATATTCTCTTCTCTCATGACTTTTGATGGTCTCTCTTCCGGTATACGCACTACATGTCATTTGTAGTATTCTATCGATGTCTGCATTTTGTATATTTGGAACAACTCGCGATTCATGCGTTTACGCCATTCATCATTCTCCAACACGCTGCTATGTATTGAGCGCAGTATTTTCCGTTCAATCGGGAGTACTCCCGATTCTATAGTCTGCATCTGGACAGGGCGACTGGATGAATCAACTATGCATACAGAGCTAGTTTTGTCCGGAACCAACACCGTTTGGACTGCCACGTTCTCTACCAGCCACCAAGTAATTGGTTTGGAATTTGGAAATATGGGAGTTTATGATCAGCTATGTTGAATAGTAGATTAGAGAGCTCATCGGATGTCTCATCAGATATTCTGACGCTTGATTTGAATCCATCCAGCGTCGCACGAATCAGCCTAATAAGCTTTGCCAAAAATCCATGTTCCAGCATTATATGCCACATTTTTTTTTTTTTTTATTCTTTATTTGAGTGATTTTTAAGGTTTTACAAAGTTCATCACTATTATATGCCACAGTTCGTTCCGTTTCACTAAGTCGCACGCTGCCTTGAGATCAGCTAGCTGTATTCCTTGAGTCCGCAAGTTGTATTCCCGGAATTTATCAAGGATTTGTCGCAGAGTAAACATCTGGTTCGTTATTGATCGTCCCTCTCGAAAACCGCTGTGATATTCGCCGACAAAGGTCTCGGTAAACGAGCGCAGTTTGCTTCTCACTTCGTCGAGCGTTGATGGCTTCACTGCTTGTCCATCATCTTCAATCCTGATTCTGTTTGTGCCCTCTTTGTCCGATTGTCCATTCAACAATAACTCAAATTGCTACTTCCACCTAGCAGCCACCCCTGCTCGGTCGGTCAACAGATTTCCGGAGCTGTCATTGATCATGACTGGCGCCGCGGCCGGTGCGCTTTTCTTGCACATGTTATTGATCGTTTTGTAGAACTTCCGTGCGTCGTTGCTGGCAAAGCTTCTTTCTGCCTTCGAGAGTACTTTTTCGACGTACCCCCTGTTCTTATGCCGGTTTCTCAGCTGCCCTTAGTTCTTTATATCGTTCGTTATTTTGACGTGTAGCCGTCACTAGCATGCGGCTCCTGGCCTGGTTTTTCTCATCTATCGCTCTTTGGCACTCCACATCAAACCAGCCTTTCCATTATTGGTTTCCTTGTGTAGAATCATGTACTTCTGTGGCTGTTGAATTGACTGCCTAGTGGACTTGTTGCCACAATGCGTTTAAATTTATTCCAGTTGGGTGCCAGTTGGGTGCCCTTCAATTCTTACGTTGAGCTTATGAACGAATTGCTCCGCTACGCCCTCGCCCAACAGTCGCTGTGTGTTCAGCCGTATGATTCTCTCACACCTAGAACCGGTGATGCCACTATGGGGGATCCCCATACAAGCGAGCGGTCAAAAATAAAATTGGACTTTTAAAGTGATTTTCCACTTAGTTTTAGCTGTGTATGGTCGAAATAGCATGAATATACAATTTCCAACCCCCCCCTTTGGGGATCGTCTATGAATTACGTAATTATTTTTTTCATAGGTTCGATTAACGTGACAAAGCAAACCTATTTGGGAAGTTGAAATTTCGTGCGTTTTCTTAAGGAGAAGGAAGGGGGCTGTACAAAAACTAAGTTCAGCAATTTATGGACATTATGGCGGCGATCATGTTAAATGACATTAATTTCATGACATTCCGTGATATTTTTTGTTCTCACTCTCATGCCTCACAATTTGTATTTAGAACAATTTGTTTGACAAAGTACTAGGATCTGAAGGATCATAAAGCATTAAATGTTAATCAAATAATCAGAATTGAAAATAACTTTTGAAAAAGGGTATTAGCAAATTAGAAATCGCAATCCCATGACATTTTTACGTGTACAAGTTATTCAAAAAATGAAATAAATATATTCACAAAAAAGGTGAAAATTAATTGTGAAATGAAAGAATCCTCCATTCTTCCAAAAAGAAAAATTTTTTAAATTAAAAAAACAACACTATTTAAATTACTTTTGATTTGTTTTCATGATTTCTACAAGTTATATACAGCATCATTCTTTTCTGTGTCAAGGTTTAAGTCTTCAATGATATTTTCTTCAATTCCATCAACGATGGAAGATGAGATAAATTCATCTAAAGTATTAGAAGATAAAGAACTTTTGAAAATCTTCAAATATTACAAAATTACGCATGGCATAAGAATAACTAAGTGAAAAATTTTTTCCAACGTCTCCTAGTTATCCAAATCGAGCTTAAAATGGATCTGATTCATGTAAGGCACGAAGGAAAATGTCAACATTTGCCTCTCTTGATCATTTTCTTGCATTATGAGTTCTAAATTTCTTCAACTGTTTATATTGACTTTCCGCTGGTTGTTCAGCCAGTGAACCTCAAAGTGTAGATGAGTGAATAAATATTTCCCTACCATTAGCCAGACATTCATGAACACTAGCAGGAATTTCATACGCTCCGTTCTAACTAAGATATTGTTCGTCTTTACTTTTGCAATAAACATGTCGGGAATTATTGATTCCAGGAGATTTATAAATATTTACATATTATGAAATCTCATATTTAGTTCTCCATCAGTAGCTAATGAATAGCTCAGAAAATTAGGTTTAGAGAATGACTCAAACCACTCAAGCCCCAAACGCATTTCAGCGGAATGGCGACGGAAACGGTAAAATTTGACAGGAAATATATGAGCGAACTGTTAAATCCTTCCGTTACCGTTGTGCTGCATTGCATTGGGGGTTTTATTCATTTACTCCTTTGAAAAGTTAATTAAATGAGCTCAAATGGTTATAAATAAAGTCGAAGTTATTACCAATAAATGTATTTTGACCATACCCTTTGAGCGCATAGTTCAGTCTGACCCATTTTCAATAGGAAACGATGGGACTAGATTTCCCGTCGAATGAAACTTGTTGCGAGAAAATCGGACACAAATAAGTGTCTAAATGGCGATTGCGTTCTTTTGCGCACATACATACAGACGCGCATGCACACACATACAGACATCACCTCAATTCTTCGCGCTGAGTTAGTTGATATATACCACTAGGGTCTCCGGGCCTTCTATCAAACATTCGTTTTGGAATGAGCATTAACCTTGGAGTACGAGAGAGGCAAAACACGGTAAAAAAACAAATGAAAAAAATCAGAGTGACTTAACTCTGTTAATTGCAAAATACTGGCAAGAAATTCTTTCAGGACATTTTAGTCGAAGCTTTGTCCTTGATGTGTATCATAAAAGAACCTGGGGATTCCTGAGGAAAAAAAGTTCTTCACTATCAAAGTTGAAAATAGCGTCGTTTTGGAAAAAATATTGCTTCCGCATTTTTTCAATTTTTTTCACAGTGTAACCATTAGTTTTTGCACACCATTTAAAAGCTTATACAATAACCTTTGTAATGATGTATTAACATTGAAGAAAAAACATTTAAAAAATATTTCAATAAATAGTTGAAAATAAAATATTTTTTCAGAAAATTTGCTAACTTTTTTACCCATTTCTGACTTTGCCACCTTATATCTTTGGAACTAGTGCACCTAGAGACTTCAAATTCAGAATTTCTCTTAATTAGAGTATTGACAATGGAGAGAAAATATTTTAAAATAATTCGGAAGACATGACATTTTCGATTAATGACCGCCCGAAATCCTATAGTGGATGCTGGGCAGCCTTGCGCGAAACTTACATACCACCAGAAGGGCAGAGTCTATATTTGGGTCTCGGAAGGTCCTCACATCTGAGAAGTACTGACCTTCCACCAAAACACGATCGATTTGAGAACATGAATCGCCATTTGGGTGTCTCTAGGTGTGCTTTCGAATATTATTGCTTTCGAATATTCTATACTCTGGCTGCGGCAAAATTGACTAGCCTCAAGCCGTTGTCATTGGTAGAGACATAGAGACTCTTCTTTCCAATGACTGGGCGAAAGAACTCTTCCCTTCCGACCTGTGCGATCGATTGAATATTACGTTTATTTACATGCCTCAAATATGTGCATGAAAATACATTTAAAATCACAACATATTTTTATCTGTGTTGCGAGCAAAGGCGTAGGATTGCCATTCCGGTTCCGGATGGCGAGTTCGATTCTCGGTCCAGTCTAGGATGTTTTCGGGTGGGAAACATTCTCAACTCACAGGGCATAGTGTATCCATTGTACTTGCCGCACAAGATATACTCAATTACACCCAGGTTTTTTTTTACGCGGTTGGAATTCATTAATTTCACGGTTAATCAGAACTTTTACAGCTTTTCAAATACCCCCTGAATTTTCTTTGATTTTTTGTGAATTTTTTGGTGGGGTTAACTCATTGCTTCATTGACCCTGAAGGTCTTAAACGACCAAAACCAAACCGTGTAAAAAAAAACCTGGGTGTAAGTTGAAAACCGGAATACGGGACTATCAGGTATCAGAACGTCGGCTCCAGGGGCACGTTCACCTCAATTTGGGAGATTTGTGCCATCGCCTTCATAGCCTTTTTCATCACACACCTGACGGAAGAGGAAGTGAACAAAAAGGAAAGGAATGTGGATGGGAGAACAAAGGGAATGTTTGGAAAAGGGCCCTTGAAGAGGGCATACAACGCATAAGCGTACAAGAGCTTATAGCTCCTTACCACAACGGGTTATGAACAACAAAATACTCTGAAGGTTCAGGTTTCTGAAGTCAATTTCACTAAGTAAGTGTTTACCAAATATTTGGAAGCGCAATTGTGCATAGACTGGGCAGTTACATATTAGATGATAAGAAGTTCCATAATCGGATTCACAACTATCACAAACAGATGATTCAACGCGTTGAATATTTGCCATGTGATAGTTCAGTCGGCAGTGACCTGTCAAGGCCTTGACTAAGACCCTGCAATTCTGTTTAGCCAGATTAGCTAAATAGCTTGCTACTACCGGAGATGGCTCCCGGATGTGCAATTTTGATTGATGACATGAATCCAGACTACTCCAATGCCATTTGTGCTGAGTGACAGCCCAAGAGTTGATCAAAAGCTTCACCCAACACTTGGATATTGGAATAGCTGGCTCAGGACCAATAAAGTCATGCGATGCTCCATTACGAGCTAACTCATCAGCCAATTCGTTTCCAGCTATGGAAGAATGGCCAGGTACCCATATAAGGTGTAAAGTATTAACTGAATTCAGTTCCTCAATTTGAGTTCGACATGCGATTACTAACTTCGACCTTGAGTTGGCCGTGGCGAGAGCTTTGATAGCTGCTTGGCTATCTGAACAGAAGTATATTACTTTGCCCATAATGCGTTGCTGCAGTGCAGTGATGGCAAATATTTCCGCTTGAAAGACAGTGCAGTGTGTACCCAGTGAGTGTGACTGTTCCAATCTCAGCTCACGCGAATAGACGCCTGCACCTGCTCTACCTTCGAGGAGGGAGCCGTCAGTGTAACAAACAATGCATTCCGACATACTTCTCTCCAAATATAAAGATAACTACTACCGTGTGTGAGATCACTTCGAGCAAGGAAAATTTTGTCCCAATTAACCATAAGCGGTAACAACGAAGTGTGTGTAGAGCTGCGGTTTACAGGATTCTCTTCCATAAAACCGAGTACCCATAGTCGGTAAGTACAAGACTGAATTGTCCTCACTTCCCCCTTTTGCCACCACACAAGACATCCGTAAGCCAAAATTGGTCGTACAACTGTTATGTAAATCCATTTGATATATTTGGGTTTAAGACCCCAAGTTTTACCAAAGGTTCGTCGGCATTGGCCGAAAGCCATACACGCCTTTTTTATTCTGAACTCAATGTTAGGAGTCCAGGAAAGCTTTGAATCCAAAATTAGACCCACATACTTTACTTGATCAGTTACATTGATTTCAGAACTAAAAAGATGTAATGGACGAATACCATTACGATTACATTTTCCGTGAAAAGAACAATAGATGTTTTATTCGGATTGACTGAAAGGCCATATTGGCGACACCAACTTTCAACTACCTGAAGAGCGTTTTGCATCAGGTCGAATAAGGTAGTAATGCACAAACACACTATCAATGTTAGATAGTCGTCGGCAAATCCATAGGTAGGAAAACCGTCATTATTGAGTAACCTCCATAGCGTATCTGCAACGAGATTCCACAAAAGTGGAGATAATACTTGAGGGCATCCGCAGACATTTAATTTCCTAATCGCTGCTTGACGTAATGTCGAGTAGAGATGTCGGTTTTTAAGCATCTGGTGAATCCATTTGGTAATAATATTAGGTAGCCCATGACAACGTGCAGCTTTCAATATTGCATCGAAAGACACGTTGTCGAAAGCACCTTCAATATCTAAGAAAGCACCCAAGCACGATTGCTTTTGAGCGAATGCTTTCTCGATATCGTACACAACCTTGTGTAGAAGAGTCACGGTGGACTTTCCAGATTGGTAAGCATGTTGATTAACATGAAGAGGCATGTTTGCCAAACAGTCATCACGAATGTGATGATCGATAATACGTTCTAAGCATTTCAGATGAAATGAGGTCAGACTGATGGGTCTAAAACTCTAAGTGCTCTAACGATTCTTCATCAGAAGAAGTGTAGTCGCCATTTGGCTTGCGAATTTCGCCAACTTGGAAATCTTCGGATCTCGCAAGAATTTTATTCAAACGACTGGCTTCACTCAAATTGGAAACATTTGCACAAAGGTTTTTCCAGCCGGATCGTTCAGCAGATCGTAGAGCCTTCTTGTAAGCTTTGCGAGCTAACTTGAAAGTATCCGGTCCTGCTGAATGGCGTCTGTTCCAACTCCTTCTGCACTGCTTCCTTACCCGACTAGAAGGTCATATCAAAATTAAATCAACCTATGTTATTATGTAGCTAGGCGCAGCGTCTCTTGAAGATGGCTGGAGAGATATTCGATCCGCCATTGGTAGCACCGCAACCGCTGCACTTGGAACGGTGCCCCCGGATCAGAGAAACGACTGGTATGACGGCGAATGCTGTGAGCAGTTAGTGGAAGAGAAGAATGCAGCATGGGCGAGATTGCTGCAACACCGCACGAGGGCGAACGAGGCACGATATAAACAGGCGCGGAACAGACAAAACTCGATTTTCCGGAGGAAAAAGCGCCAGCAGGAAGATCGAGACCGTGAAGAAACGGAGCAACTGTACCGCGCTAATAACACACGAAAGTTCTATGAGAAGTTAAACCGTTCACGTAAGGGCCACGTGCCACAGCCTGATATGTGTAAGGACATAAACGGGAACCTTCTTACGAACGAGCGTGAGGTGATCCAAAGGTGGCGGCAGCACTACGAAGAACACCTGAATGGCGATGTGGCAGACGAAGATGGCGGTATGGTGATGGACCTGGGAGAACGCGCAGGGCATAATTCTACCGGCTCCGGATCTCCAGGAAATCCAGGAGGAGATTGGCCGGCTTAAGAACAACAAATGGGGTTGACCAACTACCAGGGGAGCTATTTAAACACGGTGGTGAGGCACTGGCTAGAGCGCTGCACTGGGTCATTACCAAGATTTGGGAAGAGGAAGTTTTGCCGCAGGAGTGGATGGAAGGTGTCGTGTGTCCCATCTACAAAAAGGGCGATAAGCTGGATTGTAGCAACTACCGCGCAATCACATTGCTGAACGCCGCCTACAAGGTACTCTCCCAAATTTTATGCCGTCGACTAGCACCAACTGCAAGGGAGTTCGTGGGGCAGTACCAGGCGGGTTTTATGGGCGAACGCTCCACCACGGACCAGGTGTTCGCCATTCGCCAAGTACTGCAGAAATGCCGCGAATACAACGTGCCCACATCATCTATTCATCGACTTCAAAGCCGCATATGATACAATCGATCGGGACCAGCTATGGCAGCTAATGCACGAACACGGTTTTCCGGATAAACTGACACGGTTGATCAAAGCGACGATGGATCGGGTGATGTGCGTAGTTCGAGTTTCAGGGGCATTCTCGAGTCCCTTCGAAACCCGCAGAGGGTTACGGCAAGGTGATGGTCTTTCGTGTTTGCTATTCAACATCGCTTTGGAAGGGGTAATACGAAGAGCAGGGATTAACACGAGTGGTACAATTTTCAATAAGTCCGTCCAGCTATTTGGTTTCGCCGACGACATAGATATTATGGCACGTAACTTTGAGAAGATGGAGGAAGCCTACATCAGACTGACTAAGACTAAGCGGATCGGACTAGTCATCAACACGTCGAAGACGAAGTACATAATAGGAAGAGGTTCAAGAGAAGACAATGTGAGCCACCCACCGCGAGTTTGCATCGGTGGTGACGAAATCGAGGTGGTAGAAGAATTTGTGTACTTGGGCTCACTGGTAACTGCCGAAAATGACACCAGCAGAGAAATTCGGAGATGCATAGTGGCTGGAAATCGTACGTACTTTGAACTCCGCAAGACGCTCCGATCGAATAGAGTTCGCCGCCGTACCAAACTGACAATCTACAAAACGCTAATTAGACCGGTAGTCCTCTACGGACACGAGACCTGGACGATGCTCGTGGAGGACCAACGCGCACTTGGAGTTTTCGAAAGGAAAGTGCTGCGTACCATCTATGGTGGAGTGCAGATGGCGGACGGTACGTGGAGGAGGCGAATGAACCACGAATTGCATCAGCTGTTGGGAGAACCATCCATCGTTCACACCGCGAAAATCGGACGACTGCGATGGGCCGGGCACGTAGCCAGAATGTCGGACAGTAACCCGGTGAAAATGGTTCTCGACAACGATCCGACGGGCACAAGAAGGCGAGGTGCGCAGCGGGCAAGGTGGATCGATCAGGTGGAAGATGACTTGCGGACCCTCCGTAGACTGCGTGGTTGGCGACGTGTAGCCATGGACCGAGCCGAATGGAGAAGACTCTTATATACCGCACAGGCCACTTCGGCCTTAGTCTGATTAAATAATAATAATGTTATTATGTTATACTAAATTTTTATAACAAAATTTGTTGGAGACATGTTGCAGGATGTTGTTTAAATAAGGTACACTGGGGGAAGTGGAAAAGGAAAAATCGATAGTGCATGTTAGAATTAGTGTAAAACCAATTTAAATGATCTAAATGCATTCAATCTGTTATAGTTACTTGCGCACCCCTATGCGCTCTGAAATGTCATTTGACGTTTGTCGCTCGGACAAACGAACTGAGTCGAAGGGCTCGAGTATATAATTAATAAAACCAGATAGTCAGTCTGTTCTGAAACCTCAACTGAAACAGTTTATTTTATTTCACCGCTCTTGATCGAGGAACCCCTTTAGTGAAGTACCCTTATTCATTTTAAGTATCCTCTTTAAAAGTGGCGACGAGCAGAAGAACATAACGCGTGTGCAAAAAGTGACTAAAAACCCACTAGTTTATTGATTGCGACGGTGCAAATTGGAAGCGAATAATCATCGGAAACTACCAACCGCGCACATCGTTGGTGTAGCCATTGTGTGCTGAACTATCTCCTAACGCCGGCGAGAATTAAGATATTGAGTTTATTCTACAACCAATCATCCGAAACCCGCAGACGTCGCTGAATCGTAAGTAAAGTGTGTAGCTGAAAGAAAACTCAAAAAGAAAAGTTTTCTTTTCAGCGAATAGCTAAAAGCGTGGAAAGATAGCGTCATTTTGGTAATCGCGGTGGTAAGAAGCGAAAAGGCCTTTTCACTGTATTGTGTGATTGGAAATAATAGGGTGACCAGAATAAAAATCTTTATTCGCATTGACAGAACAAATGTTTTATTGTGTTGTCTTTTGTTTAACATATTGTTAATAGTTATTCTCTTTTATTGAATAAAGGTTTTTTTAAGCAGCGTGCTAAGCATCGAGCCTCGTTCCGGTATTTCAGGCAAAAGGGCTCAACGGAGTCGGATAGCTGGATTCGAGATAATTCTCTCCATCCGCTGAGGAATTCAGTCCCTTTGGTTTTCACGGAAATTTAGTGGTGTTCGACGGAATCTAACAGCAAGCCGCAGACTGGTTAATTGTATTTCAGGGTGAGTCCTCATGTTAATGTGTCGTAATTTATCAAATAATTTTGGCTAGATAATCGTGATTTTATAGAGAATTTAATGTGATATTTTTTGTTTATTTCTATTTTATTTTATGCTGAACATTGTATATGCGGTGATTACGTATTGCTAAATGAATTGACAATTTGTTTTGAATGGTACTGTGATATTTTTTTTATTAAATATTTGGCTTTGGTTCTATATTTTACATAAAAAGAAACTTGTTGGCTTTGGTAGTTCGTACAATGAGCTCCAGTGTAGCCTTCTCACTAGAACCCTATCGTAGGGGAACATCGTTTAACGATTGGTTCACCCGGTTAAAATATTTCTTCAGGGTGAATAAGGTGAAGGAAGAAGACCAACTGGCCTATTTCATCACCATGAGTGGTCCAGTAATATTCGCAGAAATGAAGCTTCTTTTTCCGGGGGGAAACTTTGAACATGCAGCACTAGATGATATTGTGTCCAAGTTGAAGAATCGTCTGGACAAAACAGACCCTGATCTAGTACAAAGGTACAAATTTGGTACCAGAGTACAAAACCCAGATGAGTCAACGGAAGATTTCATTTTAAACTTGAAACTTCAAGCAGAATTTTGTTGCTTTGAGAACTTTAAGGAGGTCGCAATACTCGACCGCCTTATTGCCGGCATTACTGATAACAATCTTAGGCAGCGCCTATTAAGTGAAGACAAATTAAATCTAGCAAATGCAGAGAAAATAATCGCTACATGGGAAGTAGCTAGAGCGAATGCAGGGACAGCTAATCAACCGAACTTAGTGCATCCAGCTATGGTAGCCGCAGTTGCAAATAGGCCAAATGTACACATGGGCGTGGCGGCGACAAGATTATCCAAGGTTTATGATTTCGTTCGGAAAGACCAAGAAGGAAGTGATGATAGGGAAAGCAATAGCAGAGGGCCTGTAAGGAGCAGATTAGGGTTTCGACCGGCAGAGCGAACGCACAGAATCCAAGGATCGGAGGCATGGAATTTTCGGCAGCAGGGAGGACAGTTTGGAAGACAAAGACAGTGGACACGACCTGACTATTCACAAATGATATGCAATTTTTGCGGTGTGAAAGGTCACATCCGTAAAAAGTGCTTCAAACTAAAGAACCTTAACCGTGATGCAGTCAACCTAGTTGAATCGTATAGACCAGGACCCTCCGCTGACCGTCACATTACGGAGCTGTTGGAGAGAATGCGTACTAGGGACGACGAAGATGATGACGACAGCGACTCAGGTAATCTTCAATGTATGATGGTGGCGTCTATAAACAAAATTAGTAACCCTTGTTTAGTAGAAGTGGAAATAGAGCAAAATGTTTGAAAATGGAAATTGATTGTGGCGCGTCTGTGTCTGTTATTAGTAAAAGACAATATTCGTCGAATTTTATCAATGAACTGCGTAAATACAATGAACCATTAATGGTTGTTAACGGAACAAAATTGAAAATTGAAGGGAAGCAAGGGTTTTGGTAAAATAAACGGTAAAGAGGCGGTAATGCAGCTCCCAGTGTTAGATTGTGACAATGATTTTTACCCGCTTTTTGGTCGAACTTGGCTGGACATGTTTTACCCCGATTGGAGACATTTTTTTCCAAATTCCTTCCCAATCAACAGAATTGATGAATCCGGCGGAATTGCCGTTGATGATTTGAAAAACAAATTCAAAAACGTATTTACGAAAAACTTCACCACCCCTATCAATGGATTTAAAGCAGAATTGATTATGAGGGACGAAACTCCTATTTTTAAAAAAGCTTACGACGTGCCTTATAGATTGAAGGATAAAGTTTCCGATTATTTAGACAAATTAGAAAAAGAAATGGTTATTACTCGAGTTGATACTAGTGAATGGGCTTCTCCAATCATCATAGTAATGAAGAAAAATAATGAAATCCGTCTAGTCATAGATTGTAAAGTTTCTATTAATAAAGCTCTGATACCTAATTCATATCCTTTACCTACACCACAAGATATTTTTGCTAATCTGGCTGGTTGTAGAGTGTTTTGTGCCCTTGACCTTGAAGGGGCATACACCCAATTAGAATTGACGGAGAGGTCCAAGCAGTTCGTGGTTATCAATACAATGAAAGGTTTATACAAATACAATAGATTGCCACAAGGGGCATCCTCGAGTGCCTCTATTTTTCAACAAGTCATGGATAAAGTATTGGAAGGTATCGAAAATGTTTCTTGTTATTTGGATGACGTTTTAATTGCTGGAACGACAGCTGAGGATTGTAAGATCAAGCTCTTGTTAGTATTGGAACGTTTAGCTAAGGCTCGCATAAAGGTAAACTTTGAAAAGTGCAAATTTTTGTTAAGGAGCTTCAACATTTAGGACACATTATTAGTGACAAAGGGCTTAAGCCTTGTCCCGATAAAATATCAACTATAGAGAAAGCAAATGCTCCTAAAATGAGTCAGAGTTGAAATCATACTTAGGTTTACTAAATTATTATCACAAGTTTATACCCAACTTATCTTCTGAATTATTTCCATTATATAATTTATTGAAAAATAAAGTACAATACATCTGGGATGACAATTGTCAGAGAGCTTTCTCCAAGAGTAAAAGTTTACTGATAAAAACAAATTTTTTAGAGTTTTACGACCCTAAAAAACCGATTGTTGTAATATCGGATGCGTCGAGCTACGGTCTTGGGGGTTTAATAGCCCACGTGATAGATGGAACAGAAAAACCGATTTGTTTTACATCATTCTCATTAAACAGTGCACAAAGAAAGTATCCTATTCTACATTTGGAGGCGTTGGCTTTAGTATGCACTATTAAAAAGTTCCACAAATATCTTTACGGACAAAGTTTTACTGTTTATACAGACCACAAACCCTTAGTGGGAATTTTCGGAAAAGAAGGAAAAACTCGATTTATGTGACGAGATTGCAACGATTTCTTTTAGATTTGGCTATATATGATTTCAACATTATCTATCGACCATCAAATAAATTATGGAACGCTGATTTCTGTTCAAGATTTCCATTACCCCAAGAAGTTCCTGATTATTTGGATACAGAAGCCATTAAAAGTATAAATTTTAGTAAGGAAATAACCATCGACTTTAAGTTAATAGCGGAAGCAACAAAAAACGACCCGTTCCTGCAGAAAGTTAAATGTTTTATGGTCAATGGGTGGCCCGAAAGAATAGACAAACAATTTTCAGATGTCTTTTCAAATTTTTTGGATTTAGAATTGGTAGACGGATGTCTCCTTTTTCGGGACAGAGTCATTATACCCCAGGTGTTCCAAAAAAACATCTTAAAACTGTTGCATGGAAATCATTCAGGACTTATCAAAATGAAGCAATTAGCACGCAGTACAGTATATTGGTATGGTATTAATGCAGATATAGACAAATATGTTACTAACTGTGAGGCATGTAACAGTATGGCAATAGTTCATAAGCCAAAAGAAATATCTAAATGGATACCAACTACGAGAGACCGTTTAGCAGGATTCATATTGATTTTCTTTTACAAACACTGTACTTACCTGTTATTGGTTGATAGTTTCTCCAAGTGGATCGAAATTGAATTGATGAGACGTGGTACGGATGGAAACAAAGTGTTAAAAACTGGTAGAATTTTTGCGCGGTTCGGTCTACCGGACGTCTTAGTTTCGGACAATGGTCCTCCTTTCAACTCCAAGACATTTGTTGACTTTTTAGAAAAGCAAGGCATTAAAGTAATGAAAAGCCCACCATATAATCCATCAAGTAATGGTCAAGCAGAAAGGCTGGTTAGAACGGTAAAGGAAGTACTTAAAAGGTTTCTAATGGACCCAGAGATTTCGGAGTTGGATCTGGAAGACCAGATAAATTTGTTTTTATTCAACTTTAGAAATAATAATTTAACGAAAGATGGACATTTTCCATCTGAAAGAATATTTTCATATAAACCAAAGACTATTTTAGATTTAGTTAATCCTAAAATAGTTTTAAACGTCATATGGAAGTACCACATGTAGATGATGAAGGTCATACAGAACATCAGAATAGAATTTCTCCTAAAATTTACCATGATGCTATTGACAATCTGATGACTGGGGATGAAGTGTGGTACAAAATAATAGTCCCCAACATCAGACCAGATGGATTAAAAGCCACGTTTATTAAAAAGTACTCTCAACATGTTTTACAGATATGCGTTGGAAACGTGGTGATAATGGCGCAAAAGATCACAGGTCAGGATCTCTAAAGCAACAACTCAATGGCGAGGGCCGAATGTTTTTGATTACGAGGGAGGAGCGAGCCAGCGGAATGAACGACGATATGAGTACCCCGGGAGACGAGCCGCCCACTGGCGATGTGACGAATAGCCCACTGGCCAGTGGCGAAGTGGAAGAGGAACAGGCTCGAAGGGAGGGAGGAAAAGAAAACGTCGAACTTCCGAAAGTCGTCGGGTGGTGGAGCTCCGAAGATCGAAGCGCCCTAGGAAAGAACACCGTAGTGCTGATTATCATTATGATTGAATTTTGGAAATTTTCGGATTAGATTTAGTTTTTCAATGATTTGAATTCGATATTTGTTCTTGAATTGTTTGAACTCTCGTGGATTTATTTCGCGTTCCGATTATTGTTATAACATAGTAAAAGGGGAAGAATTGTTATAGTTACTTGCGCACCCCTATGCGCTCTGAAATGTCATTTGACGTTTGTCGCTCGGACAAACGAACTGAGTCGAAGGGCTCGAGTATATAATTAATAAAACCAGATAGTCAGTCTGTTCTGAAACCTCAACTGAAACAGTTTATTTTATTTCACCGCTCTTGATCGAGGAACCCCTTTAGTGAAGTACCCTTATTCATTTTAAGTATCCTCTTTAAAACAATCAAAATGGGCTATCAAAAACAGTCAATTTTGCACCAACTGTGCGGTAATGCATACCATTTTAGTTGCTTGAAATTGATGGAAAAAGATTTAAAAATTAGGAGTTGTTTTTCCACTTAACCCAGTGGGATGGGGTAAGTGGAAAACCCATGTTACCTTGACCTTCAATTGTAATGAGTAGTTACATATAACAAAAATCAAAACGGTAATTGCTCTAAGTATCTTTTGATGAATAATTTCATTGGCTTAACGGAATAGGTCCCAGGAATTCTCGTAATAGCTAGTGGAGGGCTGGTTTTGCCTTCTCGAACATTAAGTGTACGTAAAATCTATATATTCGCCCCGATGAGCTTTTTATAGGAAAAATGGGGCTTATAGGTTTATAAACTAATCAACTTAGTTGAACGAATTGAGATGACGTCTGTGTGTACGTGTTTGTATGTATGTGTGTGCGCAAAACACGTACAAAATTATCTGCTATTTTCAAGCACTTGTCCTTAACCAATTTGTTCGCACAAAAAATTGCATTCAACTGCAACACTTGCTAAAAATATAAATGAATGTGCATTATGGAAAATATTCACCTACCAGTGCTTTTTTTTTCATTCTCATAGATTTTTTTCATATGTAAAACATGTGAAAGGCATTCATACCGATAGGTGGATTGATCAGGCGTTTTCTTATGTACATTAGTCCAATTACCACTGAAATCACAATGGTAACAAAGAAGGAACATATTAAGATTCACAGCTATCCAAATAAACCCTGGAGGGAAGGAAAAATTTGCGTTATCAGAACATTTTCCACTTCCCCCGCAGTGTTTGATACCAGGGGTAAGTGTAAAATCTTTGATTTTTTTCCTTTCATGGTAATAACCACTACAAATTGAATAGGATTAGTTTAATTGTATTGTGATATAAATTCACTTGAAAAAGGGAAAATTGGTGCAAATAAAATGTAATTTTATGAATGATAAAATCAACTTCTCACGAAACCTAAAAAGACAGTTCAAGCGTTAACCGTGTTAGTGTATTATACAAATTTTAATATAGTATTAGTGTGGGCATCAAAGTGTATTCTTGCACAATGTTATGGTGTGGTAAAAACTGTAAAGTATGTGAAATTCCAATTTTTCGAGTCGATTTTTACACTTACCCCCTTTTTCCACTTCCCCCAGTGTACCTTATCTAAATTTCTATCAAAAATTACACTACACTACTACTAAACTACACTACACTACTAAACAAAAAACTATCAAATTTTGTTACAATTTTATCATAAAAATAACATATTTTGTTATAAATTTATAACAGAATCAGATACAAAATATATTATTTCTGTGCAGTTGCAAATTTTTACAGCTCGTGATAGGTCTCCAGATTGTGATCAACAATCAGAAATTTTTGTTTTTGAATGAACAAGAATATTTTTCGAGAACATGAAATTAACAA
Source organism: Armigeres subalbatus (assembly GCF_024139115.2). Taxonomy (NCBI): domain Eukaryota; kingdom Metazoa; phylum Arthropoda; class Insecta; order Diptera; family Culicidae; genus Armigeres; species Armigeres subalbatus. Next base: position 202,465,910 of record NC_085141.1, on the reverse strand, counting down.
CATTACAAATAAGGCAACCTTTGCAAATTATATTTGCGTTGTGATATCCATATGGCTGGAAGACTTTGCTACATCTATTTTAATTGCCTACTGTTGGGCAATTCGGTGTCAAGCATTTTTTAAATCATATTATGATAAAATCCTGTTACAACATTTGAAAGATAATGGCTACTAAGAACAAAATTCTATCAAAATAAGTTATAAATATCACAATATGTTAATATTGTGTTCAGTTTCAGTTATGCTCTCCTAGTCGGGTAGCTTAGCCAAATCGGAATTCCACCAAGGGGTTCCTCTTGAGGTTTTTACAGAACGTAAAGGGCAAGCTTCTTCGAAAGCTTCCACGATGTGCAACGTTGTAGTATCAACTACATCATCCAAGTCGGTAGGAGTTTCTATAGAAGGTAGATATCCATGAAATTTGGTAGAGAGCAACTCTGTGCAAAGATCCCAGTTTGTTGAACGAGGATTTCTAAAACGCAAGGTCTGCGAAGTAACATTCAAATGATCAAAGTAGATGTAGCGATGGTCAGATATCGATTCCTCATCTGACACATGCCAATTCGTCAACTCGTGACTGATTCTGTTGGAGCAAAGGGTTATGTCTAACACTTCTGCTCTATTAGATACCATAAAGGTTGGGCGATTGCCTATGTTAAGTAAACTAAGTTCGGTACTACTTAAGTATTCCATCAAGCTGGAGCCTCTCAGATTGATATCCGAGCTACCCCAGATGATGTGATGAGCATTAGCATCACTGCCGACAATTAGCGGAAGGCTTTTGAAGTGCAATATATGACAACTCGTTTGAAAGCATCCGTAGGGGATAGTTCATCATGTGGTAAATAAACCGAACAATAGACGTATTTCTTGACGGGGGTTCCGGCAGTTGCATCAATTGTGACAGCACATACATCTCTGGTTGTTAGTTCAGAGATAAGTGTAGCAACAATAGCATTGTTAACAAGCACACATGCACGCGGCATTGATCGAGAGTTTGCCATTTCTTTACTGAAAGCAGCAAAAACCGGGTTCATTAGGTTACCTAAGTAGAGGCTACCCTTGCGAAAATAGGGTTCCGGCACCAAAGCCACTTGGGATTTGCCATTTTGCATAAGTCTACAAAGATTAATCGTTGCTGTTCTTTTATGCTGAAGATTGATTTGAGCTATCTTAACTGAAGCCATTGCAAATTAAGATAATGCACTCCACAACTTCAGCATTAATATGAACAACAACGATGAAACCAAATTGGTATCTTATCAAGAAAGTCAAAGACGAAACACAGAGTACAATGTGTATAACGCATAAAGCGAATCCATATAGGTGACAATTTGTTGAAAAACTAAATAAAAACATGCTCATAATCCCACCCTTATTTAACCTCAAGTTGAGATTGAATAAGAGTAGCCGATTATTTCGGAGAAGCAAAAAGTCAACTACGCCATAGCTCCGGTTAGCGCAGTAAGCGCTGGTGCTTCACAGGCTCCGTTAGCGATTAGGTTCTTTTTAGACCCCCCCTAACCATTCATTCGTAGGCACGGTAAGCATAAAGCCGCATCACACCAAGAATTTGGACTCTTCTTTCCAATGACTGGGCGAAAGAACTCTTCCCTTCCGACCTGTGCGATCGATTGAATATTACGTTTATTTACATGCCTCAAATATGTGCATGAAAATACATTTATACATTTTTATACATTTTTTATCTGTGTTGCGAGCAAAGGCGTAGGATTGCCATTCCGGTTCCGGATGGCGAGTTCGATTCTCGGTCCAGTCTAGGATGTTTTCGGGTGGGACATATTCTCAACTCCCAGGGCATAGTGTATCCATTGTACTTGCCCCACAAGATATACTCAATTAAGTTGAAAACCGGAATACGGGACTAGCGAAGTTAGAGTTTTCTCGCAATCCGTACGTTAAACCTAACTTCGCTAGTGGCGCGCTAGTCAAATTAGGGCCTAATTAGACTAGTGCACTACTAGCGAAGTTAGGTTTAACGTACGGATTGCGAGAAAAATCCAACTTCGCTAGTCTCCCATTTCGGTTTTCAACTTGACTAGCGATACATACTCATGCGAGCGACAGTGATTAGTTATAGTGAGCGCTCAACTTTTGAGCTGAACAGACGCGGTTTGCTACCGTTCCGTGGAAGTCACAACTAATCCAGTAGTGTCGTTTCTCGTTCCAACTTAGCTCATCGCTGAGCCGTTAAGTGTCATAGTGCATAACACAGCTCCGCGATGGGCCGGCGGGAATATACATTCCGAATAGAAACCGGACGTCGCTATAATACATAAATTTTGTGCGACCATTCTGGGTCTGAAACAAAGTGAAGTGCTACGAATCCAAAACAGCAGAACTCTCGGTGTAACTTTCGATAAAGTTATCGACCTAGCGCTTGCGCAACGTGTATGCGAAGAACACGATGACTAACATGAATTCAGTGTTTGACGGGAAAAATTATTCGTTGCTAATCACCCTTGAAGATAGAGCAGTAGAGGACGTATCCGATCAAAAAATCATCGATTTTCTCAACAAGTACGGCGAGATAATGGACATACGTGAGCAACGATGGGGAGGCGATTTTTATTTTCCAGGAGTTTCGACCGGCGTTCGCATTTTTAAAATGATTGTAGAACGCTACATCGAGTCATGGGTAACAATTGATGGTGAAATCACACTTTGGGCAGCGTAACATGTGCATACATTGTTCACGTGGGTGTAACTGCGTGCAAAAAAAAACTCCTAGTGCCAAAATCATACGCTGATGCAGCAAAGCAAACAACCCGCTGTCCAGTAGCTGCAAATATAGCTATCGCTTCTATCCAGAAAAATAAGACTGCCATCCATACCACGCTCAAAACCAATACCAACTCAGTAGAGGTTGAAGAGCACGACAACAAGCGCAAGGAAGAAAAATTACGCTAATGGGTAATGGTTATCCAGTTATACGATTCACGGCAGTGTAGCTAACCATAAAATGTATTTCCTGATGGTCACTAGCAGTATACCCTAAGTGAACCCTCCATCCAAGTTCCACCATTCAGCCCGCGCTGCAGAAGGTCACATCGATGCATGACTCGTCATTCGGTCCTTTGAACGTTGGCGCTTGGCCCTCGTTCAACAGGACTACGTTCAGTATCGCTAGAGACTCTAGCAGGATATTACCTCTAGCGTTAGTGAACCCAGAGGCCCAATCCACTACCCACGTGTTGAAGTCATCGGCAACTAATGGCTTAAGACCAGTTAGTCTCGCTACAAGATTATCTAACACCCTAGTATACTGCTCTATGCTCCATCTAAGAGGACAGTAACAGTTGTGGGGGCAGCAGGGACTTTGTCCAAGGGCTTGACGACCCCTCCCCATGGCCACTGCGAGTTAGACCGGGACCATCGTCCCTAACCCCTAATCCCAAGGCGTCAAGCGACCCGTGCCGATGGGATGCATGGCCAGGGGTGAAATAATAAGCTAGGCCTTTAACGGAGCCTGTGGGGTACCTGGGCACCCTCCACAGTAATTGTCCCTTACCGCGTTATGCTGGGCTCTGGCGTGGTGGACCTCTTTCCCGAGCAACTCGTGGGACCAAAATGGAAAACCAAGTCAATTCTTCAATTAGTGGTAGTAGTGTAGGCGACAACCCCTTCGCAAGAGGTGGGTTGTTCAGGTCTCCGCCTAGGAGGCCAGAGGCAATAGTCGGCAGCTCAGTGCGCAGCGCCAGCGTGGGTCACTCAACCTTCCTCTCGGCTATAAAAACGCCGGAAGGGGTTATTGACGGCCCATGGCTTGTGAAGGCGATGAACCGCAAACGCGATGGGCTTTCGGCCTTCGAGGTGGCGACGGAACAGCTGGACGCCATCATCGACTTTGCGTCATCGAAGCATAATATCAGCAAGGACCTCAAGAGGAGCTTGCAGAAACTTCGAAAGTCGATGCTGGACGCCAAGCTGGAGAGGGCGGTCAGGACGGCCAAGTGTAAACCCGTGAAATCGGTGGAGTCGAGGTCTACCCAGACTGAGGCCCAAGGATTCGCGGACTCCAGGCAAGGTCGAGTCGACCGAAGGCGTGCCAGCTAAGACGGTGGTGCCAAAGTCTGCCCAGACTGAGGCTCAAGTATTTGCGGGTACGTCGGGGTGACTACTCCAACGGAGCAGACACAAAAACAGGGGAGACAGTCTCAGGATGAGCTCCTGGGGGCCGCTCCAAAACGCGGAGGGTTACTACCCCGAACAAGGGTAGTGGGGCTGGGAAGCTGAACCCCGGTCAGGTACCTCCAAAACCGGGGGAGGAAGGACCTGTAAAGGTCCGTCCACTCAGGCAAGACGGTGGTAAGGGTGTTAAATAACAAAACTAACACTACTTCCTGACAGCAAACTTTATTGGCGAAATGCTTCAAGCTGTAAATTAATTGTAGGTAAAGTTACTTAGGTTCCGCAGTATTTGATATTAATCACTTACATTAAATAGTGCCTATTTACTACAAATACGGCTTATATTCGGCTTATATCCTGCTATTTGCGTTATCACCCTGCTGAGGTTATTACAACATACATATAGTAAATTTATTTGCAGAAAATATTACAAGTAACCTACCAATATCAAACGATAATAAATCGCACAAGAATTTTACCTTCAGAACGGTTCTTTCTAGTTTATTTCAACTGTAGTTTAGAATAGGTAGCATTAAGTTAAGTATTTTAGTTCAAATATGAATTCAACTTACTTTTAGTGATAAATTTAGGAAAAATATAGATTTTAAGGTAGCACGTAAGCACATTGGTTTTCGATCCAAACAAGATGATTTGCATGTTGATATCATACCATAGAACAATATCTCTGACAGCTCTACGTGTGCTAGCGAACCTAGCGCTGGTAGAGCGAACGATGATTTCGTTACAGTAGAGGCATCGTGGTTAGGGATGCCGATGATATAGGCGTGACAACATCCCCCTCCCTGTGATGATGTACGGGATCTTCATCTTCACTACGCCTAGTCACGTCGAGCACCGCCAATCTTGAGACCGGTCGTCGGAATAGTCCTCCTGATGTTTGTACCATTGCCTGTCGAATCCTACCGTCCCTGCCTGCGGTAACCTCTAGAACGCGACCACGTACCCATCCATTCCTCTTAGTTTCGTCAATTATGATCACTACATCACCAGGGCAAACTGGTCTTGTTTCATCAAACCACTTCGTTCGTTTCATAAGCGTCGGTAAATATCCACCTTTTCCAAAAGTAGTCGACACGCTGTTGAATCAAATCCCAGGACATCCTGATAGTTCCTTCAGTTATGTTGAGTTTCATTGCTGGCTGTTTGACCCCAGTAGAACTTCCCATAATGAAATGATTCGAAGTCAGCGCTTCCTGTTCAACTGAATCAAGTGGCAGATAAGTAAGCGGTCGCGAGTTTACGATCGCTTCTGCTTCTATTACTAGGGTGTGTGTGCAGTCCATCGTCGTCAAGGTTCGGATCACTAGGGAAGCCAGCCATCGCTTTCTTGATAGAGCGTACCATACGCTCCCACGAGCCACCCGTGCGTGGTGCCGAGGGTGGTGTGAACAACCACTTTGTTTCCGCATTAGTGAATGTTGAGGCTGCGTCCCGTTCGATACGCTGGATTTGCTCCCGTAATACTCGATCTGCTCCAGAAAAGTTACGCCCATTGTCGGAATATATTTCGTCGGCAGATAAAGCGACGTAGGCAAGCAATGCATGACTTTGTAGACAAGTCGTATGCGACCTCAACGTGTACGGCGCGTATCGTAAGGCAAGTTATAAGACAAATCCAACGTTTTACAGATGCTCGGCCTACCTTCACCCCGATGGGTCCAAAATAGTCGACCCCTATATGAGTGAACGGTCGAACACTGGGAGATAGGCGTGCCGCCGGAAGTTCTGACATCGCTTGGATATTCGTCGAACAATAGCCCGCAGCTGAGCGATGTAAAATCGTTGTCGTAGCTCGTTGACGACTGTTTCAGAATTACCATGCAAGAATTTTCGATGATAGTAGTCTACTATGAGATTAGTAAGTCGATGATTTTTGGGCAGTATCACGGGGAACTTCACGTCGTGTTGGGCCTCTCGAGCTGCTGATATACGGCCATCAACTCGCAGAACTCCATGCTCGTCCACCATTGGTGTGAGGTGCCACAGTGGGCTTCCTTTGTCCAATTGCATTTGCTCAGTCGGTGCCGATATTTTATTCCTCGTCAATATCGCGAGCTCATCAGGATAAGCCTCCAACTGTGCGATCTTCCACAGCGTAAATTCCGCTCTTTGCAGCTCCTCTTGCATCAATCCTGTGACGTGCTTAATACCAATGTATTTGTTTCCTTTTATGAAATCTACAAAGCGAAGCACGAATGCAGTCGTCCTCAGAAGCCGGTTCCACTTAGAAAACCGTTCAAAGTTAATCGGACTGTCCATAACTGGCACTTCTAAGTGTAGGTAACAAGCTCGCAGATCTTCGTTTGTACTTTCCAATGTCTTTTTTTGTTTAGGCCAATTTTTTTCCGGCAGCTGTAGAAATGGTGGACCACTGAACCAACGGCCATGATCCTCAAGACAAGGTTCAACGCTCCATTTTGTGGCGTCATCCGCAACATTTAGCTTGCTTGGAACGTATCTCCAATCCTTCACGCTGGATAATGATAAAATTTCTCCGACCCGACAAGCCACGAAAGGCCGATACCTGCGATGATCAGATCGGAGCCATGCCAACGTTACTTCCGAGTCTGACCAGTACGTGCAGCGATGGATCCGAACGGTGTGATATTCCTTTGTAAACGAGAAAAGACGAACTCCTATAACAGCCGCCGTGAGCTCTAATCGAGGAATCGAGACGAATTTCAAAGGAGCGACTTTAGTTTTTGCAGTCACCAAAACACATTTTGCTTTTCCTTCCGGGTAGACAACTCGAAAGTACACCAACGCGGCATACGCTGCCTCGCTCGCATCAACAAACACATGGGCTTCTAGAGAATCATAAAGGTCCGCTCCAGCATTCTGGAAATAGCACCTCGGAATTCGAACTTCATTGACCTGATACAGCTTTCTGATCCACTTTTGCCACGTTACGAAGATATTACTGTTGATCTGTTCATCCCAATTGATGCCACTGCGCCAAATCTCTTGCATCATAATTTTCCCGTGTACGAGTACGCAAGCTAGCAAACCTAGTGGGTCATAAAGACTCATGACACACTTTAATACTTGCCGTTTAGTCGGAGTCGAGTTATTTCTAATCAATATTGAGATTTCTTCCCTGAACGACGTCGAAAAAAGTAGATGGTCAGTCTCCGTGTTCCACAGCATTCCCAGGACACGTTCAGAGTCTGTTTTCAGCGACAAATCTTTCAGTGATTCATTCGTTGATTCTCCCAGATGTTCCAGGATCGTTTGCTCGTTTGACAACCAATGTCGCATCTCAAAACCTCCCTTCGAATGTATCCACCTTACCGCACTAGCCACCGACTTCGCTTCTTCGACTGTCTCAAAGCTATCGAGATAGTCGTCGACATAGTGGCATTTGCATATTGCTTCTGTTGCTCTCGGAAACTTCTCAGAAAACTCCTGCGCATTCTGGTTTTACAAACTGGGCAGACGAGGGGGAGCTTGTTGCTCCGAAAGTCAATACTTTCATAACGAAAACGCTGGGATCGTCATCTGGACTGTCGCGGAACAGGAAACTTTGTGAGAGATGATCACTTTCGATAACATTTATCTGGTGGAACATCTCTTTGATGTCTCCGCTGATTGCAACAGGAATTGACGAAATCGAAAGTGAACGGAGGGAAGAGGAACCAGAAGATCAGGCCCAGGAAGCAGAAGAGTGTTCAAGGATATCCATTAACTTTTGCCGCAGCGTCCCATATTAATCTAGTTTTACCTGGTTTTTCGGGTTGCAAACGGCGCCCAGGGAAGGTACCATATTCTTCTGGGATCCGCCTCGATAAGCTCCTTCTCAGTTGCTCGCCGTGCATACCCTTTCTCTTGATACTCCTTCACTTGACGGTGGATACTGTCCTTGAGAAGCGGATCACGTTTCATCCGCTTTCCCATACACTCGAGTCGTCGTACGGCCATTGGATAACTGTTGGGTAGCTCAACGTAATCTGAACGCCACAGTAGTCCTGTTTCAAAACGGTCACCTATTCTTCTCGTTGTTTTCTTCATAATCTCACGTGCTCTCCCAATGTCTTCTGATTCCAGCATATCAGGATAATTCACTCCACAATCTTCCGCGTTGAAATAATCCTTCATCATACGATCCACATTTTCCTCCGATCCGCATTCGCAAACGTGATAGATGTTTTCAACCGGCTTCAGTGATGCATCCAAAGTTCCATACACACACCATCCCAAGCGAGTCTTAGCAGCGATGACTCCGGAGTGTCCTTCTCGGATTTTTTGAGGAACTGCTAGCCTAAGGTTTCGAAGGCCTACTAACAGTTTTGGAGTCACAGTTTCGTAGCTTCGTACCGGTAAACCCTTCAGATGAGGATGGTTCTTTTGAAGGTCAGCAAAGCGTAGAGTTTGACGTGGCAGATTCAAATCTACTACCGTGCGTACATTATTCAATTGATACCTTTTCGCCCGATCTTTTTCTGACACTTCAAGTGTTACGATTTGAGAATCATCCTCATATCTTGACATGTTTCCGGTCCACTTGAGGCATAGCGGAATTGTTGGTCCTTCCACTTCAAGTTCTTCGACCAGACTGCGTTCAATGAGCGTTGATGACGATCCTTCATCCAAGAAAGCAAAAACGGTGACGGACTTTGACTTCCCATATAGTGTCACGGGAATTATTCTGAAGAGTACCGTTTGCCCGCAGTGATGATGAACATGACTTTCAGCTGGCGTCATCGAAGGGCTCTTCAATGCGCTTCCTGGTTTTCCATGCAGTAACTGATGATGGCGAAAATTGCATCCTTCGATTCCACACCGGTTTGAAATTCTGCATGTACGTCGTCCATGCGGATTGAGACAGCTCCTACAAACTTTCAATGATTGCACACATTTCCATCGGTCATCCACCGACAGTTGCTGAAACTTTATGCAGTCTTTCAATCGGTGTCCTCCTTTTCCGCAATACAGGCATTGCTTCCCGTTTTCACCCTTTCCTTCATAGGCCCGTGCGGAGTGTGACTCTCCGTGTGAGCGTGGATGAACCCTCTATCTTTCAATCGAGTTTTGTCGTTTTTGGTTTGCGGTATTCCCGCATAGCTCACGACTTGACTAACAGATTCGACTACCGTTGACATAAAATTGCTGAACGTTCGCAGACTCGCTTCCCGGTGCATCAGTAGATGTTGTGCCCACTGGAGTTTTATGTTAGCTGGTAGCTTTTCAACCAGCTCTTGCAGAAGTGCAGGATTATCAAGATGTGTTTGCTGTCCAGCCGCGATGAGATGTTGCGTCAAATTCTTGACTGACACTCCGAAATCTATTAAAGTTTTCAGTTTTCCCGGCTTAGGAGCTGGCGTCTCTTGGACATTACGAATCAGTTTATTGATGATTACTTCTGGTCTGCCGAATAAGGTTCGGAGCGTCTCGATCACATCGGTAACTGATTCGGGCGACAGCAAATAATAGCGGACTGATTTTAGCGCATTGCCTTTCAAGCAACGTTGTAAACGTGCCAGATTTTCAACGTTGCTGAAACCGCAGGCGGTTGAGGAGTAACAGTAGCTACTGTAAAATATCGGCCACTCTTCTGGATCACCCGTGAAATCTGGTAAATCACGGGGCATCACTTGCCTAGCCGCCAATTGTTCTGGCGATGGTCTTCTCAGATTAAGATCCTCGGGACATCTCGAGGGTACTGGTGGATGCTGCTGACCGATGAAAAACCCACCACCCGCATCGTTGCGTGAGCGCGCGAGAGAAAATCGCAGCTGCTCATCGTATATCGAGCGGGCGTTTGGCTGACTTGATTGTGGGGGCGGAATTTGTGACCGATTTTCGTGCATCATCTCAGTCTCTATCCTCCGAGATGAAGAGGGGCATTGTGGAACACTCGTGCTATGACTAGGAATATTTGGATTCTTACGAGGCGTGTGAGGCTCCGCCGGTTTTGGTGTGCAGCGGATGTGAGGTTGTGGATCCTGAGGATGGCCCGGATCTGCGTCCAGTGTCGTTTCATTTCGCCTTTTTATTGGGATAGGTTGGTTTTGCCTTTTAGCCATGACGTCAATCCGCACCTCTGGAACTGCTTTGGGAATCGCTCCTCTGGAATAGTCGGGACGTTCGATCTTTCCACTCGATGTTGTCTGCTCCAACTGCAACCTGCATTTCCGCAATTCATTCTCTAGTAGAAGCAGTGCTTCCGCCGTAATTGGCTGATTCTGTGCTAAAATCCGATTTCCTAAGATCTGCTGGATTGCAGAATTTTGTAGTGCTCCGGCGTTAGTGGCTACATCTAGTAGACCTTCGCTTTCATCTTGTCTGGACGGATTGCCGGCAACCGTTGCAGTAGGGTGAAGCCTAGTCGTTTCAGATTGTACGGTGGATTTCTGCTTCCAGGACGAATGTTTGTCAACCCAATCTTGGACCTGGTTTTCACGTTCTCGAGCTTCAAGCATGATCACGCGGTCCCTTACGCTACGGTTGTCAGCTTCTTCTGCTAGGGATTCCTCCAGGTCGTATTTCTCTTCAGAGTGCTTCTTTTGCAGCGCCAGCTGTCTCTTTTCAAGCTCCAATTGTTTCTGCTCTAGCTGCTGTTGCTCGGCCAGGCGTTTGCGTTGCAAATCTGCCTTCCGACTCGACGCAGTCGAACGTACCGAAGCTGCCACTCGTGCTGGTAAACATTGGGGGCAGATCCAGTCTTGATTGGCTACACTAGCATCAACACCTGCACAAGGAAAGTGCCACCACTTGTCGCATTTGTCACAAGCCACAAAATCGTTGGGACCGTTTGACTTCTCACAGGCAACACAAATGCAGGCATCTGCCGGATCGTTGTTCTCCGACGGTGCATCGGATCTATCACAATCCATCGTAGTATATTTAATCTTGAAGTTTTGTTAAATAACAAAACTAACACTACTTCCTGACAGCAAACTTTATTGGCGAAATGCTACAAGCTGTAAATTAATTGTAGGTAAAGTTACTTAGGTTCCGCAGTATTTGATATTAATCACTTACATTAAATAGTGCCTATTTACTACAAATACGGCTTATATTCGGCTTATATCCTGCTATTTGCGTTATCACCCTGCTGAGGTTATTACAACATACATATAGTAAATTTATTTGCAGAAAATATTACAAGTAACCTACCAATATCAAACGATAATAAATCGCACAAGAATTTTACCTTCAGAACGGTTCTTTCTAGTTTATTTCAACTGTAGTTTAGAATAGGTAGCATTAAGTTAAGTATTTTAGTTCAAATATGAATTCAACTTACTTTTAGTGATAAATTTAGGAAAAATATAGATTTTAAGGTAGCACGTAAGCACATTGGTTTTCGATCCAAACAAGATGATTTGCATGTTGATATCATACCATAGAACAATATCTCTGACAGCTCTACGTGTGCTAGCGAACCTAGCGCTGGTAGAGCGAACGATGATTTCGTTACAGTAGAGGCATCGTGGTTAGGGATGCCGATGATATAGGCGTGACAACAAAGGGGTTACGGCAGGCTGAAAGTTCTCAGCCGCACCAGACCAGGGAAATAGAGGGGAATGACGCCTCCTGGACCCTGGTCAAGAACAAGAGGAAACCGAAGACGTCAAGGGCCGAAAAGAAGGCCCAGGCGAATGAGGGTAGCAAGAAGTCTAGGGTAGGCGCCAATCGCTCCAGGGGCGATGCCCTAGTCATCACGGCGGACGAGGCTAAGTACTCGGATGTTTTGAAGGCGATGAGGAGTGACGTCAAGCTCGGTGAACTCGGCGCCGACGTACGTCGAATAAGACGTACCCGGATGGGCGAGATGATACTCGAGCTGAAGCGGGGCGTCTCGCAAAAGGGCGCCGCCTACAAGAAGTTGGCGGAGGAAGTCCTAGGCGAGACGGTCAAGGTGAGGGCACTCACGACGGAGGTGAATCTAAGGGTTAAAGACCTGGACGAGATCACTGAAGTCGAAGAGCTCGTCACGGCACTGCGGCGACAGTGTGAAGTGGAGACGCCCACCGCAGCCGTTCGGCTACGGAAAGGTCCGGCAGGGACGCAGGTAGCATTGGTTCGGCTATCTGCAGCGGACGCCTCGAAGGTAGTCAAGTTAGGGAGCGTCAAGGTGGGATGGTCGGTATGCCCTGTGCGCATATACGAGCAACCCGAAGTTTGCTTCAAGTGCCTGGAACCGGGGCACAAGCAATGGGACTGCAAAGGCCCTGACAGAAGCAATCTCTGCCGACGCTGCGGATTGGAGGGACATAAGGCACAATGCTGCACGAACCCTCCCAATTGTTTGATTTGTTCCAGCAAACCTGTGAACAGCAAGCACCCCATGGGGGGCTCGATGTGCCCGGCGTTTTAGCGTGCTGCAAAATCAAAGTGCAGGTAAAGCAGCTGGCTTGCTCGGCTTCGCCCGAGTGTTTGGTGTGCGCAGGTTTAGAGGAAACGGCCGAACACGTGTAGTTCGTGTGCTCACGTTTTCGCGCAATGCGTGACCACATGCTTGCCACATGTGGTCTGGACACTACCCCGGACAACCTAGTTCGGAGGATGTGTAAAGACGAAGTTGGCTGGAACGCCGTTTTATCGGCTATCGCCCAAATCGTCTCGGAGCTACACAAAAGGTGGCGCGTGGACTCAAGGATGGCTAGTTCAGGCGCAAATAAGAGGTGGTCCAAGGGATCGGAGTCGGCTTCATGGGTCATACCGGTGGTCATGCTCTGTGGTCGAACTCGATCCTTTTATCGAACAAGTGGCCGCGCGAAGAACAACATGGTATCGTCGCTTTCGCGGCGTCGGTCAACCGGGCGGGTTCCGAGCCCGAGGACGGAAAGGGGTCCTCGTCAAGGCTAGGGCAGGCGTAGGCCTCGCGTCGGCAAGTCCCTCTGTGTGCTGGCGAATAGGCCCTATCGCAGAAAGGTCAATTTGGGGTGCACGCGGCATCATCATTCTTGATACCAGTCGTGCAGAGGGAAGCAGGCGCGAAGTCGACCCTGCCCACCTTCCGAGGACATAGGGCGTGGTAAGGCCACCTGGAAAGCCGGCAATGCGCTGGCACGATACCATGGTGTTCTTCTAAAAAAGCGAGTCACGATGTTCGATGCTGCAAGGACACGCAGCTAACCTTTGAAGCATTACTTTCTGGTTGTACCGAAGGGACGATGGGCTTGGCGGCAATGGAAACGGTTTAGCTGGTCGGGGATGCAGCCCTGCCTCCCTCATTGGAGGTGGCCCCTAACCCAGCACTTCCTGGTCAACCCAGGATGTCTGTTGAGCAGATTCCCCCTCCATTGTTTAGGAAGAAAAAAAAAAAAAAGAGGACAGTAGCAGCTACAAAAGTAAATTCCGTTTACCTTTGCTATAACAAAACCCTCATCATGAGATGACACTATCTCCTGGATGGGGTACCTCAAGTCCAGATGGTCACTGAACAGGCCTGTCCACCGGATGGGTGTTTGTTGTCTGTGCCAGGACCACAGATCAAACACTTCGGTGCGGCCTGGCAGGTGTGAGCCTTGTGCCCTTCAGCTCCACACCTGCGGCAAAGCCGACTCCGATCAGTCATATGACTTTGCAGTCAAATGACTTATGTTCGTAACCTGAGATTGTTGGTTTGCGCACACCGAGCATACCGTCCAACATACCAAGAGATTGTAATTGTTTTATGGCAAATTTCTAAAAATGTACGCAAAAGAAGTGGCTAATAGTTTGTTGCTCGCCCAGAAGACGCCGAATTAGATTGCTATGGTGGTAGGATGTGTTTTAGCCACAGTCTATCGCCATAAAACGTCTCTGCAGGATGGGCCTAAGCAGCGGAAGCCGAGAAGTGTACGTCCATGCTTTGCACATATGTCAAACGTGATCAAATCGGCTCGTGGAAAGATTGCTCGCAATCTGGTGCGTTCCATAAAAAAAAACTTCCCAAGGAAGTCAAAATTTCTGAGAAATACATGCGAGAACCGTCAAAGAAGACTTGTCTGTGCCGTCCAGAGCTTGAGTAAAACGCCACTTGATTACGGACCGGGTATAGGAACTACGAGTGGCTCATTCAAAAAGATTGCTTCCTTTGTTGAAGAAGGAAAAAATATGATCCTGTTCTCCGAAGCGAAAAGCTTTTCAGCATCGATGCTGACGCCAACGGCCGCACGGACTGGTTCATTTCACCGAAGAAAATTGTGGATGTTCTGTAGAAAATTAAGCTTAAATTCCAAATCAATCGGGCTGATGTCATGATGTTTGGCTTGGTGTCGTCCAACGTTTTGAAACTGCCGTTTGTTTTCATTTATTATTTATTATTTATTCAGACTAAGGCCGAAGTGGCCTGTGCGGTATATAAGAGTCTCCTCCATTCGGCTCGGTCCATGGCTACACGTCGCCAACCACGCAGTCTACGGAGGGTCCGCAAGTCATCTTCCACCTGATCGATCCACCTTGCCCGCTGCGCACCTCGCCTTCTTGTGCCCGTCGGATCGTTGTCGAGAACCATTTTCACCGGGTTACTGTCCGACATTCTGGCTACGTGCCCGGCCCATCGCAGTCGTCCGATTTTCACGGTGTGAACGATGGATGGTTCTCCCAACAGCTGATGCAATTCGTGGTTCATTCGCCTCCTCCACGTACCGTCCGCCATCTGCACCCCATCATAGATGGTACGCAGCACTTTCCTTTCGAAAACTCCAAGTGCGCGTTGGTCCTCCACGAGCATCGTCCAGGTCTCGTGTCCGTAGAGGACTACCGGTCTAATGAGCGTTTTGTAGATTGTCAGTTTGGTACGGCGGCGAACTCTATTCGATCGGAGCGTCTTGCGGAGTCCAAAGTATGTACGATTTCCAGCCACTATGCGTCTCCGAATTTCTCTGCTGGTGTCATTTTCGGCAGTCACCAGTGAGCCCAAGTACACAAATTCTTCTACCACCTCGTCACCATTTCGTCACCACCGATGCAAACTCGCGGTGGGTGGCTCATATTGTCTTCTCTTGAACCTCTTCCTATCATGTACTTCGTCTTCGACGTGTTGATGACTAGTCCGATCCGCTTAGCTTCCCTCTTCAGTCTGATGTAGGCTTCCTCCATCTTCTCAAAGTTACGTGCCATAATATCTATGTCGTCGGCGAAACCAAATAGCTGGTCGGACTTATTGAAAATTGTACCACTCGTGTTAATCCCTGCTCTTCGTATTACCCCTTCCAAAGCGATGTTGAATAGCAAACACGAAAGACCATCACCTTGCCGTAACCCTCTGCGGGTTTCGAAGGGACTCGAGAATGCCCAGAAACTCGAACTACGCACATCACCCGATCCATCGTCGCCTTGATCAACCGTATCAGTTTATCCGGAAAACCGTGTTCGTGCATTAGCTGCCATAGCTGGTCCCGATCGATTGTATCATATGCGGCTTTGAAGTCGATGAATAGATGATGTGTGGGCACGTTGTATTCGCGGCATTTCTGCAGTACTTGGCGAATGGCGAACACCTGGTCCGTGGTGGAGCGTTCGCCCATAAAACCCGCCTGGTACTGCCCCACGAACTCCCTTGCAGTTGGTGCTAGTCGACGGCATAAAATTTGGGAGAGTACCTTGTAGGCGGCGTTCAGCAATGTGATTGCGCGGTAGTTGCTACAATCCAGCTTATCGCCCTTTTTGTAGATGGGACACACGACACCTTCCATCCACTCCTGCGGCAAAACTTCCTCCTCCCAAATCTTGGTAATTACCCAGTGCAGCGCTCTAGCCAGTGCCTCACCACCGTGTTTAAATAGCTCTCCTGGTAGTTGGTCAACCCCAGGGGCTTTGTTGTTCTTGAGCCGGCCAATCTCCTCCTGGATTTCCTGGAGATCCGGAGCCGGTAGAATTATGTCCTGCGCGTGTTCTCCCAGGTCCATCACCATACCGCCATCTTCGTCAGCCACATCGCCATTCAGGTGTTCTTCGTAGTGCTGCCGCCACCTTTGGATCACCTCACGCTCGTTCGTAAGAAGGTTCCCGTTTATGTCCTTACACATATCAGGCTGTGGCACGTGGCCCTTACGTGAACGGTTTAACTTCTCATAGAACTTTCGTGTGTTATTAGCGCGGTACAGTTGCTCCGTTTCTTCACGGTCTCGATCTTCCTGCTGGCGCTTTTCCTCCGGAAAATCGAGTTTTGTCTGTTCCGCGCCTGTTTATATCGTGCCTCGTTCGCCCTCGTGCGGTGTTGCAGCAATCTCGCCCATGCTGCATTCTTCTCTTCCACTAACTGCTCACATTCGCCGTCATACCAGTCGTTTCTCTGATCCGGGGGCACCGTGCCAAGTGCAGCGGTTGCGGTGCTACCAATGGCGGATCGAATATCTCTCCAGCCATCTTCAAGAGACCCTGCGCCTAGCTGATCTTCCGTTGGGAGTACCACTTCCAGCTGCTGCGCGTATTCTTGGGCTAGTCTACCGTCTCGTAGCCGCCCGATATTAAGCCGCGGCGTCCGACTTCGACGCGTGTTGTACACCGTCGAGAGTTTTGAGCGCAGGCATACTGCAACGAGGTAGTGGTCGGATTCAATATTCGCACTGCGGTAAGTGCGGACGTTCGTGATGTCGGAGAAGAATTTACCGTCGATTAGAACGTGGTCGATTTGGTTTTCCGTTTCTTGGTTAGGTGATTTCCATGTGGCCTTGGAGATATTTTTGCGGGGAAAGAAGGTGCTTCGGACTACCATTCCGCGGGAGGCTGCGAAGTTTATGCATCGTTGGCCGTTGTCATTCGATACGGTGTGCAGACTATCCGGTCCGATGACCGGTCTATACATTTCCTCCCTTCCTACCTGTGCGTTCATGTCACCGATGACGATTTTAACGTCCCGCAGTGGGCATCCATCGTATGTCTGCTCCAGCTGTGCGTAGAACGCTTCTTTCTCGTCGTCGGGTCTCCCTTCGTGTGGGCAGTGCACGTTGATGATGCTATAGTTGAAGAAACGGCCTTTAATCCTCAGCTTGCACATCCTTGCGTTGATTGGCTGCCACCCAATCACGCGTTGGCGCATCTTACCCAGCACTATGAAGCCGGTTCCCAGCTCGTTGGTTGTTTTCATTTATGTTAGGTTTAAAATCAATACCGAATTATTTATCGTTATTTTAAAGAACCAAGTGCCTCCATGGGTGAAGGCAAAATTCTCCGATGATCATAACGTTGTCGTACAGCATGATGGAGCGCCATGTCACACGTCCAATCGACCCAAAAATGCTGAAGAACAACATGAAATTTTGGTCGAAAGATTTGTGACCCCCTAGCAGTCCGGATCTTAATCCGTTGCATTATAAGATTGGGGCAGATAATGAAGCACGAGCCTGCAAACTCCCGCTTTGTGTGAAGACCATAACGTCAGCCCTAACATGCACATGGCAATCGATGTCGGATGACTAGGTTTGAAATGCGTGTTTTAGCTTCAGCATCGGCTTGAGGATTATTATTATTATTTATTCAGACTAAGGCCGAAGTGGCCTGTGCGGTATATAAGTCTTCTCCATTCGGCTCGGTCCATGGCTACACGTCGCCAACCACGCAGTCTACGGAGGGTCCGCAAGTCATCTTCCACCTGATCGATCCACCTTGCCCGCTGCGCACCTCGCCTTCTTGTGCCCGTCGGATCGTTGTCGAGAACCATTTTCACAGGAATACTGTCCGACATTCTGGCTACGTGCCCGGCCCACCGCAGTCGTCCGATTTTTGCGGTGTGAACGATGGATGGTTCTCCCAGCACCGTCCACCATCTGCACCCCACTATAGATGGTACGCAGCACTTTCCTATCGAAAACTCCAAATGCGCGTTGATCCTTCACGAGTATCGTCCAGGTATCGTGTCCGTAGAGGACTACCGGTCTAATGAGCGTTTTGTAGATTGTCAGTTTGGTACGGCGGCGAACTCTATTCGATCGGAGCGTCTTTGCGGAGTCCAAAGTAAGTACGATTTCCAGCCACTATGCATCTCCGAATTCCTCTGCTGGTATCATTTTCGGCAGTCACCAGTGAGCCCAAGTACACAAATTCTTCTACCACCTCGATTTCGTCACCACCAATGCAAACTCGCAGTGGGTGGCTCACATTGTCTTCTCTTGAGCCTCTTCCTATCATGTACTCTGTCTCCGACGTGTTGATGACTAGTCCGATCTGCTTGGCTTCCCTCGTCAGTCTGATGTAGCCTTCCTCCATCTTCTAAAAGTTACGTGCCATAATATCTATGTCGTCGGCGAAGCCAAATAGCTGAACGGACTTATTGAAAATTGTGCCACTCTTGTTTATCCCTGCTCTTCGTATTACCCCTTCCAAAGCGATGTTAAATAGCATACACGAAAGACCATCACCTTGCCGTAACCCTCTGCGGGTATCGAAGGGAACTAGCGAAAAATACCCAGCTTTGCCTGGGTGTTTGTGTTGCAAATGTCATATACTGAACTATTTGCAGCACCGCACTCTAGATCAATTTCCATGCGTTTGTTATGTTTTCCTCAACAACTGACCCAAAATTGTATTAATGATTTTTTTACATTTCCCCGTTAAATTCACCAACTTTTTGTTTATACAAACCTAGCGGATCCCAAAACGAATCGATTAGGGGAAGAATCTTGCAAATCGGTCAACCCGTTCGCGAGTTAAATCGTCAGGAAGGAAATCTTAACTTATTTTTATTATATAGAAGATTAAAATTATAAAATCAGCAAAACTTGCTATAACATAGAATATACAGTATTCAACATTATTTTTTTTTATAAACTTACCAGATATCTGTAAAATTTCTCCACTAGTTCAAACAGAAATGATGAAAATTGATGAAAAAGAAAGAATTAGGAAAAATATTGTCAACGTCGATCAATTCCAATCTTACGATCGACGGTAAACCAACAACCGTTTCAATACGCGATGAGTTAACTCCACTATCACTAGAGCTGTTGAACGAGATGAGAGGATACCAAGAAAAGCTTAAAATTAGATATGTTTGGTCCAGTAGAGGAGGAAATGTTTTAATTAAAAAGAACGAGAACTCTAAACCTGAAATCGTAAGGACTAGGGATGAACTGAAAGACTTGGTGAATCGTTATGCTACAGACTTCCCATCTAGTAGCACTCCGTCGCCAAAAAGAAAGCGTAGCGGTAGATATTTGAATAATTAATGTTTCGATGTTTGTAATTATGTATGTTTTTTTTCTAAATTTTGAATGTAACAATGGCTAATATAATAAATGTCTATCATGATAGTGTTGATGAATTTAATACAATTTATCCTGAGAATATCAGCAGTTGTCTTCGTATTGCACAATGGAATGTGCGAGGCTTGAATAATATGCAAAAGTTTGATAATTTACTTGAGTTCTTAGATTGTATGAAAGTCCCAATAGATATTTTTGTTGTTGGTGAAACGTGGTTAAAATCTGTAAACTGTCCCTTGTTTAGAATTCCCAACTACAAATCAGTTTTCGCTTGCCGTGATACATCATCTGGTGGTCTTGCAATATATGTCAGGAATGGATTAAATTTCAAATCAGTAAAAAACATAACTTTAGATGGACTGCATATAATTCAAATTGAATTAAATATCAATAATATTGTGTATGATGTAGTAGGCATATACAGGCCTCCATCGTTTGATTTTGCGAGATTCCATGATGAACTAGAAACGCTGTTATTAGCTCAACGTTCACATCAAATGTTCGTAGTAGGCGACGTAAATATTCCAATAAATATGGTGAATAATAATATAGTTCTACGTTACAGAAGTCTCTTAGACTCCTATGATTGTATTTGTTCAAACTCACATGTAACTCGCCCTAGGAGTAATAATGTTTTAGATCACGTTATTATTAGGAAAGAGAATTGTGTGAATGTTAGAAATGATACCATTTATTCGGATATTAGTGATCACCTGATAATAGTCTCATCAATAAAAATTAGCAATTCAAAAGAGCGTGTGGAATTCACAAAAAAAATCATAAACAAAACTAAACTAAATGATCTTTTCACAAACTTTTTAAATAATTTTTTGTGCTTTGAAGATGTAGACAAAACAATAAACACAATAACATCTACTTATAATAGAATGGTTGCCGAATGTACTAAAATTAAACGTGAAAAAGTAAATGTTAAAGTAAAGCATTGTCCATGGTTAAATTATTATGTATGGCAGTGGATAAAACTGAAAAATAAATATAGAAAAAAAGTTAAAAATAACCCCAGCAATAATCACTTGAGAGATATGTTCAAGTATGTAACTAATAAAACCGATAGTGCTAAAAAAGCATGCAAAAATAAATATTTTAGGCAACTTTTGGACACTACATGTCATGCCAATTTATGGAAAAATTTAAATGAAGTTATGGGTAGAAAGAAAGATGTTGATAAAGTTGTTCTAAGACATGAAGGGCACATAATCTCAGATGATTTTGAAATATGCGAAATATTTAATCGATTTTTCACGAATATAGGTTCAAATTTAGCTGCAACTATTCCAAAAAATAACCCTTTGAGCAATGTATCTTGTTTAGAACATTCAATTTTCTTGCGTCCAGCTGATGTAGTTGAGGTTAATGCAATAATAAAAGAACTAAACGTTAATAAAAGCTGTGGTTCCGATAACTTTCCAGCAAGTATCATCAAAAATAACGCGAATGTATTTGGAAGCATCCTAACTCAACTCTTTAATCAAATATTAAAACAAGGAAAATACCCTGATTGCCTTAAAACTGCAAGAGTTATACCTATTTTCAAATCTGGTGATGTTTGTGATACTTGTAACTATCGTCCTATCTCAACATTGTCGGTGTTCAGTAAAATTTTTGAGAAACTGCTTGTCAATAGAATTATGCATTTTCTAAATAGACATGATGTATTATACAAATTTCAATACGGATTTAGGAAAGGATGTAGTACTACAACAGCAATTGTTGAGCTCGTTGATTTTCTATTGCAAAATATTGACCAAAAATGTATTGTTGGAGGTCTCTTTATTGACCTCAAAAAGGCGTTTGACACGTTGAACCATAATATTCTTTTGCAAAAACTGGAGCGCAATGGTATACGTGGCTTAGCCAATAATATCATAAGTAGTTATTTGAGCGACAGGAAGCAGTTTGTAGTTTTGAACGATGCAAAAAGTACTCCACGATCTATCAATATTGGAGTCCCACAAGGGAGCAATATCGGACCTCTTTTATTTTTGATATATATCAACGATGTTGGAAATTTACCATTAAAAGGAATACCAAAATTATTCGCTGACGACACAGCGCTTTTCTATCCAGATGTTGATCCTTCGTCCATCATACAACATATAACAAGTGATATGAATTTGCTTATGAAATATTTTGATACCAATTTGCTTTCCTTGAATTTGTCGAAAACAAAATATATGTTATTTCATTCCCCGAGGAAGAAAATTATTCAACACATTGACCCATGCATAGAGACTGTGGTGATCGAGAAGGTTTCAAAATTCAAATATCTTGGTCTGATATTGGATCCTATACTTTCTTGGAACAGCCATATCGAGCAAATTAGAAGGAGAATATCAGCTTTGTGTGGCCTCATGTATCGCGTTAGAAAATTCGTGCCACGACGTGCACTCTTAAATTATTATTATGGCTGTATTCATTCTCTTTTACAATATCTTATAATCGCATGGGGTCATGCTAGCAAGTCCAATGTAAGAAAACTACAAGTCCTGCAGAATAGATGCCTAAAATTATATTTCAACTGCCGCATTTATATCCTACCAATCAGCTTTATACAAACGGTTATCACAGTATCCTTCCACTTCGCGGACTATGCAAGCTACATACTTGTTTATTCGTGTATGATATGCTAAAACATCCAAATTTGCATCATAATCTCACTCTTACTACTATGAGTCACGGGCATAATACTCGTTCCGCTAGTAATTTATTACGTACGAGAGCAACTACTTGTCTAGGTCAAATGCGTATTTCTTTCCACGGTCCATCATCATATAATTCTCTTCCAGAATATTTAAAAACATAAATAGTCGTCTCTTATTCAAAACCAAATTAAAACAATATTTCAAATCAAAAATAAATGATTTTTTGTTATAAACTGCCAGCCATAAATATGAAAATACACTCTTTTATATAAATGTAACTCTACTATAACGACTTTTTTTTTAGCTATTCTTGTAGGGATCCCTTAAAAGGAACTTGATTTCCACTGGGTACACCCTGTTAAACTAATTGTTGTAATTGTTCATCACACACACCTTAGCATTTTAATTAATTTGTATTTCTTTGTAAGTCTTCTTTGTTTGTTTTAATATTAGATGCGTCCATTACCAGGAAGCTCTCTGTGCGAGTTTTTTGGTGTGGGGAAGTGGTGGAGCCATATAAAAAAAAAAAAAAAAAAACAGAACAGCACCCCTAAATCATGTCCGACTGAGCTCAAATTGTGCATGGGGTCATATTTTGGAGTAATAAAACTTGTGAGCAATGTCGTTTTTTGAAATTCGATGACAATTTTTTCCCATACATTCCATTGGCACCCTAATATGCAATCATAGGCAGCATAGTCTTGATTACAAGAACAACTCTATTTTTCTCGACGAGAAAAATAAATAAATAGGTAAACAGTTTCAAGAAAAATGTTTTAAAGTCAAATAGCTAAAACTCTTAAAAAGAATAGGGAGTGAATGTTAGTAATGGACCCTGTGCGTATAATGAACCCCCTGAACAAAATCCCAAATTAAACGCTGGAATCGACTATTTTCTACAAACTTTAGTTATATTAACTAATTTGTAAATGTTAATATGCTAAAGGCTCCCTTACTAGCACACAAGGGTGGGTCCATTATAGACATAAGAGACATGTTGGAATGGAACATGTAAATCAAATGGGGGGACCATAATACGTATATAAACGAACTCGACGTTGCGTATTATGGACCCGGGGGTGACCATAATAGGCATGCTACCTAAATCATTTAAAAATGCTTTCTTTATAGGGCACTGCACGGAAACATCTCTTTCTCTTTCGTTCCTCATAAATTGTGACGTTTACTGGCCTTGTTGTTTTCTAATTTCTTTGCAGCGAGAAAGAGACAAAGTAGTCCGTGCAGTGCCCTATTGGTAAAAATGAATGTTTTGGCTAGTTTTATGTACGAAACACGATACTAGTATCTGTTACTTGTCATCTGGTACAAATTGTTAAGAGGCTAGCTTTAGCGGAGCGACTAAAGTAAATTTTAGTCGTTAAGGCGTCCATTACTAGCACTCACTCTTTAGCTTTGAAATGAAAAATATGATGCAAAAAGTATAAGGGCCTGTTCAAATATTACGTAACGCGAAAAATGTTGTTTTTAAGAACCCCCCACCCTCTCTTAACAACCCGTAACAATTTTTAGAACCACCCTCACCCCAATGTGTAATACGTAACAAAAGCGATTTTTGAAATAGATCTTAATTTTAGTAGAATTTGAAGGACGGTGCAATAAATTATTATCTTTTGTATATTTCATGCTCTTTCAAAGATAATGAATATTTTTCGAATTTTTTTAAAATATTTTCCTTTGGAAATAACTTGTTACGCGTAACAATATTTCGAAGGACCCCCACTTCCTATATTTTGCGTAGCAAAGCGTAACAGAAATCAAACAACCTCCCACCCCCTATTGCGTTACGTAATATTTGAACAGACCCTAATTTGAAATGCCTTCTGCTGCACAACTCAGGCTACTGCGGTATTTCATAACTATTGGGTTGCAGACCAAAGACCATTTTCCATAGTGCATGCATGATTATTCGCATATCATTACATGCTTGTACGTTGTGCACTATTAGCAACGACTAGAAATAAATTCAAATCTTACCGTACCTACGGCGAAGTTCTCTGATAGAAAGGGAGTAATTGCTTCAAAAGAGACCGCCCAGTTTTAAAATCGCTTTATCGCGTTCTGCAGTTCCTGGCACAGCACTTTACCACACTTTACCTTTGTAACAAAATGTGCGACTGACCGCTTAGACTGCTTCAGTTTATCGTTTATGTAGGCATCATCGAACTATTGTCGGTATCATTGAATTATTGGCAGTGGTTTGTTAACCACAAAAAACTTGTATGGCGAAAGACATCCAATGCGGGTTTTCTCAAAATTATGAACTTTTCATGAAAACCTATTTGGTACCGGTTATGTAGGAAGGTGTCCGCTACTACGCCTACCAAATATTTTTTTGATAAGGTGGCTTATTTTGAGAAATCAAACCTTAGATACCTTTCGCCATATTGATTTCACAAAGTAAACTCCTACTTGCCGCTGTAAGCACGCTCAAAGTAGGCGATTCATTGATGTTTTTTTGTTCGGCAAAATCCGACTGCTGCGGGACGAAAAGTCGACCGACAAAAGATCGAAGAACAAAATGTCGAAGATATAAAAGGTCAAATAAACAAAACATAATAAAAAAAAATCAGAAGGGTTATATAGGGTAGTGAGCTAATTCCCGTCGTAGTTGGTAGTGCCTGGTTTTCAAATCTAATTTAAACGCTATCCCAACTACTTACTCTAACAAAGTTGTATGTAACACGTATTTTAGAGTTCCTAGTTTTCATTGTGTACTATTAGCGCATTGAACAAATCATAGTTTATTGAGAATCGGCAATCAAAAATACCCTTCAAATTTTTCAAATTTGTCTTATGAAAATCTGTTTACGTCCATGAGAATTTTCATTCGTTCAGTCTAAAACTCGATGGATTGCTGTCAAATAAATCTGTTGGTATTGGTGTGCGATTTCTACAAGTACACCAAATTAGTTTTTTATGCGGTATCATACCGTGTTAAATAAAAATAACAAAAAATTCAACCGTCTAAGACGAGTTAAGTACTCTCCATCTAATTCCACCAATTATTTTCGATATCTTTGCAGATACGTATTTCGACCACAACTGTGTGGTCGTCTTCAGTGTCTCGTACTTGACTCGACTAAAAGAGCTTTAAGTATTTTTCCAAAAAAAATCAATTAATATTGGCCTGTTCTGAATGCGATATGTGTACATTGTGAAACATAGAATAGAATATGTGTATGAAGCATGTTCGCGGTTATCCAAGAAACACCTGAAGTGGAGGCATTCAGATCTTTACGCGTAACCAATGAACTTCAGGCCTGTTTTGTAAATGTAATGTACCCATTGTGGTACAAATAACAGAATCTGCATATGGAAAATCTTCGTTGTTATCCAAGAAATCCCTGAAGTGAAGGTCATCAGGTCTACAGGCATAACCAATGATCTACAGGCCTGTTTTGTTAATGTAATGTACCCATTGTGGTACATATGATAGAATCTGCATATGGAAGATGTTCACGATTATCCAAGAAATCCCTGAAGTGAAGGCCATCAGGTCTACAGGCATAACCAATGATCTACAGGCCTGTTTTGTAAATGTAATGTACCCGTTAAAGTACATATGATATAATATGCGTATGGAAAGTCTTCACGGTTATCCAAGAGATCCCTGAAGTAAAGGCCTTCAGGTCTAGACGCGTAACCAATGATCTACAGACTTGTTTTGTAAATGTAATGTACCCATTGTGGTACATATAATAGAACCTGCGTATGGCAGATCTTCACGGTTATCCAAGAAATACCCGAAGGAAGGCCTTCAGGTTGAAACGCGTAACCAATGATCTACAGGCCTGTTTTGTAAATGTAATGTACCCGTTGTGGTGCATGTGATAGAATCTGCATATGGAAGATCTTCACGGTTATCCAAGAAATCCCTGAAGTGAAGGCCTTCATGTCGACACGCGTAACCAATGATCTGCAGGCCTGTTTTGTAAATGTAATGTACCCGTTGAAATACATATGATATAATGTGCGTATGGAAGATATTCACGGTTATCCAAGAGATCCCTGAAGTGAAGGCCTTCAGATCTACACGCGTAACCAATGATCTACAGGCCTGTTTTGTAAATGTAATGTACCCATTGTGATATATATGATAGAATCTGCATATGGAAGATCTTCACGATTATCCAAGAAATCCCTGAAGTGAAGGCCATCAGGTCTACAGGCATAACCAATGATCTACAGGCCTGTTTTGTAAATGTAATGTACCCGTTTTGGTACATATGATATAATGTGCGTATGGAAAGTCTTCACGGTTATCCAAGAAATCCCTGAAGTGAAGGCCATCAGGTCTACAGGCATAACCAATGATCTACAGGCCTGTTTTGTAAATGTAATGTACCCGTTGAGATACATATGATATAATATGCGTATGGAAAGTCGTCACGGTTATCCAAGAGATCCCTGAAGTAATGGCCTTCAGGTCTACACGCGTAACCAATGATCTACAGACTTGTTTTGTAAATATAATGTACCCATTGTGGTACATATGATAGAACCTGCGTATGGAAGATCTTCACGGTTATCCAAGAAATGCCGGAAGTGAAGGCCTTCAGGTCGACACGCGTAACCAATGATCTACAGGCCTGTTTTGTAAATGTAATGTACCCATTGTGGTACATATGATAGAATCTGCATATGGAAGATCTTCACGATTATCCAAGAAATCCCTGAAGTGAAGGCCATCAGGTCTACAGGCATTACCAATGATCTACAGGCCTGTTTTGTTAATGTAATGTACCCATTGTGGTACATATGATAAAATGTGCGTATGGAAGATCTTCACGATTATCCGAGTAATCCCTGAAGTGAAGGCCATCAGGTCTACAGACATAACCAATGATCTACAGGCCTGTTTTGTAAATGTAATGTACCCGTTGAGGTACATATGATATAATATGCGTATGGATGGTCTTCACGGTTATCCAAGAGATCCCTGAAGTAATGGCCTTCAGGTCTACACGCGTAACCAATGATCTACAGACTTGTTTTGTAAATGTAATGTACCCATTGTGGTACATATGATAGAACCTGCGTAATCTTCACGGTTATCCAAGAAATGCCGGAAGTGAAGGCCTTCAGGTCGACACGCGTAACCAATAATCTACAGGCCTATTTTGTAAATGTAATGTACCCATTGTGGTACATATAACAGAATCTGCGTATGAAAGCCATTCGCGGATATCCAAGAAATACCTGAAGTGAAGGCCTTCTGGTCGACACGCGTAACCAACGATCCAAAGGCATGTTCTTATTATGTAATGTACCCATTATGAAGAGAGCATGTATCATATTTGTCATATTAGATGTTAACTGGCAACGCTGCCGAGATAAGCTAGTTGTGTACTACGACCGTTTTTTCTTTTACGCTTTTGACCAGTATTTTTTATCGTAATATTTTAAAATTATTGACCATTCATTGACGATTGAATAAGTGTATGAACATTCGGTGTAGTTATTCTTGTTTGTTAGACAATTGTGTTAAAATTTGTTATTCATTGGTACTGTGCTCGTCGCTATTACGGTATCAATTGTATAAACTCTCTCAACGGAACACAAAGGCATCGAATCAGTCCTCGTTGTGCCGCTTTCTTCGCCTAGTCTGCGTGCGTGCCTACCTAAAGGCGGTGTGAATTAGTGGTGCAAGGAGCGTAACGAAATGGAGAAAAATTGCGCCAAATGCAACCAGGTCATAAACGGCATCGATATTGTCGTCTGCCGTGGATACTGTGGCTGCATGTTCCACATGAATTGCTCTGGAGCCACACGTGCACTAATGAACTATTTTACTACATACCGGAAAAACTTGTTCTGGATGTGTGACAAATGTGCAGATCTATTCGACAACTCGCATCTACGTTCCATCACCAAAGTAGCAGATGAAAAATCTCCATTGGTTTCTCTAACTGATGCGATTAACAATCTCCAGACCGAAATCAAACAATTGTCATCGACGGCAACTTCTGTGTCCTCTCCGTTGGTCAATCGTTGGCCTTCGGTTGGCCCCGTTCGTGCTGCTAAGCGCCCACGAGCGGACCTGGTGCAGAAAACCTCTGAATGCCAATCGGGCTCTAAGCTCGTAGCGCAGGATGTAATAACCGTACCTGTGACTGCAAATCCGACTTCAAAGTTTTGGCTGTACTTGTCCCGGATTAGACCAGATGTGAGCAACGAAGGAATGGCAGCAATGGTACGAGCGAATCTCGAGATGTCTCATGATCCCGAGGTCGTTAAATTGGTGGCAAAAGGAGCAGACATCAGTAACATGACGTTTATCTCCTTCAAAGTCGGCATGGACCCTACGCTGAAGTCAAAAGCACTTGATCCTTCAACCTGGCCGGAAGGGATTATGTTCCGTGAGTTTGAGGTGTATACCTCGCAAAAATTTCGGAGACCGCCCTCTGTGCACCTGACATCAACTCCCGTGACGCCGCTAGCTACTCCAATGCAACAATAGATTTCTATATGACGCGCTCCTTTGTGGACGGTGGGAACCCCCGGGTTCCCATCACAGGCAATACCTTGATTCAATTTCTTTTCAATCGACACTCAATCATCCTGTGTTGCAGCATATCCACCCCAACGCCGATTGCACCGCCTGGGTCTACTACCAAAACGTTAGAGGTCTGAAGCGTCTGAAGACAAAATTGGATGATATCTTCTTGGCATCGATCGACTGTAATTATGACGTGATTATGCTGACAGAGACAGGACTAGACGAGAGCATCAATTCACTCCAGGTTTTTGGAAACTTTTTCAACGTCTTCCGGTGCGACCGCAATTCTCTTAACAGCGACAAACGTAGCTTCGGAGGTGTGCTTATTGCTGTCTCAGAACGATTTGATTGCTCACCAATTGAAACGCACAGTGGCCGTGAGGCTAGAACAAGTGTGTATTTCCGCAAACATTCGTGGTGTCCGTTTTCTTTTGTGCAACGTTTACATTCCGCCGGATAAAAGTCGCAACCCGGAAGTAATTGACCAGCACATTGCAAGCGTACGTGAACTCTGCGACCGCGCATCAAAGAATGACATTGTTCTAGTGTGTGGCGATTTCAACCAACCTCGTATTGTCTGGTCTGAGGCGAGATCGGCATACGTCCGGTTGATTCAACCGTATTGACTCCCGCAAGCAACGCATTGGTGGACGGAATGAATTTCCTAAATATGAATCAGGCTAACGTACAACGCAATAGTTTGGGTCGTACTCTAGACTTGGTGTTCGTATCTGAGGATAGCAACAGTGTTGTATACACTGCGGAAGAATCTCTGCTGCCAGTTGATCTTCACCACCCTCCACTGGACATTCGTGTGGAGATACCATCTGATGCCCCCGGTCAACTACCGGTTGCAAATGAGAGTGAAAAAGCTCTAAATTTTCGCAAAATTGATTTTGAGCAGCTAATGCGTTTTTGTCCGGTACGAACTGGAGTTGTGTGTATGACAGTGTGACTGTTCACAATATGGCTACTGTTTTTGTGATGTCGTCAACCAGTGGCTGAATGAGAATGTACCAATGAAGAAAAGCGTGTCTCCCTCCTGGAGCACCCTGGTCTCCGAATATTGAAGCGGAAGCGAAATCAATGGCAGCGATTTTGCGGGCTCATCGGTCAGCCGCCTTTGCAAAGAAAATTTCAAACGTGCTAGTGATGATTATAAAAGACGAACGCTGCGCTCTACAAAGCATATGTTCTAAGGGTACAATTTGGTTTACGAAGTGACCCAAAAATCCTTCTGGGGCTTTGTTAATAGCAAACGAAAACAAACCTCTGTGCCATCCAGTGTGATCTACGACAGCAAGGAAGCTAGAAGTTTATCAGAGGCGTGCGACTTTTTTGCAAAGCATTTTTCATCCGTTTTCCAGTCTGAATCATCGACTGACATCGAAGCTGAGCTAGCTGCATCAAACATCCCGCTCGACGCTGTTGACATGGACACGTTTCAAATATCGCCGGCAATGATCGTTGATGCTGCAAAAAAGCTGAAATGTTCGTTTTCTCCCGGCCCGGATGGCATTCCTGCTGTTGTGTTCCGTCGGTTGTGCAAGAGCTGTGGCTGATCCACTTGCTTTTATCTTCAATCGTTCTTTCGAGCAAGGAATTTTCCCTGAGTGCTGGAAGAATTTCTACCATGTTTTCAGTGCACAAAAGTGGTGACCGTCAAGATGTCAAAAACTACCGTGGAATAACGAGTCTTTCTGCGGCGTCAAAGCTCTTCGAAATTATTGCCAGCGGTCATATTCTACAAGCTGTAAAATTACATATCTCGAACGAGCAACACGGATTTCTTCCTGGAAGGTCTGTAGCTACCAACTTACTGGAACTAACTACCACTTGTTTGTCGGCAATGGAGCAAAAAGCGCAAGTAGATGTCATCTATACGGATCTGAAAGCGGCTTTCGATAAAATCGATCATAAAGTGCTACTCAATAAACTCTCACGTTTAGGTGCCTCTAATAGATTAGTATCTTGGCTTTCTTCGTATCTAACGCGTTACGCGTAAAGCATGGAACCTGTGTCTCTTCTCCGTTCCATAGTTCTTCGGGTGTGCCCCAAGGCAGTAATCTGGGACCTTTATTGTTCGTAATTTTTTTCAACGACGTGGCATCTTCACTTGGCTACGGGTGCAAGCTTATTTACGCTGATGATCTGAAAATGTATGTAGTAGTCCGTTGCATCGAGGACTGCTATCATTTGCAGAGTCTCCTCAATGTGTTTGTCAACTGGTGTAGCAAAAATAAGCTTATGATCAGCGTCGGTAAATGTGAAGTAATGACTTTTCATCGTTTGAAGAACCCGATTATTTTTGAATATTACATAGATAACATTCTACTAAGCAGAGTTGATCAAGCAATAGATCTTGGCGTTACATTGGACACAAAACTTTCCTTCAACTCGCATTATGCTGCAATAATTAGCAAGGCAAACCGTCAGCTCGGTTTCATCTCTAAAATCGCCAGAGAATTTACAGACCCGCACTGCCTCAAGGCGCTTTATTGCTCGCTTGTACGACCCATCCTGGAAAATGCTGCAATTGTGTGGGCTCCAAATGACGTGGCATGGAATTTGCGAATTGAGCGAGTCCAAAAACGGTTTGTGCGGCTTGCTTTGAGGAGTCTACCATGGCGTGACCCATTGAACCTACCAGCTTATCCCGATAGATACCAACTACTTGGTCTCGAAACTCTCGATCGGCGGCGCAAGATTCAGCAAGCATCGTTCATCGTCAAATTACTCAACGGAGACGTCGACTGCCCGCATCTTTTATCTTTGCTGAACTTTCGTGCATCAGGAAGACTTTTAAGGCAACACACTTTGATGCAGCATGGATTTCACCGAACTCGTTATGCATATAACCAGCCCATTTGCGCGATGATACGAGCTTTCAAATCAGTTGAATCTGTGTTTGATTTTGGAGTGACTACATCTCAATTTGTTAATCGGATAAGAAGACTACATATAGATTAGTAACGTTTCACGTTATTCATTAAGATCAGATCAGATCAGATGAATTATAATAAATAAATAAATAAATAAATAAATAAATATTTGAAACCGGAAAATTGATCTTTAGTTACGCGTGTAGATCAAAAGGCCTTGACCCAGGTATTTCTTGACCATGAAAATATGCCTTAGAACACATTCTGTTCTTTGTACTACAGAGAGCATGTACCATATTTGAAACCGGAAAATTGATCTTTAGTTACACGTGTAGATCAAAAGGCTATACTCCAGGGATTGCTTGGGTGACCAAGAATATTTGCCCTAGAACACATTCTGTTCTTTGTACTACAGAGAGCATGTACCATATTTGAAACCGGAAAACTAATCCTTAGTTACGCGTGTAGATCAAAAGGCCTTACTCCAGAGATTTCTTAGATGACCAAGAACATATGCTGTGAACACATTCTGTTCTTTGTACTACAGAGAGCATGTTCCATATATTTGAAATCGGAAAATTGATCATCTACGTATCCTTTCTCTGTACCACAAGGAGCATGTACCATACTTAAAACAGGACTGCAAATCTTTGTTCCTGAGCTCAAGCCATTTCTTGGATAACTGGATGACTTATCTGTGACTTCATGCAGAATAACTATCATTTTGGTCAATTTTGAAAGTCAAATTTGAAAGTTTATTTCGGTTCCAGTTAACAAAAATTTCCTAGTGCAATCCCATTTCGACCGCATAAAAATGGTTTTGATTGTGCTGCCATTCAGTTAAATGCCTCAGTCTGTCGAACAACTAACACACATGCTTAACATGTACATGGGTAGTGCTACCAGAAAATTTCTATTATGAAATTATTTCTCCTGTTTCAAACTTTTGGAATAGTAGACAATTTTAGTATGAATGACGAATGTGCATGAAAAATATTTATTTGGAAGACTTTACTTTTATTACGCTAGCGGAAAATAATTGAAAAACCTACTTTTATTGACTGCATGATGTATTATCAGATGTGTAACATAAGATTATTTCAGTTCAAACCGCCAGTTTGGCAACGCGTTTTTCGACTATAAACAAAGCGACGAAGAAAATAAATTTCAAACCCTCTAAAGTTTGAAAAAACAGATCATTTGAACGCCTTCCGGTAGTTATTTTTCAATTAGTTTTCACTTCAGCAATAAACATTGCTTTTATTTAGTGCGCAGTGAGAAATTTATGGGAAAAAGTGCGGTGAAAATCAGTGAATTACGTTGATTTTGGTGACGGTGTTGCGCGTCTTCTACAGCAGTGAACGAACTGGATTTTTCTTCGTCGCACGGATAACGTAGGAAATTGTCACAGTCGCAAAGTTAAATTTAACTGTATTTCAAGCAGAGGCGCATCCACGTTGCGAGTCGTGGGTAGGACAAATAGGAAGTGCCAGTTTGAGTAATAGTTATGGTATTAGCATTGGCTTTAAGCGATTCGCAAAAAAATATATGTGTTACAAGCCTAGACTATGACATGAGAGTAGTATAACTTCCACCCATGATCACCGAGATCTGCAGAGAACTCTACGACATCTCATAGGTGCCATGAAAGGTTTTGGAGCTGTTAGTGTGGAAGGTATAGCTGACGGAATAGTTTCTGTAGAACGTGAAACATAGAAAGTACTAAGACATACAGCATAGGCAAGCGACGAGCATGCGATCGAACCTACGACCTCCTGCGTATAGGCAGAAGCATAGAGCGTAACTAGAGTCTCGGTCTAGGGAGGCCATGGCACCGGCTGGTGGGATGTATTTTTCTAAGCCGATTTAAAGCACTGCGTGCATGGGTTGCAATATATATTTTTTTTACTAAGTTTATCGTTCATTCGCCCTAGAACTAACATAAAAAATCATGAATAATACAATTGATTTCCAATGATGCTGTGATTGCTTCAAAACGCTGTGTCTGTGTTAACTTGTCTTCTCCATGTTACTAAATGTGGATAAGTGTGTAATCTAAGATTCAAGAATCTTCTTCGTATTATCTATAAATGAAATTCGATATGAGTATATTTCTGAAAGTTTTCAAGCATTTCCATGATTACTTAATGCATAATGATCTCGATTTTTTTTAAACTTGAAATTTTTTAAACTCTTTAGATGTGGAATAAATTCCACGAAATTTTATCATAATCAATATAAGTATTCATGCAATTCCAAAATGTATGCTATGTGCTGAAATAGTTAAGTACCGATGAACACAAATTTGGAATCCTAAAGTGTTTTTTATGAGTCATAAATTCCATGAGTCATAAAATTATGAGTCATAAATAAAATTCCAGAATAACATAGGTTCCTTGTAGTTACTGACGTTAGGAAGAGGCTTTATTATGGTTTTCTGAATAGGTGAGAGATTTCTCTGCAAAAATCAAAGAGACTTGAGAAGCAACCAAATCGATCTGAATTGTGCTGCAAAAGAAATGTTTTCTGATACGAACTGGTTTCTAAATCTAATTTTTTTTATCCAAAAAAACAAATTCTAACTAAAGCAGGCACAAAAGAGTTTTCAGATGATCCTTATGAAATCGCCAAAAATTTAAATGGAACAAGATCTTTTGAGGATTATAAAAATATTTCTTTAATGCAATCTCTGTTGAGAGTGCGAAGGTTGCCTAAATTTTGTCCTAATACTTTCAATGGAATGCGTTGTTGATTTTTCTGTTATTGTAACAAAGATTCTTAAGTTTTATAATTTTATATCTTTTTGTGCCAGATTTAGATAGCGAGAGCAAAAAGCTCCATAGGAATTTGATCAACTGTTTTGCGGCATACCTTGCGATTAACTCGAAGATTTTCGAAAGAATGGTCGTTCGAAATTTCATTGACCAGATTTGTGCACATGTGCTCATTTTGATATAGTTGCTTCAGTCTTTTTTGAAGCGAATGGTAGTTTAATAGAACAGAAATATTTATATCTTAATACAATTATGTTTTTATGTTTCTGCGACCAGGATACTAGTCAAACAAATGCCAAACAAATTTATTATTCTAAGCTAGCAACTGAATTAGAAGCGGCATTGATTTTAGCTTAAAAATCGAGAAAATGTTCCCGGGGGTCCAACTTAAATATTTCGATACTTTGCTGAACAAATGGTCATAGATGTGATAACGCAACAAAAAATATGTTTATAGAATTCATAATCAAAATTAAGAAATATGTAGGAAATATTTAAATGAAATAAAAACTGACTAAGTTGGAATTACTTTTCAAAATTTTCTGGGGGGCACAAAGTAGGTCTGGAGGGGCCAGGCCCCCCAGCCCCCTTATATTACGCCAATGGGCAGAAGCGGTAACCAAAAGCGTAAAAGTTACCGTCCTATGTTGAAATGAAATCCATATCGATATAAGACAGTTATGCTTGCGGCAGCAACATGATCAATTCTATAAATAATCTGAACTTAAAAAGATCTTTGCGGACAGAATACTCAGATAATTTGAAAAGTTTTCTACGATTCTAGGGAAAAATATTGCTTTTCCAATATTGTTTAAGGATAACTAAGAAGCATGACATACATATTTGAATTATAGATTATCGAACATTTTTAAAATCTTCCAGCAGAAGTCATGGATCACAGAAATTTGTATAAAACTTCAATGGTTTCAATCAATTATTGCTTATTATTGGTTATCGATTCAGCGATTCAAAGCAAACTTTTAAGAAATCGTATGATTGTCAAATAATCTTTTGAGTGCTCAGAATTTCTTACGGATCAGATTTTAAATGAACTTTGTGATGTTTGTGGTTCCTCAGATTTCAATTAATCTTTTAAGATTTGTAGAAAACCTTTTTTCTTGGGTTTCCAATAATTCATTTAAACGCACTTCATCTATCACTTTTTTTACCTCTGGAAAACTTTTAGACCAAGGATAAATCTGATCATTTAGTAATCTAGGCTCGATCATTTAGTAGATTGTCAATAAATCATTCCAGATGTTGACAACGATTTGTTAGGCAGAGTTGTAGAATCTTCAGATAAGAAGTTTACCATACTACACATTTTTGAAAGTCAGCTTCTGGATTGAGGTAATATTGATAAACTACTAAATGATTGAACTCAAATTACAAGATGATCGAAAAAGATCCTTGCTTTAGACGTCTTGGACGCCTTCGTGATTATAAAACGCTCAAAGTCCTAAAGAACAATCAGTAGTCTACTCCTTTAGGATCTTAGAAACCTCTGTAATTATTCTAAAGACTCTGATTAAATTTGAAATCACCACAGATTTTTGCCAGCTAATAACTTCATATGTTCTACCAATAATCATGGGTAGGACAATGCTTTGACTGTCCCACCCAGGGAAATTCGTGCGTAGGACATGTCCTACTTGTCCTACCCACTCCCGGCGCCACTGATTTCAAGTAAGTAACACCGGAATGTAATTTAAATGAATGCAGATCGTAGTGTACACTTTTTTCTATCTCGCCAGATGATTAGTTTATTATATTAGTTTACGTTTCGCGAGTATTTATTCTTTATTCTTTATTGTTGCTTCTTATTATTATTTAAAATGGCAGGAAAAACCGGCATATGGCCAGTAAAAAAAACCTGCATCTTTTAAGTAAACAATACAACAATTAACATTCAACGAACACTTAAGTCTAATTGAACGTATACTAAATATTCCTAATTCTATTTCTAAACATTGAGCTAGTATCTGCTAGGTTGAAGAACATTGAATAGCTATTAAATCTCTCACAGATTCTGCGTATATGATCACTTAATCCATAATTAGTTCTTCTATAAAGGTAAATTAAAAAAAGACATCGAACGGAAATTGCGCGGAGGAACACGAAAATTCATACAATTCAGGATATTGGGTGAGTCTATTTCACCAAGTATAATTTTTGCAGCGAACGTTGCATCTACTTTTTGTCGACGAGATAGTAAAGTTTCAAGATTTAGTAGGAGACAGCGATTCTCATATGGTGGAAGGCTCATAGGGTTGTTCCACGGTAGATGGGACAAAGCTCGGCGAATGAAACGGCGTTGTACGGATTCAATTCGAGAAATCCAGGTAGAATAGAACGGGGGACCAAACAACAGACGAAAATTCAAGAATCGAACGGACTAAGGGAACAATACAAAGAACGAAGACAGTAAGGGTTCCGAAAAGATTGACAAACTCTGGAGATGAATCCCAATTGTCGATTTGGCTTTCTGATAATAGAAGTCATATGTTCATTAAAGTTCAATTTAGAATCTAATATAACTCCGAGATCATTAACTCTATCTGCACGAGTGATAGATTGGCCAGATAACGAGTAATCATGTAAGACGGTTAATTTTTACGAGAAAATGAAATCACTATGCATTTATTTAAGCTTGAACGCATCCTGTTTCTCTCACGCCAGTTATGAAAACAATCAATCAAACATTGGAATTTTGCAGCATCTTGAGGTTTATTTATTGGAAAACAAAACAAGCCTACATCGATGAGGTAATCCCTTGACTGCATCATTGAAGAAAATCAAAAAAGTGGAGGCCCAAGATTACTGCCTTGAGGTACACCCGAGGTACTACCAAAAGAGGAGGATGTAGAAGATCCTATTTTGACTTTTAGTGTCCTTCCACGTAAATAAAATTAAACCAGCTTAAGAGATAACCGTGAATTCCAAGCTTTTCTAGTTTTGCCATAATAATGTCATGGTTTAGGCAATCAAAGGCGGTTTTTAGATCAGTGTACACAGCATCGATCGCTTTAAATACCGTTTTCCATATTCCACAGGAAATATGAGGTAAAATCTACAAGGTTAGTGGAGACGGATCTGCCAGGGAAAAAAGCCATGCTGATCAGTGCTAATGTAGGATTTGAAGTTTTGCAGGATGAATTTACTGACAATCAGTTCAAGCAATTTTGAAGTAGAACACAGCGACGTTATTCCTCGATAATTGGAAATGTCAAATTTGTCGCCTTTCCATGAACGGGAAACATGAGGGTCCTTTCCATTGGTCTGGGAATTTACCGGAAGACAATGATAGATTGAAAGTGTGTTGCAAGGGAACAATCAATTGGTTAATGCATCTTTTGTGAATACATGTTGGAATGCCGTCAGGGCAGGAGAAGTGCTAGTTTTCATTTTTTTTTTTCGATGTCGTCAGTATATCTTCAGAGGAGATTGATAGTGAATTTAAGCAGGAAATATCAATGGGAACATCACGAGTTGCTTCAATGATTTCCGATGGAGTGAGCTGATCATCGTTAAAGACACTTGCAAATCGAATAGCGAAGAGATTACAAGCCTCAAGTGAATTGCTAGATGATTGTTCTTCAAGAAACATTTGGGACGGAAGACCATTCTCCTTGCGTTTACTGTTCACGAAATTCCAAAAGCCTTTGGGGTTCCGTCGCAGATTTTCTTCAGAACGCAGTACATAGGCTTTGAAAAGACGATTGTTTTCTTGTCTATATTTATCACTTGCAACAAAGAAGCGTTTGCGAGTGACACAACTATTGACTTTGCGGTATGAACGAAAAGCACGATTTCTACGAGACTTTAAAGATTTCAATTTAGGGGTTGACCAGGGAGGAGACCTCTGGGGTATGCATTTAGGAACTAATTCACGAATTATGGCCTTCAACTTATCCTCGAACATGGCTACTGATTCAGTAATATTATTCGATTCAATTGTGTTACTCCAATTTATTTCGGAAAGACGTTGCGCAAAAACTTCATAATTGACTTTATTAAAATTATAAGCAGAAGCATCGAAAGGATCACTTTGGTTAGAGGTAAAGTCAGTATCTATGAAGAGATCCAAAGATGGGTGATATTTATCCTCGGGAAGAAGAGGGTGGACCGCACGTTCCAGAGGCATTTCGATGTTAGTAAACACCAAATCAAGGGTTTTATTAAAATCATTCAAGACGTTATTCATCTGAGAGAGCCCCATAGAGTCAAGATTATCTACGAGGTGAGTCACATAAGAAGGTAAGGTTCGCTCAGAACTTAGAGGTCCAACAAT
This sequence comes from Armigeres subalbatus, assembly GCF_024139115.2. Classification (NCBI taxonomy): domain Eukaryota; kingdom Metazoa; phylum Arthropoda; class Insecta; order Diptera; family Culicidae; genus Armigeres; species Armigeres subalbatus. The sequence continues at coordinate 202,427,473 of NC_085141.1, read as the reverse complement.
CAACCCAGCGCTAGGGTCCAGCGTGTTAGAGTGCCAATTGATACATGATAAGTTGTAATCGCCACAAATGATTACAGCATCACGTTCACCGAGTTTAGATGAAACATTCTCGATAGAACTGATGTGAGCATTTAGTATGTGTAAATTTGTTTTTTTATCAGGGGGCAGATAGAAGGAACAAACAAAGATCTTGAAGCTTCGAACAGTAATTTGGACCCATATTTGTTCAAGTTCAAGCGAATCTTGGAGAATAATAGAAGCATTCAATCTTCGGTGGGTGGCTATCAATACACCCCCACCGCGACGTTTGGAACTGTTGAATCGCGACCTATCGCAACGAAATACCGAATAATCTGATCCGAAAATCTGTTGATTGGTTATTGTATCATCAAGCCATGTTTCTGTAAACACAATAACATCATAGTTTGTGGAGGTAACGGCAACAGTTAATTTGTCTAATTTCGTTCTAATTCCCCTAACATTTTGGTAAAACACATTCAGTCCATTTAGACGAGTGTTTCCAACACACGTGGAGTCCGAGTGGAATTCGAGCTCGGCGGCCTTTGGGGTTTGCTCGGCGGACGAGGTTTGGCCATTCGTGGTGATGGTATTCGTTGATAAACGGTTCTTGAAGAGCTGTACTGGGGGGATTGCCCCGGTTGTCCTAAAAAATTCTTATTATTTCGAGGGAAAGACACATGTACTGCTGCAGATTCCATTCGTTTCATAACAGGCTTTTGATCAGAAAAAGGTTTTATAATCACTCCGTTTGGCCAAAAACCGTTCGATGTCACAACATTAACTAATCTTTCTGGAAAACTCATTTTAAATGATACATATGTAAGAGAACGACTTGATTCGCGATTACGCCTAATTAACTTGTGACATATTATGGAATGTTGATCACTATTCGTTTTCTTCGAAACATAATTAATCACGTTATTACAGTCTTCTTGCGGAAGGAAAGGAGAAACGTAGAACCATTTCTGAGGCAGTTGTGGGTTCGCCACTAAGAGGTTGGGTAGCACATTTGTACTTAAACTATTACCTAACGCTTCATTGCGCAAACTATTCACGCGTATTGGCAATGGTAAAGCTGTTGTGGGCGTGTAAATACAAGTAGATACTTGTCTGACATTATTCCTACTATTAGCATTTCTTGGATGGTTTGCGGAGATACTATCATTAGTACACTGACTATCAGTTAAAAGTGAAATTGAAGCATCAGGAGCCGGGATATTTGATCTCATGACGGATGACATAGCAACAGTCGTTGCACCGGTGGGAACAGTGTAGCACGAAACATCAGCATTAGCAGCAGCAGCAGCAGTGGTAGCAGCATTATTATTGGCCGTAGTGGTAGATACAGTTGAACGAAGTGATTGAGAACCCAAAGTGGCCATACACGAAGCGATTGTTTGCTCACCATTCCTATTCCTATCAGTGGTGACATTTGTTACTGATGTGGGGATGATATTTGTCGTGTCAGTGGGAGCGACATTGGTCGCAACAGTGCAAGCGACATTTGTCGCGGCAGTGGGGGCTACATAGTATGTAACAGTGGGAGCAACATAGCAGGCAGTAGTAGAAGCTATATTAGTGATAATATCATTCGAGGCATTATCCAGATCTACAGCAGTATCGGCAGCAGTAGCCGCAGCAGAATTAGCTGTAGTAATGGATGGAGTGGTAGCCGAAAGAGGTAGATGGTCGTCTCCAGTGATTCTGCACGGAAAATGCGGTTGTCCCACAAAAGAGCTGTTTTGATCTGCAAAACAAAAATCAGAATTACTTGTGGCAGCAATACTAGCCAAAGGGGCATCAACTCTCATTCGCTTTTCATCTCCCTCAAGTAAAGATAATCCGGAGCTCGATGTCCGATCACGTTTATTGTTCTCGGCTCGTTGATCATTATGGTTCTTGGTAATATTACCATGCATATCAGAAGCATTTGCCTCAATTAGGGAGTTGAAGTCCTGTGTGAAATTAAACTGCATTTGATCGAGCGCATCATCGAAGTTACAATCGGAGCGATTTGCCGACTGGTGTTTCGGCGAAGTAGAATATGGGTTGGTTAAACTCGGACGGACACAGGCTGATCCAAATGCACGGTACATTGATCGAGTAATGTCGATTTGCGCATTTACCAGCCGTGCAAGTGAATTCAGGCGATGCAGAACGATATCAATTGTTGTGTTGTTGTTGGTGCGATGATCCAGTGGATTTTCAGTAACACGACAGACTGGACAAAACCAAAACACACCTGGTGAATCACGAATCGCTTTGAACAGGCTTCCGTTTAGGTTTGCGCACTTCAAATGAAAAGATTTTCGACAGGCTCGACATTCTGTTTTGCTAGCTCTGCTAGATCCACCAAAACAAGGGTCGCCGTCGCACTTCTTCACCATTGTTGATAAACAAATGATAAATTAATAGTACCGGGAATAGCCGACAGGAGTCCACTGATTACACGTATGATAAGAAGAAGTTATTTCTATTATCTAGAATAACGCGGTATCAGCAGAAGAATGATGATTTTTAACTGCTATTTGTATCTTTTCTATCGCACAAAGTGCTCTGAAAACACTATGATCACTTTTCACTGTGGTTGCACTAGAAACAACGTATCGTTCAGTTCAAGAAAATGAAGTTAACTTATAAAAAAATAAATAAAGATCGGACTGAATATAGCTAGCGTATATAACGTTTTAGCAGTGTTGCCAAGTATATTGTATATTTAGTGATTTAGAATTTGATATGACGGATACTAGCGCCATGGACGAATTAGCGCATAACCCTACAAGATACGACCGCCCGACGTAAACTACGTAAAACAGATCATAAGATAGGGTAAATCACTACTTGGGCCTATGGACCCGGTTCCCGGCTCACTGCACAGAAAACTAATGATTTATACTGTTTGGATGCCGTAGGTTTATGATTGATAATTTTTAAAAAGTCTCCCATTTATTTTTCACAATACTCAATATTTTTCAATCACTTATTTTACTCCTAATTGATCCAAGTACCGGTACCGGAATTCCCGGGAGTACCGACCAATTTTCGGTACCGAAATACCGGTACTGGATTAATGAAAGTACCGGTATTTTCGGTACTAAGCAAAAAGTTTTGGTTAAAACTTTCGGTGGTTAAAACCACATTATTTGAATGCAGAAGCTAGTAAGAAAGATATTTTTTTTACTAAAATTTCAAACACCTGACAATAGAGGTAATAAACTATAGACGACGATTGTCACTGCGGTTCCCTTTGTTATCATCCCCAAACATGTTGGGTACCTATCTGTCAAAACGTACTGATTTTTCCTTCGTTGACATTTAGTGCCCTATCCTTGCCAGCAAAAGATGTTTCGACAGCGACAATCAATTTGGACAAACGTCAGGCGTCCGATGACGTACCTCAAGACAATCAAACCGCAACGACATAGTCACATCCTGTAAGTTCGATTACTGCACCAGGATTCGTAAAGATTGTAGGACAAGAGTTAACTTACAACGACTCAGAAAAAGCTGAAAGGAAAATACTTGTCAATGCATCATGATTCACTAGCAACAGTTCGCCCTACTTCTGTAAACTCAGAAAGAGCGTTCTCTGTTTCTGGAAGCTTCGCTACTAAAATACGATCCCGTATGTCTGACGAAACATTGAACATGCTGTGCGTTTTGAAAGCATATTTCAAGAATAAGGTCAAGCCCCAAGACAAGTGTTAAATACATACAAAGCAATGAATAAAGTTTGAATCTGAAAAAAAATTTCCAGTACCGGTATTTTCCCGGTACTCCCGGTACTGAGGGGTTCAGTACCGTAGTACCGGGACTCGCCAAAAAGGGTCGGTACTAAAAACCTTAATCCAATTGTAGAAAACAAAAATGTAGATTTCAAAATTCGCTCTCCGATGCCACACCACTGAGCCGGAGTGATTCTTTCCACTTTTACAAAACGGTATCATCGAATAAACACCTACCTGAAAATCGTCACAGTGCTCGATACAACCATTGCTTGAAGCTGTTAATCACCACACCATAATTCTAAACACAAGCACTTCAATTATTCCTATTTGTTCGTTTCACTAGAACTTATTTAAACATATTAGAATACATTTTGAAATGTATTCTCAAACCGAACAAAAATTCACCTCGGCTCAAGAACTTCTAGCCGCACCGTGCTGCCAAAAGGCCAGGATTATGAAAATGATCCTTCATCGTTAATAGAAAAATTGTCTAATACGTTGACGCTATCATGTTATTTATAATTCTCTCGATTTCAAAAGGTGGAAAAAATATTGTTTTTAAGTATTTGGAAGAAATTTGGATGAGTAAATATATTTTATATAAAAATAAAAACAAATAAAAACGATTATGAATAATACCATCTGGCATCTTGTTGTCGTGGAACGTGCATATTTTTGTTTACGTCACATTTTCTACCATCCCGAGAGAGAATGTTGAGAGATTGAGTGAAATTTTGCTTAGGCCGGGAACTGGGTTTTATGTATGCCGGAATGGCAATCGCTATGACTGAAATGAGTGCTGCACCTCGTTAATTTAAATCAAATAAAAGCTTTTTTGAACGAGATTTAGCACGAATAGCTATTTTTTAAGCAGAAGTAAACCCCAATGCAGTATTAAACATCCCAAAAAATTCAGGAAAAGTTGCTCCCTGTCATAAATATCAATTAAGGTACTCCGGGGCAAGTTGAAACGGTTTTCCAAAATTGAAATTCGAAGTGCTCTAAAAAAATCATCCTTTGATATATTTTGAACCCGTTTGCGGTGTTTGCTAGTTCGGGCCGAATATTATACATAAAAAATGCGCAACCTTAACAAACTTTTTTATAAATATTTTTTATATTTAAATTATTTTTTTATATGCATCGTTTCAACTTGCCCCGCGAATCGGGGCAAGTTGAAACACTGCGTTATATTCAGATGGAAGCTAATTTTGCCGTATGAATAACAAAATGTATGTACTCAGTGAGACTCAAGAAGCACGAGGTTAGAAAGGTGACTATAATACTGCCAGGATTCGCATAAGAGTCCCATGTAAGTTTTTGACGATTTTGATTTTCTTCCAGTAATTAGCTTAAAATTGTCTTCTGTTCTCTGTCTTCTGTTCTGTCTGAAAAACTGATAAAATAGTAGGCTTTGTTCTAGAAATTTGAAAACAAATTCCACTTTTGTTGTCTTATCTTGATATTAACTCTCATAAAAATCAGATTCCAGAATTTGATAGGTACACTTTTACACAAGAAATAAACTTAAGTATGGTCTAATTAATTGTGGGACAATTAACACGGATAAATACGGATAAAGAATATTATGTAAATTTTTTGGAAAGATACCATTTTTTTTCAATTTATTAGATTTTTTTTGCATTTCCCCATGTAAAACAAGTTTGAAAATTCAACAGCAAATTACTCAAGTCAGCGAAACTGACATGGGAGTCTTATGCGAATAAGGGCAGTGTACAACAAAGTCACAAGCGTATTTTCAGAGACCAAATTCTGGAGAACGCACTGCGTTGAAAATTCATCAAATTGATTTCCTCTTACTGTGACCACTCGGATTACTATTCATGATGCTTCATTATTTGGTTTACTTGTATATTGCGCAGTTGATTAATACGACTGTGGCTTCTTCATAACTACATTAATTAACCAGCCATCACATCTCTCATAAACTCCTCGATTAGAGAAATAAACAGCTGGGGTAGTGAAAGATGTAGTTAACGAAATGTTCACATACTCTATGTTTTATTTTTCTAAAAGTCAGTGCTCAGTAGATTAAGAATCTCAAAACCGCAGTTTAAACATGACCCCTTTTCATTCTAGTGGAGATTGTAGGAGGGTTGCATTCAGGACGGAATGGGCGGAAATTTATTAAATTTTTGTTCAGAAGTTTGCATATTTTTTATAAATTTATGTTTTTCGACTATATGTATTTACGGACCATGTTCAATTCTGGAAAAAAATACTTTTAATTGCGAGGGTGACCTTTTGAATCGTTTGTTTCAACTTGCCCCGCACCACGCATTTCTATTTGCCCCGATGAGTTGAACATGCAGAGCAATATCAAACAACCAAAATACAAAAATTGAAACGGGTCTTTCATCGATTTTTCATAATCATTATGCTTATTCAATATTAAATGATTACCTACCGTGAAAATTTGATGAAAAAAACTCTTCCAAACATCGTTTTGAGACCTGTTTCATTGACACGTGAAATAGTTGGTTTGTATTTTGCAAAGGGCGAAAAATAAACAATGGCAGGGATTGCTTTTGAAAGCTGCAATCTTTCGGGAATGGCAGTCAGAAGGAGCGTTTAGGCGATTAGTTTGTTGAAAAAAATTATCAGTGCATTCGGTCATTTCCTATCTGAATTACAGCTTCCGTTTCAACTTACCCCGCATTTCAACTTGCCCCGGTGTACCTTAAATAATGCAGTCGTACGCATGTTAGGCCGGGAATGGGGTAAGAAACCCTAATTATTTTGGTTAGAGCCTAGAGTGATTGAAATTTTTACTTTTGCGCTCCCTTATGCTTGAACGATAACATTTGCTGTTTTGGTTAACCTCCTAAATTTTCAACTGAATTGGTTATAATATAACTGAGTACGAGCAGTTTGAAGTTTGTATGGAAATTACTATAGAAAACGCCCCGTATGTGATGGATCGTTACGTGAGGCGGATCACTAACTATTTAGGGAGAGAGGGGAGGGAGGGATTACTATAGAAAACGCCCCGTATGTGATGGATCGTTACGTGAGGCGGATCACTAACTATTTAGGGAGAGATCTCCGAGCGCCGGACACCTCCCAAAACGACACTACTTGCAGAAGTCCCTCCTTCATCTTATTAAGTACAAAAGGAAGCTATTGAACAGGCTTCTAACGGCAAGGAATATTGGATTTTCATGTGATAAACTTTGTACAAAACTACATTTACTTCAATTCAATTGTTTCTTCTTGCTGAGAAAGCCACAAAAATTAGCAGAAACAAAAATTGAAGAGGACATTGAAAAAGGTGGGAATTTGGATTAGGATGTAAAAAAATTAGCTGAAGAATCAAATAAACTTTTCGTATAGTAATCCTTAACCGATTTTCTCGCAACAAGTTTCATTCGACAGGGGACAAAGCCTTGTTGATCACTATTGAATTTTATAACGATCGGTCATTACGTTTAAAAGTTCTGAAGAAAATGGTACATCGAACTATAGAAGCGCCATATAAGGTTGGTGTCTTAACTAAATGCGAGAAAGGCACCACCAACGCTAGGTGGATTAATCTGGGTTTTTCGTTGACAATCAATAATTCCAATAGGCTTAAAAAATTGCTGGAGAGTTGCCGATTCGATTGATAATAAAATCTCGAAAATCCATTGAAAGATAAAAGAGCTATTAGCGTTTGAAATCTATCCTAATTTCGTGACGGTCTCGAATTTGGAAATTTCCGTTTTACACCCTGTATCAGAGTCTTCCCCTTAGACGTAGTTTACGTCAAAAGCTTGGATATTTTTTCCACTTGTTTGCAAAAATGGAAAATTTCTCCGAATGCTTCCAAAACTCAGCTTATAATTTTCCGACATAGGAAAAAAGTTTCTTATTTGATACCTTCTAGCAGGCATATTATCACTATGAATATTCCAATTAATTTGTCTAGCTAAATGTTTAGGACCTTTATTAGATCAAAAATTAAATTAAAAACCCAACTTAATTCACCGAGTGGTGATACTGCCTTTCTCGCATTTAGCCAAGACACCAACCTTATATGGCGCTTATATAGTTCGATTCCATTTTCTTAATAACTTTTAAACGCAATGGTCGATCGTTATCAAATTCAATAGTGATCAACAAGGCTTTGTCCCCTGTCGAATGCAACTCGTTGCGAGAAAATCGGTTATTAATTACCCTATTAAAAATTTGGCTAATGTTTTTCGGTTTTCGTGTGCACACACACATATACACACGGACAGACAGACATTTTTTCAGTTCGATGAGCTGAGTAGATTGGTATATAACATCATGGGTCTCCGAGACTTCTATAAAAAGTTCGATTTTGGAGTGAAATGATAGCCTTTCGGTACAACTTTGTTGTACGAGAAAGGCAAAAACATTGAAGGCATTCAAGCCAAATGTAACAAATATAATAAGTGTCTATATCCATTTATAAACAGAAAATCAAAACAAACAATTTTTTTAGAATTGTAAAATTGTAGTATGATGAGCCAATATGGACTAGTTGCTGCAATACCAGAAAGAAGGCACTTCAGAGAATTCAAAATAAAATTTTGAAAATGATTCTGAAGCTGCCTCCGTGAACTGCCAATGAACTTCATAGAATTTCTAATATTGAGACATTGCAACAAATGTCCAATAAAATAATTTCCAATTTTAAACAAAAATCGTTGCAATCTCCTATTACAACGAATAGTTTTATATGCCCTTAGTATGAATTAGGTTAAGTATAAGACATTGTAATTCCCACATGGATCAATTTAACCAAAGGAAAAATCCTAACTGCCAGAGGCAATTGAAATGTATTAATAATAACAAAAAATGTATCATAGCAAATAAAAATGTATCATAGCAAATAAGGATCATAGTGTTAAGATAACACGGAACACCTAATTTAAGAGATGAATGCATGTATTAGATAATTAGCAAATAAAATTGGTTAAAGAAAACAAAAAAAAACAAAAAAACGAGTACCGTCATCGGGGTGACAAATGTAGGTTATAATGAGTCACTGTTTTGATGACTTAGATTTCCTATGAAATTTATCAAATTTATCTGAGCAGAACAACTGAAGACTTATTATTATTATCTTCATTAGAGAGGTTTTCGGCCCTGGGCAACTGAAGACTTTTTTAGATTATTTCGTTAAACGACCCCATGTTGTCCATAATCTCACCCACTAGACTCATTGTCACCAAATAACGATAATGCTATTGTTCTAATTTTACCTTAACCATATTCACAGACTATACGGAAAAAATCTATAGAAATGCCGTTTGGCCTAAATAGCCCAAAAATTTGAAAATATGTTATTTAGCAATATGTCACATCTATGATAAAACTAAAGTTTTCCCGCCCAATAAATGGAAGGGATTCTGCAATTAAATTATACAAAACATTTGTCCGGAAAATAAAAACGAAACTAAATCAGCCGCTAATTTTTCCGCAATTTCGGTATGCATAATCGAATAAAGGGAGGAAAACTCGGTTCACAGCAGGGATGCAGACCAGAAAAGGAAGCGTCATAAGAGGAACGAGCAGCAGTTCGATTTCCCTCAGCATATTCCCTTCTTGTTTGTTTGCAACAGATGAACTGTACTGCACTCCCCACTGAATTTGCTGCGAAAGCCTACGAAGGAGGGATAACTTGAACGTTTCACCCCGTTTGAACATTCAACCAACCCCCTCTACTGCGTGGGCTTTGCTTGTGGAGATTTGTTACATTTCTCTCGAATGCTTAAACGATTTTGTATGTGCATGCTGCCTAAGCCACAGGGGACGAAATTCTATTCAACGGGAGAAATCCTTGGAAGACTCTCAACTTTGATGGGATTTCAGATAGGTTATCAGTACCGTGCAGGGCAGGAATGAACCGGTACCTACCCTTATGTTTGTGTTTTATGAGATATAAAATATTTGTTGTTGCATGTGGAGAAAACATTTGTCTGTCGATGACTGGTAGCGTATAGTATTAGGGGTGACAAGTCTGTTTTCTTTCGAAACGTTGGTTTCACTTTTTGCCATAATGTAGGGTTGCAACTCCTGGACTTCATCTCATAGTTCCTATGTTCATCACATAAAAAAATAAAGCAATCAAATAGAATTAGATTTGTTTCGCAATTCTGTACTGTTTTTAATTGTTGCTGTATTTCTTTTTTCACGATGAGATGTTCAGTGAGATGTAAATGTATATATACATATAATAGAAAAATAAAAATAATGTTGTCATACACTGCTTCGTAATGAGAATGCTTCCATTTTCAAAAGTAATTAGGATTGGGCGAAATTCGACGGAACAATAGTTATTTCACCTGTCATAAGACGAGTTTATACAATCCCATTGAATTCCACCACTTAATTGTATCTTGACAGATACGTATTTCGACCTCAACAGTAAGGCCGTCTTCAGTGTCTCGTATTTGACTCGACTATTTGTGTCCCCCTGCAGTTTTGTGCTACACTCTTTGAAATCTGCTCTTTGATTTTACTCCATTTAAACGATTTTATAGTCTTAACTAAGTAAGTTCGACTAATGACTCGACGTCGAGTCAAGTACGAGACATTGAAGACGGCCTTACTGTTGAGGTCGAAATACGTATCTGTCAAGATACAATTAAGTGGTGGAATTCAATGGGATTGTATTAAATTGTCTTATGACAAGTGAGCTTTTTTATGTCGATCAATTGCATAACTTTATTATTTATTATTTATTCAGACTAAGGCCGAAGTGGCCTGTGCGGTATATAAGAGTCTTCTCCATTCGGCTCGGTCCATGGCTACACGTCGCCAACCACGCAGTCTACGGAGGGTCCGCAAGTCATCTTCCACCTGATCGATCCACCTTGCCCGCGGCGCACCTCGCCTTCTTGTACCCGTCGGATCGTTCTCGAGAACCATTTTCACCGGGTTACTGTCCTACATTCTGGCTACGTGTCCGGCCCATCGCAGTCGTCCGATTTTCGCGGTGTGAACGATGGATGGTTCTCCCAACAGCTGATGCAACTCGTGGTTCATTCGCCTCCTCCACGTACCGTCCGCCATCTGCACCCCACCATAGATGGTACGCAGCACTTTCCTTTCGAAAACTCCGAGTGCGCATTGGTCCTCCACGAGCATCGTCCAGGTCTCGTGTCCGTAGAGGACTACCGGTCTAATGAGCGTTTTGTATATTGTCAGTTTGGTACGGCGGCGAACTCTATTCGATCGGAGCGTCTTGCAGAGTCCAAAGTACGTACGATTTCCAGCCACTATGCGTCTCCGAATTTCTCTGCAGGTGTCATTTTCGGCAGTCACCAGTGAGCCCAAGTACACAAATTCTTCTACCACCTCGATTTCGTCACCACCGATGCAAACTCGTGGTGGGTGGCTCACATTGTCTTCTTTTGAACCTCTTCCTATCATGTACCTCGTCTTCGACGTGTTGATGACTAGTCCGATCCGCTTAGCTTCCCTCTTCAGTCTGATGTAGGCTTCCTCCATCTTCTCAAAGTTACGTGCCATAATATCTATGTCGTTGGCGAAGCCAAATAGCTGAACGGACTTATTGAAAATTGTACCACTCGTGTTATTCCCTGCTCTTCGTATTACCCCTTCCAAAGCGATGTTGAATAGCAGACACGAAAGACCATCACCTCTGCGGGTTTCGAAGGGACTCGAGAATGCCCCTGAAACTCGAACTACGCACATCACCCGATCCATCGTCGCTTTGATCAACCGCATTGGCGTAACTAAGGAAAAATTCTAGGGGGGGGGGCTAACTTTTTTCTTGTCCTGTCTTGTCTTAGCACATGCACAGCCAGTATTGAAAAGCATCCTGGAAATGTCGGTTGTATTTCCAAGCATTTTCTTGTCTGCATTAATATTTGCAGCATATCATAAATATGACACAAGTATTAAAACGGCCAGGCCCACAGTGCAGGCTCGAATTTGGGAGACAATCCATAACTTCCCGGCAATCAGATTATCTAGTAATAAATAACATGATCAACGAAGAGTTTTGAATCTACGAAAGGAAGAAACGGGGACAGCCGTACCAACCGTTTCATATTCAGGGGGAAAGATAATTGACGAATCGTTGGTAGTGACTTTGCTAAGGGGGCTAACTTTTTTCTATTCTTAAAGTCAAACACACAAAAGTTATTGTTTCTGTTCAACTGTCTGCAAGTTGGCCTACCAAACAGCTATTTCAATACATCCAGTGACGACTTGAACAGCTCTGACATAAAAATCTAGAAATGTCGTGGGATTCCCAATAACTTTGATACGTAAAAAACTTAAGCGCTTTAGATACATAAAACTTTCGAGTTTTACATATCTATTAGAAATAATTTCAAGTTATTGTGGGCTTCATGGCCGTGCGGTTAGCGACGTCAATCGTCTAGACGCACGTGCTAGGGAGTTTGTTTTCGATCCCCCCCCGGTAAGAAGGAAACTTTTCGTGATCGAAAATAGATTCCAAAAATGGAGGTTGGGGATGTTTATTTGAATTCATCACGATTTAAGAGTTTTAGGGGAATTTGAATTTTTTTTAAGTTTTTCCCATACAAATTTCCATACAACATAAATTGACTTCGCGCCACCCCTAAATGGTCACCGAATTGCCTGAAATTCTGCCAGGACTCCTATATCATCAAAATGATGCTAATAGACATATGGGAGTTGGAATTTTCGAACATTTTTTGAAATTTGAACTGCCCTAGTGCTCAGTCTGTAGTACAGACTCTGTACGACCTCCGGTTGAAGACGGTGTTCCTGTCTTTTTACATTTTAGTTACCTCTCTTTGAAATTTCAGGGTTTACCGAGCATTTTATGGATTTCAAGGATTATGGAATTTTTTTTCGGATTATCAAGATAATTGAAAATTCAAAGTTTTCAGGAAATAGCAGCAACATCGCTTGAATATTTTACCAGAGAAATCTGTAGAAAGAAATGCCTTAAAGCTAGAGGTCATAGGCAAACTTAAAAAAAATAGCAATGCAATGCAACGCAATGTAACCATAAAATTTTTAAGGAGTTGATTTGCTGATAAATAAAAGTCAAGATTTGGTAGAAATTAAACAATTGTCTTTTTCATGTTGTCTTAATAATACAGGCAGTTTAGTATTTTACTTGAATTTTCTTTATTCAATCAAAATCTCAGCTATTGTATTTGTTCTGTTAGTGTGTTACTTCTATTATTTATTTAATTACCGCCATCGGGAGTGACAATGGGTCTGGGGGTGAGAATGGGTCAGCGCTCTCACCGGCAGTCTGGAGGTCGTACTGCAAAATCGTTCATAAAGGTCTATTATATTTTAGTCTTCTTGCCCTCAGATACATTCAATCCATTCTACAAGCATTCTAAGTAGTCAAAACAGTACTTGAAACTACAGTTGATTTTTACTGCGCGCATGGTAAAATCAAACGGGTTTGTTATCTGCTGAAAATCGTCGGTGCATATTCTTAAAATAACCCTCGGAATGATAGTTTCGACTGCAATATTTTTTGCGTGTATCAATTTTTCGAAGTTAGAAAACATGATAAAATATTCATTATTAATCAAATTCATTATTTGCAGATTCGCCCAGATAAGATCAGAGCGCTAGATATGTGCCATACTCATGCAAAGTCGTAAGAATTCTAGGGGGGGCTAACTTGATTCTAGGTGGGGCTATAGCCCCCCCTAGCCCCCCTGTAGTTACGCCAATGATCAACCGTATCAGTTTATCCGGAAAACCGTGTTCGTGCATTAGCTGCCATAGCTGGTCCCGATTGATTGTATCATATGCGGCTTTGAAGTCGATGAATAGATGATGTGTGGGCACGTTGTATTCGCGGCATTCCTGCAGTACTTGGCGAATGGCGAACACCTGGTCCGTGGTGGAGCATTCGCCCATAAAATCCGCCTGGTACTGCCCCACGAACTCCCTTGCAGTTGGTGCTAGTCGACGGCATAACATTTGGGAGAGTACCTTGCAGGCGGCGTTCAGCAATGTGATTGCGCAGTAGTTGGTACAATCCAGCTTATCGCCCTTTTTGTAGATGGGACACACGACACCTTCCATCTACTCCTGCGGCAAAACTTCCTCTTCCCAAATCTTGGTAATGACCCAGTGCAGCGCTCTAGCCAGTGCCTCACCACCGTGTTTAAATAGCTCTCCTGGTAGTTGGTCAACCCCAGGGGCTTTGTTGTTCTTCAACCGGCCGATCTCCTCCTGGATTTCCTGGAGATCCGGAGCCGGTAGAATTATGTCCTGCGCGCGTTCTCCCAGGTCCATCACCATACCGTCATCTTCGTTTGCCACATCACCATTCAGGTGTCCTTCGTAGTGCTGCCGCCACCTTTGGATCACCTCACGCTCGTTCGTAAGAAGGTTCCCGTTTATGTCCTTACACATATCAGGCTGTGACACGTGGCCCTTACGTGAACGGTTTAACTTCTCATAGAACTTTCGTGTGTTATTAGCGCGGTACAGTTGCTCCGTCTCTCCACGGTCTCGATCTTCCTGCTGACGCTTTTTTCTCCGGAAAATCGAGTTTTGTCTGTTCCGCGCCTGTTTATATCGTGCCTCGTTCGCGACGTTAATTTACAATGTTATGAAAACTCATATGTGGATATGTACGTTATGTGGAAGATATTGATTTGGAAAATGTATTGGAGGTAACCACTTTCCCTTCGATGGGACTCGAACACATGACCCTACCGTACGCTAGACTGGTGCTTTAACCAACTAAGCTACGAAGGACCTCCGTCGGTCTTCGCAACCTAGCGGCTACTGAACGAGCTCGAGATTCCCAAATTGGACGCAAACTACTTGAAAAATATGTTTCCGAAACAATTCCAAGGATTTTGATACCCATATTGCCAGGGTTTCTTCTAAAGTTCTAAATGAGTTTATGGCCACTTTAGGCCCTCCATGAACCTGTCGAGAGTTCGAAGGAGGCCATGATCGTGAGAAGTGTACGGCTTGCACTACCATATGGTGATTATGTGGATGCATATTTCATAATAGTATTGTGTTTAAACAATCAAATTGCTATTGTGAATCTCCTTATTATGTATGTGGTGTTTTGGCCATGATGAATATGACTTTAGTTTTTACTATCGGTGGTGGTGGTACTTTGTGAAATGGCCAATGGATATCGGATTTTGAAAATGTAATGTAGGAGCTAAGTTGGAAGGAAGACGAGTAATTTGGTAGGACCTTTCCAATTTTTCATATATAGTAAAAATGTATTATATTGAGTAATAGTGTGGCACGAAACGAAATTTGACACTTTTCGCTTCAGGTATTTAATCCACATTTCAATTATCTATGTTTTCATTGCATTCCACCACTGGGATATTGACGTTTTGTAGTTTAGTAATCATTCGTGTTGTGAGATCTCTTATTCACGTTGCCATTTGTGCATTCGTGTTTCGTACGGTTGCTTTGTATATCCATATACCCAGTAAATACCGAAATTTTCCTCGGACAGATCGAGACTTGACCCCAGCCCAAATATTTTTGGTTTATAGAAGCACGCTTAATCTCTGAGCTATGGAAAATATACATATTAATGAAGGGAATGAAATTATTTTTTCTCATACAAAACTTATGTGTTCAACTTTCAAAAACAAACTTACATAGCTACATTTTCTGAAAATCATTTCTTTGCTTTTCATTATTTTACCCGGGAAGAAAAGACCAGGGTTGCCAGGGTTTCTTCTAAATGATTTTCTGGCCACTTCAGGCCCTCCGGGAACCTGTCCCTGTTCCAGTTGATATCTATCCCATGGTCTCAACTACAGGGAAAACATATTTCCGGAGAAAATCCAAGAATGTTGATACCCATATTGCCAGGGTTTCTTCAGAATGCATTTGTGGCCACTTTAGGCCCCACAGGAACCTGTTCCAGAATGACCGTTTCAGTTGATATCCATCCTAAGGTCTGAACTACATGGAAAACATGTTTCCGAAACAATTCCAGGAATGTTGATACCCATATTGCCAAGGCTTCTCCTAAATGAGTTTAGGGCCACTTTAGGCCCCACGGGAACCTGTTCCAGGATGACCGTTCCGGTTGATATCTATCCCATGGTCTCATCTAAATGGAAAACATGTTTCCGGACCAATTCCAAGAATTTTGATACCCATGTTGCCAAAGTTTCTTCTAAATGAATTTGTGGCCGCTTGAGGCCCCACGGGAACATGTTCCACAATGACCGTTCCGGTTGATATCCATCCTATGGTTTCAACTACATATAAAAACATGTTTCCGGAACAATTCCAAGTAGTTTGATACACATATTTCCAGGGTTTCTTCAGAATGAATTTGTGGCGACTTTAGGCCCCACGGGAACCTGTTCCAGTATGACCGTTTCAGTTGATATCCATCGTATGGTCTGAACTACATGGAATAGATGTTTCCGAAACAATTCCAAGAATTTTGATACCCATATTGCCAGGGTTTCTTCTAAATGATTTTGTGGCCACTTCAGGCCCTCTTGGAACTTGTTCCAGAATGACCGCTCCGGTTGATATCTATCCTATGGTCTTAACAACATGAAAAAACATGTTTCCGAAACAATTCCAAGAATTTTGGGATTCATATTTCCAGGGTTTCTTCTGAATGATTTAGTGGCCACTATAGGGCCCACGGTAACCTCTCCCGGGATGCCCGTTCCGAGAGCAAATGATCTGGTGGTCCTCATACGTTCTGAAGCCATAATCCTCGAATTTTCTACGAAACTGGTAACTCAGGATACAAGACATCATCATTTGGTTTCTATAACATCAGCATATCCATTTTTGAGACATGGTCTAGCAAATCCGGAATTCCGGTAAACAGGTGATCCGAATCGGTTCAATGTGGCAGAAATCGGATAGAGGACGAATTTCTGAATCCATAGCTAACAGAGTTGTCCAAATCGGTTGAAAACTGATGAAGTTATGATCATACCAAGAACGTGGGTACCCGGGTATCCTGTCGGTACGTTACGGAGTAAAAATATTCAGAAGCCCCTCCCCCAGTCCCCCCCCCCTAACTGGATTTTCATTTTGATATCAGGCAAACCCAAATTTTGCCGAATTTGAAGATGTCACGGAGTTTCAAGTTCCTTTGATCAGGTATCAGAACGTCGGCCCCAGGGGCACGTTCACCTCAATTTGAGAGATTTGTGCCATCGCCTTCACAGCCTTTTTCATCACACACCTGACGGAAAAGGAAGTGAACAAAAAGGAAAGGAATGTGGATGGGAGAACAAAGGGAATGTTTGGAAAAGGGCCCTGGAAGAGGGCATACAACGCATAAGCGTACAAGAGCTTATAGCTCCTTACCACAACGGGTTATGAACAACAAAATACTCTGAAGGTTCAGGTTTCTGAAGTCAATTTCACTAAGTAAGTGTTTACCAAATATTTGGAAGCGCAATTGTGCATAGACTGGGCAGTTACATATTAGATGATAAGAAGTTCCATAATCGGATTCACAAACAGATGATTCAACGCGTTGAATATTTGCCATGTGATAGTTCAATCGGCAGTGACCTGTCAAGACCTTGACTAAGACACTGCAATTCTGTTTAGACAGATTAGCTAAATAGCTTGCTACTACCGGAGATGGCTCAGGGATGTACAATTTTGTTTGATGACATGAATCCAGACTACTCCAATGCCATTTGTGCTGAGTCACAGCCCAAGAGTTGATCAAAAGCTTCACCCAACACTTGGATATTGGAATAGCTGGCTCAGGACCAATAAAGTCATGCGATGCTCCATTACGAGCTAACTCATCAGCCAATTCGTTTCCAGCTATGAAAGAATGGCCAGGTACCCATATAAGGTGTAAAGTATTTACTGAATTCAGTTCCTCAATTTGAGTTCGACATGCGATTACTAACTTCGACCTTGAGTTGGCCGAGGCGAGAGCTTTAATAGCTGCTTGGCTATCTGAACAGAAGTATATTACTTTGCCCATAATGCGTTGCTGCAGTGCAGATTGCACTCCACACATGATGGCAAATATTTCCGCTTGAAAGACAGTGCAGTGTGTACCCAGTGAGTGTGACTGTTCCAATCTCAGCTCACGCGAATAGACGCCTGCACCTGCTCTACCTTCGAGGAGGGAGCCGTCAGTGTAACAAACAATGCTGTCCGACATACTTCTCTCCAAATAGCCAGATGTCCACTCATCCCGCGAGGGGAATTGTGTCGAAAATGTCCTATAAGGAAAACTACTAACTTGTGTGAGATCACTTGGAGCAAGAAAAATTTTGTCCCAATTAACCATAAGCGGTAACAACGAAGTGTGTGTAGAACTGCGGTTGACAGGATTGTCTTCCGAGTACCCATAGTCGGTAAGTACAAGAAAATGCTTCTTGTTTGAGATGTATGTGTAGTGGGGCCACGTCGAAGAGAACTTCGAGAGCAGCCGTGGGAGTTGAAGAGAACGCACCAGTCATTGCCATTAGGCACATCCTTTGAAGATGGCCTAATTTAGACTGAATTGTCCTCACTTCCCCCTTTTGCCACCACACAAGACATCCATAAGCCAAAATTGGTCGCACAACTGTTGTGTCAATCCATTTGATATATTTGGGTTTAAGACCCCAAGTTTTACCAAAGGTTCGTCGGCATTGGCCGAAAGCCATACACGCCTTTTTGATTCTGAACTCAATGTTAGGAGTCCAGGAAAGCTTTGAATCCAAAATTAGCCCCACCTACTTTACTTGATCAGTTACATTGATTTCAGAACCAAAAAGATGTAATGGACGAATACCATTACGATTAAGTTTTTCCGTGAAAAGAACAATAGATGTTTTATTCGGATTGACCGAAAGGCCATATTGGTGACACCAACTTTCAACTACCTGAAGAGCATTTTGCATCAGGTCGAATAAGGTAGTAATGCACAAACCCACTATCAATGTAAGATAGTCGTCGGCAAATCCATAGGTAGGAAAACCGCCATTATTGAGTAACCTCA
The DNA here is from genome assembly GCF_024139115.2 of Armigeres subalbatus. NCBI lineage: Eukaryota > Metazoa > Arthropoda > Insecta > Diptera > Culicidae > Armigeres > Armigeres subalbatus. Next base: position 202,408,774 of record NC_085141.1, on the reverse strand, counting down.
ATAGCGTATCTGCAACGAGATTCCACAAAAGTGGAGATAATACTCCCCCTTGAGGGCATCCGCAGACACTTAATTTCCTAATCGCTGCTTGACGTAATGTCGAGTAGAGATGTCGGTTTTTAAGCATCTGGTGAATCCATTTGGTAATAATATTAGGTAGCCCATGACAACGTGCGGCTTCCAATATTGCATCGAAAGACACGTTGTCGAAAGCACCTTCAATATCTAAGAAAGCACCCAAGCACGATTGCTTTCTCGATATCGTACACAACCTTGTGTAGAAGAGTCACGGTGGACTTTCCAGATTGGTAAGCATGTTGATTAACATGAAGAGGCATGTTTGCCAAACAGTCATCACGAATGTGATGATCGATAATACGTTCTAAGCATTTCAGAAGAAATGAGGTCAGACTGATGGGTCTAAAACTTTTTGCATCCCGCCAGGATATGGGAATATACCCAGTAGCAAAACTGCATACTAAAAGCTTTTTCAAAACATGTTTGATATGTTCAAAACCTCTCTGAAGTAGAACGGGATAAATCCCATCCTCCCCTGGAGATTTGTAGGGAGCAAAACTGTTAAGTGCCCATTGAATCAATTCAGTAGTTATGATTCTACGTGCTTGAGCCCAAGACCCATAGCTACATGAAAAGACATCAGGATCATCCGAAGATGTTATATCGACACATCCAGGGAAGTGCGTATCAAATAAGTGCTCTAACGATTCTTCATCAGAAGAAGTGTAGTCGTCATTTGGCTTGCGAATTTCGCCAACTTGGAAATCCTTGGATCTCGCAAGAATTTTATTCAATCGACTGGCTTCACTCAAATTGGAAACATTTGCACAAAGGTTTTTCCAGCCGGATCGTTCAGCAGATCGTAAAGCCTTCTTGTAAGCTTTGCGAGCCAACTTGAAAGAATCCGTCCCTGCTGAATGGCGTCTGTTCCAACTCCTTCTGCACTGCTTCCTTAGCCTAGCCAAATCGGAATTTCACCAAGGGGTTCCTCTTGGGGTTTTTACAGAACGTAAAGGGCAAGCTTCTTCGAAAGCTTCCACGATGTGCAACGTTGTAGTATCAACTGCATCATCAAAGTCGGTAGGAGTTTCTATAGAAGGTAGATATCCATGAAATTTGGTAGAGAGCAACTCTGTGTAAAGATCCCAGTTTGTTGAACGGGGATTTCTAAAACGCAAGGTCTGCGAAGTAACATTCAAATGATCAAAGTAGATGTAGCGATGGTCAGATATCGATTCCTCATCTGACACATGCCAATTCGTCAATTCGTGACTGATTCTATTGGAGCAAAGGGTTATGTCTAACACTTCTGCTCTATTAGATACCATAAAGGTTGGGCGATTGCCTATGTTAAGTAAACTAAGTTCGGTACTACTTAAGTATTCCATCAAGCTGGAGCCTCTCAGATTGATATCCGAGCTACCCCAGATGATGTGATGAGCATTAGCATCACTGCCGACAATTAGCGGAAGGCCTTTTGAAGTGCAATATATGACAACTCGTTTGAAAGCATCCGTAGGGGATGGTTCATCATGTGGTAAATAAACCGAACAATAGACGAATTTCCTGACAGGGGTTCTGCCAGTTGCGTCAATTGTGACAGCACATACATCTCTGGTTGTTAGTTCAGAGATAAGTGTAGCAACAATAGCATTGTTAACAACCACACATGCACGGGTTCACTAGTTTACCTAGGTAGAAGCTACCCTTGCGAAAATAGGGTTCCTGCACCAAAGCCACTTGGGATTTGCCATTTTGCATGAGTCTACAAAGATTAATCGTTGCTGTTCTTTTATGCTGAAGATTAATTTGAGCTATCTTAACTGAAGCCATTGCAAATTAATATAATGCACTCCACAACTTCAGCATTAATATGAACAGCAACGATGAAACCAAATTGGTATCTTATCAAGAAAGTCAAAGACGAAACACAGAGTACAATGTGTATAACGCATAAAGCGAATCCATATAGGTGACAATTTGTTGAAAAACTAAATAAAAACATGCTCATAATCCCACCCTTATTTAACCTCAAGTTGAGATTGAATAAGAGTAGCCGATTATTTTGGAGAAGCAAAAAGTCAACTACGCCATAGCTCCGGTTAGCGCAGTAAGGGCTAGATACTGTGAAGGGTGCCCTGGTGCTTCACAGGCTCCGTTAGCGGTTAGGTTCTTTTTGGACCACCTTAACCATTCATTCGTAGGCACGGTAAGCATAAAGCCGCATCACACCAAGAATTTGGGGTCACCTGTATGGTGGATTTCTACCACCGGCAATCCGCAGCGTTATTCTTAGCCAGATAACTGGCTGCCGACACCACACAGCTATCTTGGCTGTTCGGGGAGAGAAGTTGACATTGACTTTACACCAACTCTCAATGTGGCCGAACAGCCATAAAAGCCCCTCCCCAAGTCCCCCCCCTAACTGGATTTTCATTTTGATATCAGGCAAACCTAAATTTTGCCGAATTTGAAGATGTCACGGAGTTTCAAGTTCCTTTGATGCTCAAAACCCTAAAAAAATTCACTTGAAAACGAAAAAGGTACCCTGTCGGTAACATAAGGGTTAAACTAAACTTAACTTAATTTATACTAAGGGTACAAGAAAGATTGCCACGATTTTTGTCTAAAATTGAAAATTATTTTGTTGGACATTTGATGCAATGTCTCAATATTAGAAATTCTATGAAGTTCATTGGTACTATACCACGGAGGAAACAGAATCATTTTCAAAATTTTATTTTGAATCCTCTGAAGTTCCTTCTTTCTGGTATCGCAGCAACTATTCCATATTGGCACAGCATACAACATGGCTGGTCTAAAAATTTGTTCTTAAGACAAAGTTTTGATATTTTGTTTATAAGTGGATATAGACACTTAATATATTTGTTACATTTGGCTTGAATGCCTTCAATGTGATTTTTAATTTTTGATCTAGCAGAAGTCCTAAATTTTTAGCTTCGCCAGACCAATTAATTGGAACCCCATTCATAGTGACAATATGTCTGCTAGAAGGTTTCAAATAAGAAGCACTCGGCTTACGTGGAAAAATTATAAGCTGAGTTTTGGAACCATTCGGGGAAATTTTCCATTTTTGCAAGTAAGTGGAGAAAATATCCAAACTTGATTGCAGTCTACTACAAATGACACGATGGCTTCACACTTTGGCTGAGAGGCCCGAGGCATTTGCAAACAAAGATTTTTGAAACCCTGGTGGTCAATCAGGTCCAGTGGCGCCGGGAGTGGGTAGGACAAGTAGGACATGTCCTACGCACGAATTTCCCTGGGTGGGACAGTCAAAGCATTGTCCTACCCATGATTATTGGTAGAACATATGAAGTCATTAGCTGGCAAAAATCTGTGGTGATTTCAAATTTAATCAGAGTCTTTAGAATAATTACAGAGGTTTCTAAGATCCTAAAGGAGTAGACTACTGATTGTTCTTTAGGACTTTGAGCGTTTTATAATCACGAAGGCGTCCAAGACGTCTAAAGCAAGGATCTTTTCGATCATCTTGTAATTTGAGTTCAATCATTTAGTAGTTTATCAATATTACCTCAATCCAGAAGCTGACTTTCAAAATGTGTAGTATGGTAAACTTCTTATCTGAAGATTCTACAACTCTGCCTAACAAATCGTTGTCAACATCTGGAATGATTTATTGACAATCTACTAAATGATCGAGCCTAGATTACTAAATGATCAGATTTATCCTTGGTCTAAAAGTTTTCCAGAGGTAAAAAAAGTGATAGATGAAGTGCGTTCAAATGGATTATTGGAAGCCCATAGAAAAAGGTTTTCTACAAATCTTAAAAGATTAATTGAAATCTGAGGAACCACAAACATCATAAAGCTCATTTGAAATCTGATCCGTAAGAAATTCTGAGCTCTCAAAAGATTATTTGACAATCATACGATTTCTTAAAAGTTTGCTTTGAATCGCTAGATCCATAACCAATATAAGCAATAATTGATTGAAACCATTGAAGTTTTATACAAATTTCTGTTATCCATGACTTCTGCTGGAAGATTTTAAAAATGTTCGATAATCTATAATTTAAATATGTATGTCACGCTTCTTAGTTATCCTTAATCAATCTTAGAAAAGCAATATTTTTCCCTAGAATCGTAGAAAACTTTTCAAATTATCTGAGTATTCTGTCCGCAAAGATCTTTTTAAGTTCAGATTATTTATAGAATTGATCATGTTGCTGCCGCAAGTATAACTGTCTTATATCGATATGGATTTCATTTCAACATAGGACGGTAACTTTTACGCTTTTGGTTACCGCTTCTGCCCATTGGCGTAAATAAGGGGGGGCCGGGGGGGCCTGGCCCCCTCCAGACCTACTTGTGCCCCCCCCAGAAAATTTTGAAAAGTAATTCCAACTTAGTCAGTTTTTATTTCATTTACATATTTCCTACATATTTCTTAATTTTGATTATGAATTCTATAAACATATTTTTTGTTGCGTTATCACATCTATGACCATTTGTTCAGCAAAGCATCGAAATATTTAAGTTGGACCCCCGGGAACATTTTCTCGATTTTTAAGCTAAAATCAATGCCGCTTCTAATTCAGTTGCTAGCTTAGAATAATAAATTTGTTTGGCATTTGTTTGACTAGTATCCTGGTCGCAGAAACATAAAAACATAATTGTATTAAGATATAAATATTTCTGTTCTATTAAACTACCATTCGCTTCAAAAAAGACTGAAGCAACTATATCAAAATGAGCACATGTACACAAATCTGGTCAATGAAATTTCGAACGACCATTCTTTCGAAAATCTTCGAGTTAATCGCAAGGTATGCCGCAAAACAGTTGATCAAATTCCTATGGAGCTTTTTGCTCTCGCTATCTAAATCTGGCACAGAAAGATATAAAATTATAAAACTTAAGAATCTTTGTTACAATAACAGAAAAATCAACAACGCATTCCATTGAAAGTATTAGGACAAAACTTAGGCAACCTTCGCACTCTCAACAGAGATTGCATTAAAGAAATATTTTTATAATCCTCAAAAGATCTTGTTCCATTTAAATTTTTGGCGATTTCATAAGGATCATCGGAAAACTCTTTTGTGCCTGCTTTAGTTAGAATTTGTTTTTTTGGATAAAAAAAATTAGATTTAGAAACCAGTTCGTATCAGAAAACATTTCTTTTGCAGCACAATTCAGATCGATTTGGTTGCTTCTCAAGTCTCTTTGATTTTTGCAGAGAAATCTCTCACCTATTCAGAAAACCATAATAAAGCCTCTTCCTAACGTCAGTAACTACAAGGAACCTATGTTATTCTGGAATTTTATTTATGACTCATAATTTTATGACTCATGGAATTTATGACTCATAAAAAACACTTTAGGATTCCAAATTTGTGTTCATCGGTACTTAACTATTTCAGCACATAGCATACATTTTGGAATTGCATGAATACTTATATTGATTATGACAAAATTTCGTGGAATTTATTCCACATCTAAAGAGTTTAAAAAATTTCAAGTTTAAAAAAAATCGAGATCATTATGCATTAAGTAATCATGGAAATGCTTGAAAACTTTCAGAAATATACTCATATCGAATTTCATTTATAGATAATACGAAGAAGATTCTTGAATCTTAGATTACACACTTATCCACATTTAGTAACATGGAGAAGACAAGTTAACACAGACACAGCGTTTTGAAGCAATCACAGCATCATTGGAAATCAATTGTATTATTCGCGATTTTTTTATGTTAGTTCTAGGACGAATGAGCGATAAACTTAGTCAAACAAATTCTATTGCAATCCATGCGCACAGTGCTTTAAATCGCCTTTGAAAATTACATCCCACCAGCTGGTGCCATGGCCTCCCCTAGACCGAGACTCTAGTTACGCCTATGCTTCTGCCTATACGCAGGAGGTCGTAGGTTCGATCGCATGCTCGTCCTTTTCCTATGCTGTATGTCTTAGTTCTTTCTGTGTTTGACGTTCTACCGAAACTATTCCTTCTGCTATACCTTCCACACTAACAGTTCCAAAACCTTTCATGGCACCTATGAGATGTCGTAGAGTTCTCTGCAGCTCTCGGTGGTCATAGGTGGAAGTTATACTACTCTCATGCCATAGTCTAGGCTTGTAACACATATATTTTTTGCGAATCGCTTAAAGCCAATGCTAATACCATAACTATTACTCAAACTGGCACTTCCTATTTGTCCTACCCACGACTCGCAACGTGGATGCGCCTCTGATCAGGTCAAAAGTAAAGTAAAAAGTAAAAAGTAAAAATATTATACAATATGGTCTCCATATGCTGCCTTACAGCTCTTACAGATAATATATCAGATTTAGAATTTTGATAGTTTACCTGCTGTGAGATTTGATCAATAATTTTGGATTGGTTTAATAATGTGCAGAGGAAAATTAAAATTCATCAATTTAACAATCAAACCTTCATGCCAAACACTGTCCAATGCTTTCTCTATATCAAGAAGAGAAACTCCAGTCGAATATCCTTCAGATTTGTTGAGTCGAAGTAAATTCGTAACTCTTAATAACTGATGAGTGGTTGAATACCCATGGCGAAAATCAAATTGCTTATCAGCAAAAGCAGAATTGTCATTAATATGAACCATCATTCTATTTAAAATAATCTTTTCGAACAATTTGCTTATTGACGAAAGCAAACTGATTGGGCGATAACTCAGCTGGATTTTTGTCCGGTTTCAAAATTGGAACAACTTTGGCATTTTTTCATTTATCTGGAAAGTATGCCAATTGAAAACATTTGTTAAATAAATTAACCAGAAGCGATAAAGAGCTCTCAGGAAGGTAGGGGAACTGTACCGGTTTTGGCCATGTTCCTAATTTGGCCAATTTTACGAATAACTCCAAAAGTAAAGCAATTCGCGAGGGTTTTATTAGTTCCATCAAAAGATATATCCCTCACGGTTCAACGCTGCTTTCAACTGATCGATTATTTTGGAAAAATATGTATTTTCCAGGGTAGGACAAATTAGGCACTAAGTTGACCAAAACCAGTGCACTTCCCCTATGTATTGCCTGATTTTCTCAAAATTGCACGCGGCGAACCCTTCATGAAAGGTACCGCCGCGCTTTCTGCACTCTGTTTACTTGATTCTTATGGGTGAATAGCATTGCGGTGTATCGTTTGGCGCGGCCATACCTTTCGACAGTCATTCGCCGCGTGAAGTTTTGTGCAAGTACCCATTTGGGAACACTACAAACGCCGCGCAGTGTATCATATCCAGAAAATCTGACAATATAAAATACCATATTCACCCGGGGCTTTCATATTTTTAAATTTTTCTAGTTACAGATCTCACTCTTGCTCGTCGTTAAGTGGTGAGTTTGACGAGAAGAAGGCTCGACAAGTTGCTATGCCCCCGTTCTCGTGTTTTACCACTACGGCCACGCCGGCTGTTCCCTCTGCGAAGCCACGATCCGGTCCCGTTGACAGCAAACCCGCCGAGAAGAAGCCTCGGCGATAGAAAGCCCTTGTCCTTGAGTTTTATAACTACGGCCACGCCGGCCGGCTGTTCTCCCCACGAAGCCATGATCCGTACCGCCAACAGCCAACCCGCGGAGCAGAATCGTCGACAAATTTCAAAGCCCTCGTCCTCGTGGTTGTCAATGGCGGCCACGCCGGCTATTCGCTCCGTGAATCTACGATCCGGACCCGCCGAGAAGAAGCCTCGGAGAGTATAGAAAAGCCATCGTTCTCGAGTTGTATAACTACGGCCACGCCGGTTGTTCTCTCCACGAAGCCCCAATCAGGTACCACCGACCACAAACCCGCTGAGAAGAAGCCTCGACGAGTACCAAAGCCCTCACCATCGTGTTCAACCTTTGGGCCACGCCGGCAGCCCAACCAACGAAAAGAAGCCACCGCCTCGAAGAATCGCAAACCTCTCGTCCTCGTGGTGAGTACCTACGGCCCCGCCAGGCGTTGAACTTAATCTGTAGATTAAAAACCCAGATTAATCCACCTAGCGGTGATGGAGCCTTTCTCGTTATAAAAATAGTATTTTGGCCAATGGCCTATATGGCCAATTTTTAGTAGGAAACAATGGGACAGGATTCTGCGTCGAATGCAATTTGTTGCAAGCAAATCGGTTAAGGATAAGTACCTGAAAATGAGTGACACTTTTGCTACATTTTTTTTGGTGGATGCGCACAGACATACACACACACGGATACTTAGTACACAAGAAAGGCAAAAAAATCTCGAAAGAAGCCTTCAGAGCTGCTTTACAGTTGGCGTTTGAGTGATAAAACGGCCTACTTTACCATACCGATGACATGGGTGCTTTAATGAACATTATGCAACTCAAATGGGTTGCATAAAATCCATTATAGCACTAATTTGGGTGCTATAATGGAAAACCAGCATTAGAACAATAGTTACATGACCACGTTGAGCTCAATTGGCTTGGTTGAGTGTTCAAATAGTGTATTCTCTGTGTCACGTAATAAATGAAATAATTTGATGGGCATGACATCAAATTCTCCAAATGCAGGTTTATCTATCGTTTTATGGTCTGTCGAGCACACAATGGGGCACGATAACATGGAATTTGTTTGTTTTCTGCAGCAACATGATTTTTTGGCAAGATTGATCATGTGAAGTAAATAAAATTTTACCATTTTGGTACAGATTTCTCATATTTAAGCCCATTTTTCGTCATTGCAAAAAATAGCGTGTACAACTCGTTGCAAAACTCGATTTTTTCAGCACTCTGAAACTAGAGTTTCCTGAATCGTCAACAATCAGTACCTAGTCCGACCAGGACACAAGAGACTCTGGCAATCCCAGGGTCGGCTAACTACTGGGTAATCAAGGGTTTTTCGCTGTAAACAAAAACTAACAACACGGGAACTTTCACATTACTTGCACATATTTTATTTTTCCTAATTGTGGCGTGTGAGTGTTGTTCTGTGTAATAAATTTGTGTTAATTTGTTAAGTGTGACCTAGTTCTAAAGATGGTACCGGTACATACCGCTGCTGCTGATGATGACGGGAGCAGAATGGCCGACACAGCGACTCCTGTCCAGCTGTGCGACCAGAAATCTCGCCGGAATAGCGGGGCGAGCTGCTATGCGGACGATCTTCGTCCGACGGGACCAGCAGGCGTTGCTGGACGACGGTGGGCAGGCGTCTTCCCTCGTAGGCGTGATCGGCCGGCCGTGGCTTAGCCACCTTGGACGGCCGAGAGGGGAATTCCTCCTTTACAGTTAGGGCCGACGGCCCGAGGAATCGTCCGATGAAGGACGTCAGTATCCTTGACGGATTAGGTGCGGAAGTCAAATGACTTCGCGGGCCGAACCGTGTGCTGGACGGAAAAGCAGTCCGAAAACGAAAACGAGACGTAGGAAAAGAGGTCCTAAAGGACACCAAGGAATTAATACTAAGTTCCATAGTACAGGATTGGGAATTACCTGAACACTTTTTCCCCGGAGCTCACACTAGCTCCCACTAGAAAGGGGGGGGGGGGGTTCACTTGGAATACTGCACTTTACTTTCACTTCACAGCACACGGACGCCTGATTTACTAAGAGGCCAAGTTTGGGCAATGGCTACTCTTTTATACCAAATTCCTTCCATATTTTCCCGCTAATTTTTATTGCATTTTTCATCCAACATGACATTTGCAGAATCATCATGCCATGTTGGATATTTGATAGCATCCTCATGTCTTTACAGCGGTACCAAACCCTAACGCTTCTGTGGTAGTTCTGCTGGTATTACACGAGAAACGTGAAGGCTCCGACAAAACAACATGACAACAAAACAAAAATCAACAATTTGTAACCAAACGGTTACAACTCGTAGTATTTACAACGTACAACTCGTGCTGAAAAAAACATCTTTTTGCAACTAGTTGCACAAACTACTATTGGGCCTCTTGAAAGAAGGATTTCGAGCTACTTAATATGAGGCTTCTGAGTATCTTGGAAGGACGCTTCTGAGGCTTTCGAGAGTACGGTTCTAAGCCTCTTGAAAAAAGAAATCCGAGCATCTTTCAGGGAGGGCTTCCGAGCCTCTTAAAAGGAACGTTTTTACTATTTAAGGTAATATTTTCAACCTAAAAACCTTTTCTGACTTTTTTTAAATTATTTGAAACAAGTAATATTTAATCATATAAAAACATTTTTCATATGATGAAAATAGTAGAAGTTATACTAAAATTACTGCCAGTCTTACATGTTTTTAAGGTTTATTATGAATAGATCTGGAGCCTTCTTTAGCCGTGTGGAAAGAAGCACTGCTACAAAGCAAGACCATGCTGAGGGTGGCTGGTTTCAATTCCCGGTCTGGTCTAGGCAATCCTCTTGACTTCCCTGGGCATAAAGTATCATCGTAGGCTCATGATATACGAATGCGAAAATGGAAACTTGGCATAGAAAACTCGCAGTTAAAAACTGTGGAAGTACTAAATGAACACTAAACTTCGATCCGGCATATGTCACAGTGATTGATGTCAATAAGAATGCCAATAAGAAGAATTATTATTAAATTTAAAAACATTATATCACTTTTTTGTATTTCAAATCAATAAAAAATCAAAACTACGAACTTGTTCAAAGTAGTATTTATGTTTTTTATTTCAAACTTGATTTGAACTATAATGGACGTCTAAATTGTGTGACCACCGTGGATAACAGTTTACTTGCATACTGTTCGTGGCTATCTGGCTATCTGCTATCTACGAAAACCATTTTTTTTTGTTAAATATCTTGGCTGTGCATATGCACAGCATATGTTTCAAAATGGACAAATTGATATGAAATTTGCGAAAAAGAATCCACGTGTCTTGGAGGGACTCGAACCCTCAACCTCCTTCCCGAGTCCTCCTCCTACTCGAGTCCCTCCAAGACACGTGGATTTTTTTTCGCAAATTTCATATCAATTTGTCCATTTCGAAACATATGCTGTGCATATGCACAGCCAAGATATTTAACAAAAAAATGGTTAATTGTAATCAAGTGTCGGTCTTCCACCATCATTAGTAGTCTGAGTACATGCGACCGCTTACGTAAGGCAATCAAACTCAACAAATGCTTTAGCCAAGCAAGCCTTTGGCACAGCAGAGTGCGATTGATTCGCATTCTATACCAGCTCGCCCAGCCCGTTGCTGGGGGGCATGGAGTGTGATCCTCTCGTTTAATAAACAATGTGCACTCGCTCAACTGTGGATATACAACAGTAAAGCACATGTGGAGATTGGACAAATCTCGCTTAACTTTTCAAAAGGACCTAAGTAACATTTTTTTCATAAATTAATTTGAATAGCGAACAACAGAACAACATGAAAGCTATTGATTGCAGTATTCAAATTAATTCATGAAAAAAATGTTACTTAGATCCTTTTGAAAAGTTAAGCGAGAAATCAAGCATCCGAAAGATATTCAATTTGCAATAAAGAGAGCTAACCGCGGTGGAGGTTGGTACTCGGATTCTGATGGCTTTTGCGCAAACGTGACCTTTAAGTGGTCTTGTTGTGTAGGGGCTATCACGCCTCCCAACAAACAACGACAAGCTACAAATAAGCATCTAAGTTGAATTATTGTTTATTTGTAATCTTCATAGCTGAATAAAATGGATGCTGAATAATTCGCTAGACAGATTTCATCTCAGCATTTGTTCCAACTAATATTCGACTTGGCCTATTTATTTGTTTACCACCTATATTTGAGATCGAACTAACGTTTTAGTTTTATCACATTTCAGCACATTGGGGAAGTTTATCAATGTGCTGAACTAATGATTTTCAAAATTCTCTGTTCGACTATGATGTAATGCTCTAAAAGGGTGGTCGAATTTAGTTTGAATAGTAGATTCATAAGCAAGCATTAGACATCCTTCTTAACCGTTGTCCTTCTTAACCATTGGATTTCACCTTTATCGGATCTATCGCACAGTGGAAGAAAACATTATAATATAGTATGCTTTTTCCGTTTGAAAAAAAATCGCGAAGGCTTGAATTAATGGTATTTGGATAGGAAAATAATAATTTTTTTTCAAGACATTGTTGGAATCATTGGTAAGGAAACTCAGGCTTTTTATATTCGTGGGGTAATACATAATTGTTTCGTGATATACAATTGATTCCTGATCTATAAAGCTGTTGGAGATTAAAACGAACAAAATTGTTGGAGCAATGAAGAAAATTCAAGCAGTTGTTGTAAAGTTGTGCGGAAACGAACACAAACAAATTCATAACAAATCGACCATATTGGATGTCTGTTACAGATTTCCTATGTACTAGTTGTTTTTCTATATGTAAATAAACGTAGTTGTGTAGTTATTTACTCGCTGCCTGTGTGGTATTGATGGCACAATCATTTTGCAACCGGTTATTCAGAGATTCCGAGCAAGGTCGAACATAAATTCATTAAATTTTGATAAACCCCATCATTGGAGACGAATTTTATTTTATCGTTTTGACATTATTTTCTTATATTTTTCCCAGTGTGGAATGGTTATGACTGGCTGAACAATGCTTGAATTAAAAATCTTGTACAGTTATTAACAAACTGTAGTTTGACAAATTGGCTTGTTGATTAAGAGTCCAATTATGATTCATATTCAGCCATACGATTATTTATATTTTGCATTGAGTAAGTCATAACTTACAAATCAAGGATGGCGCGGATGGCAACGTTACCGGCGGATGATCAAATATTAGCAGTTCGAGACCCGATTTAGGAAAATTTTAAAATGATTGTATGAAAATAGCAATTGCAATACGTTCAATGGAGATCTTGATGATGTTACTCTTAATGCGTTAAATATTATTTTCGAAGAATTTACATGTAGCTGAATTAAGGCAAAAGTAAAATGCTTATTAGAGGTTTAACGAATCAGGTAATAAAATTGTTTTCCAAAATGAGATGTTGTAGCTGTATAACTTCTCCAAAATTGTGTGAACAAAGCCTGAACAGAAGTTGCGATAAGAAATAGTACAGACATAATTCAACACAGTGCTGAACTGAATCATCACACTGATGTTAGTTAAACTAGTGAATGTTTGTTGGGCTATCTAGAGAGTAGGAGGTTGAGGGTTCGAGTCCCTCCAAGGCACGTGGATTCTTTTTCGCAAATTTCATATCAATTTGTCCATTTCGAAACATATGCTGTGCATATGGACAGCCAAAATATTTAACAAAAAAATGGTTTTCGTACGGCCGAGTTGCCGAATAATATGCAATTGATTGTCTGAATAGAAGTCCAACAATGTAGCATAGCATACATACGGTGTACTTCGTAGATTAGACACTAGTGATACTCATGTTTTTCTTTTGAAATCCTTATTCAGATTGCTTTCAGAAATCGAGGTGGGTGTGGTCCTTGATTTCAATCTAGGATAAAAATCACAAAAGCATGAGGATTACTACTCCTGGCCACGCTCCACCTTGGGAGAGGAAGGTAGTGTTGATGTAGTACTTACTTAAGGAGAGCCCCCGACTCAGCGACACCCTCATAAGTACCACGGAGTTGGATATTGGGAAAGGTATTCATTGGGTCAGGATTTGCCTGTAGCTGACAATGTGACCGTGGTAGATCTTACACCGTAACACACCACGCAAGGGTGTCTACCCAGCGTTACGGGAATGAATAGAAGTCCAACAATGTTACACTAAAACAAGAATCAACAACCTGTGGTAGACTCTCCAATACCATTGTAACCATTGTATTATTTTCCTTTTAAAACACCCCGTTTAGCTAAAAGACTTCGGCAATGACGACCAGTGATACCAAGTTGAGCGTGACGGGTTGCGTTGACCTCCGATATCCAGACTTCTGATTTGTCTTGGTGTTTTTTATTTCTGCTACAGGGTCGAAAATTCGGTTGACCTATCCCAAAAAATTAAAAAAAAACAGAACAGATTTTTAGGTTAAAAATATCACCTAAAATGGTAAAAAAGTCAAATTTTCACCGATGAAATATTTCAATCGACACAGATCCTTAAAGTAGAGGTAAAAAACTATGATCTAACGACTTAATATCCGAGGTGCATTCACTTTGCATAATAGTTGCCTTTAAACATAGCGTGCAACGTGTACGTGTCAAAATTTGCGAACATTTGTTCCGCACAAGCTGATACCTATTCCAATGATTTTTATTATTACTGTTACGAAACTTTTTATACCATTTATCTCTTCTACGTTTCAGGCACAAAAGATCTAAATTATACCAACTGTTAGAATTATGCAAAGTTACTAACATCTATTCTACTAATTGGTTGGTACAGGATTTCAAAATGTTTGTAAGAATAGTTGATCTTTCAATTATATTACCGGAATTCTCTTGGAAATCCACGTTCGTTTCAACAAGACCCAAAATTGGTTGTTTAGAGTATTTTCTCCAGCACTTCAATTTTATTAAATTACTATCATTATTATAATTGTCGGTAACGTTAATTACTAGCTTTTCACGATCGGTTACTTTTGAATCATTACTCGTATCGCTAGTTACAGAATAAAAATTTGTAGATATTATCAATCATATTATCAATCAAAGTTCTACTGTGCTGAGAAATACGAGTAAAAGAATTCACTTTTTGTTTCAAATTTAAAAAAATCGCTGAACGTTTCAAATGATTCAAATTGGAATCGTCAAATCAATTGATATTTAAATCACCAGCAAGTACACTTAATTTACTTAATTTACTAGGATCTATAAAACCAGTTTTCTAAAATCTCAACAAAATGCTGGTCACTTGCATTAGGAGAGTGACATAAAACACCATAATTACCCATCTGCATGCCACGTAGAACTGCAATGCCTAAGAACCAGTTTCCACCACACATTTCGTTTAGTTGAAGCTTGAACTTAACTGATTCTTCGACATAACCGACAACACTGACAGTGTCTAAAACATGTCAAACAAGAGCTGCACTATAACCCGGAATGCTATACTGATCAAATACTTCAATGTCTACTATATGAGTTTCAGATAAAAACACTAAAAATGAACGTTAATCTTCTGTAATCTTACGAAATGCAACGGAATTTTGTAGACAAACCCGCAATATAAAAATACAAAATCCATTCCATGTCGAGCTACCGTGCGAGATAGTCGTCACTCGTCAGTCTTGTACCTCCGGGTCCTTGTTCGGTTTTTTCCTCGTCGTTCTTTCGAGTTTTTACCGCTTGTGTCAAGTGAAGGATTTCTCTTAGTTGTGACAAGGAAGCGGGGCTTATTTGCGAAGCAATTAAGTATCCGTGAATTGAGTTTTCGCGCGTTTTCTGCAAAAATCGCGTGTTTGCGGAGCCAGCGTCATCGTGCGCATCAGCCAAGTCAATCTTCATCGCTTCATCGCTGCCCCCCGCACGCCGTCGTCTTCCGTGGTGTGCAGGTAGACAGCAGCAAACGTCGATCGGATCATCGCCACCAGTGCAGCCCAAGCCATCCGTTCGCAGTGTGCGGTTGGTGAGAAGAAGACCAACACATACGCCTCGGGCGTCGTACCACGTGCTATCGTCTAGTGCGTACTCCAGCAATCGTAAGCAGCCGTCGACGCAGCAGTAGAAAGCTAAGTGTTTGAAAGTTCCCCTCGTTGTCTCCCTATTCTTTATCATCTTTATCGATAAGTTATTATAGTTAGTTTTTGTTTCTTCCATTCCCCTCCCTGTTAGATAAATAGTTATTTTTGTGTTATTTTTTTTACTCTCCCTGTGATAAGTGTTCTTTAAATAAGTGTGTGTGTGCCTCGCTGCAGCGGGACGCTTGGTCTCCGCAATGCACGAAGGCGAAGGCGGTGGGGGTTCGTCGAATTCCCTATCCAATGACCCTTTGTTGCATTCTGGTGTTCCATCCCAGAGTAGAATGGAAATAAGCAACACTACCACCATAAGTCCAGTGAATAATGGTACTTCTCCCCTCACGACCCTCCGCCTCAAGGCCTACCCTCCCGACTCTAGTGGGCCATATGTTGTTTTTTTCCGACCCAAAGGCAAACGCTTGAATATTAGTCAGATCAGCAGAGATCTGGAAAAGCGATTTTCGTCTGTCATGACCATTGACATGGTCGGGCCCAGTAAGCTCCGTGTCACGGTCAGTGATCGCAAACAGGCCAACGAGATTGCTACCTGTGAGCTTTTCACTCTCGAATATAGAGTTTACTTACCGTCAGCAGCGTGCGAGATCGCGGGGGTGGTGACGGAGGGGAGTATGACATGCGACGATTTGAAACAAGGTTTCGGTCGTTTCAAGAACGCTTCTTTGCCTCCTGTTGCGATACTGGATTGCAAGCAAATGTATTCGGTGTCGCAGGAGGGAGAGAAGCGAGTTTATTCTCCGTCTGATTCTTTCTGCGTCACCTTCTCCGGGTCCGCGCTGCCTGACTACGTAGTGATTGGCAAACTTCGACTACCTGTTCGGTTGTATGTACCGAAGGTGATGAATTGTGTTAATTGCAAGCAGCTGGGCCACACCGCTCAGTACTGCTGCAATAAACCTTGCTGTGCATCATGCGGAGAGAAGCATGTGGGTGGCGCGTGCAAGACGGCACCGAAATGTGTCTATTGCAACGAAGGCCCTCCACATGCTCTTGAAGCTTGCCCGACGTACATACAGCGGCGAATTCACCAGAAACGGTCTCTTCAACAGCGGTCTCGTCGAAGCTACGCCGAAATGCTGCGGAAGGTCGCTTCGCCGGTTGTTTCTGAAACCATCTACTCGTCTCTTCCTTTGGACGATCAAGGTAGCTCTGACTCTGAAATTGGAAATGGGGCCTTTGTTTTCAAAGGCTCAACGAGGAAACGAGTAAAACAAAGCCAGCGTCCCTCGAAAAAGCCTAGAAAACAGCCTCAAAGTGAGCCCCATTCCAACATGGCGAAATCAAACGCAGGTGGAACTCAAAAACGTTCAACTTTTGTGGTTTCACATCAGGATGAACGAGAGTTTCCACCGCTTCCGGGAACATCTTTTTTCGACTTCTCAACCAGAAAGAGAGCATAGAGAGCAAACAGGCGCTCCAATGTTCACACTTCCTGGCATCGTGGAGCTCATCCTCAACTTCTTCGATGCTTCCGACCCCGTGAAGAACATGGTCAAAACTGTTCTTCCTATTCTGACTCCTCTCCTGAAGCAGCTGGCTTCAAAAATGCCCCTCCTCGAGTCATTCGTATCCTTCGATGACTAATTTCGTCGATAAGGCTCATATGATTTCGATTCTACAGTGGAACTGTCGAAGTATTCTTCCAAAATTAGATATTTTTAAATTTTTAGTTAACAAATTACAATGTGATGATTTAGCTTTATGTGAAACATGGCTAACACCAGATGTGAACCTTCATTTTCCTGATTTTAACATCATTCGCCGCGATCGGACAAATCCATATGGAGGGGTGCTTTTAGGGATCAAAAAACAGCACTCCTTCTATAGGGTCGATTTTGCTCCGATGTCAGGCACCGAAGCTGTCGCATGTCAGGTGACTATTCGAGGAAAAGACCTCAGTATCGCCTCGATATATCTTCCTCCAAACACCGCGATATCTCGTAGGGATCTCTCGCACATCTGCTCGGTTATGCCCGAGCCACGGTTGCTCTTGGGAGATTTTAACTCCCACGGAACAGGCTGGGGGGAACTGTACGACGACAACCGTTCACCAATGATATACGACCTCTGCGACGACTTTAATATGTCAATTTTGAATACAGGAGAAGTTACACGAGTGGCACCTCCAGCAAGAGATAGCCGTCTAGATCTTTCCATTTGTTCGAGCTCATTATCGTTGGACTGTACTTGGAAGGAGGTCCAAGATCCCCATGGTAGTGATCATTTGCCGATCGAAATTTTAATTTCCAATTGACATAATCAATCCGCTTCTATCGACCTTTCATATGACCTCACAAAGCACATCGATTCGGGGAACTTCCACCGCGGGAAGAGTACCAGTTTCTATCTGAGTTGGTTATTGACAGCGCTCTCCATGCACAACGCCGGCCGGTGCCAGGAGCTTCGGTTCGTATGAAACCACATAGTCCGTGGTGGGACACTGCGTGCTCACAGCTCTATCGTGAGAAATCCAACGCGTTTAAGGAATTTCGGAAACACGGATCGATCGTTCTTCACAAACGGTACATCGCGCTCGAGATCCAGTTCAAAAAGCTGGTCAAAGTGAAGAAACGTGGATATTGGCGCACTTTTGTTGAAGGTTTATCGCGCGAGACCTCAATGAAAACTCTGTGGACCGTCGGGAGAAGAATGCGCAACGCGTCGTCCGTTAACGAAGATCGTGAAAGCTCGTCGCGGTGGATACTCGATTTTGCGAAGAAAGTTTGTCCGGATTCGGTGCCGGTTAAGCAAGTGTCACGTGATGCTTTTGCTGACAGGGATGATATGGATCGGCCCTTTTCGATGATTGAATTCTCGCTTGCTCTCCTTTCATGTAACAATTCTGCTCCAGGGATGGATAGAATAAGGTTCAATTTGCTCAAAAACCTCCCAGACGTCGCGAAGAGGCGCCTATTGAGCTTGTTCAACCAGTTACTGGAGTACAACATTGTTCCGGATGATTGGAGGCAAGTGAGGGTGATAGCCATCCAAAAGCCTGGAAAACCCGCGTCGGATTACAATTCGTATCGCCCCATCGCGATGTTGTCCTGTCTTCGGAAGCTGCTGGGGAAGATGATTCTCTTCCGGCTAGACGAATGGATTGAATCGAATGGTTTGTTGTCAGATACACAGTTTGGTTTCCGCAGGGGTAAGGGAACGAACGACTGTCTTGCGTTGCTTTCTTCAGGAATTCAGCTTACCTTCGCTAAAACAGAGCAAATGGGCTCAGTGTTTTTGGACATTAAGGAGGCTTTTGATTCAGTTTACGTCGATGTCTTATCCGACAAACTCCACGAGTGTGGACTTTCACCAATTTTGAACATCTATTTGTACAATTTGTTGTCAGAGAAGCGTATGAGTTTTTCTCATGGTGACTCGGCAACTTCACGAATTAGCTACATGGGTCTCCCTCAGGGCTCATGTTTAAGTCCCCTTCTTTACAATTTTTACGTCAGAGACATTGATGAATGTCTCATGCCAAATTGCTCGTTAAGACAGCTTGCAGATGATTGTGTTGTATCCGTTACTCTGATACTCTGGACAATTTGTCTACTTGGGCTTTAAAGCTGGGTATCGCATTCTCTCCGGAGAAAACTGAGATGGTTGACTTTTCAAAAAAACATAAGTTGGCAAAGTTTCCGCTCCAACTGATGGGTAAGACAATCACTCATAGCATGTCTTCTAAATACCTCGGGGTCTGGTTCGACTCGAAATGTACCTTCGGGAAACACATTGTGTATCTGACACAAAAATGCCAGAAAAGAATCAAATTCATGCGAACGATAACAGGAACTTGGTGGGGAGCGCATCCCGAAGATCTTATCACGTTGTACCGAACAACCATTCTGTCGGTTCTCGAATACGGTAGTTTATGCTTCCAGTCCGCGGCTAAAACACACATCACAGACAAACAGACGTAACAGCTTGAACATTTTGCTGAAAAATCCATCGCTCAACTCCTCTACCACCACCTTGCGATCATGTTACACGGAACAATGTTTCGTATGACATTGTCACCAGAAGGCGCTAGAGTGAAATGTCAAACTCGAAGGATTACGACGCTAGCACCTCTAGTTGTGAAAGGCGCAATCAATAAAATTCAAATTGATCGTTGAAGTCATGGTCGATGCTAATTTCTCTAGTTTCTCTAGTTAGTTAGTCTGTTTGTCTGTGCACACATGCTGAAGCTTCAACGGATTCAGTACCGCTGTCTCCGTATCGCGTTGGGTTGTATGAATTCGACTCATACGATGAGTCTGGAAGTACTTGCGGGAGTACTGCCTCTAACAGATCGTTTCGCGGAATTATCGCTCCGGTTCCTCATCCGCTGTGAGGTTCTCAATCCATTGGTCATTGACAACTTCGAGAAGCTGCTCGAACAAAACCCTCAATCTCGATTCATGAGCATTTACCACTGGTGTATGACGCTGGAGGTAAGCCCATCTTCGGTTGACACCAATCGTGCTAATTTCTTAAACTCTTACAGTTCCTCTATTACTTTTGATCTGTCCATGAAGCAGGAGGTTCATGGAATTCCAGACTTTCTTCGTGCGGAGGTCATACCTCCATTATTTGCAAGCAAATACGGGCATGCCAGCGACGAGAGAAGCTTTTTTACAGACGGGTCAAAAATGGATGACTCCACTGGTTTCGGTGTTTTTAACGTTTTTCATAGCGCCTACTTTAAGCTGAAAAAGCCTTGTTCCGTGTATACCGCTGAGCTAGCTGCGGTACACTATTCACTTGAGCATATTGCATCCCTACCTCCTGACCACTTCTTTATCTTCACCGACAGTCTAAGTACCTTGGAGGCTGTTCGGTCAATGAAACCTGTAAAGCACTCAGCGTATCTTCTAACCGGGATACGGAAAGCTTTGAGTGCTTTATCAAAAAGGTCATTCACAATCACCATGGCTTGGGTCCCTTCTC
This sequence comes from Armigeres subalbatus, assembly GCF_024139115.2. Taxonomy (NCBI): domain Eukaryota; kingdom Metazoa; phylum Arthropoda; class Insecta; order Diptera; family Culicidae; genus Armigeres; species Armigeres subalbatus. Next base: position 202,388,246 of record NC_085141.1, on the reverse strand, counting down.
ATTGCTCGATCCCGGGAAATGAGAAAGCGGACTCTTTGGCTAAGGTGGGCGTTATGGCGTTTTCTCATTAGTTCGTCAGGAAACCTTGATCAGCTGGCAGCAGAAATGGACAAATGGGGAGCTGGGTAGATGGCTGTATTTATTTCGCCCACAGGTGTCGAAGCGTCCATGGTTCAAAAAATTGAATATAGGACGAGACTTCATTCGAACCATGTGTCGTCTAATGTCCAATCACTACACTCTAAATGCACATATTTTCAGAGTGGGGCTCTCGGAAAGCAATCTCTGTGTTTGCGGCGAGGATTATCAGGACATTGATCATGTCGTGTGGGCGTGCGAGGAGAATCGCGGCCCCAGATCTGCATTAACTGAACATCTCCGGGTCCGAGGAAAACAACCAAAGCCTATTACAGAAGTGTTGGCGGGCCTTGATCTCGAATACATGTCCCTCGTCCACCAATTTGTGAAAGTTGCTGATGTAAGATTGTGATCTTAGTCTGCCCACCTTCTTGTCTGTCGTTCCCCATATCGAATGTCTTCCTCTTGTTGTTCATTTCAATGTCGGTCGTTAACCCCTTTCGTATGTCTTCCTCTCATTGTTGTCTCCCAAAAAAAATGTTTGTCCCGTTACAGATGTTAAACATCGCCAAGAATGTCAACTTTGTGAACATCAGCATCGTAATTACTTAAGCACCCTAAATTCCCTTCCTTTCCTACTATATTATTGTATTCCCTAACCTCGACCAAACCGCGAGTCTTTCGGTTCCCCAAAACTAACATTATGTTTAAGATTTAAGAAATTGTTAAACTTGATTTCGGCTCCGTAACGCTTCACGGCAATTGAGTCTCCAAAATAAACGAAAGATTAAAAAAAAAATACAAAATATTGAAGTTTCTTACATTTCTACTTACGTGACTTATCATCGGATTGAAAATCATGCAGGTTTAATAAATGAGTTCCAAGTGCCTTAGAGTTGGATGAATGTCTGATTGGAAAATTGGCAAGGCGAGGCCAGGGTTGGACTGCTGCCTGGCCTGTTAAAATGTGCCTATTGGAACCACAGAAAGTTTTAGCCGGGTCCCAGGTTATCTTACTTGCCTCGATCCCCTCGGCTGTGCTCAATGCTCATGTACTTTTTCTAAAATTCCGGCATCTGGCTAGTTCTCAGACTTCTTTACTCGAATCCTCCTGACTGTCCACGGAATCGAAGGTTGCCCACTAATTTCGGTGACGGAAACTTCCACATTGATGGTGTCCGGACTACTGGCGGCTATCGCAGGGGACGCTTTCGAGCTTTGCGCCGACTTCGTCTTCGGGTTGCAGAAATGGTCCGACAGTTTTGGTGGTGGATGGCGTCCGCACTTGCGGTGCTCTGTATACCTGAAGCACTTCCTTCTTCTTTATTCTTTCTTCAGCAGGTTGGTTGTTCGAGTACCGGCATCAGTCCCATGAATTCGGCTGGCAGAAGACTTCCGGTTCGCCGGCGCCTCGACAATCCGAGGTCAAAAACTGCGCTGAATTTTCACCCAAGCTGACGCTAATTCGCTGAGCCCATCTTCATCCACGCTGTACCTCCGACATTATATATTATCCTCCCTTGGGACAGGCATTCCTTTATTTTATCTTTATTATAGAGAATTTCAGCCCTAGGCTGGCTCATGTCTGGGAGGCATTCCTCTTCGTAATTCCGCAAACCTTAGCCATCTCTACCTCTACCATAACACACGTCGGGCAGAAAGGTGACGACGCACATGGCCATAGTGGTGCAGATATTGGCGCAATTAGTCAGGTCCGGACAGAAACTGTGTGAGGTAAAAGTACACCTTTCCATGCTTCCTGTTCACCCAGGTCGACACATTGGAGATGAGCCGGTAATGTTCTTGACCCTTCATTGGGAACTAATTTGGATGAAGTGAGATTTATCAATAAAATATTTAAAAACATGAAAGCCCCGGGTGATGACGGTATTTTGTACATACTTATCAAAAAACTTCCAGGATCTATTTATCCATTTTGGTTAAATTATCTAACAAAATTTAATGTTATCAATTGGCATACTTCCCAGATAAATGGAAAAATGACAAAGTTGTTCCAATTTTGAAACCGGACAAAAATCCAGCTGCGGCTTCTAGTTATCGCCCAAAAAGTTTGCTTTCTTTAATAAGCAAACTGTTTGAAAAGATTATCTGTATATATAAAAATGAAATGGTCTGTGTTCGTATCCGCATAACTCGAAAACAGCTGGATGGATTTTCTCCATTCCTTCAGCAAATATGTTCGTTATCATTTCCGACGGGTTTGTATGATATTCCCTAATGCGAAAATCGCGAGTAAGGCTGTGAAAAAACTAAAATTAAGGAACGGTATGGAATCTCGCTTGGGCAGTTCACAACGCGCATTGTTGCCTACTATGCAGGACAAAGTCTGCCGAGTACTAGTTTTAAACAGAATGATGGTTCATATTAATGACTATACCATTTTTGCTGATGAGCAATTTTGTTTTCGACTACCCATCAGTTGTTAAGAATTACGAACTTAATTAGACTCAACAAATCAAAAGGATATTTAACTGGAGTTTCTCTTTTTGATAAAGAGAAAGGATTTTAGAGTGCAAAATTATTGAATTTTAGTTTTTCTCTGCGCATTATTAAACTGGTCCAACATTATTTATTAGATTGCTCACTGCAGATGAACTATCAGAACTCTAAATCTTATAGATTACCTGTTAGACCTGGTGCTCCCCAAGGTAGCATACTAGGGCCCATATTGTGTAATATTTTTACTTCTAACTTACCTGAATTTCCATCAGGGTCCGCGTAACCTTCACGTCGCTTGTAGTAGATTGCAGTTTGGATATTTTTTCCACTTACTTGCAATAAATTTAAATTTAAATTACAAACGGATGAAAGTATTTACAATTCAATGAAAATTACAATCCAGATGAACAGATTTCTACGTAATATTCCCTGATTGATTCATTTACATGCCGGACTTGGTGACCGGCGGGTTGTGCGTCAGTAGCTCGAGGATTCCACATCCAGTAGTAGCATCGTCGGGAGCCCTAAGTTAATTCAAATAATTTTTTTTGAAGGGTGTGCCTTAAACATTAGGTTCCATTCCCTTTTCCGAAATGGACACCTATGTTGGGAATCAAGCTGTCTATACTATTTGTCTATATGTACATGTTTTCCAAACAGTACAAAGAGTTAATTAAATAAATTTTCAATATGCTTCAAGACCATCATGGAGAACAAGCTGCAGCAGAGCTCTTTACAGCCACGACCACTGCGACTGTTGGCTGCAGAGCCAACGGAAAATTTCGACAAAAAAGGTACTTTTGTATAGAGGCCTGGATAAGAGAAATGCGGATAGAAGATATGACTCTGCCAACACTGCAGACTGCAGTCAATCTTCTTCATCAAAGACCTACACATGAAAAGAAAGAAATGGTTTATGTAGATAAAATCTCACAATCCGCTATTTAATGTGTCCACATCACCTAACAATAGAATTCAATAAACAATGCAATTTTATTTTATAATCTATAAATGACTTGCATATTTTATTGCAAACTAATGTAAAATTCATTAAAATTTGTTTATTCAAAAATGGTATAAAATCGAATTTAGCCGTTTTCAGTATTTGATCCAACATATTGGCTGCTTGACAGGTCTCCTGCTCGATTGGCTGCTGTTTTTTGACGGTTTGATTGGCGGCACATACCTATCCGCGTTTCTCTTATTCAAGACTCTACTTTTGTACCATTGTAGCACAGATTTGTTTTGATACAAACTAGAGGCCTGAATACAAACTAATACAAACTAATTTTATTTCACTGGAAAGCTTTTTTTGCTGGTTTTCAGCAAATTCTCTAGAGGGTATTTTAGAACCAAAATCTAGAAACAAAAATAAACAAAATTTATTTTAATATTTACCAATGAATTGATTGTTGACGAGCTCGGTGGTCTAGTGGCTACCAGGTGGGTGGCACGACGCACTGAGGAGTATTTCAGCCCAAATCCTGGCCAAAAGACAAAAACATTTTTTAGATATTCCAATGTATTATTTTTCGTTTTTGCACTCTCAAATAGTAATACTAACTTGCCATGGGAACTTTCAAACAATCTTGGTTAATTGTAAGCAATGCTGGCTGCCAAAACTTCACCATAATTTACATGCCAATTTTATCGCAATTGACCATAAAAAATGTTTTATTGTGTTTTTTGGATTTTTAATGATTTTCAAGGTGAAAATCAATATAGGTACTAATAATGAGGGTATGTAAAACGTTTTCAAGCATGATTCGGCCTAAAATTGTTTTTAGGTGATCTTAAATGATGATTTTAATTGGTAGCTTTCTTCTACCTTTTTTACAAAAATATGATAAAACTTTTGATTAGGTTCCAAACCCTATCAAGCAACAAAATTGTCAGCGTCGGAAAGATTGAAGTTTCCTTAATAAGCTCCACGAAAAACATTTCACGCATCCTCACGCAACCATTACTTGTTTTTATTTGAATATAGTGAAGTTTGCTAGAAAAATTAAGATTTTTTTAAATATTTAATTTAAGTATTTATGATTTTGAGCGACTAAGTTCACACAAATGGTTGCTTCCACGTAGACTTCGATGAACGATCCATAAAAAGCATACGCATTTTTCGGATGTAAAAAGTTGTTAGGCGGTTGATTTGCACTTCGAATTTATTTGATCTGCTCCAGTGTAATATCGATGTATCCAGGGACTTTTACATTATCCGATGACAAATTTATACAGTAGAAGTGAACAAACAAAATACTTCTTTTCGGGAAATTTAGTGAGTAATAATTGACGAATGAAAATTATCATAAAAATCATACTCATTGGGGGAGTCAGAGGTAGTCACCACTCGTCGCAAGCACGCTGTAGTTCTCAAAGGCAGCGTACTTGTGCCAAGTGATGCTCTATCAAATAACAATAACTGACCCCGCCAGTGGTCATATATCACTGCTACATCAATACAAAGAGCACAAAAACAAAAAAGATTACGCTTTACTGCTTATTGTATGCATTTAAAGAGGACAAATGATTGACATAGTTTTGGCCACGCTTTTACACTACGTATTCCTTTGTGCGATGCCATGTTTTTGCAGCCAACATCTCAGTGTAAAATTCATGATAGTATGTGTTTTGTTTACAAACATCACATTTGATTCTCATTAGGATACAGAACTGTCAGTGGGATACGGTCGCGCAATGTTGGCTGCAAAACAAACCTATTGTATGAGATAGGGATGCCACCGGACTACTGGCTACCGCTTCTGCCTTATAAGCAGGAGGTCGTGGGTTCAATTCCAGGCTCGTCCCTTTCCTACTTTGTATTTCTATCTTAATTCTTTCTGTGTTTCACGTTCTACCAAAACGATTCCTACTGTTATAACCTTCCACAGAATCCCAAAACCTCCCGTGGCACATATGAAAGGTCGTAGAGCTCTCTGCATCTTTCTTAAGTAAGTGTCCAACTAACCATCCTTCCCCTTCCTCAGCATTCGCAAGGACGTGGCCAGGATAGATCTCGACTATCGAAGAGTGCATTGCTTCCATCTAAGAGATAGTGATTAGTTCCAATTCAATACCTGTGGTAACGGATGAAAGTGATGCTACTCTCATACAATGGTCTTGGCTTGTACCACCTACGAGCTACGAATTTGTGCGAATTGCCCAATGCTAATGCTAATAAATTGATGACATACGTTCATCAATTCCTTTAATTCTACGCAAAAAAGAAGGGTATAAGTTTTTTGTAATGATGTCAATTTATTTAGCATATTTTTTATTCCTTTCAAGGATTCATGAGACAATTGAAGCAGAGTCATTTTTTCTATTATCGAAAGCCGAAGATGTTCCCGACAGGCCGTCCCATTCCCAAAATAGATTTTATCGTTAATACGATTTTTAAAATTTACCAAAACCAGCATTGTTATAACTGGTGTTCAAACACTACACAAACATTTCCTGCCGCGAATTCCTGCCATTGTATCAGAGGCAAACGTTATCGAGCTCGATATAAACCGCATTTTGAAGGACTAAGATCAACTTTTCACAATAAATGCCAGGCAAACAATTGATTGAACTTTTTTCAATGTATCTATGGCATTTATTTTTAATTTAATGTATAAAAATGGCGAGAATCTTTTTGAAAAACCGACTCAAACCGCGCGAAAACTGTTACAAGGAAAAAAGCCAGAGAAAGCTTCAAAGTATTCATTTTTTTTAAAGAACTGCTTTAATGAAACTCCAGAAAAACTTTGATCTTGCAAATTTTTCAGCAAACGAAACGAACTTTACTGAATCTCCTGTAAAATAAAATTTGCTGAACTATTTTCAGCATTTTGTTTTGCTGGATCGAAAAATCGAATTTTGGTTTGTAGTTCCTTAAATAAAAATGTTACATGTTTACCATTACGTATATTATCGGTTATATAACATTCGAAATTGTTCATTTGTTTGTAGTTTTTGTAGTGTGTTATGAACCACAGTAGTAGAGCAACAGGGATTCCCTTCGAAATGGTATTTTTTTCCCCAACTTTCTCATATTCATGTTTCCAAATAGGTCATCATTCGACTTTGGTTTCATGTCAAATACGGCAACAATCATTGTTTCAACTAACGACTTTATTGTTAATAATGTGAAAACAAACTATTAATTAGTTGCGACGAGACGAACGCATGGAGAAAACTGAACTGCGCAAAAAAATCTTATTCGACTAAATGCTGAGGTCATATTAAAAATTTAGAGGCAGTACTCGTCGATAGAAAACCCTTCCGCACGCGATGGCATATGTGCAAATCGATGCTGGGTCATTAGTCCGAAGGCCGTAGGCCGAAGGTCATTAGGCCGAAGGCCATTAAGCCGAATGGTCATTAGGCCGAACGATCATTAGGCCGAATGGCCATTAGGCCGAATGAGAACTGGGGAGTGACAAGTGAGTTGTGCGAAGTGAGGAAGAAGTAGAACGGAAGAAGGAAGAAGGAAAAAGGAAGAAGGAAGAAAGAAGAAGGAAAAATAAATAAAGAATAAGAAAGAAGGAAGACGAGAGAAAAAAGAAAAAAAACGGGAGAAAGAAAAAAGAAGAAGGAAGAAGAAAGAAAATAGAAAGAAGAGGGAAGTAGAAAAAGGAAGAAGGAAGAATGAAGAAGGAAGAAGGAAGAAGGAAGTAGGAAGAAGGAAGAAGGAAGAAGAAAGGAAGAAAGAAGGAAGAAGGAAGATGGAAAAAAGAAGACGGAAGAAGGAATAAGAAATAAGGAAGACGGGAGAAAAAATTAAAAAACGGAAGAAAGAAAAAAAGAAGGAAGAAGAAAGAAGAGGGAAAAAGAAAAAAGGAAGAAGGTGTAGCAAGTACGCCATATTTATTTATTTATTTATTTCAATGTTTAGTTTATCTTTGTAAATATATTTATTTTGTTATTTATTTAAATTATAAAACTTTGCATGTATAGTTGCGTCTTTTGAAATAAATCTTTGTCTTGGATCACCGCAAGAATAGTCTAGAAGAAGTACGCCAGGTAACTTGCTACAAAGGAAGGAAGAAAGAAGAAAGAAAGAAGGAAAAATAAAGAAAGAATAAGAAAGAAGGAAGACGGGGAAAAAAAGAAGATAAAACGTAAGAAAGAAAAAAAAGAAGAATGAAAAAGGAATAAGAAAGAAGGAAGAATGAAGAAGGAAGAAGGAAGAAGAAAGAAGGAAGAAAGAGGAAGGAAGACAGAAGAAGGAAGCAGGAAGAAGGGAGAAGGAAGAAGGAAGAAGGAAGGAGGAAGAAAGAAGAAGGAAGAAAGAAGAAGGAAGAAGGAAAAAAAAGAAATAATAAGGAAGAATTAAGAAAGAATAAGGAGGAAGGAAAAAGGAAAAAGGAAAGAAGGAAGGAAGAAGAATGCAGAAAGAAGAAGGAAGAAGAAAGAAGGAAGAAAGAAGGAAGAAGAAGCGGAAAGAAGAAGGAAGAAGGGAGAAGAAATAAGTAACATAGAAGAAGGAAATAGGAAGGAGAAAGAAGGAAAGGCGAAAAAGAAAAAATAGGAAGAAGAAGGAAAAAAAAGACAGATAGAAGAAGAAAGAAGCAAGAATGGAGAAGGAAGCAGGGGTAAGGTGAACAAAGAACTTCTCATTTTTCAATTTTTGCTTCTTTTTGCTAATTCGGCCTAATGGCCATTCGGCCTAATGACCGTTCGGCCTAATGGCCATTCGGCCTAATGACCTTCGGCCAAATGGCCTTCGGCCTAATGGCCTGACACCGTGCAAATCATACCACCTTCCTTTTGCCAGTGAAGATATATCAGCTTCTACACTGATATTCTTCCCTCCCCCTTCATACGGGAGTTTGGCAGAAGGAAGGTCGAGCTATACCATCACAAATATTGCCCTCCGCTCGCTTTCAAATCGACATCTATAAAAAAACATTCTTCATGCCTGCCGTATCCTAACGGAACTATCAATTCTATATTTTCGCCTCGAATTCTATCACGAACATGTACGTCTAAGTTTGGAAGATGATATTAGCTTTTCCATATCATTGTAAACTATACATATAGGGGAACGGTTCGGCACTTCATCCCATAGCTCCTATTTCCATCCCATGAAAAACAAAGCAATGAAAAGGAATTTGGGTTGTTTCTTATTTTTGTGATTTTTTCACCAGTGAGCACGCGTGTTAGCTAAAAGAAGCGACGAGATTGGTGCTGTATTTCTTTGTTTTGCGATGAATATATGTTCAGTGAGATGAAAAACGGTACAGTTCCCCTATTACATGCTGATGCCATTTTCTACTAATTAGAACTCTATACTGTGGCACTCAAAGATAAACATAATCATCAAGCTGATAAGCAGTGTTCTATTGAAAATTCGAATATATTTATGTAATTAATCAAATTATTAAATACAATGTAATGCATATAAACAAGTGTACAAGTATACAATCTTCTCTTATATAGAAAAATAGCTTGGTTTGTGAAAATGGCTAGGAAGTAGACTCTTTAGGGGTTTTGAAGAAGTCTACGTTAGTCTACGAAGTCTACGGGTGGAGTATACTAAAAGTCTACCTATACTTTTTATTTTTCTTATTTTTTTAAAACGATCTGTCTATACAGCACCTTTGTGCGTTTAGAGATTGTAGATTTTTTTTAATTGAAAATAGCCCAAAACACTAATCGACTTGAGCCACCTCGAAGTTTCATCTGAATTAGCTGAAAATTTGACAGGAGGCTTATTTTAGTAAAAGAATTGTGATTCTGTGCTGACCGGTTGAATTTTTGATACTTTTTGAAAACATGAAGAGGTCTAATATATAATCCTTCTGTAATTATCTAGTCCATTTGTTACCACAAGTCCTGAAACAATCCAGAATGTTTCTGTTATTTCGATTGCGTACATTTCGCACAAAAAGGTGCTGTATAGATTGTTCTTTTTAATTTTTTTTATTAAAATATAAAGTCTACGTAGAATTTTGTTATACTCACCGGTATACCCCCCGGCCCCTTCGTTGACTAACGTAGACTTTTTCAAAATCCCAACCCCAAAGCAAATACGTGATTTATGGACAGCTTCCTAGCCATTTTCAATTTATGCGAATACCAACACAAACCAAGTCACTTTTCTTTATAAGAGAAGATTAGATGCATTTTATAAACCTTATATTTCTTAATTGATTTAATTATATAAATATTTTTGACTTTTCAATAAAACACTGCTTATCAGGTCATTGATGATGGAATTTGAATTTGCACGTAGAGGAACTGTTCCGTTTTCGATCTCACTAAACATCTCATCGCAAACCAAAGAAATACAGCACCATTCTCATCGCTTCGTTTTACTAACATGCATGCTCACAGCTGAAAAAATCACAAAAATGAGAAACAAATCAAGTTCCTTTTCATTGCTTTGATTTTAGGATGAAAATGGGAGCTATGTGATGAAATGCCGAACCGTTCCCCTATTACTTGTTGTTTGTATAGTTTGTTTTCACATTATTAACAATAAAATCGTTGTTGAAATAATGATTGTAGCCGTTTTTTACATGGAACTAGAGTAGAATGCTGACCCATTTGAAATTAATATGAGAAAGTTACGAGAAAAAAAAATAATTGCTATGTTGATGGAAATCCCTGTTGCTCTGCTACTGTACTAATTCTCCATAATACACTACAAAAACTACAAGCGAAGCAACTTCAGTTCAATTTCTAATGTTATATAACCGATAATATACGTAATCTTAAACATGTTTCATTCAACATTTTTATTTAAGGTCCTATCAAAATAAATCTTTGCTACAATGTTGGGTACATTTAAGCCGAAACCAAAGCTCCAATTCGTTCAAACAAAGATAATTCGAATAACATTTGAATGAAAATCCCCCTGAGAGATCTTTTCGCCTCCTGTCGTCCTCATGGGGACCTTGTCAAATACAACACATCTGTTATCATCTATCAGTGTTATGAACGAAAGACTCGAAAGGGAGAAAATGTATAGCATCACCACCACGGGTAATACCACTGACACTGACTGACTGCATATATTGTACGGCTGCTGGCGGATAAAAGAACTGATATAGATGCGATCGCAGCGTTGGTTGACTTTGCAAGCGCCAAACCGAGCAGACGATGATTCGATTCCGTAGGAAAATTAAAGACAGATAGAAAAAATGCAACTTTGTATTTTACAACTCAAGCGAGGAATTATATTTGCGAGGGTTCGGGTGCTCGTTTTCAACACGTGTTCTAAGCCAATCTTGCCTTGTGCCATAGATGTGAATCTAAGAGCTCCGTACGTTTCGGATGGATTCAGATTGACATTTAAGATTCAAATTATCAAAATCAGGCAGGCGGAACAAAAACAAAACTTTCATTGATAAGATTTCTATTTTTTTAAATAAAGTTTAAAACTGTTACTAATTACCATACTGTTGTATGGCTAATTATTTCTTTGTGATATGAATGACAACTCTTTATTTATTTTACTATGTTCTGAACACTCAGATGCGAATATGTACACTATGTGGAAGGTTTTGATTTGAAAAAAATGTAGGATAGAGAACCATTTGGGCAGCACCCCCTATTCCCGTACGCAACGTTTATTACTCGAGTGCATTAAAACCTAATTACTTGTTTTTTGGTACATGGTTAGATTCTGTCGATATCTAGTGATGTACAAAAAATCAAGCCATTTGGTTAGAACGCGGTCGAGTTATTAACGTTGAGGACGGGAATAGGGGGTGCTGCCCAAATGGTTCCGCTCCCTATTGGAGGTAACCACTTTCCTTCGATGGAACTCTTTAATTATATTTTTACAAGTTGCATTAGGGGCCCTCCTGGGTTCGATTCCCGGTGCAATCTAGGCAATTTTTGGTTTGGATGTTGTTTGGATTCTACGCCAAATAACTGAGAGACCTGTGTCATCTGCAAACAAAGATATTTGACACCTTGGTGGTAAATCAGGTAAGACAGAAGTAAAAATGTTATACAATAAGGGTCCCAGTATGCTGCCTTGGGGAACACCAGCTCTTACAGGTAATCTATCAGATTTGGAATTCTGATAGTTTACCTGCAGTGAGCGATCTGATAATAAATTTTGGATCAGCTCAATAATGTACAGAGGAAAATTAAAATTCATCAATTTTACAATCAAACCTTCATGCCAAACAATGTCAAATGCTTTCTCTATATCAAGAAAAGCAACTCCAGTCGAATATCCTTCAGATTTGTTGAGCCGAATTAAATTCGTAACTCTTAATAACTGATGGGTGGTGGAATGCCCATGGCGAAAACCAAATTGCTCATCAGCAAAAATAGAATTGTCATTAATATGAACCATCATTCTATTCATAATATTTTTTTCAAACAGTTTGCTTATTGAAGAAAGATAACTTGAAGATAACTAGAAGCCTCAGCTGGGTTTTTGGCCGGCTTCAAAATTGCAACAACTTTGGCGTTTTTCCATTTATCTTAGTTTGTAGAAAATACCATCATCACCCGAGGCTTTCATATTTTTAAATTTTCTAGTAATAGATCTCACTTCATCCAAATTAGTTCCCAACGAAGGGTCGAAAACATAATCTTGATTGAGAATGTCTTCGAAGCTCCGTGTAACCTGATCCTCAATTGGACTAGTGAGACCTAGACTAAAATTATGGGCACTCTCGAACTGCTGAGCAAGTTTTTGAGCCTTTTCGCCATTTGTTAATAAAATTTTATTTCCCTCTTTAAGCGCTGGAATTGGCTTTTGAGGTTTTTTAAGAATTTTCGTTAATTTCCAAAAGGGTTTCGAACTGTGATCCAACTTCGAGACATTATTCTCAAAATTGGTATTTCTCAGAATAGCGAAACGTTTTTTAATTTCATTTTGCAAATCTCGCCAAATAACTTTCAACGCGGGATCGCGAGTTCTTTGGTATTGCCTTCGCCTCACACTTTTTAAGACGGATAAGTAGCTGAAGATCATCGTCAATAATAATGGAGTTGAATTTAATTTCACATTTAGGAATTGCAATGCCTCTGGCTTCGACAATAAAATTTTTCAAAGATACGAGAGTATTATCAATATCACTTTTGGTATCGAGAGGAATATCAACATCAAAATTCCTATCGATATAAGTTTTATATAAATCCCAATCAGCTCTATGATAATTAAAAGTAGAGCTGATTGGATTATAAATGGCTTCTTGTGAGATTTCAAATGTCACAGGAAGGTGATCAGAGTCAAAGTCAGCACGAGTTACCAATTGGCTACACAGCTGACTTGAACCCGTTGAAACCAAATCAATTGTCGAAGGATTTCGAGTGGACGAAAAACAAGTTGGGCCATTGGGATATTGAATAGAATCCCGCAAAACAATCTTCAAATAAAATTTTGCCTTTGTAATTGCTTTGAGCATTATTCCATGAACGGTGTTTGGCATTGAAGTCACCAATTACGAAGAATTTTGATTTGTTGCGAGTCACAATTTGAAGATCAGCTTTCAACAAATTCTTTTGCTGCCCATTGCATTGAAAAGGCAAGACGGCTGCAATAAAAGAGAATTGTCCAAAATTTGTTTCAACAGAAACTCCCAAGGTTTCGGATACTTTGGTTTCAAACGAAGAATATAATTTATGTTTGATACGTCTATTAATTACAATGGCGACCCCACCACAGGCGCTGTCAAGACGATCATTTCGGTAAATAAAATAATTTGGATCTCTTTTGATAAAAAGACCTGGTTTTAAATATGTTTCAGTTATAATGGCAATATGCACATTATGAACTGATAGGAAGTTGAATAATTCATCTTCCTTACCCTTTAGAGAGCGGGCATTCCAATTTAAAATTTTCAAAGAATTATTTGGATCCATTAAAACGAAGTCCAATAACAATTCTTTGAGTAAATTTGATACCAACCTGAACTGCTTCAGTTTTGGTATTTGCTTTGAACATTGCATCAATCATGTGATGCAATTGATCATTAAGAAAATCAAAGTCGGAAGCAGACATGCTACCTCCCGAGCAGCACACAGGTTGTATGACATTCGCCAGAAAGTCATTTGCCAGAAGGCCTTTTGCCAGAATCAATTTGCCAGAATGGACCATTCCCCAGAAAGTCGTTTGCCAGAATGCACCATTCCCCAGAAAGCCATTCGCCAGAATGTACCATTCCCCAGAATGGACCATTCCCCAGAATGTACCATTCCCCAGAATGGACCATTCCCCAGAATTGGTCATCACCACGCGTTTGCCCAGTATGCGCAATAATTCTTAACGCCATGAACTTTTGGCATAACTATGAACAGCGTTAAAAGAGAGGGTCATTTGGCATAAGGGACATTTTTTATAATTTTGCTTTGTTGTTGTCGATAATAGAATTGAAAATACCTAATCTGTACATAAGACGTATGCATACATAAGCCGAGTATAGCAGCTTGCCTAGATTGAGCCAAAAATGGCGGATGTGATCCTTTCTTTCAAAATTTTTAATAGGTGTTTGGTATTGGCTATTTAATAGGTGTTTGCCCGGATTCAGGCAATGGTGGGTGCGATCCCTTCTTTCAAAATAAGTGCTTCCCGGATTAAGGTAATGGTGGATGTGACTCCTTCTTTAAAATTAGGCGCAATGGTAGATGTAATTCCTTCTTTTAAAGTAGGCGCTTGCCCGGATTGAGGCAATGGTGGATGTAATCCCTTCTTTAAAAGCAATCGCTTGCCGGGAGTAAGGCAACGGTGGATGTGAACCCTTCTTTAAACATAGGTGATTGTCAGGATTAAAACTATGGTGGATATGATACCTTTTTTGAAATTAAGCGCTTGCCCGGGTTAAGACAATGGTGGATGTGAACCTTCCTTCAAAAATAGGTGTTTGCCAGGATTAAGGCAATGGTCGATATGATCCCTTCTTCAAAAAAGGCGCTTTTCCGGATAAGGGTAATTGTGCATGTGAAATTGTGCATGTGTAATTCATTTTTTAAAAGAAGGCGCTTACTCGGATTAAGGCGCTTACTCGGAAAATCTGACAGAAAATATATGGGCTAACTGTCAAATTTGCCGATTCCGTCGCCGTTCCGTTGTATTGCGTTTGGGGCTTTAGAAACCTCACGGTCAATAACTGTGGAAGTACTGAATGAACACTAAGCTGCGAGGCGGCTATGTCCCAGTGGGATGTAATGCCAATGAAGAAGAAGATGTTTTTTCTCCTTTAAACGTAGGTGGTTGCCCGTGTCCGTGTTTGAATATGTCAATTGTGCATATGATTCCTTCTTTAGGAATAGACATTTTGCCTAGACTTGTAGATATAACTTCTTCAATGAAAGCAAATGGCGTCTAGTATGGCTTAAAATGATATTATCCAATTGTAGATATGATTTAATTTTTGAAATAAAATCTGCTTCCGGAATGAGACGAAGAAATATGATATCCATTCGTAAACAGTTTGTTTGTATTAGACAAATATGTTTTTTTTTATATATAGGATCTATCTTTCTGAAAATTGTCTAATATGTTGAATAATCCCTTTTATGAAAATTAATTATACCGCAAATCCCTTCATTACTAAATAATGCCGAATCCAATTTTTTTTCTATTCTTAAGCCATCAATAATTATTGGAATTTCCAGTTTTACTATTTCTAGGGAATGGTACATTCTGGCAAATGGTCTATTCTGGAGAATGGCTTTCTGGCATATGGTCCATTCTGGCAAAAACCATTCTGGCAAATTGATTCTGGCAAATGTCATACAATCAGCACACATGTTGTAAACAAGTTTAAATTACTCATATACGACCAAATTCAGTTATATATGAGTTACCTCAACCCAATCGGCATGAATTGTGTTGCTAGGGCTGAGTCGTCAAAACGAACGTTATTTCCCGTTGAAGAATGGGTATGAAAGTCATTCATCGTCGGTAAATTTTCGGAAATAAAATTTTGCCTGCCAGCAGCGATGCTAGCATAGGAGGGCGTATTTGAAAAATTAGAATTCGACGAACTGCTCGTTACCCGTTGAGAGGTAGGAGCAAAATTTGTTCGTTGATTGTGGTGGGTATGAATTACTCGACCGGCAAATGATTGCGGATTTTGAGCGTTTGAAATATGTTTACCCGGCGAATATGGGATCCTATTGGAATTTCCCGTCATCAATTTTGCACGGGAAGTCAAAACTTTTTTGCGTGAAGGGCATTCCCAGAAATTGGATTTATGATTGCCCCCACAATTGGCACATTTAAATTTATTGGAATCTTCTCTCACAGGACAAGCGTCCTTAACGTGAGAGGTTCCACCACAAATCATGCATTTAGTATCCATGTGGCAATGTTTAGTTCCGAGACCCCACTTTTGGCACTGCGGAAATGTTCCCATGTAACACGGACATGGGACATAATACAGGCCTTTTCCAAACTTTTCATATTATTTAGTTCACTTTTGTTAAAATGAACTAAATAAAATTCTTGAGAAATACCCCTCTGGGAAGTACCAGAGCGAGATTTCTTTTTCATCTTAAATACTTGGACTGGTAAAAATCCAAGTAATTCAGAAATTTAAATTTTGATCTCATCCAGTGATTTGTCGTCACTGGGGAGACCTTTCAAAACAACTTTGAACAATCGCTCAGTTTTGTCGTCGTATGTGAAGAATTTATGGCGCTTCTCAGTTAAATACTGGAGAAGACGTTTGCGATCGTCAAAGGATCCCGGCAAAACGCGGCAGTCACCCTTCCTAGCAATCTGGAATGAAACCTTGATGCCCTGAAGGTTACTCAAAATCTCATTCCTAAAGCAGAAAACTTGGCAACAGATACCACAGTTATTTAGTTATTAGTTAGTTATTTAGTATCAGTATTTTTGTCTCCCTGTGATAAGTGTTTTTTTTTAATTATTGTGTGTGTGCCTCGCTGCAGCGGGACCTTCGGTCTCCACAATGCGCGAAGGCGAAAGTGGCGGGGGTTCGTCACATCCCTTGTCCCATGATTATTTGTTGCATTCTGGTGTTCCTAACCAGAATATAATGGAAACCAACAACACGAATATCATCCCTCCAGTAGCTAATGGTGCTTCTTCCGCTACGACCCCCCGCCCCAAGGTCTACCCTCACGACTCTGATGGGCCATATGTTGTTTTCTTTCGACCCAAAGGCAAACGCTTGAATATTAGTCAGATCAGCAAAGATTTTTTCCAATTTCGTTTATTTGGTAGGCTCAGGCGTGTATAACACTTTACGGAGCCATTGTTCTTTGTGATATATACAATCAATATCATTTTATTATACGGTTAGTAAGAGGGGGTAGAAGCCAGCGTACTCGTGGTGACTCGAGGTTAGTTTACAATGTTTAAGGATGGACGGGGCTTAGGATTTGGGATCAGGAAATTTCAGCTTCTCATCCGGGTATTTGGGGTCAGTGACGATGTGGCGTGTCGTCGTGCTCAAGAAATGGTTCCGCACCTACATAAGTTGCTATCGACAAGGTTTATTCTGTACAGATGTGCGTTTAGTGAATAGTGATTAGACATAAGTCTCGACATCACGCGAATGAAGCCTCGACTTAAGTCCTCACCTCTGAACCACGCTCGCCCAGAAACTTTTGGAACTATGGAAAATAGCTACCGTCCAAGTTCGTTGTGTGTCCAATTTCTTTGCCAACTTTGAAGAGTACTCTGGCGGACTAATAGGAAAAACTCGTTGCTCGAGTATTGTCTATCATAAACTTCACCTTCCTGTGCGCCTACCTTTCCCGAGCAAAGCTTGAGAGCAAATCGATAACTAATTTTGTTGTAGTGAAATCGCCTAATTTTGATAACTCAGGTTGATATCCTTTTGGTCGTTTTAACATTTAAAAGATCAAAATCTACAGCAGAAAAATCTTACTGTGCTATCAAATCGAAAACTATTCCTGCTATCGATGAGAGCAAATTGAAAACTAATTTTGATATTGGTTCCGATAACAAAATAAGTACACAGTTTGATGTCAGATCATACAATTTAGAAATCAACAGCAAAATGAGATTAAAATATATAATCAGTCATGATGATTCATATTTGAAAACAAATTATGATTTCGATTTGATATCAATATCAAAATATGTTTTCTATATGCTCTCATTATGTTTTTAGACTTTGCTCGGGTTGCCAGCGAGTCTGCCTTCTCATTGCCGTAGATTGAGCAGTGAGATGGGACCCAAACAAAGGTAATCTTGAATGATCTTTCGACCAAAACACGCATCTGCTCTCTTATATTTGTAAGAAAGTAAGATGCGTGCTTAAGAGGTTTCATTGACCGAAGTGCCTCGATAGAACTAAGACAATCCAAGAAGATGAAATAATGGTCTACGGGCTGATTGGAAATTATCCCCAAAGCGAAGCTAATTACTGCCAGCTCAGCAACATAAACCGAGCACGGTTCCTGATGTTTTCGGAAGGTGGTTGATTTGAAAACACCGAAGCCAGTGGATCCGTTAATGCGAGAACCATCAGTGAAATATCTGTTGTTGCAATTGACATGTTCATATTTTTCTGAAAAAAGGGAGGGAATAGATATTGGACGCATAGTCAAATCACTCGCAATCCATTTATCAAGCCAATACTTCCTCATGTGTATTGTACACGTCCACATTAGAGGAGCGTGAGTATTTAGAATGTCTGGCGGCTATACACATACTTCATCAGCAA
The DNA here is from genome assembly GCF_024139115.2 of Armigeres subalbatus. Lineage (NCBI taxonomy): Eukaryota > Metazoa > Arthropoda > Insecta > Diptera > Culicidae > Armigeres > Armigeres subalbatus. Next base: position 202,370,091 of record NC_085141.1, on the reverse strand, counting down.
CGGTACTGATCAAGTGAGGTTGTGTAAGCTATTTGCCAGTCGGTCGTCAAGCTCAGACCCGACCGCATTGCGTAGGCAAGAGCACGCAACTCAAGTTCAGTTCAATCAAAGGTAATTGCCTATTTCCGGGGATTAAACCACCCGACTTGGACGTTAATTTACAATGTTATGAAAACTCATATGTGAATATGTACGTTATGTGGAAGATATTGATTTGAAAAATGTATTGGAGGTAACCACTTTCCCTTCGATGGGACTCGAACCCATGACCCTGGCTTGATAAATGGATTGCGAGTGATTTGACTATGCGTCCAATTTGGGAATCTCGAGCTCGTTCAGTAGCCGCTAGGTTGCGAAGGCCGACGGAGGTCCTTCGTAGCTCAGTTGGTTAAAGCACCAGTCTAGCGTACTGTAGGGTCATGGGTTCGAGTCCCATCGAAGGAAAGTGGTTACCCCAATACATTTTTCAAATCAATATCTTCCACATAACGTACATATTCACATATGAGTTTTCATAACATTGTAAATTAACGTCCAAGTCGGGTGGTTTAATCCCCGGAAATAGGCAATTACCTTTGATTGAATGGTGAAAACAGTTCTTCCTATTCTGACTCCTCTCCTGAAGCAGCTGGCTTCAAAAATGCCCCTCCTCGAGACATTCATATCCTTCGATGGCTAACTTCATCAATAAGGGTAACATGATTTCGATTTTACAGTGGAACTGTCGAAGTATTCTTCCCAAATTAGATATTTTCAAATTTTTAGTTAACAAATTACAATGCGACGTTTTTGCTTTATGTGAAACATGGCTAACACCAGATGTGAACCTTCATTTTCCTGATTTTAACATCATTCGCCGGGATCGGGCAAATGGATATGGAGGAGTGCTTTTAGGGATCAAAAAACAGCACTCCTTCTATAGAGTCGATCTTGCCCCCATGCCAGGCACCGAAGTTGTTGCATGTCAGGTGACTATCCGAGGAAAAGACCTCAATATCGCCTCGATACATCTTCCTCCAAACACAGCGATATCTCGTAGAGATCCCTCGCACATCTGCTCGGTTATGCCTGAGCCACGGTTACTCTTGGGAGATTTTAACTCCCACGGAACAGGTTGGGGGGAAGGGGGAACTGTACGACAACAACCGTTCAACAATGATATACGACCTCTGCGACGACTTTAATATGTCAATTTTGAATACAGGAGAAGTTACACGAGTGGCACCTCCAGCAAGAGATAGCCGTCTAGATCTTTCCATTTGTTCGAGCTCATTATCGTTGGACTGTACTTGGAAGGAGGTCCAAGATCCCCATGGTAGTGATCATTTGCCGATCGAAATTTTAATTTCCAATTGACATAATCAATCCGCTTCTATCGACCTTTCATATGACCTCACAAAGCACATCGATTCGGGGAACTTCCACCGCGGGAAGAGTACCAGTTTCTATCTGAGTTGGTTATTGACAGCGATCTCCATGCACAACGCCGGCCAGTGCCAGGAGCTTCGGTTCGTAGGAAACCACATAGTCCGTGGTTGGACACTGCGTGCACACAGCTCTATCGTGAGAAATCCAACGCGTTTAAGAAATTTCGGAAACACGGATCGATCGTTCTTCACAAACGGTACATCGCGCTCGAAGTCCAGTACAAGAAGCTGGTCAAGGTGAAGAAACGCGAATATTGGCGCACTTTCGTTGAAGGCTTGTCGCGCGAGACTTCAATGAAATCTCTTTGGACCGTCGGAAGGAGAATGCGAAACGCGTCGTCCGTTAACGAGGATCGTGAAAGCTCGCCGCGGTGGATACTCGACTTCGCAAAGAAAGTTTGTCCGGATTCGGTACCAATAGAGCAAGTGTCACGTGATACTTTTGCTAACAGGGATGATATGGATCGCGCTTTTTCGATGATCGAATTCTTGCTCGCTCTCCTTTCATGAAACAATTCTGCTCCGGGGATGGATAGAATCAGGTTCAATTTGCTCAAAAACCTCCCAGACGCCGCGAAGAAGCGCCTATTGAATTTGTTCAATCAGTTACTGGAGTGCAACATTGTTCTGGATGATTGGAGAGAAGTGAGGGTGATAGTCATTCAGAAGCCCGGAAAACCCGCGTCGGATTATAATTCGTATCGTCCAATCGCGATGCTATCATGCCTTCGGAAGGTGTTGGAGAAGATGACTAGACAAATGGGATGAATCTAATGGTTTGTTGTCAGATACACAAATTGGTTTTCGTAGGGGAAAGGGGACGAACGACTGTCTTGCGTTGCTTTCTTCAGAAATTCAGTTAACTTTCGCTAAAAAGAGCAAATGGGCTCAGTATTTTTGGACATTAAGGGGGCTTTTGATTCAGTTTGCGTCGATGTCTTATCCGACAAGCTTCACGCCTGTGGACTTTATCCAATTTTAAACAACTATGTGTACAATTTGTTGTCAGAGAAGCATATGAGTTTTTCTCATGGTGACTTGGCAACTTCACGAATTAGCTACATGAGTATCCCCCAGGGCTCATGTTTGAGCCCCCTTCTTTACAATTTTTACGTCAGAGACATTGATGAATGTCGTATGGCAAATTGCTCGTTGAGGCAGCTTGCAGATGATTGTGTTGTATCCGTTTCGGGGCCAACAGCGGTTGATCTGCAAGGACCATTGCAAGATACTTTGGACAATTTGTCTACTTGGGCTTTAAAGCTGGGTATCGAATTCTCCCCGGAGAAAACTGAGATGGTTGTCTTTTAAAAAAAAACATAAGCCGGCTAAGTTCTCGCTTCAACTGATGGGTAAGACAATCACTCATAGCATGTCTTCTAAATACCTCGGGGTCTGGTTCGACTCGAAATGCACCTTCGGGAAGCACATTGTGTATCTGACACAAAAATGCCAGAAACGAATCAACTTCATGCGAACAATAACCGGAACACGGTAGGGAGCACACATCAATCTGAATGCTCAAACTATGAGCTCGGTGACTAGTTGCTACCGCTTCTGCCTTATAAGCAGAAGGTCGTGGGTTCAATTCCAGGCTCGTCCCTTTCCTACTTTGTGTTTCTAACTTACTTCTTTCTGTGTTTCACGTTCTACCAAAACGATTCCTACTGTTATAACCTTCCACAAACAATTCCAAAACCCCCCGTGGCACCTATGAGATGTCGTAGGGTTATCTGTATCTTTCTTAAGTAGGTGTCCAACTAACCATCCTTCCCCTTCCTCAGCATTCGCAAGGACGTGGCCAGGACAAATCTCGACTATTGGAGAGGGTATTGAATTCATTTAAGAGATATAATGATTAGTCCCAATTCAATATCTGTGGTAACGGATGAAAGTGAGCCTACTCTCATACAATAGTCTAGGTTTGTACCACCTACGAATTTGTGCGAATCGCTCAATGCTAATGCTAAAATCAATCTGAATGCTCAAACTATCAAGCGTATTTTAGGAAGCGTTGTCGCTATTTCGGTGCATTGATATGCTCCCCTGAAAATCAAGCCAAGATGCAACTAAACTCATATGTATTATATACATTTATATGTAATACAGTCATGATTTTCAAAGGCCAACTGGTTGATTGGTGATCCATTAGACGATACCTGTCAGTTTGGTAGATCAGAGAGAATGATAATAACTGCCGTGTGAGATCTCACATGAGGAGCTGAAGCGCAAAGCGAAGACAACCATTACAATAATTATTTTCACCGTGCGGTTTCCACTCCACGATTATTACGATATAAAATAAGCTGAGCTAGCGGTTGGGTATGATGATTCTCTCTCTCTTGCTTACTCGCACTCTTCCGAGGTGATTTTTCGATAATTCACAAAATTATTTATAATTATGGTCATTAAAAGTATAATATCCGTTTTTCTACCTTTAAATTGTAATCCTCGAATACGTTCCGACGGTGCTGAACACGATACGAACTGATCATAAAAATTATGGGTCTGTTCTGGTTCGCCGGGAAAATGAACATATCAATACATTTCGTTTGGTCTACCAGTGTAATAGAGATTCAGTAAACGTGTGTGTAAACGTATAATTATATAATGACGTTGTTTTGTTTAATAATTATTCTAACAACATACAACAAGAAGATCAGTATCGTTTGTCGATTGTCATGATTTGGTTCAAAATAGCTTCCTCCGAGTTAAAGTTTAAGTCTGTCATTAGTGTGTTTTCTTGAGCAACTTTTTCACCAAGAAAAAATTGAATGGAAATGATTATATTTTCAAAATGTTCGATACTTTAATCAAATTCCTTCTGCCTGTTCAAGCGAAATAATTTGAACAAATAAATTTAACTATTATTTGAACTGTGAATGCTCTTTTTAAGCAGATACAAATGGAAGGTCAAAAATATTTTGTCAATGAAAACTGTTTCTATGCAACAGGGTTACTGCTCCTGGACTTCATCTCATAGCTCCGATATTGGTCTCACGAAAAACAAAGCAATGAAAAGGTATTTTGTTTGTTTATTATTTTTGTGATTTTTTCAGCAGTGAGCATGCATGTTAGCAAAAGGAAGCGACGAAATTGGTGCGGAATTTCTTTGTTTCGCTATGAGATGAATATATGTACAGTGAGATTGAAAACGGAACAGTTCCCCTATTATTGGAAAGGACATTTAGGATTTACGAACCCTTTTGTAACCCGTTAAGGGCCATCGTTAACCCTTTAAAAATATATCCAGCTTGAATCACCCCTTTTGACATATGCTGTGTCCACTATAATTCATAGACAGATGGATCTCAGCAATCAGTGCTTTATTAATTTTTCGTTGTAAACATAAAGCTGTCAACATGTTGCTGCAAATCAAAGCTTGGAAAACATTTTCATATTTTAATCTGAGATATTTTAATCAAATATTTGTTTGTAAATATACTACTTTTCAACTTTGCAGGGGTTTATGAACATTTTGGAGTACGCATGGAATTCTTTATCTTGCTTCAGAAATATTTAAAGCTATACTGTGTCTTCGAAGAAATGTTGATGGGGACACTATTCAAACGATGGACTATGTGTGATTCTCTGGAAGGCAAAACTGAACTTTCAAAAATCTTGTTAAAATTACAGCAATTAATGTGATTTTTGCTGAACAATATCTGACATTCATTTGAGTCAACTCAGTATCAGATGTGTTCCAGTATAAGTCACCTTGCTCTAAGCCACATTATTTGGAATTACAATTTACCCATGATTTTCATCAAATCATTTGACAATAGAATCACACTGTTTCCCATCAATGACTATGCGGCCGCAGGATGACCAACTAGAATAGCTATCACGTAAGGGCACGAGGAGGAGTAAAATCAAACAGAGAATGCATCAAATTGTAACTTTTCGCAAATCTTAGGTAGGGGATCGAAAAACCAAGAGAATATCATGCTTGCTTATTGAAATAATAAGTGACGAATTCCAAAATTGACGTTTTTTAGCTCAACTACCAGTCAAGAAGGTCTTTTGGTAAATTGAGACATTTTTTACCGTATCATAATGAGATATGCCATTCACACATGGTAAGAGATTAAGAACCATAATTAATACTGTAGTAATACGAAGTGATTTGAAACGGAAAACAACGCACGACTTTTGGGCTTTTTGTGGTAGATCACGTGGTGGTTTCGCATTTCGTACAATTAATGAAGAACGACTATAACCCCGCGCACTCGGTACAGTCTACTGCAGCACAATGCAGATTCAAATCGGGACAGTTCTGTGCTCCGAAGACGCTGTATTGGACATAAAACAGGGGAACTATCTGAAAGTTTCATTTTTGTTTTGATCGCCCACACATAAATCCTCCAAGGAGCAATATAGACTTCCATTGTGGATTAGAGACAACTTTTTTTCCAATTTTCTTGAATTCTCGAAGAAGTGCATATCCCAATCTCGCCTGAATTCTGAAATTAAAAGAAATTAGATTCCCGTTTTAGTAAAACAAATTAAATCATTCTTTCGCTCATTTTAAACACAAATATGACAGATCCATAAATAGACTCTAGTTCATGGCTACTTAGATATTTCAGAACATCACTTCGAATTTTGTACACAGCACATGTCAAATTCGATTCACCCCTCGTTAATTTATGGCTAGCGTAAAAAGCTGTATATATATAAGGAAAATTTATTTTGGAATTTTGTTTTTAATACAGCATGCACGAAATAGCAAAAAAAAAAACATTTTTCAAATAATAATGTTGTTGTTTTTTCTAATCATTCTATACCTATAGAGAATAAAAACCACAATTTTCAAGAAAAAAAATGATTTTTGCGTTTTCGTAAAAGCGCAAATATGCGCAAGCGAATCACTCACTATAAAGTGGTACTAGGGTTATATTTTATTCACTCACTTACAGATGAGGGGACATTTGGGGACATTAGGTTTGCATGACCATTTTATAACGAAGCATTAATATAATGATAGTTTTTCTTCTACAACTTTCTGATATTAATATTTACGTGCAAATCAAACTTAACTATTGAAAAGCTGAAATGGTATTTAAAACTTCATATTTGGAGAAAAATTGGCTTTATAACATACAAATCAAAGTTAGGAATATTCTTTTAAATTTTTATCAGCATTTTTCATATCGTCAGCCCATATCTTTTGACTGAATAAACATAACGCATCAATATTTTCCGGTTCTCTTAGCTAGGATATATACTTTCATATGATATATAAATTAGGCAAATTGGAGATAATAAGTTTTCGATTAAGGTTTCCATTATACAACAAAACCACAAATCGGCCATCTTGGAAACCACGTGCTTTATACAGAAATTTTTCAAGAGTACGAGCTGAGAAAACCGTAGCGCGCATAGGAGTGAAACATTAGTAAAATCTTTTGAAGCCAGAGGCATTGCAATTCCTAAATGTGAAATTGAATTCAACTCCATGATTATTGACGACGATCTTCAGCTGATCCGTCGTAAAAATGTGAGGCGAAGGCTCGCGATCCCGCTTTGAAAGTTATTTGGCCAGATTTGCAAAATGAAATTAAAAAACGTTTCGCTATTCTGAGAAATACCAACTTTGAGAATAATGTCTCGAAGTTGGATCTCAGTTCGAAACCCTTTTGGAAATTAACGAAAATTCTTAAAAAACCTCAAAGCTAATTCCAGCGCCTAAAGAGGAAATAAAATTTTATTAACAAATGGCGAAAAAGGCTCAAAAACTTGCTCAGCAGTTCGAGTGCCCATAATTTTGTCAGGGTCTCACTAGTCCAATTGAGGATCAGGTTACACGGAGCTTCGAAGACATTCTCAACCAAGAGAATGTTTTGACCCTTCATTGGGAACTAATTTGGATGAAGTGAGATCTATTACTAGAAAATTTAAAAATATGAAAGCCTCGGGTGATGATGGTATTTTCTACAAACTTATCAAAAAACTTCCTGAGAGCTCTTTATCCATTTTGGTTAATTTATTTAACAAATGTTTTCAATTGGCATACTTCTCAGATAAATGGAAAAACGCCAAAGTTGTTCCAATTTTGAAGCCGGACAAAAATCCAGCTAAGGCTTCTAGTTATCGCCCAATCAGTTTGCTTTCTTCAATAAGCAAACTGTTTGAAAAGATCATTTTAAATAGATTGATGGTTCATATTAATGACAATTCTATTTTTACTGATGAGCAACTTGGTTTCCGCCATGGACATTCCACCACTCATCAGTTATTAAGAGTTACGAATTTAATTCGGCTCATCAAATCTGAAGGATATTCGACTGGCTCTTCTTGCTCTTCTTGTTATAGATAAAGCATTTGACAGTGTTTGACATGAAGGTTTGATTGTAAAATTGATGAATTTTAGGCTTTGGTCCGATTCGTGAATTAAAATCGAATTAAACTTAAAAGTGACACTTTGAATTTTTTAAATAACCCTGCTCGCAGAGCAAGATTGCTTTTGACAGATATTGAATCTTTTTTTGATAGATGTTTTGTTGGTCTTGCTGGGCAGCACCAGTTATTCTTATGAGCGGGGCATTTCATTATTTCCGAACTGTCACTTTTGAGTTTAATTTTATTTTAATTCGCGAATCGGACCAAAGCCTAAAATTCATCAATTTTACAATCAAACCTTCATGTCAAACACTGTCAAATGCTTTATCTATAACAAGAAGAGCAACTCCAGACGAATATCAAAAATCTTTGTTTGCAGATGACACGAGCCTCTCAACCAAAGGGCGAAGCCTTCGTGTCATTTGTAGTAGATTGCAAAAAAGTTTGAATATTTTCTCCACTTACTTGCAAAAATGGAAAATTTCCCCGAATGCTTCCAAAACTCAGCTTATAATTTTCCCGCATCAGCCGGGAGCTTCTTATTTGAAACCTTCTAGCAGACAAATTGTCACTTTGAATTACTTCCAATTAATTGGTCTAGCGAAGCTAAATATTTAGGACTTCTGCTAGAAAATAACTTTTAAAAATCACATTGAAGGCCTTCAAGCCAAATGTAACAAATATATTAAGTGTCTATATCCATTTATAAACAGAAAATCAAAACTTTGTCTTAAGAACAAACAAATTTTAGACCAGCCATGTTTGTATGCTGTGCCAATATGGACTAGTTGCTGCAATACCAGAAAGAAGGCACTTCAGAGGATTCAAAATAAAATTATAAAAATGATTCTGAAGTTGCCTCCGTGGTTTAGTACCAATGAACTTCATAGAATTTATAATATTGAGACATTGCAACAAATGTCCAACAAAATAATTTCCAATTTTAGACAAAAATCGTTGCAATCTTATATGTGGACTTTATATGGAATTCCAGTGTGAAAGCCTTCCTACAGCTCTGCCTAATGGTTCGTAGGTAGAATCCAACTAATAACGGTGTTATAGCGCTAGTTGCAGTGACTTAAACTATATGATTGGAATTTTGGAATCATTTAGTCTCAGTTACTGAAACTATAGTTGTAACTCCGTTTCTTGTGAAATTCAAACAACGAACTATAAGACAGAACTGCGAAAAATCTTCGCACTAGAAGTCCACCATACAACACATTTGAAATTCAGCCTCTGGATTGAGTTATTGACAAACCACTAAATGATCGAACGCGAATTACTAAATGATCAATAACATCCTTGATGCTCATATTCTGTGTAATATCGCCGAAAAGGCCAGCATAAGGATATTCAACATTTGTTGATTGATGATCTTAAAATTAGTTGAAGCTGCCATTTTCCTATTATAAAGATGGTGGTTGCAGTTCATAATTGGAAAGCACTTGAGTAATGAGGGTTGGAAATGTTCCATCTGGAGATGTAATGTTAATAAAGTAGAAGAAGATGCCGTATTTGCCTCGACTTACAACTTACTACTTCCACTAAATTTTAATGTGCATAAGTCTAACAAATCATATTAAAAACAAAAACCGATCGATGTTTTTTATGTCCTTCTTTTTGATCAAATGTCCTCCTTTTTCGCTACGATTCTGGTGAACTGTCCTCCTTTGGGAAAATTTCATATGGTCACCCTAGGTGATTAACTTTATTACCGGCCGCGCAATGCAAAACACAAAATTTCGGCAAATCGCGCGATCGTTCTGCCGTTCGAAACAAGAGCCAACACGCACTGAACTGATTAACTTTACTACCGTCCGCGCAATGCAAAAGACAAAATTTCTTCAAATCGCGCGATCGTTCTGCCGTCCGAAACAAGAGCCAACTTGCACTGAACGTTAACCTGCAGAAAACGACGATATATGTATGCGGTATCTACCTAACTACCTAACTCACAAACAATCCTCTACTCACAACATTCCGACGCAGTTCAGCAAATTTGCGAAATGGCTAAGCAGACGGATAAAATCATTATCATCGGTGATTACAATTTGCCCTACTTAACGACGATGATTTCAACAGCTTGCTTCCTTCCAACGCATCGAGTGAACAGGAGTTGAGCCCTAGTTGAGTCTATAGTTGCAACAGGATTGTACCAGCTCAACAGCCTTCCCAACTCAAACGGTCGCATTTTTGACTTGGCTTTTGTTAATGAACCGAACGATATCGAACTTGTCGAGCCTCCAACAGCCCTCCTAAAAATGGATAACCACCATAGGCCTTTCGTTCTTCACATTAACGTTAAAGATGGACACATGGATTACGCAGAAGACCCAGATTACATTGACGACAACAGCTTCGATTTTCGCCGGTGTAATGTTCCGGTGTAACCGTCGCACTCTCTAGTATAGATTGGACAGACATCATCCACGCTGCAAACACGGATTGTTCGGTACGTATATTTTATGAAAAATTGTATCTCACGCTTCGAGAACATGTCCCGCGCCAACGAAAAAGACAGCTAGCTTTCAAGCAGCCGTGGTGGACATCTGAGTTGCAACACCTTCGAAACGTAATGAGGAAATCCCGTAAGCGTTATTTCAAAGCGCGTACACCCGAGAATCGTTTCAATCTACGTTCACTTGAATCGCAGTACAATAGTTGCCAAGAAGCTGCATTTCGACGCTATATACTTCGAACGGAAGCATCAGCAAAGCAGAATCCGGGATCGTTCTGGTCGTACATTCGTAACCGTAAGAGTAATGACTAAGCATATGCGGTATTTCGAAAAATTACGTTTCAGGTGGTTCGAAACGAAATTCCGCGGAATTTCGCGGAATATGAGCATGGCGAAATCTGATTTCTTGATTTCGTTTCATTTCGTAAAATTAGAAAAAATTCGCTAGAAAAAACTAGCCTCTAACGAAATATAACGGAATTCCGCGGAATTTCGCAATAAATTTAAACTTAAGCCATACTTTATATTATCAAACATTTTGGCTGCGCCGCTGAACATGATCATGAAGGTACATTCAAAGTTAATTGCTTATATGCCGGGTATTAAGCCACCCGGAGTGGAAATTAATTACTATGTCTGAAACTCGATTATACATATGTACAACATGTGATAGATTTAGTTCGGAAAAGGTATGGGAGGGTAACCGCCCCTTCGGTGGGCTTTGATCCCACGACCCCAGTACGCTAGACAGGTGCTTTAATTGGTGCCTGGTGTTGGAAATTTAGTTTCATCAGTACCCGCTAAGCTGCGGAGCACGACGGAGGTCTTTCGTAGCTTAGTAGGGAAAGCACCTGTCTAGCGTACTGGGGTCGTGGGATCAAAAAAACACCGAACTAAATCTATCATGTTGTATATCATAATCAGTTTCCAGTATAATAACTGATCATGAAATTATTTTCAAAACTTTATGTTATACATTTTTTTATGACGCTTACTTCTTCTTCCTCAATGGTTCTACATTCCAACTGGAACTAGGCCTGCTTTTAAAATTAGTATTCTATCCAGCTTTTTACGCTAGCCATAAATCTGGTTAGGGGTGATTCGACTATGACAGATGCTGTGTACAGTTTTTTGAAACACCGTCCTAGTTACCTTCGATTTGAAATTTGTTTTGCATTTTGTCAAATATTTTCACATGATTAATAGCCTTCACGGGCAGCCTACAGCCTACAGGGCAGCAGGGACTATGTCCAAGGGCTTGACGATCCCTCCCCAGGCCATCTGCGAGTTGTGGGCTTGCCTAGGATGTGGTGGGGTTTGACAGTGGGCCCTGTTAAACCTCTATAAAAAGCTGCATGTATCCGCCAAGTAGGCCCCACCAAAGCGACCGTGTGCCGCTCAAAGCGCACAAGCCCAAGTCCTGGTGTTAGGTGGGACGCTAAACAGCCCTGACGGCCCTCCGACGAGACAGGAGGTTTGCGCTGGCCCAATAAGCCGCCTAGAAAACCAATCATTACGAACAATATAAGAGATAATGCGACTCGATATAATCGGCAAAGACCTAGGCGACGAATACAGGATCACGATTGGAAGCTTGGAACATGGAATTGCAAGTCGCTAGGTTTCGCAGGTTGCGACAGGATGATCTACGATGAATTACATCGTTGCAACTTCGACGTCGTGGCGCTGCAGGAGATTTGCTGGACAGGACAGAAAGTGTGGAAAAGCGGGCATCGAGCGGCTACCTTCTACCAAAGCTGTGGCACCACCAACGAGCTGGGAACCGACTTCATAGTGCTGGGTAAGATGCGCCAACGCGTGATTGGGTGGCAGCCAATCAACGCAAGGATGTGCAAGCTGAGGATTAAAGGCCGTTTCTTCAACTATAGCATCATCAACGTGCACTGCCCACACGAAGGGAGACCCGACGACGAGAAAGAAGCGTTCTACGCACAGCTGGAGCAGACATACGATGGATGCCCACTGCGGGACGATTAAAATCGTCATCGGTGACATGAACGCACAGAGTAGGAAGGGAGAAATGTATAGACCGGTCATCGGACCGGATAGTCTGCACACCGTATCGAATGACAACGGCCAACGATGCATAAACTTCGCAGCCTCCCGCGGAATGGTAGTCCGAAGCACCTTCTTTCCCCGCAAAAATATCCACAAGGCCACATGGAGATCACCCTAACCAAGAAACGGAAAATCAAATCGACCACGTTCTAATCGACGGTAAATTCTTCTCCGACATCACGAACGTCCATACTTACCGCAGTGCGAATATTGAATCCGACCACTACCTCGTTGCAGTATGCCTGCGCTCAAAACTCTCGACGGTGTACCACACGCGTCGAAGTCGGACGCCGCAACAACATTGGGCGGCTACAAGATGGTAGACTAGCCCAAGAATACGCGCAGCAGCTGGAAGTGGCACTTCCAACGGAAGAGCAGCTAGGCGCAGCGTCTCTTGAAGATGGCTGGAGATATTCGATCCGCCATTGGTAGCACCGCAACCGCTGCACTTGGCACGGTGCCCCGGATCAGAGAAACGACTGGTATGACGGCGAATGTGAGCAGTTAGTGGAAGAGAAGAATGCAGCATGGGCGAGATTGCTGCAACACCGCACGAGGGCGAACGAGGCACGATATAAACACGCGCGGAACAGACAAAACTCGATTTTCCGGAGGAAAAAGCGCCAGCAGGAAGATCGAGACCGTGAAGAAACGGAGCAACTGTACCGCGCTAATAACACACGAAAGTTCTATGAGAAGTTAAACCGTTCACGTAAGGGCCACGTGCCACAGCCTGATATGTGTAAGGACATAAACGGGAACCTTCTTACGAACGAGCGTGAGGTGATCCAAAGGTGGCGGCAGCACTACGAAGAACACCTGAATGGCGATGTGGCAGACGAAGATGGCGGTATGGTGATGGACCTGGGAGAACGCGCGCAGGACATAATTCTACCGGCTCCGGATCTCCAGGAAATCCAGGAGGAGATTGGCCGGCTGAAGAACAACAAAGCCCCTGGGGTTGACCAACTACCAGGAGAGCTTTTTAAACACGGTGGTGAGGCACTGGCTAGAGCGCTGCACTGGGTCATTACCAAGATTTGGGAGGAGGAAGTTTTGCCGCAGGAGTGGATGGAAGGTGTAAGCTGGATTGTAGCAACTACCGCGCAATCACACTGCTGAACGCCGCCTACAAGGTACTCTCCCAAATTTTATGCCGTCGACTAGCACCAACTGCAAGGGAGTTCGTGGGGCAGTACCAGGCGGGTTTTATGGGCGAACGCTCCACCACGGACCAGGTGTTCGCCATTCGCCAAGTACTGCAGAAATGCCGCGAATACAACGTGCCCACACATCATCTATTCATCGACTTCAAAGCCGCATATGATACAATCGATCGGGACCAGCTATGGCAGCTAATGCACGAACACGGTTTCCCGGATAAACTGACACGGTTGATCAAAGCGACGATGGATCGGGTGATGTGCGTAGTTCGAGTTTCAGGGGCATTCTCGAGTCCCTTCGAAACCCGCAGAGGGTTACAGCAAGGTGATGGTCTTTCGTGTTTGCTATTCAACATCGCTTTGGAAGGGGTAATACGAAGAGCAGGGATTAACACGAGTGGTACAATTTTCAATAAGTCCGTCCAGCTATTTGGTTTCGCCGACGACATAGATATTATGGCACGTAACTTTGAGAAGATGGAGGAAGCCTACATCAGACTGAAGAGGGAAGCTAAGCGGATCGGACTAGTCATCAACACGTCGAAGACGAAGTACATGATAGGAAGAGGTTCAAGAGAAGACAATGTGAGCCACCCACCGCGAGTTTGCATCGGTGGTGACGAAATCGAGGTAGTAGAAGAATTTGTGTACTTGGGCTCACTGGTGACTGCCGAAAATGACACCAGCAGAGAAATTCGGAGACGCATAGTGGCTGGAAATCGTACGTACTTTGGACTCCGCAAGACGCTCCGATCGAATAGAGTTCGCCGCCGTACCAAACTGACAATCTACAAAACGCTAATTAGACCGGTAGTCCTCTACGGACACGAGACCTGGACGATGCTCGTGGAGGACCAACGCGCACTTGGAGTTTTCGAAATAAAAGTGCTGCGTACCATCTATGGTGGGGTGCAGATGGCGGACAGTACGTGGAGGAGGCGAATGAACCACGAATTGCATCAGCTGTTGGGAGAACCATCCATCGTTCACACCGCGAAAATCGGACGACTGCGATGGGCCGGGCACGTAGCCAGAATGTCGGACAGTAACCCGGTGAAAATGGTTCTCGACAACGATCCGACGGGCACAAGAAAGCGAGGTGCGCAGCGGGCAAGGTGGATCGATCAGGATGATCAGGATGACTTGCGGGCCCTCCGTAGACTGCGTGGTTGGCGACGTGTAGCCATGGACCGAGCCGAATGGAGAAGACTCTTATATACCGCACAGGCCACTTCGGCCTTAGTCTGATTAAATAATAATAGCCTTCACGAATGAAGGAAAAGTATTCCAATAATATATTTACACAATAATAATTCTTTATTTTAGATTTCCTGAAACCTTCTAGTACATCTGTTTAACATGGTCATGAAAGCGCATAAATTTTGTGGAATTGTGTGGAAATTCCAAGTACCGTCGTCGGGGGTGACAATGGGTCAAATGGGGGTGAGAATGGGTCTCTGTTTCAACTACTTAGAATGCTTGTAGAATAGATTGAATGTATCTGAGGGCCAGAAGACTAAAATATAAGAGACTTTTTTGAATGATTTTGCTGTACGACCTCCAGACTGCCGATGAGAGCGATGACCCATTCTCACCCCCGATGGCGGTAACGTAATACGACACCGGACGATAGAGTCTACAATACAAATAAACCGTACCAGATCATAACATCCGCTTACGATAGGTCACAACAGTCAATTATTTAATCTCTACTATTTATAAATTTGATATCATTGCCACGTATGATCCTTAGAAGGAAAGCAACGGAAAGCAAAGGAAAGGAAACGTGTCACTCCTTTTGCACTACATTTATTAGATTCTTGTGAGAAAATCATTTGATCCTCGGAGTACGTGCGTTATAATTACGTTTTGTAAAGTTGTGCGCAACTGCCGCATGGTGTATAGAATGGAATCCTAAGATTCTGATAGTATAAACAAGAAGTTGGCACAACAGTACGGATCCAGCGAACGAAATTATTCTAGAGCATTTGAATTACTGCAAATGTATTTGGAGTTCAATTTTAAAAATTAGTCGCGTTGTTCATATGATATATTATTTGTGGTCGTGGATAAAACATATGAGTATTATTGGCAGCTGAATTTCCGATCCCATTCGGTAATAGGAAGCTTCTTAGGTATTGAAATCTATTTTTTTGTTAAATCTCTTGGCTGTGCATATGTTTCGAAATGGACAAATTGATATGAAATTTGCGAAAAAGAATCCACGTGTCTTGGAGGGACTCGAACCCTCAACCACTTAAAGGTCACGTTTGCGGAAAAGCCATCAGAATCCGAGTACCAACCTCCACCGCGGTTAGCTCTCTTTTTTGCAAATTCAATATCTTTCGGATGCTTGATTTGCCCAATCTCCACATGTGCTTTACTGTTGTATATCCACAGCCAAGCGAGAGCACATTGTTTATTAAACGAGAGGATCGCACCATGCCCCCCAGTAACGGACTGGGCGGGATGGTATAGAATGCGAATTCAATCGCACTCTGCTGTGCCAAAGGCTTGCTTGGCTAAAGCATTTGATGAGTTAAACTCAAAAGCACATGTGGAGATTGGGCAAATCAAGCATCCGAAAGATATTCAATTTGCAAAAAAGAGAGCTAACCGCGGTGGAGGTTGGTACTCGGATTCTGATGGCTTTTCCGCAAACGTGACCTTTAAGTGGTCTTGTTGTGTAGGGGTTATCACGCCTATCTAGAGAGTAGGAGGTTGAGGGTTCGAGTCCCTCCAAGACACGTGGATTCTTTTTCGCAAATTTCATATCAATTTGTCCATTTCGAAACATATGCTGTGCATATGCACAGCCAAGATATTTAACAAAAAAATGGTTTTCGTACGGCCGAGTTGCCGAATAATATGCAATTAATTGAAATCTATTCCCAAAAAGTCGTAAGGTCGTAATAAAATTGATTTATTTGAATCAAAATTCCTGAGCCTGATAGTTTGATAATTTGAATCCATTGTCCGGTCTGAGGTCAGATGGAGCTCAGGAGAAATAATGACGAATAAGCGACCCACTCTTCACTGTTGGAGTAAATATGCGCGATAATTTCTTCCGAAAGACAATGGTCCGTCGCTAAAAGGAAACCTAAAATGAATGGAAAATATGTAGGAATTGTAGGTACCTATTGAAAATTGAAATATTCGAATACTAATTTTCAGAAGCAATGATAAAAATTTGTTGTTGGTAACAATACGTTGTCAGGTAAATAATCAATATTCCAACGTTTTTTTTAACATACTATCAAGACAAAATTTTCAAAACGACTTATCTGCTTTTGTAAACAAAGATTCAAACGTCGATTTGACGAATCTGATAGCACTTCGACGCAAACCAACGCCATCAACAGATAGCTGAAACCTTCATCTACCTGTTGATAGTGTTGGTTTGCGTGGGAGTGCTATCAGTTTCGTCAAATCGACGTTAATCTTGTTTAAAAAATAAATCGTTAAAATTATCTTACTATAATCTATGTAGTTATAAAAATTATAGTGTACAGCAGAAACGTCAAAAGGGGTGATTCAAAATTTATAGCATGACCAGCTTAAAAAGCTGGATTAGAACTTCCTTAGTTAAATATTAACTGAAAGCTTTTCTTTGCCCGCCATTGCATGAATATGTATCTTGTGTGGCAAGTACAATGGATACACTATGCTCAGGGTGTCGCGAAAGTTTACAACCCAAAATTATCCTAGACCAGACCGAGAATCGAACTCGCCATCTCCGGATTGGCAATCCTACGCCTTTGCTTGCAAACCTACTTGAGACGCATACTACATAACCCCATTATGAGTCGACAAATACATATTTAGTTTTCTTCTATAAAACGTCTCTAGTAATTTGTAAGAAATATCTAACAGAAAATGAAAAGCATCTTCAACTATTATATCCTATTTGTGTAAATATAATCAGATATGAATCAGATCAGTATAACTTTGTCAATGAGGCAAAGCCGTGGCGGGGCCCTTGTGAAGTCTTTTTTTTAAAGCCTCTATCTTATTAAAGACCAATTTCTTCATCTCCACTCAGGCCTCAAACCAAGTTTAAGCACATGGTTAAGAACCGTTTAAGAGTTAAGAAGGTCCTAAGGGCTTAAATTGACTGTAAGCACGTGACCGGCAGACAGTCCTCATTCAGCATGGTGTTCACCCCGTCCTGCAACAGGGTGGCACCAGTTGTCTACCAAGCCGGAGGCGACCCTAGGTTGGTAACTCCTATGCCGCTCCTACTTTAACTACGAGGCAGACCCTTTCATGACTCCTATTTCTGAGGTGCCGCAAAAGCATCAACCATCCGACACTCCTGCCAGTTATAGCGAGAATTTCGTGTCTCCTAATTCTGAGGTCCCGCAGAGGTATCCGGACACTTCTGACAGGCCTTCACTCAATCCGTCACTGGCAGACGGATCACACTACTGCCTAAGCAGTCATTTTGACCACACGTACCATGCGACCCTAGCAGCACGCATGATCCACATAGGTTACTGCAACTCATATGTGACCAGATTTGGTCACAATAAAGTTGCTGCAACCATTTTTATCTGAATTGTGCTGCTCGGGGAGTCTTACTTGTGTGCTCGCTCATACATTCAGTCCCTATCGCTTGCACCACTTGTGCACCACTCTCTTGACATTCAGTCTCTAACTCTGAGGAGGTTGTAATACCCCCATCTCCCATTTGTATTCACTCTGTGAACCTCCTGTGCATCGTTTGGGCGTGGAACACCCGGCACGTCACGCGTGCCTGACACTCACTTACCCAGACTTTGATTCTGCCAACAGGGTCCCGGACAGGTACCTTGCAGGTGGTATGACATTTCGTAGTCCAGATAGTCCTTAATTAGTGTGGTGGTCATCCCATCCTGCAACAGAGTGGCACCACTTACCTTACACGTCTCCAATTTCTGAGGTACCGCAGAAGCATCAACCCCCTGACACTCCTGCCAGGCATAGCGAGACTTTCGTGTCCCATAAATCTGAGGTGCCGCAGAGGTATCTGCCCCCGACACTCCTGCCAGGCCTCACCAGACTTCAGTCATTCTAACACTACCAACCAGTGCTGGTAGTTTTCGTGACTGTCATGTGAAAGCGAAAACATTGCATTTTCATTTTCAAGAGACCAAATGAAAATGTAGCCGTCTCAGTCACCTGTCACATTACAAGCAGCCATGACGGGAATGTTGCTTTGTTTTGAAATCTAAATTTCTAAATATTTTTAATAGATCTATGCAAATAACGATGACCAGTCGATAAAATGATTGTATAGTTTTTGATTTTAGAGCTAGAAGTAACATTATTGAAGAAGAAAAAGGTTGTTTACAATAGTTTGATGCGCTTTCATGAAATAAAAATCCGTGAAAATTTAGCAGAATTCCTTTCATTGTTTATGTTTTCTATGAAAGCGGGAGAGAATAAAATGTAAATATCGCGTGACCTCTCTCAATGAAAATGAAAATCTCAGTACTGCTACGAACCATGCGTACCAGGCGAGGTTTATTTGTGTGCTCACTAGAGTGATTCAAATTTTGACTTTTCTGTCTCCAGATGTTCAAACGATTGCATTTGCCATTTGCTTAATCCTCCTAAATTTTTAACAAGTTTGGATGTAGTTTGATTGTACACACGTCATTAAAAGTTTGTATGGAAATTATTGTGAAAACTGACCCTTATGTGAAAGTCCGTGCCGTGCGGTAACCCATGAACTATTTAAATATAATCAACACATTGCCTGATTATATTTATTAACTGCTGAAAGGCAGTTGTTGTTGCAAAGCGATTTTTCGTTTGGAAGCAAAGTTATGAAGAAAACAAAAATGCTCATTATTGATATTGATGTTATTCTTTTACGTGGTAAATTGAATTTCCCACGATTCAGCATTTGCTTACCAACTTTTCTTGCAAACAACAAATCGTTTCGCAACAAAGACGGCCTGTTTCCTTGTAAAATTTTCTATGTTACCGATGTACTTATATGTTTTTAGAGCTAGAAAGGAAGCGTAGTGGAACGATTTTCCATGAAAGTTACTGTTTTCATAGTTATTTTCATACAAACTTCAAACCGCGTGTGCTCACTCAATTAACATCCAAATTAGCTAAAAATTTAGGAGGATTAATAAAAAGGCAAATGTAATCGTTTAAGCAGCGGGGGGCAAAAAAGTCAAAATTTGTATCACTCTAGTGCTCACCCATACACTCGGTCACTCTGTGGGGGTATTACGAGAAATACCCCCAGTTCCCATTCGCTTGCCGCCGAAGCAGTCCTCAGTCTGTTGAACCTCCACATGCTCCGTTAACGGCCTGGCTAATTGTTTCACTCCCCAGGTCATTCATCCCCTCGGCACGGGTCGCCTGACACCTTGGGATTTGGGGTTAGGGACGCCATATTGTCAGCTTCAGTGTTGTACTGAGCCTGACGATATGGCCGAATTCACACCGTTACGCACTACTTCCGAGTATCCATATCCCAACGTAACAAGGAAATAATATTATTTGCTGCATCTCGACCAAACGATGTGTACGTTTAATCAAGCTAAGCTAAGCACTTCTTTAACTATTTGCACAATATGTACGAAACATTACAGATTCGTGGGCATTTCTATATCATTGCATTGAATTTGCAAAAAAAAATCCAGAACGGGTTAGAATATCATTAAAATTGCAGAAAGTTCTTTACTCAAGATTGCTTTCAGCTCTTACTGACCATAACAGCTGTTTCTTGCATTGAAGTCGGTTGATCGGTTTTTGTGTGTCTCATATGCACAAACACATATACAAGGATAAACAGACAATAGTTCAGTTTGTCGAGCTGATTGTATACACTGGATTCTGTTTTTACACGATTTACAATTTCTCAATTTTGCACCCAACCTAAATGTAATATTATAAATATTAATTACCATGTGATTTTTCTTTAAATCATTTAAGAATTATTTAACATGTTGCAAAGATTTTGGTGACAAATTGAAGTCACACGATCAAAAAGACGAGCGAAAAAACGTGTGTATAAGACTAAGGACCGACTCTCCAATAAAAAGTTTAAATCTCGCTTAACTTTTCAAAAGGACCTAAGTAACATTTTTTTCATGAATTAATTTGAGTACTGCAATCAAAAGCTTTCATGTTTTTCTGTTGATTGCGCTGTTCAAATTAAATCATGAAAAAAATATTATAAATCACTGAAAAGTTAACAATTTGGAAGTAATGATAGCTTTCTGATACAACTATTTGTATGAGAAATGAAAATTATTTCATATCGGGTAAACTGCTGCCGTAGAAACTTTGCGGCCACATTTGTGAAAAACAATCTGAAATACATATCTTAGTGCATTTTAGAAAGCTTCACAGGATTTTTCTAGTGAGCAAATGTATGCTATTATCGATTCTCTATCTGCGTATACTCACGACGGAGTATCCCACTGGATAAAAAATAAAATCTTAGCATTCATTTTCTAATTTCAAGTTTTTTCAAGCGAGAAGTATGCTTCTGTGTAATCACATAATTCTTCAGTGAAATAAGGCACAAATGCTGGGGCATTGCCTTATCGCCAATGGTATTCCGTGTATGGTAGAAAATCGAAATTTTGTTTTCAATAAAATTAAATATCAGCAGTTATCAGACGTCGCAACTCATTTCTGATTAGTGCGCATGATAGTATTTCGTTTCGTTTCGTAAAATTTCGAATTAAATGAACCATGATTTCGTATCGTTTTGAGTTCTCGAAAGAAAATCTATATTTCGTTTCGAATCAACATAGACATTTAAAATTTCGTTCCGTTTCGTTTCGTTAGGAAAAAGTGTGTTATCGCATACCCGTAGTAATGACCGAAATGACGTACAAAGGACTCAAGGCCGACTCTCCTAGCGACTTAGCAAATCTGTTCGCTTACTTTTTCGAGAATGTGCACTGTACTACCTCACCAATATTTTCTACGGGCAACATGCAGTCATCATCGCCTACATACGACTTAAATTTCCCTCCTCTAGCTGTAACACATAGTGAAGTGCTGAATCTGAACGCCTTGAGGAATCTGGGATACCACAAAAGGGCCCGGTGTTGAAACATTCCTCCACTTTTCTTGAAAGAGTGTACAGTATCACTGCAAACTCCGTTGACGCTATTTTTAATCGGTCCCTGAATGAGCGCACATTCACTGCCGCATGGAAGATAGCTTCAATCACGCCAATTGTCAAAGCTGGTAACAATCAAGCAGTAGAAAATTACAGAGGTTTACAGTTTCAATTTTATGCAGCCTGGCTAAAATTTTCGAGGAATTAGTACAGAAATCTCTATACGCAGCGTCTCGACCGTTCATCTATGATTCTCAACATGGTTTCGTCAAGCATCGCTCGACCACAACAAACCTAATGACGTACGTGAATTTCCTTTCGGCAGAAAATGAAAATCGCCGCCAAGTTGATGCCATATACTTCGATTTTTTGAAAGCGTTTGACATGGTTCCACACGATCTAACCGTTGACAAGTACATTGGCTTCCCCGATTGGATAACTGGGTGGCTACATTCTTATTTATCAGGAAGAACAGCATCTGTGAATGTCAACGAAGCAAGTTCCCGAAACTTTAGCATCATGTCAGGTGTCCCGCAAGGTAGTGTGCTGGGACCACTGATTTTTATCTTGTTTGTGAACGATTTGTGCTTCCGTTTGAAATCATGCCACCTGCTAAACGCCGATAATCTAAAAATGTACAAGGTAATATCCTCACATCTCGACTGTCAGGCTCTCCAGAACGATATCGAAGAACTTCAAAGATGGTGCACCGAAAACGGAATGGAGCTCAATGCAAAAAGTGCAAAGTAATATCGTTCTCCGTCGTCAATCCAGGATAGAGTTTGAATATTTTATCAACTCAGCTTCTCTTGATCGCGTTGAATCGATTCGGGACCTAGGTGTAATTATAGATAGCAAGCTTAGGTTTAACGAGCACATCAGTATGACAACAGCAAAGACTTTCGCTGCCCTAGGATTTATCCGTCGTAACACTGGTTGTTTTACAGATGTTTATGCGCTCAAGTCACTTTACTGTTGTTTAGTCCGCAGCATTTTGGAATATGCTGTTTGTGTCTGGTCGCCTTACCATGCAGTCCAAAATCTCCGAATGGAAAGAGTTCAACGCTCTTTTCTCAGATACGTTTTACGACAGCTCACATGGAATGACTCTCTGAACCTTCCTGACTACGCCAGTCGATGGAGGCTCATAGACCTTGAAATTATATAGATAGCCCTTCACTTCTCCAAAACTGTAACGGTCATATTGAAGAGCATGAATATGCTAGTTGGCACTCCCTCGTTCAGTGTTCCAACACTAGTATACACACACAACAAACGGTGTATAGGAGTTACATGCAGAGCGTGAACGGCAGTCTAATCTTGGACACGGACTTGTGCAGACGCGTTGGAAGAGCGTTGTCAGTTTCTTTGGCTGATGCATTCGGCTGGTGGCTCAGACATTCGGCCGATCGCTACAAAAACATAAATTTGCATGCACCTACACGCCAGCTTCGCGACAGGCCCACTCTTGGTTAGACGCCACAGAACCTCCTATGGGTACAATAATCCGTTTGATAGTTGTGTGAGAATGTTTAATGATGTCAGTTGTAACCGATGGTTCCAAAATTGTGCTTGTGACTCTATCACAAGGAATATTAGTACAAACCGAAATTCGACTCTGTCAGAAGCTCAGTGAGAGACTGGAGTTCTCTCTCTCAATCCCAATCCTTTCCAGCACGCACGGTACCACTCACCCACCTAGAGTTTGTTGACAGCGGTTTGAGCACTGGCAAAAAGATACCCAGCTGAAATGGGCATGCATAGATAGGGTAAGGGGTATGGTGTTCACAAATATGACAAATACTAACCCAACGAACTCAGGTTCGTTCGGTTTTCTTATGGAAGTTTCGTAGGTAGAGATGCTTGGCAATTTAACATTGTCGATCTCTTCTGTTCCAACTGCTCAAGCGAGCAGTAAAGTGCGCGGCGCGTTAAAAATTTCAAAGTATGCCACTGATAGGCAAATTCTATTAGTGGTGTTTTTTTTTCTAACATTTTATTGTGTTCTTCAACTTATAGGTCTAGATCAAAAAAATAAATGGAACGGAAAACTTTGTTAGTGCGTATAAAGTAAAATAGTACGTTAAAAGTGAGTTAGTAGTGTTAGTAGTTACTGAAAACATTGTATAAAATCTAAAATCTATTGTTCAACTCGTTCGTTTAATAGGGTAAACGGCAACAATATCGCCTAACATCGTTACTTAACGAAGAATAGATCCTGTAAAGAAAAAGGTAAAATACATGCACTAAATACTAAAAGCGGTTTAAAATCATGGAAAATTATAATTCTACTTGCTAAAATGTGGTCTAGAAGTCAATCTCAAAATGGCGTGGAAAGCTCTAATTGGTATGGTCAGGTCCACAAAGGGCCTTTTTCTTCTATTTAACAGCTTTTGTCTGGGAAACGCCACCATAATTCCCAGACAAATAAATACAAAAGGAACAGAAGAATAAGACGGAAGAAGTGGCCATTTTGGATGGAAAGTTGGTGCCACTTATCGCCATATTGAAAGGAAGCTAACATCGAACGTCCCGTGGACAACTCCAGCAATTCCTTTTCGTTGGACAAGGAGGCCATTAGGCGTCAATTCGCCACCCGGCCAAGTAGGCACGTCGAGCGAAGCCCCGGTGGGCTGGATAGGCCGTCGGCCATCACTCCGGTCACGAAAACTTCCGAAAACTTAGCTTCGGCAGGGAGCAACGTCCATCAACCTGCAACGGACGTCTGCCACGATCGCCAGAATCTTCGTCTCGCCTCCGCGTGCGAGAAAACGCAAAGCAATCAATTACCGCATTTCGCCGACCACAGAAGAACCTAGACCTACATACAAAAAACCGCAAGTAAAATATTGTGACGTCACAAAAACAAAAACTAGATTAAGTTAAAACCATAAATCTATGTTATCCATAATTGTTAATATACCCTATAGTGCACGTAACGATTGAGTTTGAAGGCATTTTAAGGTGTCAAGAAAAGTTCACCACTACTCATAATCATTCCGATAATTCCGATCTCAAATTGAGTGTCACCTCTTCTCTCACTTTCGCGATTAAGATAGAGGATTTTCTACAGTGTGGCTTTTGAGCGACTGTAAACCATAAGCTTGTTTGTGAGTGCCACAATTGAACTCTACTTATGTGAATGGCCTAATGTTGAGTTCCTGCTAAAATGAATTCGTGAGTGTAAGTGAGTTGTTGTACCGGTTTCCTTGATTCCGACCCTGTAGATCCAATTATACACTGAGCTTAGTTCAAGGGGGTTATAAATTGGGGTTATAAATTTCAAATTCGCTAACCCAGCTACAGTTGGCCCAGCCGAGCTCGACGGGCGCACTGAAGAAAGTACAAAGCAGGTCGCAGGGAACACAAACCGAAGATGAAGTGAATTCGACTGAAGGAAACTCGTCTGAACAGCCTGAGATAATGGTTAATCAGAAGAGAAGACAGCTCAAATCAAGCATATGGCCTGCAAAGCAGCAAGAAATTCATAGCAGCGGACCGAGATCGTTCTACCAGCCATCAGGCTCAAGAATGAATGATAGAGAAAATGAACGAGAAATAATTCTCAATCGTTTTGATCTATCCGGCCGCTATCCAAATCCGATGAGCAAAGGTGATTCCTCCAAGGTAATTTCAGATTCGTCCTCGTCACCATCTCCGCCAAGTAGGCGCAAAACCAGGCCCACCGCGAAGCGGACTAAACCGGTCTCGGATTGGAATTTACGCTACGATGGTAGAGATGGAGGGCAAGGTTTGATGCGATTTATCAAGGAGGCGGAATTCTATGCCCAATCGGAGAGCGTTTCCGAAAAAGAACTTTTTCGTTCTGCCATTCATTTGTTCTCTGGCGCAGCCAAAATTTGGTTCATGTCAGGCGTTGAGAACGGGGACTTTTCTTCATGGAAAGAATTAGTTCAAGAAATGAAGAAAGAGTTCCTAAGCCCAGATCACGACCATGTCAGTGAATTCAGGGCAATCGAGAGAAAGCAGAAGCCAAAGGAAAAATTTCAAGATTTTTTCTTTGACATGCAAAAACTCTTTAATTCGCTTACAAAACCCATTTCAGAACGGAAGAAGTTCGAGATTGTCTTTCGCAATCTTAGATCGGACTATAAAGGATATGTAGTTGCCGCGAACATAGACAATCTCGCGGATTTGAAACCTTTCGGACGTAAGCTTGATGCTACGTTTTGGTACAAATACGAGCACCGGAGTCAGGAAGATAGTCAGTCCAAAAATCGTAATCAGGTGAATGAATTAAAAACGAGTTCCAAAATGAAACCAAGCGGATCGGCAAGTGTTCCGGAAAAAACTCGATCTAACCCGAAGCCTTTTGGGAAGATTGATGAACCGAAAGAAACCAAAAAGCCTTCCGTAAATAATCAAACAGGAGGTGAGGGTCAGGGACAGAATAGCATCCGTGATAAAGGGTTACAGGCCCGATTGGATAATTATGTGGTTCCCAAACCCGGCATGTGCTTCAACTGTCGGTTGTCAGGGCACCATCAAACTGAGTGTGGCGCCCCTAGACATAAATTCTGTTTCCGATGCGGTTTCTACAATGTAGAGACGAAAGAATGTCCATTCTGCGCAAAAAACGCCTAGATTCCCGTCTGGAGGGGCAGGCGGAAGGAGGTGACATTCATAAATCCCCTGATTGTACAATTTGCTTAAATGGAAGACGTGAGATAGAAGAAGACGAGTATATTCACTGCTCTAGGATAGAGATAAGTGAACATTTCCTCAAAATTGGAAATGACGATAGACCATATGTAAAAGTAGACATTCTAGAAATGCCTTTGATCGGCTTGCTCGATAGCGGAGCGAACCGAAGTATCTTAGGGTCGGGTACTGATTATCTCCTGGAGGCGTGCAAGCTTCGTATTCATCCAGTAGATATCGATATCAGTACAGCAAGTGGTCAAAAATTAGAATAATAAATTTATCAAATCGGTTACAGCACCGCTTCAAACCGGTGAGAGAGAGGAGAAAAACAGCAGCGTCTGTTTAGAGAAAATCGCGTTCTCTGAACGGCAACAGATAATTAGAATTTTTCAATTTGCTTATTTTACATTTGTAAAATTCCATCGGAGTATCCCCGGTGTGATAAATTTTCATTTCGTGGGTTCCTGGTGTTTGTTTACGTTTAAAGTTGTAGGAGATTGATATTTAGATTCGATTTGCATGGTTTTCAGGTGTGCTAGACAAATTTTCTGTTTCCGATGCGGTTTCTACAATGTAGAGACGAAAGAATGTCCATTCTGCGCAAAAAACGCCTAGATTCCCGTCTGGAGGGGCAGGCGGAAGGAGGTGACATTCATAAATCCCCTGATTGTACAATTTGCTTAAATGGAAGACGTGAGATAGAAGAAGACGAGTATATTCACTGCTCTAGGATAGAGATAAGTGAACATTTCCTCAAAATTGGAAATGACGATAGACCATATGTAAAAGTAGACATTCTAGAAATGCCTTTGATCGGCTTGCTCGATAGCGGAGCGAACCGAAGTATCTTAGGGTCGGGTACTGATTATCTCCTGGAGGCATGCAAGCTTCGTATTCATCCAGTAGATATCGATATCAGTACTGCAAGTGGTCAAAAATTAGAAGTTACAGGATGTGTTGAATTGCCTGTCAGATTTGAAGGAGTGACGAAAATAGTTTCGGCTCTGGTGATTCCATCGGTTAAAAGAAAGCTGATCCTCGGATCGGATTTCTGGAAATCATTCGGCATTGTACCCACATTGACAGGGCACAATTCATTTTGCTTAGATGAGCTGCAGGAACACGGACAGACAATATTATCTGACCAGCAGAAAGGTAAATTAGAAGAGGTTAAGGAGTTATTCAAACCCGCGGTAGATGGACAGCTCGACATAACGTCGGTAATAAACCATCGCATTGAGCTCTTGGAAGAAGCTAAAAAGCTACCTCCGGTGCGTATAAATCCGTTCCCGACCTCTCCTAGTCGGCAAGAGAAGGTCAACAAGGAACTTGATAATATGTTGCAATGCGGCATTATTGAGCGGTCTTATAGTGACTGGGCACTCCGTCTTGTACCCGTTGACAAGCCGGATGGATCCGTCAGGTTGTGTCTGGACGCCAGAAAACTCAACGAGCGTACGATCAGGGACTCTTACCCTCTCCCACACGCAGATAGAATCCTGAGCCGTTTGGGGCCCAGTAGGTATATATCCACCATCGATTTATCTAAGGCATTTTTACAGGTTCCGTTACATCCACGGTCCCGAAAATATACTGCGTTTTCTGTGTTGGGGAGAGGGCTGTTCCAGTTCACTCGCATGCCCTTTGGTTTGGCCAATAGCCCTGCCACTTTGTCGAGGTTGATGGACAGGGTATTGGGTGGCAGTGAACTGGAACCAAACGTATTCGTTTACCTCGATGATATCATCGTGGTAAGCAATACGTTTGAAGAGCACCTGGACAGGCTCCGCGAGTTAGCGCACAGACTCAAATCCGCGAATTTGTCCATAAATATTGCTAAATCAAAATTTTGCGTACCAGAAGTTCCGTACTTGGGGTACATTCTAGGTCGGAATGGGCTACGACCCAATCCGGACCGAGTAGAAGCCATCGTAAATTTTGAAAGGCCCAAATCACTCCGCGCACTGAGGAGATTCTTGGGCATGTGTAATTATTACCGACGTTTCATCGCCACCTTTAGTGAGATCGTTCGACCGTTGACAGATCTTCTTAAAGATCTACCCAAAACTGTAAAGTGGAATGAAGCAGCGGAGGCCGCATTTTTAAAAATAAAAGAGCTGTTAATAAGCGCTCCGATATTGACAAACCCGATTTTTTCGAAACCGTTCAGTATCCACTGCGATGCGAGCGATGTAGCCATCGCTGGAGTATTGACTCAATTGCACGACGATATCGAGAAGCCTGTAGCCTACTTTTCTCAAAAGCTAGGTGCTACACAACAACGCTACGCGGCTACCGAGAAGGAAGCCCTAGCGGTTTTGAAGTCACTTGAGAAGTTTCGGTGCTATGTAGAAGGGTCCAGGTTCACGGTAATTACCGACGCCTCGGCCCTAACCTACATTCTCAGAAGCAGCTGGAAGACTTCATCTAGACTGAGTAGGTGGAGCCTTGAACTTCAGTCACATGATATGATAATCAAGCACCGCAAAGGCGTGGACAATATAGTACCTGACGCTCTGTCCAGAGCTGTGGAGGAGGTCAGTGCTACGTCCGGTAAGTCTGACTGGTACAATTATATGCTTCTACGAGTTGAAGAAGAACCAGAGAGTTTCAAAGACTTCCGTGTTGAGAACGGAATCCTTAAAAAGTTTGTATCGAGCCCAGACAATATCGACTATAGGTTTGAATGGAAGATTTGCGTACCGGAAGCGTTACGAGAAAAGGTTTTGTATGAAGAGCATGATGAGGCGTTGCATATGGGACACGAAAAAACTTTGGCGAAACTCCGTCGGAGGTTCTATTGGCCGAATATGTCCAAAGAGGTCAAAGGCTATGTCCAAAAGTGCCGAATCTGTCAGGAAAGTAAACCCAGTAATAGATCCCAGCACCCAGTCATGGGTCAACAGCGCATCACTACAAAGCCCTTTCAGGTGATTGCGCTCGATTTCATACAATCGTTGCCAAGGAGCAAATCCGGGAACTGTCATCTTCTCGTAGTGATGGATTTGTTCTCAAAGTACTGTCTTCTATTTCCCCTAAAGAAAATCTCCACGTCCCAAATCACGAGAATACTTGAAGAGAGCTGGTTCCGCAGATATGCTGTTCCAGAGTGTCTCATATCCGATAACGCTTCCACCTTTTTATCGAAGGAGTTTAAAGCTCTTCTTGAGAAATTTCGTATTAAACATTGGGCGAACTCGAGACACCACTGCCAAGCCAATCCTGTCGAACGGCTGAACAGGACAATCAATGCCTGTATTCGTACATATGTGCGATCGGACCAAACACTTTGGGACTCCCGAATATCCGAAGTGGAACAGGTTCTTAATACAACGCCCCATGGTTCCACGGGGTTTTCACCGCATAAAATCATATTTGGTCATGAGATTATTTCCAGAGGCGACGAACATTTGATAGACCGAGACAGGGAGGAAGTTTCGGAAAATTCTAGATTAGAAAACAAATTAAAAATTGATCAGTATATTCGCGATCTAGTGATCAAGAATTTACAAAAACAATACAACAAAAATTCACATTATTACAATTTACGCCGCAAGCAACCTGCACCCAGGTATTATGTGGGTCAAAAAGTCCTGAAAAGAAATTTCAAGCAGTCGTCGGCCGTTGACAAATTCAACGCAAAGCTTGCTCCTTGCTATATTCCTTGTGTCGTCCAGGCGAGGGTGGGCACAAGCTCATATGATTTGATCGATGAAGCCGGAAAGCCATTGGGCATCTTTTCCGCAGCTGATCTAAAACCTTGCACCTGAAAAGAGAAAACAGTAATGGATTAACCAGTAGAATGCTATAATTTGTAGAAAATGAAAAAGAATGATAAAAGATACTCATCCGGATGGGTACATTGATTCCTTTTCCTAGTACTGCAGACTGGGAGAAGACTGAAATAGATTTAGAAAATAGATGAATGAAATGCGGCTTAGATCTGTCGCAGAAAACCAATTCAGAAACAAGTCCTAGAAATTTACTTACCAATAAAATCCACTTGATCCATGGAAATCTTGTTAAGGATGATCTTCCACCAAAACGTTAAATGACATCAGAACCGATAAATGCCCTGAAAAATATACGGAAATTGTCCAAAGAGCGCTCGTAAAATGACAAGTTTTCACGGATTGACTCGATTTTGCCAGATAATGTAAACAAGCACTCAGTTCTTATGAACAGGACATGACAGATGAATGAGGATCTCACGACTGCTGAGTGCGCTTTAACCGAATAGAGTAACAATCCTTTTTTGTGGCAATGTTACGGTAGTAGAACATTTGCTTTTAATAAGATAACAAATTGCGCGGTCATATGTATTTTTGCCATTTTGTTAAATTCATCAGATGTATAATGCTGCAAATTCAATCCAATACCAAAACTTTCTCTAACTGGTCGGAGGGGCATTGTAACCGATGGTTCCAAAATTGTGCTTGTGACTCTATCACAAGGAATATTAGTACAAACCGAAATTCGACTCTGTCAGAAGCTCAGTGAGAGACTGGAGTTCTCTCTCTCAATCCCAATCCTTTCCAGCACGCACGGTACCACTCACCCACCTAGAGTTTGTTGACAGCGGTTTGAGCACTGGCAAAAGATACCCAGCTGAAATGGGCATGCATAGATAGGGTAAGGGGTATGGTGTTCACAAATATGACAAATACTAACCCAACGCACTCGGGTTCGTTCGGTTTTCTTATGGAAGTTTCGTAGGTAGAATGCTTGGCAATTTAACACTGTCGATCTCTTCTGTTCCAACCGCTCAAGCGAGCAGTAAAGTGCGCGGCGCGTTAAAGAATTTCAAAAGTATGCCAATGATAGGCAAATTCTATTAGTGGTGTTTTTCTAACATTTTATTGTGTTCTTCAACTTATAGGTCTAGATAAAAATAAATAGAACGGAAAACTTTGTTAGTTGCGTATAAAGTAAAATAGTACGTTAAAAGTGAGTTAGTAGTGTTAGTAGTTACTGAAAACATTGTATAAAATCTAAAATCTATTGTTCAAATCGTTCGTTTAATAGGGTAAAGCAGCAACAATATCGCCCTAACATCGTTACTTAACGAAGAATAGATCCTGTAAAAGAAAAGGTAAAATACATGCACTAAATACTAAAGCGGTTTAAAATCATGGAAAATTATAATTCTACTTGCTAAAATGTGGTCTAGAAGTCAATCTCAAAATGGCGTGGAAAGCTCTAATTGGTATGGTCAGGTCCACAAAGGGCCTTTTCTTCTATTTAACAGCTTTTGTCTGGTAAACGCCACCATAATTCCCAGACAAATAAATACAAAAGGAACAGAAGAATAAGACGGAAGAAGTGGCCATTTGGATGGAAAGATGGTGCCACTTATCGCCATATTGAAAGGAAGCTAACATCGAACGTCCCGTGGACAACTCCAGCAATTCCTTTTCGTTGGACAAGGAGGCCATTAGGCGTCAATTCGCCACTCGGCCAAGTAGGCACTTCGAGCGAAGCCCCGGTGGGCTGGATAGGCCGTCGGCCATCACTCCGGTCACGAAAACTTCCGGTGAGCCGCCTGAAAGGAAAATTACTTAGCTTCGGCAGGGAGCAACGTCCATCAACCTGCAACGGACGTCTGCCACGATCGCCAGAATCTTCGTCTCGCCTCCCCGTGCGAGAAAACGCAAAGCAATCAATTACCGCATTTCGCCGACCACAGAAGAACCTAGACCTACATTCAAAAAACCGCAAGTAAAATATTGTGACGTCACAAAAACAAAAACTAGATTAAGTTAAAACCATAAATCTATGTTATCCATAATTGTTAATATACCCTATAGTGCACGTAACGATTGAGTTTGAAGGCATTTTAAGGTGTCAAGAAAAGTTCACCACTACTCATAATCATTCCGATAATTCCGATCTCAAATTGAGTTTCACCCCTTCTCTCACTTTCGCGATTAAGATAGAGGATTTTCTACAGTGTGGCTTTTGAGCGACTGTAAACCATAAGCTTGTTTGTGAGTGCCACAATTGAACTCTACTTATGTGAATGGCCTAATGTTGAGTTCCTGCTAAAATGAATTCGTGAGTGTAAGTGAGTTGTTGTACCGGTTTCCTTGATTCCGACCCTGTAGATCCAATTATACACTGAGCTTAGTTCAAGGGGGTTATACAGTGCTGTTATCGATTTCAATATGTCCAAGTCAATGTTTAAGAATAGGATTGGAAATTTAGCATAAGAATCAGTCTGTGGAATTGTTTTTACATCCGAGAAGAAGTAGTAAATAAATAAATAAAAACAAAATATTAATGGCTCAATCAAGTTAACGAGCAAAAACCAATTGAAGCAGAGAATTGTTAAAAATGACTATATTTTCCCAAAGGTAATAAGGAGCGAATCGAAGAGGAGAAGATCGAGTACCTCAGAAATACCTTTTGGAAGACCATTGAAGATTAGGAAGAGTAAGAGGAGAAAGAGAAGACCAGATTTTCTGAGGTATTCAACTTTTTGATCAATATATAAATTTCGAAATAATGTCATTATTTATTTAAAGAGGGAAGATGATAAATAATTTATAGCAAGCTCCTTTATAGTTATCTAGACTAGTTTGATAACTCTGTATTATCTTGATAATCTTATAGAATATGGATGGAAGTAATTTCCGGTAAAAGGGTATAAAAACGATTGTAAACTATTGTGTGTTTGATTCCTTTATTGGAGGTTAATTAAGAAGGTTGCATTATAAAACTAGCTCGCGATTTATCAGATTTCAACTCTTGTCATATGACGAGTTAATACTCGAAGTCGAGTCAAGTACGAGACACTGAAGACGGCCTTACTGATGAGGTCGAAATACGTATCTGTCAAGATACAATTAAGTGGTGGAATTCAATGGGATTGTATTAACTCGTCTTATGACAAGTGAAGACATTCCACTAAAAAGCTCAAAATAATTTTCTTATCAGATTTCAACTGTTTGCGAGTTTCACACCCAAGGCGTATCGTATTTCTTAACATCTGACAAAAGATATTTTAGTTACCAGATAAAGATTGTCGCTTCGGTTCCCTTTGTTCTGCTGTCCGAAACATGTGTGGTACCTAACTGTAAAATCGTACGTATTTTTCCTTCATTTCCTTCATTTTTTGACTGTGTTGGTAAGTCGCAAGGCAGCCATTCTGAATGACATGTCATGAAGCCTTAAAAATGCATCTTTCAAGCATATAGGCTTGTTATGTTTTGGTAACGAAAACTTGTTTCATTACTTTCACACGACCCAAGCAGCGCAAAAATTGTTGATATTTTCAACATCTTTCAGTCGCAACCAAGTTTTTCATTGCACATTCACACGACTAAAGTTAAGTGGTATGGAAGTTTTCAATAACCGTCTCTCAATACCAAAACAAAAATGATGACCAACATTAACAACGAAACAAACCATATGTATACAAAAACGAATAAAAAATGCATGCATGAAATGATGTATACCATTTTGATAAAATTAAAAGGCTTAAACTAAATACAAACTTTAAATTTGTTTCGAAGCCTCGCATTATATGCGACTCATGGTTCATCGGCGAACTTTTCATTTTACTTCTCCCAAATTTATGCGCCATTGATTGAAGAAAAAAGAACTATGCCAAATTCATGTAATTAAGGAATTTTCTGTAAATAAATTCTCGAATCTGCCAAGCAACAATATGGCGAGTTCTCGATAAACAAAAAAGTCGACCAAAAACGTTCGTTGCTTTGATCCTAAAAGATGTTACAATTACGTTCAAAATGTTTGTTTTAGCTATACTTCCATCATTAAGATGTATTTTCTAACTAAACAAGTGTCAAAAATAAACATGTTATGACTATGTTTGTAATATAATCCTGTAGGCATCCTTTATGTTGAGAGAACGTAAAACAAAACATATTGAAAAACCAATCAAATGTCAAAAACCAACATGTTATCAGCACGTTGTAAGATTGTAGTACAAAACATCTTCAATGATCAAATTGCTGTATGTTTAGCAAATACCTTTTCAGAACTTTTTTCGAACATAACACGTTTAGTATTTCCTTTTCCCGACCTTTATTCAACATGATTCTTAGGTCTTCTCTAATAATGATGTTTTCGGTGTTACTTGGGATATAGTTAGGGTGTGCAAGGCGTATGGGAAGTAGGTGGAAATATTCGATTGATAAATTCATTTTCATTTCACATTCATTAATTCGTTTTCAATTCATATACTTTTTTTTTATTTCTAAATTTAACTCTAATTGCTAGCATTCAAAAATAATAATATAATAATAAAAAACCCAAATCAATCCACCTAGCGTTGGTGGTGCCTTTCTCGCGCATTAAAAAATAAGAAAAACACATAAGAGAGGTCGAAATAGCACTTTAGGAGGATAGAATTTACTTTTTCCATCAATTCATATGCATTTGCGGTAATTTGAATGCATTGCTGCAATCTTTGAAAAAAAATTTTTTTTCGTTTTTGAAAAAAAAAATTCCCAAGGGGGGCCCTTGGCAGAAAAACAATGTTTTTTCAATAACTTTGGAACGCAATGACCGATCGGGACAAATTTTCAATAGGAAACAACTAGACCGCAATCCGCGTTGACTCCAATGCGAGTTGCGAGCGAATCGAATAATGCTAAGTAGGTGTCTCACATTTTTGTACACACACACACACACACACACATACATACATACACATACAGACATCACCTGGGGCAACAGGGACTTTGTCCAAGGGCTTGACGACCCCTCCCGCTTGACGGCCACTGCGAGTTAGACCGGGGCCATCGTCCCTAACCCCTAATCCCAAGGCGTCAAGCGACCCGTGCCGAGGGGATGCATGGCCAGGGGGGTGAAATAATAAGCTAGGCCTTTAACGGAGCCTGTGGGGTACCTGGGCACCCTCCACAGTAATTGTCCCTTACCGCGTTATGCTGGGCTCTGGCGTGGTGGACTTCTTTTCCCGAGCAACTCGTGGGACCAAAATGGAAAACCAAGTCAATTCTTCAATTAGTGGTAGTAGTGTAGGTAGTGGTAGTAGACCCCTTCGCAAGAGGTGGGTTGTTCAGGTCTCCGCCTAGGAGGCCAGAGGCAATAGTCGGCAGCTCAGTGCGCAGCGCCAGCGTGGGTCACTCAACCTTCCTCTCGGCTATAAAAACGCCGGAAGGGGTTATTGACGGCCCATGGCTTGTGAAGGCGATGAACCGCAAACGCGATGGGCTTTCGGCCTTCGAGGTGGCGACGGAACAGCTGGACGCCATCATCGACTTTGCGTCATCGAAGCATAATATCAGCAAGGACCTCAAGAGGAGCTTGCAGAAACTTCGAAAGTCGATGCTGGACGCCAAGCTGGAGAGGGCGGTCGGGACGGCCAAGTGTAAACCCGTGAAATCGGTGGAGTCGAGGTCTACCCAGGCTGAGGCCCAAGGATTCGCGGACTCGCGCAAGGTCGAGTCGACCGAAGGCGTGCCAGCTAAGACGGTGGTGCCAAAGTCTACCCAGACTGAGGCTCAAGTATTTGCGGGTACGTCGGGGGTGACTACTCCAACGGAGCAGACACAAAAACGGGGGAGACAGACTCCAGGGGGGGCCGCTCCAAAACGCGGAGGGTTACTACCCCGAACAAGGGTAGTGGGGCTGGGAAGCTGAACCCCGGTCAGGTACCTCCAAAACCGGGGGAGGAAGGACCTGGAAAGGCGACGTACGTCGAATAAGACGTACCCGGATGGGCGAGATGATACTCGAGCTGAAGCGAAGCGTCTCGCAAAAGGGCGCCGCCTACAAGAAGTTGGCGGAGGAGGTCCTAGGCGAGACGGTCAAGGTGAGGGCACTCACGACGGAGGTGAATCTAAGGGTTAAAGACCTGGACGAGATCACTGAAGTCGAAGAGCTCGTCACGGCACTGCGGCGACAGTGTGAAGTGGAGACGCCCACCGCAGTCGTTCGGCTACGGAAAGGTCCGGCAGGGACGCAGGTAGCATTGGTTCGGCTATCTGCAGCGGACGCCTCCAAGGTAGTCAAGTTAGGGAGCATCAAGGTGGGATGGTCGGTATGCCCTGTGCGCATATACGAGCAACCCGAAGTTTGCTTCAAGTGCCTGGAACCGGGGCACAAGCAATGGGACTGCAAAGGCCCTGACAGAAGCAATCTCTGCCGACGCTGCGGATTGAGGGACATAAGGCACAATGCTGCACGAACCCTCCCAATTGTTTGATTTGTTCCAGCAAAGCTGTGAACAGCAAGCACCCATGGGGGCTCGATGTGCCCGGCGTTTAAGCGTGCTGCAAAATCAAAGTGCAGGTAAAGCAGCTGGCTTGCTCGTCTTCGCCCGAGTGTTTGGTGTGCGCAGGTTTAGAGGAAACGGCGGAACACGTGTTGTTCGTGTGCTCACGTTTTCGCGCAATGCGTGACCACATGCTTGCCACATGTGGTCTGGACACTACCCCGGACAACCTAGTTCGGAGGATGTGTAAAGACGAAGTTGGATGGAACGCCGTTTTATCGGCTATCGCCCAAATCGTCTCGGAGCTACACAGAAGGTGGCGCGTGGACTCAAGGATGGCTAGTTCAGGCGCAAATAAGAGGTGGTCCAAGGGATCGGAGTCGGCTTCATGGGTCATACCGGTGGTCATGCTCTGTGGTCGAACTCGATCCTTTTATCGAACAAGTGGCCGCGCGAAGAACAACATGGTATCGTCGCTTTCGCGGCGTCGGTCAACCGGGCGGGTTCCGAGCCCGAGGACGGAAAGGGGTCCTCGTCAAGGCTGGGGCAGGCGTAGGCCTCGCGTCGGCAAGTCCCTCTGTGTGCTGGCGAATAGGCCCTATCGCAGAAAGGTCAATTTGGGGTGCACGCGGCATCATCATTCTTGATACCAGTCGTGCAGAGTGAAGCAGGCGCGAAGTCGACCCTGCCCACCTTCCGAGGACATAGGGCATGGTAAGGCCACCTGGAAAGCCGGCAATGCGCTGGCACGATACCATGGTGTTCTTCTAAAAAAGCGAGTCACGATGTTCGATGCTGCAAGGACACGCAGCTAACCTTTGAAGCATTACTTTCTGGTTGTACCGAAGGGACGATGGGCTTGGCGGCAATGGAAACGGTTTAGCTGGTCGGGGATGCAGCCCTGCCTCCCTCATTGGAGGTGGCCCCTAACCCAGCACTTCCTGGTCAACCCAGGATGTCTGTTGAGCAGATTCCCCCTCCATTGTTTAGGAAGAAAAAAAAAATACAGACATCACTCAAATTCGTCGAGCTGAGTCGATTGGTATATAACACTATGGGTCTCCGAGCCTTCTATCAAAAGTTCGGTTTTGGAGTGATCCTATAGCCTTTACGTATACTTTGTATACGAGAAATGCAAAAAGACACTATATACAATAAACTATTTACAATTAATGGAACCCAAAATCAATGGTTACACTCTAGGCATAAAAGTATCATCGTGTTAGTATCATGATATACTAATGCAAAAATGGTAACCTGACTTAGAAACCTCGCAGTTAATAACTGTGGAAGTGCTTCATGAACACTAAGCTGCGAGGCGGTCCTGTCCCAGTGTGGGGATGTAATGGCAATAAGAAGAAGAAGAAGAAGCAGTTCCAGGTTTGGCTACCTTAGTGCTTACTTTGGCCAACCCTGAAAAATGCTAATTTTCCTAAAAATATCGATCAGTATCAACAGCGAAGAAAGATAAGGGATATGTCTCTTGTAAGAGCTAACAAA
Source organism: Armigeres subalbatus (assembly GCF_024139115.2). Taxonomy (NCBI): domain Eukaryota; kingdom Metazoa; phylum Arthropoda; class Insecta; order Diptera; family Culicidae; genus Armigeres; species Armigeres subalbatus. The sequence continues at coordinate 202,332,170 of NC_085141.1, read as the reverse complement.
TCCCACAAAAATTTGAAACAACTCTCTATTTTCCAAATAAAGCTTATGGACACCTATTGCAATTTATTATTTATTGGTGCATTGCAAACCACTAAAAGTTGGATTCTTTAAACTCTGAATAAATACTATTAATGAGTGACTAAAGGGATCTTAAAATTACCACGTTTAACCTGAAGGTGATAGCCCCCATAACTAGTGTACTAGATGTTTTAAGTTCAAGATTCACAATTATTATAGGGACACGGCAGGTATTTTCGTCTGTTCGTCATAGTCTCGAAAACCAATAAAAGAGACGCTTTTTGTAAAACTCATACGTACCAAATCGTATGCTCAGGAGAAACGTTCTGCTATAGTGGAGTTTTAGCAAATGTACGTTGCTTTCGTTGGTTTTAGCCCCTACGACGATGGACGGAAATACCTGCCGTGTCCCTAAGTATGCAATTTATCCTATATGTTGTATATTTCAAGATTCATTACATTTGTTTTAACCATTCTTTTTGCCGTAATAATAAATTAAATACGCAGGACGCACCATATATTTTTGCAAAATCAAAAAACACAAGAAAATATGTGATGAGAAGACGCAGTAGGAACACAAAATGCATACAATCATGACCAGTGTCCCACGAAGAAATGGTCATCTAGTCGAATTCAATTTGGCCGAAGTCTTGGTCCGAGAATACTATTTGGACCGAAAGGGACAACTGGCCGAAAATATCATTCACCCGAACTGATCATTTTGACGAAAATACCGTTTGGCCGAGATGATCGATTCAGTGTTCGATGGACGTTATCAAAGGAAAAAACCTCATAATTGAATTCATTACAAATGTCACTTTGTTATTTGTCCCTTTTGTCTCTTTTAATGCTTTACGGTTAACCTAAATCTTATGAAATGTCATATGAGTAGTGCTTGCATCACGATCAGATGTTAATTCTTAGTGCTTTTGCTAACGAACAAGTTAAATAACAATAAGTGTAACAGTTTATCTTAGTCCTTGATACACATTCAGCGATTGAAAAACTTTCTTTTCTGTTTCTCTGTTTACTGTGTTTTTGTTGTTTACTTTAGTTATGTTTTTGTTTTTGTTTTAACACACTTCTAATTTTATATAAACGGTAATAAATCTTGCTGATTCTTTTTGGACAATGCATTACAATTGCAATAATAGAATGTGAATTGCAATACTCAATAGTTAAAAAACTAAAGTAAAACATACTCATAATCCATACAAAAGAAAGTAATGAAATATATACTTATATCTCAAATAAACGTAAATTAATAAAATTTGTCTGGCTGTGCATTCTTATTTAACCTCAACTTGAGATAAAATAAGGGTTGCTGATTGACATTAGCTCCTTACGTTAAAGGCATGATGGCGCGGTCGCATAATTCAAAATCAAATGAACAATCGCTCACTTTGAGAGATTGATTGTTTATCCTCGCGAAGGATGAACAATTGAACAAGATAAGGAAATACTAGTACAGTTGTATAGAAGTAACATAGATCACATCACTCTCCATGGTGAATCCCGATCTATGTTACTGATAACCCCTCCCAACTAATACAACTTCCTTCCCGTGGTAATTGTGGAGATGCAGAGGTATTCTCGGTCTCTAGTAGCAACAACAACCACACACCAACATTCCCTTCCTTTCCCAACTGACTGTAAGGACTTGGCCGGCGACGTTATTGATCAATATTTTCGAGCTGCTGAAACGTGCACTTCGAGAGTAGATGGTAAATCCCAACCACTATTCACTTGGATCGAAGTGCAATTTGCACCAGTTCTGATCAATCACGGAGCAGCAACCATTGATATGTACAGTCAGTCTAAGCTAAGCTAATAGAATAGTTAATTCGATAATTATGCGAAAAACTGGTCAAATGAGGAACATGGCCAAAACTGGTACAGTTCCCTTACATGTTTTTTCTTAATGCTATAAATACGTTGTTATCATGAATAAAAATAAAAATATTATTAGTTAAGTTGTATACAGTTTTGCAATGTAATGTTTAAATGTATAGGTTTCAGATCAAGAGATAGTAAAGTCAATAATTTAACAGTGTTGATTATAGATAGCCATCATTTCATTGACCGGTTTGAATTTGGCATAGTTAGTGCGACAGCGATAAGTTGAAAATATATGTCGATGACGCAGTTGTTGAGATGGTATGCAGAAATTTAATTTCAATAAAATATTTTTTGAATCATACGCTGCGAATCGTTAACAAAAGAAACCATTGCAATTTCTCGACGCTCTTTCAAAGTGTGAATGTTTATAAGCTTGCAGTTGAAGTAACAAGGGAGCATTCATGTATAACGTCTGCTTTATTCGGTGTCTTTGAGTGTTCTGTGTTACAATAATTAAGTGTTGGTTCTCACTATCTGACATCTCAATATTTGCCTACTATGATTCTGCCACTACAGCTCGGCCATCCTGATCAAACACATCGCCCCCGATGTTCACTATATCTGATCGACTTCCGTTCTCCATAATTTCATTTTGGTTGGATCAAATATACCCGTGAATGGCAGACGAGATAGTTGGTATCCATCTATGTCACTAATAACATAACGATTATTCGCGAGAACCTTCTTAACCACATAAGGTCCTTTGAAATGCGGTTTCAGTTTTGACGACCCACCGGAATTCGAATGATGTGGTATATATACAAGATCACCTTCTTGATAAACTGATGTGGTTTTACATTTAGAGTCATATTGCTTTTTATTGTAAATTTGAACGGCTTTGTTAACCGCTATAGCTTTTTCGCGAATTTTCGTCAGATCTCTTTGCATTTCTGTGTTTGCATTTAAAACATTTTCAATATCTACATTAGCTGAGTAACGTTGATTAATTCCGAATAAAACTTGTGAAGGAGTATTAGCTATCGATCTACAAAAAGAATTATTGATAAAATTTTCTGCATCTTGCAAAATAGGAGTAAAACCTTTGCTAGGATTCGAGTCTACTAATTTGGCTAAAACTGGAGTTAGTACCCTGTTGAACCTCTCCACCTGACCATTAGCTTGAGGGCAAGCAGTAGCTGTAAGAATATGTTTAATATTGAAGTCATTTAAAAATTCTTTAAAACTATTTGATGTATAACAGCTTCCGCGATCTGAGACTAGTTGAATAGGTAATGAATAATTAGAAAAATACAACCTTAGATGCTTTAGTACTTCGCTTGTATTTGTAGTTTTACAAGGGTATAATTTTAAATATTTCGAGAAAGCATCAACAACAACAAACACATATTTATATTTACAATTGGATAAAGTTAACGGTCCGTAATGGTCAATATGCACAGTATGAAATGGTACACTCCCCTTATCTATTATATTTAAAAGACCATCTTTACTAAAATTATTCTTTGAAAGTACAATGCACTTCAAACAGTTTTTTATATATTTTGATATTGTTTCTTTCATTTTGGGAAACCAATAAGACTTGATTATATTTTCATATACCTTTTCAGTGCCAAAGTGCCCAAAATCGTCATGATACATTTTTAAAACTTGATCAATCATATTTTTGGGAACGTAAAACAACAAGCGGCTTCGTTTGGTTTTCTTGTACACAATTCCATTTCTTAATTCAAAATCTTTGTGTTCTCTTGTTTCTAACAGTTGACGAATTGCTTCTATATTAGAATCCTGAACTTGACTTGCAATTATAGCCCGTTCAAAAGAATTACTTTCATTCTCAATAAAACATAATTCTGGAATTCTAGATAAAATATCAGCGTGTTTCATGAGAATTGAATTTCTGTGTATTATGTCGTAATCATATTCTGATAGAAAAATCTCCCATCGTGCTATTTTAACATTAATATCTTTCTTTTTTAAAGTTTCTTTTAAAGCAATACAATCAGTAACAATAGTAAACTTGATTCCCTGCAAATAAATATGAAATCTCTTAATAGAGTTGACCACTGCTAGTGTTTCCAACTCAAATGAATGTAATTTTGCTTCATGACTATTTGTTCTTTGACTATAATACATAATTGGATGCAACTTTCCATCTTTTTGCTCTTGCATCAGAACACCACCGAATCCATGAGAACTGGCGTCAGTGTGAAGTTCTGTTCTGGCATAAGGAGAATATACTTTCAAAACGGGGTCAGCTATTAATTTGTCTCTTAGGGCCGTTTTCTTCACCTCCGCTTAACTCTTAAGCGGTGCTTACCCATACGTTTAAACCGGGTTTAAGCACTAAGCGGAGGTGAAGAAATCGGCCCTTAGAGTTTCAAATGCTGTGAATTCTGATTCTTTGAAATGAAATTCTTTTTTATCTCTTTTCAATAAATCACATAAAGGTTTTGCAATAATTGAGAAATTTGCGATAAATTTTCTGAAGTAACTAGCCAAACCAATGAATTTATTCACATCATGGATGTTTTTGGGAACTGGAAATTTTTTAATACATTCAATGTGTCTATCACTTGGTCGAATACCTGATTCATCAATTTTATATCCAAGATATTCAATTCTAGTTTTAAGAAATGAACATTTGCTCAATTGTAGTTGCAAATGATTTTTATTCAAAATTTGAAAAACTTCTTTCAAAATTTCCAAGTGTTCTTCAACTGTTTCAGTTGCGATTAATATATCGTCCATATAAATTTTGATTTTGCCTTTTTTTAAAAGATGCCGGAATACTGTATTTATAAATCTAATGTGACCATACGTCCCGCGTTTCGCAGGACAGTCCCGCATTTTCACTATTTGTCCCGCGCTGAAAAGCGTCCCGCGAAACGTCCCGCATACAGCTTATTTCTAGATAATGTCCCGCGAAATACAGAAAAATAAAATACATTTTTAGTCATTGCTTAGTATTTAAAAAAAAAAATAGATATTTATAATTTTGACTAATACTAAGTTTTATAAGACAAGAGAGATCGTAGTGTGCTGCGCTGCAACGAAGACGTTTTTTTGTTCATGCGTCAGATTTTTTTTTCGATTTAGCAACAGCGGAAAACCAAAATTTCGGCCGAGTACCAACACAAGAAGATATATGGCTTCCGGTTGAAGATGGTCGAAATTGCTGCCGCTGCAACACCCGTCGACCCGGACATCCTGACAAGTCACCAAACTACAATCATGTATTTCTACAGGATGCGGCGAAATTCAAGCATTGGAAATAGAGCGGACGAATCAAGAGAGATCTGAAGGCTGTGAAATATTAGTGAATCCTATTTGTCGTGGCCTGACTATCGAGCGTGATCGTGGTTGCCGCTGTTTCTAAGGACCGATTGATAAATTTGCACGTTTTCTCAGTGCAGATTATTAAGTATAATTTTTATCTATTTTTTTAAATTTTTTCTTCCGTATTTAGTATTTTATTTTAATACGCACATATGTAAATATCGCGTTAGAACATTGGAAAGAGATGATCCTCATTCCTCATTTATCTGTATTCATATAGGTATATTTATCTAAAAGTAGACCAATCACGAGTTAATTTCGATTCCACAATCACATAAGTATTTAGCTATCTCTTCTATTTATATTCTTCCTGATAGGAAACATATTTTAGTTTGCATTTCCCATAGTTGATCCATTGCCCTCGTTATTTCTTTTTTTCTGAAATAACCTTAATTTAAAGTCTTATAAGAACCCGAAATTTTTCATACTGGACAATAATTCTACAATATTACAATATTAAATTAAGATTAGGTACTTCATTTAAAATCAGGGTTGTTTAGGTTTAAATTTAGGACGACTTAAGTTTAGAAACAAACACATTTTGCGTCCAGTTTATTTTGAAATGTTTGCGCAATTTGTCTGTTTCATATGAATATATTTGTCTGAAGATTTTCATTTTAAAATAAGCTATTCATATAGAGATTGAGAACTCACTCAGGAATTGGAAAATAGAAGTTCGTTGCTAGTGGTTTCGTTTGTTTACTCTTCGAAAGCTTCTATTACAATAACTTTAATATTTTTCCCATATTTCTATTACCATTACCATAGCACCTTTCCAAAAATGATTAGACTCAAGGTTCTAATGAAATTAATGAAATGATACTTTGACTAAAATCAATCATGATTCACTTGTCCCTAGGTTTGTTAGGAGTTAAACTCATGTTATGACAAGTGAAGACATTCCACTAAAAAGTTCTAGACATTTTTTTTTCAATCATGATAAACCGGTAATGATAGGAGAAAAAAAATGGGTACATATTGGTTTTCATGTAAAAGCACTCTTGCTGTAATGTTTGATAATGCCTTCCTTCTTTTCATCTTTTCGTCATTTTTTTTTAGGTTTCAAGATATCTCAAGATATCTCTAATATAGAAATTAGGACACATCCTAACTACTGAACTTTTTAGTGAATTCTCCCTTACTCGATATTAAACGCATTATCCAGTGATCGAGATCGCGTACGAGGGGCAAAAATTGAAAATGGTAACGGAAACCGATAAGGCTAACTAGCATTTACACCAAGGTAGAGAAAAAAAATTAAATAATCATAAATAAGTGATCAAGTGTTCATAATTTAGCTTAGAGTAGTGAAGAACTAATACATAGGTTAAATTTTGTTTTATGAATTAAAATTAATAATCGGTTGTTCATTTATCATGATATATTTTCTTTTCATTCATCTTCATCTATGAATTTGTATAAAAATTGTATCAACAAAAATCTTTATTGGGAACTACTGATGAAATTTGGGGTTGTTCAAAAATAACGTCACGGGTTTTAGGGGAGGAGTGGGCCTAAGATGTTGTGACAGTACATATACCAGGTATAAAGGAAAGCGTGACAGAGGGGGGGGGGTCTACAAATCTCAAAAAGTAGTGGACGTCATATTAAAATCGCCCATTTCTGTAGTTGAAATCTCTTACATAACATCTATGTATACACTCACAGATCATTTGAAAAAAAAAATTTCTTGGCTTTTATAGCAAATGTTTCTTAAACAAATGGTTAAAATAGTTCAAGAAGTAATAAAAACAATGTGTCATATTGTTTGATACTGCATTCGTTCTTTTTATTTAATCTTTTCAGAATTCAAGAACACCATTTTTCAAATTCTGAACGCTTCCTAATATTGGATCAAAACCCCAAAAAAAACTAGTGTTGAGTTGAGATCATCTCGGACAAACGATAGATGAAATGAACTTTTCACAAACGGAAATTTGGTGAGAGAATTCCATTATTTGTCCTAATGATTCATATTAAATCTATATGATTATGTATATAATAAGTATAATGAATGGTATAATGAATTAAATTAAATGCGCGCTGGATTTAAAATATATTATATATATTTTGAATCCGGAAGTTTGATTATGATACCTTTATCCATTTGATAAACGGTAGCATAACCAGGCGGGGCTTACTGTTAGTGATAGTGACCTCGGAGTGGACATGAAATACCAGGCACTCTGAAATGGGTCACTGGAGCTGCAGTAGAGCTAGCACTTTCTAACTCCCGGATTAAATCTGACTGTTTTAACAGACAGCTTTCTTCCATAACATCACTGCCAGACAGTGGGGGTTAGTTTGTACACACACACACATACTAAGTTTTATAAGACAATCATATGGATCATAGAAATCAAGAATAAAATGTTCTGTGACTCAGACTACATTATTTCTATTGTTTGTTTTACCATGGGAATCTTGTGAGCAGATTTTGCCTCTATGTATTTCCTGCTGCGTAATTGCTTGTATTTCGACACGGAACATCCAAAATATCACTCCATTTAAATGTCATGCGGAGCAAAATCTACATTTATTCGCTATGATATACGATCTTGTGTTTGCTGGGCTGCCAGAGTAGACGCATCTACGCGACGCTTGACGAAAATTGCACGCAAAGGAATAACAATCAATAATAAGGAGCTGTCAAATCGTATGGACGCTTCGCTTCGCTTCGCATTTCGCGTCTACTCTGGCCGCACCCTTACTGTGTTGATATTGGATATCGATAACAGTGTTGAGAAAAACTCAAATTCCTAGATCTCATCCAAAGTCCAAATCAAGCGCGAGTCAAACACCACCCGACTCATGGCAGAGAGAATCGTTTATTATTCGACTTGTGGTTTGAATCATTGCTTGATTTCTACGCATCGTTCTCCGTTGAATTAATCGAATTTACTTTCTTTGCTTAAAATATTGGAAAATAAATCCATAAGTAACATAAAATACGCTTCTATTGGGTTTTGGTTCCTTTTGAAGCGAAATCCTTTTTGGCGATTAAGCGGAACGATGCGATTCTGCATGCAAAACTCAACCACGATGCTCTCCCTGCAGAATCGCAAGCGATCTGAAATGGGACGAAATTTTTGATTTTCTGAGCAGATATCTATTCAGTCTCACCTGTTTGGAAATAAATTGGAACAATAACCGTGGACCTGATTCCTGTATTACTAAAACGTATTAAACTATGAACTTTTTTTGTCCCGCGCTCACACAAAATTTATCTGGTCACATTATATAAATCTCATAAACGCAGAGGGGGCGTTACATAGTCCGAACGGAACGCGTGTGTATTCAAACTGGCCTACATGTGTTACAAAAGCAGTAAATTTTTGTGAATTTTTATCAATATGAAGATGGTGGTAACCGTTCTTTAAATCCAATGTAGTAAAATATTTTTTATTCTTTAAACTGTCCAATTGTTCTTCAATTATCGGCAAAGGGTATCTATCTTTAACGGTAATCTTGTTCAATTCCTGTAATCCACACATTCTCCATGATTTATCCTTTTCTTTACTAAAACTATTCGACTAGCGTAAGGTGAATTACTCTCTTTAATAACACCGTATTTCAATAATTTATCAATTTGAGATTCAACTTCTATTTTTTGGCTATGTGACGAACGTCGCGGTGAAAAATTTAATGGTCGTTTATCTGTTAGTTCAATATTCATTGTGTAACATAAATCTGGATTAGATGGAGTTAAACGACTGTTGTTATATTTATCAAGGAATAGAGATTTGATGCTTCGTATATCCGTTAATGAAGTTCCGTTATCACCAATATCTAATAGATCCACGTCAGTTTTCAAGAATGTGTCTGTACTTACCTCTATATTGTTAATTTCAAACAGTGGATAATCTGCACAAGTCACCGACTTCGAAGAAGCTTCTGTAATTAATTGGTTTTTGACTGCAAATTGCAATGTTCGACCGTCATACCCAACTATCAAGTTATTGCGCTTAACGAAATCCGATCCCTAAATTCACATCGGGCGCATTGTGGAATCTGGCACAATCTTGAACTGCAAATTATAAATATAATCATCAATTACAATTTCTGAATCAAAAATACCTAAAATATTCAGTTTGGAATTATTTAAACCTACATATGAATTTGAAAATGTTTTATGATATTGAATTTTATCTGAAACAAAACTACTTTTGATTAAACATATAGGATTACCTGTATCAAATAAAGCATCTGATTTAATTAAATGATTATTAATTCTTATTAAAATGTTGAAATATACTTTTTCTATACTAACCCTACCGTGATTGTGTTGTGTTACTCGTGTAGAACATTGTTCTTCATTGATAATTCCTCCGTCGAAGCATGACCACGCTGCAACGTTTCGAGTATTCGATTGCTGACAACCAACATCCCGAGAATGAGAATTTTGTTGACTACTTCGAAGCCTGTCCTGCGTCGCACGATTTAAACTTCCGCATGGATAACATCTTCTGTTACTTGAATCTTGTAGCGATGAACGCATCTGCATCTGGTTTTCATAACGTAAGATTGCATCCAGTAAGGATTCCACATCAGCAAATTTCATAGTACTCAGAGCCATCCTCAAATTAAAGTCCAATAAGCCATTAATTATATACTTGATTATAACTGTTATGCTTAGGTCAACAATTCTTGCTTTGGAAACGATTTCATAAACGAAATTTTCATAACTTTCATTCGGCTTCTTCGTCCGCTTCATCAACTCAATATGAACATCCACCTCATCTATTCTAGTAGGAAACGCTCGTATTATACGTTGCTTGAAATCAGCCCATGCAGTAATGTTTTCTTCAATACTTTCAAACCATATTCTTGGAACCGGTCCTAATCGCATTACTGCATAATGCAGTGCAGCACGTTCATCCCAACCGTACATACTTCCTAAACTTTCAATCTTCCGTAACCATTTTTCTGTTGCTGTCATTTTTGGATTGAACTCGGGAATTAAATTTCGTACATCCTCAGGGTGCAGAAACATTTGGATGACGCCTGATTGAAACATTTCTGGTCTTGAAAAAAAACTTCTGTTGCGCCAGATAAAAAAAAATCTTTACGACTTTACAGGTTCAGAGTTTCAGGTTCATCCCACTTCTGAAATTGAAGTAACAAGGGAGCATTCATGTATAACGTCTGCTTTATTCGGTGTCTTTGAGTGTTCTGTGTTACAATAATTAAGTGTTGGTTCTCACTATCTGACATCTCAATATTTGCCTACTATGATTCTGCCACTACACAGTGTGCCTCATACGATGGAAAAGGGAATGTTGTCCAATCTGATTTACTAAGAGCAAATAATAGGAATTGTTTTCGTACTGATTTTAATCTTTCTTCGTGTGTTTTTGAAAATGGAGACCATACAATGCTGCAATATTCCAGTACCGACCTTACACGAGCAATATGTAATGTTTTAATTGTGTATGACCACGTTCAGAAAATGAGCACATAACATCTTGGAATGTGCTCCATCCATGATTATTTTTGAAACGCTAGCGAACCTAGCGGTGGAAGTCAAGCATTACTGAACAATGCGCATAAGACAGAGCAACACCGCATGCTTTGCTGTCTTTTCATGCACCTTGGATCTACGGGAGTGCCGTTCGTCGATTGTTGATACACAGAGAGCCTACATTAAATATCGCAGTTTGATCTACGATGCCTATCTGTTTTGTGCCTTGATATAAAGTAACTTGACATCAGACTTCACATATCGAGTTTTCACTGCAAATAATGTATATGGCGTCTGGCGTCTCATCCCTAGTAATATTTTGGTTTTATAAGACTCTTGAAGACTAAATTATGGTCTTCAAGAGCGTTATAAAACTTAAAATGATACTTGGGATGTTGTAGGGGGCTTCCTTTAGGTTTCGGTCGTGGAAGCCACGTGATAAAATAGATTAAACACTTACTAAAATGATAGTCTTTATGGCACACGCGAACGATCCGCTCACTTCGGTCGTCACACTACTTCTGTCTTCCATCTCCGACAGTACCGATCGTCTCACCGATGTAACCTTTGGTTTCAATTATAGTTTGTTGGCTCCTCCACAAACATCCTCGTCACTTATCACGCCTGCCAGGGAGATCCCAATACCCACACCCTATTAAAAAAAAGAATAAAACTGACAGCCTGGCGGTTGAATCATTAGCTGTCTAATGCAAAGCAAATCGCTATTACGCTAATACCACTCGTTACCTTAGGATAATTTATTTACAGCGGTTTGAGAAAGAACGCAACCTATTTCTCGTATGAAACGTTAGCTGTCAGGTCCTTGCGCGGAAGGGCAGCCAACCTTTTAAATCTGGGTTGCCAAACTTCGTTCCAACTTCGGAATAATTTTCACGAAGCAAAATTTATAAAACTAATTGCAGCAAGACATTGAGCCTCTTTCCGTTCTAGACTATTCAGATAATAGTAGTGCGCGTCGTGTATCTCAAACAGTAGTATTCTATAAAATACTGAAAAAGTTAAGCCTAATAGTACGGAAAGTTTAAATTAGTACGGTTGTTTGCAGAAAGCACGCTTCACAATAGACCCATAGAAAAGCGGGTATTGTAAAGAACAAATAGAACAATATAAAGAAAAGGTCCATATCTGGGCCTTTTCTTTTCGTTTTTCCTTCGGTTTGAAATCCCGGAGGTATTCTTCTCTGCATCCACAGTTTCCTGGACCAGCCAAGCCGTAAAGAGAGTAAGCAAATACCGTACGGTAGTGGAACCTACCGCCCCTCCGATACCCATCACCCGGCGGCGCCCATTTTGGAAAGAAACGTCTTCAGGACCAAGTCGCCACCTACCAGGTCCCCGGCGGCCATTTTGACGACTAAAATCAACCAATTAAGGGATCGGACACACCACGTTTTGCTCCTCGAGTCTAGATACCGGGCTGGTACCAGTGAAAGCCTTCTCGACGGTGAACCATCGTCACAAACTGGATTTCGGTTCAAATCGGACTTGCTAAAGGCTCCAGGAACCTCCGAACATCCCTGGCCCAGCGATCGTACACCCAGCTACGCCCTTTGCACCGGTTTGGAATCGGTGACTGGATGCAAATCACCAGCCTGCCCCCACCACAAGCAAGCCTTCATCTGCAACGCCATCGACCATTCCACGCTGTCGTCCACCGAACCCAGGCTCTCGCCGGCAACGCCGTCGGCCTATCCACGCCGCCAACCGCTGCAGCCAAGCTCTCGCCGGCAACGCCGTCGGCCTATCCACGTCGTCACCCACAGCAATCAAGCTTTCGCCATCAACCGCCGCAATCAAACCCTCGCCAGCATCGCTATCGACCAAACCTCGTCGCCAACCGTCGCGACCAAGCCCTCGCCGGCAATGCAATCGGACCATCCTCGCCGTCAGCCGCCACCATTAAGCACTCGCCGGTAAGCAAAGCCATCGACCTCTCCTTGTCGTCGAGCACCGCGGTCCAGCATTCGCCAGCAACGTCAGCCTGTCAGCACTCGCCGAAGATCACCACCCCGCATGCATGCCATCGTCCACCAAGCTAGCCAACGAACACCACCACCCAGAAAGCGCAAGTACACCTATTCCAATGTATGTCTCTCTCTCTCTCTCTAGGGCCCAGTAGAGGCCAAATAAATATAAGTATGTAAAATGTAAATTACAATGTCCAGTTTCTTTTAGAAAGACACCATAATAGCCCTTATACACCTTTTTGCTATTTTGCTCGCTCTTCCGTGCCCAAAAGGGGGCAATCAAGCCTCGATCTGTTTAGTCTGCTGGATAAGAGTGAATTCTACCTTGCTTTTCAACACTTTTGCTTCTGGAATTTGGTCGGTTTTCTCGCCTTGTTCAGAACTGCCTAGGAAGTTTGTGTAACGGTGTTATTAGCGTAAACGACCCCATGCTCAGCAGAATTTCCCCACCCACTGCATCCCGATTGAGCAGCTGAGAGCTACACCGAGTACATTCGTCACCCGTGGTGTCGTTTAACGGGACAAGGTATTTTGACAACAAGGTTTATACATTTCAACAGGACCCTACATCCCACCTTTTCTTTATTGAGAACAAACATTCCATCAACATTAGTAAATTACATAGTCTTTGAGTAATTTTGATTCGGATCTTATTCTTTTCGATGCCTTAGATATCAGTCCTTCCGAATCACTTCTCTTCTGCCTTGGTGCATTCAACTCTTCTGTCAGTTGACTAGATGACGCGGAATCTTGAGTAATGGGCGCAGGTACGACTTTCAAATGAGATGCACTTCTTCTATACTCTTTACCTGATTCTGTCGAACAAATTACTGTTTCATTACCCCTTTTCCTAACTACCTCAAATTCTTCCGGAGCAAATTCTGAACTCAATTTATTGTCCTTTCTCATTCGCTTTGCAAACACATGATCACCTTCTTGGATATTACCTCGCCTTTCGTCGGCTATCCGCATACACTTTTCCCTTTTCTTTTTCTAGTTTATCTCTATCTCTAATTTCTTCTGAAAATATAGCTGTGATGGGAACCTGTGGTAACTTGGTTCGTATTTTCCTTCCGAACATCAGTTCTGCTGGAGGCTTTCCGGTCGTTGTGTGACTTGATGAGTGATACATCATCAGGTATCGGCGTAGCTCCAGCCTCCAATCCTGACCGAGCTTTTGGGATATACGCAGGCGCTTCAGAATGGATCGATTATGTCGCTCCACTTCCCCATTCATCTGTGGGCAGTAAGGAATGGTGCTCTCCAAATAAATACCATACTCATCGCATCTATAAATACCATACTCATTTTTTCCTCACGAGTGGTTGACGAGTGCGGTTGTGTTTCCAACTTCCTCCGCACTTATTTAATTTTATTTTTTTTATCGCCGCATAACCACTCGTGCAGTAGCGCGGCGTAGTAACTATATTTTAGTTTTAACTTAATCCACTTTAACTTAACCGCGTTCGTAAATTTTAAGTAATTGTGTCACGTAGAATCTAATTATGTCGTGCGGTGTAATTTCGTGCAACATTAACGACGACCGCTTTCTATGGAAGTGTAAATTTTGTGATAAGAAATACCATGCAGCCTGCATCGGTGTTCAACGACATCGCGAACTTATAATCACCGCATTTATGGTGCCCATGTGCGCCAACTGCCAAGACATCTTACGGAAAGAAGCCGATGTGAGAAAGTTACTTTATCAACAAGAACAACTGGTGGATGCTATTCATGCGCAAACGAACACCAACCACCGCGTCGCTGCTGACCTTAAAAAAGTTTAGCTTAGTGGCAGAATTATTCGACAACATAGAGCACCAGCTGATCGACGTAAAAGACACGCTGGTAGGAATAACCAAAAACAATGCGAACATCTGCAGTGTAATTGACCAGCACGTGAAGTCGAATGACTCACAGGCTCAAATTACTATGACCGGCATCAGAGAATCGCATTTAACTCTGTCAGGTCAAATAACAAAATTATTGGACGAACAGCTATCGAGTATAGCAAATAATATAACAGCTTTTTCAAATTTGGCGAAACATCATCATCACCTCCATCTGACTCGAAGCTTTTGGAAATTCTCGAGGAAGTGAAATGTGTTGCCACAACTGTGTCTGATATTAAACAAAATTACGTCAAAGATACTCATACACCACATCTGATGACTCTAGAGGAGGAATTAACCGAGGATCAGACTGTAAAAGCAACTTGAACCTGCCAGAAAATGACCAATCATTATCTGGTTGGCGATTTTGTAAACAAATATTGCTGAAGGCCGGACTGGTCTACGTATGATGCCAAACAACGAACTCGTAGACTTCAGGAAAAGGCTGCAGCAAAGGCTAGACGAAACCGAAAACGAAGAAAACAACAATTTCATCATTCAAAAAATAGCCTAAATAAAACAAAAAATCCAAATGGAAAAACTGTTCACGGACGCTTTCATGATTCGGACAAACAACTGTTGGCCAATGCAAAGAAACAATTTGCAGGTCCTCCATCAACCCTCGACCATCCAATAGCAGGCCTCTCGATCCCCAAATTCATCAACTTCAGGAAAGGCGAGACTATAAATCCATACCGGCAAAACAAACAAATTTCAAATGACAACAACCTCGAACAGCTACCAATAGAAATTGCTGATGCAACCACAACAACGACAAATTCAGCGTCAGCATGGTCAATTGACCCAATGCGTCCACCTATAGTTAGCCTGACTCAACAATCAGCTGACGGAGACGGACGTTTCCTGAAGGCTCGACTACGGGACCCGAAAATAAATTATATCGTGCGTCTTTATCTGGCATATTTGTATGACAAGGAGTCATCTTTTTGCCATGAAGGAATGACACCCATCAGCATCAAAATCAACCTGGCATCACAAGGGCTTCCCACCGCAGATGAGGAACTTCGGAAAATCTTCTTCGATGTGCATGCGGAATATGGCGTTTCTAAGAAGGCGACAATTGATGATCTGGAATCTTACCGTCGTCATCGTAGTAACCTGAGAATACAACATCTGCAACACATAAGGGACAGCGTCAACAAATTTCACAATCCAAATTTTCAAAAGTAACGACTCATTTCGACGAGAAAGAGGTAAATATTTTCACAACCGACGTACTTCCAAAAACTTCTTCACCAAAACAGAATGCGACTGAAATGTTGATATATTGTCAAAATTTCAATCGCATGAAAAGCCCAGCCAAAATTAAGGAAATTCATAATAACATTTTAAGCTCGTCCTTTTCGGTTATTTTGGCAACTGAAACCAGCTGGGATGAAAGCGTAAGGAATGAAGAACTTTTTGGAAGTAGCTTTAACGTATTCAGGGATGACCGCGATTTCTCAGAATCTAACAAAAAGTCTGGCGGTGGAGTTCTAATTGCAATCTCCACAAATTTTGATTCAGAAATAATAACTACCAAAAAATACAAGAACTTTGAACACGTCTGGGTGAAATCTAATATTGCAGGAGAAACCCATGTTTTCTCTTCTGTGTATTTTCCACCGGACCATGCGCAAACAATTTCAATTTCAAACTGCGGAAGAAATTTTATCGCAACTTCCACCTGAAGTCAAAGTACATATTTATGGAGATTTTAATCAACTTTATTCCATTATTTAATGACTTTTTTCCGGATTCAGAGAATGACCAAATCCTACTTCCAGTTGTTGGGGAAAATGAAACACTACTGTTTATATTTGATAGAATTGCCAGCTTAGGGCTTAACCAAATCAATCATATTAAGAATCAACAGAACTGCTACCTAGACCTTCTATTAACGAATATACAGGAAGATTTTTGTGTGTCAGAATCAGAATCCCTTATGAAAAAACGAAACATTCCTCACAGCTATTGAATACTCTCTGTTTGTTCATGATTATCAAAAACCCAGCGACTGTGACTTCGAAGAAGTCCTTGATTACCATAAAGCAAACTATGACAACATAAGACATAAGCTAAGTAGATTAAACTGGAAGCAAATTTTAGAGAATGAAGGGAATATCGAATCTTCCGTTGATGTCTTTTATAACATCATTTTTAATATTATTACTGAAGAGGTTCCAATAAGGAAAAAAAGGTGGAACGGAAATTCGAAATATCCAATTTGGTATAATAGACAGATAAAAAATTTAAGGAATCGCAAACAAAAATTACATAAAAATTACAAACTAGACAATTCGAATGAACATTTGGAAAAATATTTAGACATCTGCGATCAATTAAAACTAGCAATTGATGTAGCATTTGAAGAGTATAATACGAAAACAGAAAACGAAATAAAGTCATGCCCAAAGAACTTCTTCAATTACGTAAAATCAAAATTAAAATCAGACAATTTTCCCTCATCCATGTATCTAAATGAACGCGTCGGTAATTCCTTGGAAGACATCTGTAATCTCTTTGGAGATTTCTTCCAAGAAATATACACCACCTTTTCGGAACAAGATCGCGACCTTGATTTTTTTGCGCCTGTCCCAGAATTTGCTAGGGAAATTGGTGTTAATCAGATCATGGTAAACGATATTCTAAACGCTTTAAAAAACATAGATGCATCTAAAGGCTCTGGCCCTGACGGCATTCCACCGGTATTTTTGAAGAGTCTGGCTAAAGAGCTGACGGCACCTTTATTTTGGCTCTTCAGATTGTCACTGGAAACCGGAAGTTTGCCCAGGGTATGGAAAAGCTCTTACCTTGTGCCCATCTTCAAATCGGGCAAAAAATCGGACATTCGTAATTACCGTGGAATAGCCATTATCTCTTGCATTCCCAAACTTTTTGAATCTATTATTAATGAAAAATTATTTTCACAACTTAAAAACAGAATTTCAAATAAACAGCACGGATTTTTTAAAGGTCGCTCAACCGCTACAAATTTAATAGAATTCATTGATTATACTCTTCATGCGATGGATAATGGTAACTACGTGGAAGCTCTATACACTGACTTTAGCAAGGCCTTTGATCGCATCAGTGGCGTAGCCAGGGGGGTGGTTTTGGGCATAAAACCCCCCCCAGAGACATCATTTTTAGAAGAAATTTTTTTTCCGAGAAAAAAAAATGTTCGGAAAACCCCCCCCAGACCAATTTTCTGGCTACGCCACTGGATCGCATTGACATTCCATTGCTACTCTTCAAATTGCAAAAAATTACAGACCGGCAACAAATAATTAAATTTAATAGAAAGAAATCCAATCCCATTCAAGTCACTTCAGGAGTTCCACAAGGCTCCCATCTTGGCCCTCTTTTATTTATATTGTATGTAAATGACATTTCCCTCATTCTCAAAAATATAAAGCTTTTAATTTATGCCGATGACATAAAGTTATTTATGGAAATAAAAAATGAAGGCGACATTATCGTATTCCAGAATGAAATACAGATGTTTTATACATGGTGCAGAAAAAGCCTATTGCAACTAAATGTAAAGAAATGCAACATCATAGGGTAACGGCTGTATTTTGGACCGGGCTTATATTTTGGACCACCTTGCTAAATTTTGCATTTATATCACACAAAACTAAATAAAACATGCAACATATACATTTTATTGCAAAAAGAAACTATCCATAAGGTATCTCCTACATTTGTTTTATATAAAATTTAGCAATTATGAAAAATATTGTCAAGAATTTAATCATTCCTGCTGGATTAGACCAAAATCAAGACGACATTGTAAAATTGAAATCACCTTTCGAAAGCTGTAAATTTATTTGTACATAGATTTAAAACATGGCAATGATGTTGTTGACTTATTAAAACCTTATTGAAGCAGTTTCATATCTCGAACAAAACATTATAAGTTTAAAAACAGTATTCTGAGGCATGTCCAAAATAGGTTCATTTTTAATTGAACCGAACATATTTTCGACATATCTTCTTTTTAAGATCTAGATCTCTTAAACTTTTGTTTTTACCAACCATTTGTTTCTCTAGTATCAAAACATTCATAAATTACTGTTCATACCGCATTTATAAATTACCGATAATTGATGTAAGCCCTAGAAAAATGTCTATCAAACCAACATGTAACTGTTTTCATTATTTCCATACGATCGTTTGGAAAAGAATGTGCAATGAGCAAGGAAGAACCGGGTAACAAACTATCAATGACGCAAATGGAACAAATCTGGGAAACTATATAAAAAGATATGGCAGGGTTAGAGTGATCAGGTGCATACATCACGGCCATGGGCCACACGTTTGTTTTGCTTCGATGATGCTGCACCGAGTGGTACTGAATTTGATATTAGCTTCAATACCCTTAGCTGGCAGATATTGTTCTAATCCTTAAAGTGCTTAAAAAATGCATTTCTTTCAAGAACTTTAAGGATGAAATCGCCGAAAATGCTGGAGATCACTTATTTAATCTAATAGTTACATAACTTTGCAAGCAATACAAAATTATTCGAGTGGTCCAAAATATGTTCAATAGGTGGTCGAAAATAAAAACAGGTGGTCCAAAATTAAATCTAACATATCTTCAGAATTTATGATAGTTTGGTTCTTTCGGTGGGATTTACAACATTTTTACCTACAAATCTTACTTAGCATTCACCACTTTTTAGTTGCATAGGGAAATGATCAAGCATTATTACAAAATCCAACTTTTATTCGAAAAATTGTTTAGCTATCTCCTAAAGTGGTCCAAAATACCTCCCTTACCCTATCATTCAGCAGAAAAAGAACAACACCAAATACACAAATTGTACTAGAAAACAAAACTGTAGAAAGAAGTGAAAGAGTTAGGGATTTAGGAGTGATTTTAGATTCAAAACTAACTCTTGTTGATCACTATAACACAATCATTCACAAAGCTAATAATATGCTAGGCTTTATCAAGCGCTTCTGTTTCAACTTTCAGGATCCCTACACAATCAAAACACTATATATTTCATAAGTACGATCCATACTGGAATATTGTAGCATTGTATGGTCGCCTTACTTAACCACACATGAAGAAAGAATAGAATCAGTACAAAAACAATTTCTACTATACGCTCTTCGTAAATTAGGTTGGACGTCATTTCCTCTTCCATCTTATGAATCACGTTGCATGCTTATAAACATACAAACATTGAAACAGCGTCGAGAGTTTGCAACGGTTTCATTTGTTAACGATATAGTATCTCAACGTGTTGACTCAACTGAAATTTTGTCGAAATTAAATTTTTACATACCTTCTTGGCTACTTCGACATACTTCGCCGAACAAATTATGCCAAATTTGGACCTCTTAACCGAATGATGGCTGTTTATAATCAACACTGTGAAGCTATTGACTTAACAATGTCTCGGCATAACATTAAACAATATTTTCAAAAAAACAAACATAAGAAATTCAACAATTTAAATTCATAATTACAAACAACTTTAGCAAAAAAAAATATTTTTTTTATGTTTTTTATTGCATTTCATAATCTACTATAGCATTACGAAAGAAAAAAAACCCAGATTAATCCACCTAGCGGCGATGATGCCTTTCTCGTGCATCGTAAAATGTACTGAAAAAATTACATAGGAAAGGTCAAAAAAGAACTTTAGGGGGATAGATCGCATATTTTCTATCATTTTGCATGTTTTTGCATTAATTACTATGCATTCCCACCATTCTTGAAAAAAAAATTTTTTTCGATTTTGAAATTTTTTTTCCAAGGGGGGACCCTTGGGAAAAATCAATGATTTTTCAATAATTCCGAAATGCAATGTCTAATCAGGCCAGTTTTCAATAGCAAACAATGGGACCGCATTCCCCGTCGAATGCAACTTGTTGCGAGTAAATCGGGTAATGCTAAGTTCCAAAAAGTGTGTCTACAAAATTTGTACACATACACACATACACACACACACACATACATACATACACACAAACAGACATCACCTCAATTCGTCGAGCTGAGTCGATTGGTATATAACACTATGGGTCTCCCAGCCTTCTATCAAAAGTTTGGTTTTGGAGTGAAATTATAGCCTTTACGTATACTTAGTATACGAGAAAGGCAAAAACATGTATATGTATTTGTACTCGTCTACGTCGGTTGACGAAATAAATAAATAAAAAAATACGGAACTCTTCTGAGGTGAACTGCGGTCCATTGCCTGCCCGAAGGACTTCCGGTACCCCATAACGAGAGAAGATCGTCAACAACTCTTGAATTGTCGCTGATGTAGATATCACTTCCATTTCCGCTACCTCTAGATATCTGCTGTAGTAATCTATGCAAACCAGCAAGTTTTCTCCATTCGGCAATGGACCCAGGAAGTCTACAGCAACTTGCTCCCAGACGCGAGATGGCAGTTCCTTCCTCATCATTGGCTCCGGTGCATTTGGTGCTGACACCAAAGTACATCCTCTACATGCTTTCACGAATTGCTCAACGTTCAAATCCATTTTAGGCCACCAAACATTACCTCGAAGAAGTGTTTTCATGATTCTCACACCCGGGTGGCCTTCATGAGATAGCTCTAGAGTTCGTTGAAGTAGACTATTGGGAATTACGATTCGGTCACCTCGCAAAAGAACATCATTTACCAAGCACAATTCTTTCAAATCACTTTGTATGGCAGTGGCAAGTTCTCAGTCATTCCTGCATTCAATGCTTCAGATATTTCATTTATTTCAGGGTCATTACGGCTTATGTTCTGTATATCTTCCCATTTCAGAGCAACTGTGCCCGCGGCGGATAAAACAATTTCGTTTACTACCAATTCTTCTGTTTCGTCGAAAGGTATTGGCTCGAAAGTCGATAAACGAGAAAAAACATCGGCTATGTTGGAATGCCCTGAAATATGCATTATTTTATATTGGAAACTTTGGAGGCGTAGTACCCATCGCTCAATTCGTGCGCATGGTCGAGATACGGGATTGAAGAGAAAGGTCAAGGCTTTACAGTCCGTTAGCAGGTTGAACTCTCTGCCAATCAAATAGCTTTGGAATCTTTCCACACTCCAAACAAGTGCCAACGCTTCTTTCTCTGTTTGACAATACCTTCTTTCAGTATTTGTCAATGATTTTGAAGCAAAACATATGATGCGCGAGTTTCCAATTGCATCCGTTTGAATTAGAACGCCTCCAAGAGCATGTGGACTGGCGTCGGCAACGACGGACGTTTCATGTTCTATTCTATAAAATCCTAGCCGTTGTGCATCCCCAAGACTTTGCTTTACTGCACGAAAAGATGATTCTTCTTTTTCGCCCCATTGAAACCTTACACCTTTCTGGGTCAATCGCCTGAGAAGCTCGTCCATAGCGGCCAAATTAGGAATAAATTTTCCCATGTAATTTGCAAGTCCTCAGAAACTTCTAACTTCGCTATCATTGTGTGGTTGACGAAACGACGTAATCGCATTACGTTTCGAACCCGAAGGCATGATACCCTGAGGGTTGATATCATATCCGAGAAATTCAAAACTCGTTACCCGTATCTTGCACTTCTCCCAATTAAGAATAACACCTTTCTCCTCAAATCTATCAAGAACCTAGAACAATATTAGTTTAAATGAAACAGCAAATAAAAATTTACGTTAATTGAAGTATTCAATGTTTATTTATTCTCATTTTAATAGTATACCTTCTTCAGTCTCAAATCATGTTCTTCGACCGAGCTACCTTCAACACCCACATCATCCTACTACTACCTACTCATATACCAGAAGGTACCCTCGCAATCGGCCAGCATCTCGTCCATCTTCCGTTGGAATATTTCTGGAGCTGATACGAGACCAAAGGATAGCCGTTTGAACCGATACAGCTCACGATGTGTGATGAATGTTACGATGTCCCTTGATTCTTCTTCCAATTCCAGAAGGAAAAACGCATCTTTGATGTCTAAAATGCTCCATATTTTCCCTTTACCAACTTTCGCAAGAATGTCATCCACAACAGGCATCGGATGTCTTTCTCGAACAACTGCTTGGTTTACTCTACGTAAATCAATACACAGCCTAATGTTGCCATTCGCCTTGTTTGCCACCACAAGCGGCGACACCCAGGATGCTGGGCCTACTTTTGGTTCAATAATATCTCTGCGAAGCTGTTCCTCTAATTTTTGGTTAACAGCTCCCTCCAAAGGAATTGGGATTTATCTCAGCGGTTGAAATACCGGAGTAATTGTCGGATCCATAGAAATGTGTATTTTTGTATCTTTTATCTTGGAGAATGGACAATTTGTGTTCCCATCATCTACAACTCGGTTAATGCCCAAACCAATTTTAAGGATACCGAGCTGTTTTGAGGTCATATCACCCAAAAGGTTACGCTGGCCATTAGCAATCACTAGAAACCCAGCTTCAACAGAACGTTTCCCGACCTCGATCACAGCTTGAAAACTTCCCAGTACAGTGAGAGGCTTATTCGATGCGTATGCTTTTATAATTTTACTGCTGCCGGATTCGCACTTTGATACCGCAACCCTTTGCGCTTTAAGATTCTGCCATGCCTCCGAAGTTATCAAATTGACATCTGAACCTGAATCGATGAACATGTCAATTTTCGCGCCACCAATAGTAAAATTGAGTACATTGACGTCGTTTCCGGTGTAGAACGTGTAATACACTTTCCTTTCAGCTGCAGTGCGGCAAGGCATCGGCTGCGGTGTTGGCTGAGGGATTGGCTCATGTATGGGCTGCATCGTATCTTCAACATCTTCTTGCTTTTCCTCCGCAATGTGAACCTTTTTCGAAGGACCCCAGGGATGTGGATCAGACGGACGTTTACGACAAAGGATCTCAAAATGTCCAGGTTTTTTGCATCGCCGACAACTCCGATCTTTTGCCGGGCACATTGGTGATTTTAACATGTGACCCTGCCGACCGCAAGAGAAACAAATCCTTATATCCTTGCTCATGATAGAGGCACCGGTCTGAAAACGACTTACCTATCCTATCCTCCCTACGTCGCTTTCTTGTTCTCAACTCCTTCTGTACGTTGAAAACTTCACTGGATCCTGCTGGTTCACCGTTGCCTTTAGCTGTCTTTAACTCCTGCTCCTGAATCCGAACACTCTCGAGTGACTCTCCAAGTACTTCAATGTCATACAGTGATTGATCCTTCTCAAGAATTTTACGCCTCAACTCTTGAGAACTGCAGCCTTCAACGATAACGTCAATCATCATTATTTCTTCCATAATGCTTTTAACATCCTGAGAATATTTCTCCAGCCCACATTCCCTTAGTTGCTGACGTAAACGTAAAATATAATGCGAAAAACGTTCATTGGATCCTTGTTTCATACTTCGAAGTCTGTGTCTTTCGAGCACATCCTGTTTACGCGGTTTGAAATACGCGTCCAATCGATCCACTGCAACATCATACCAGCGCTTCTCCAACAAGACCAATGGGAAATATTCGGTTCCCTCCAAAGTGTTGAAAGCTCTCTGAAGTTGAGGTCAATGAAATTCATATAAAAACCCCACTGAATTATTTTTTTCATTCGTTCATTCTTTGATCATTTATCATTACTTAATGAAATGATCTAATCATAGAGAAACCTCACATTGTCATTACTATTCAAATTATTCAGGCAACTGAATATGAAATCAATAAATTTCCTCTAATACCTTTTTACAAAGAGAAGTGAACCAATTCCGAGACTCTGTACACAAGCAATTACTGCAAACAGACATTCAACTATATTATTTGTTATCTTTTTCACACCATATCGATGGAATACCAATCATCCAATCATTTGCTTCTTTTATTTATATCATCAGACTTTGTTTAATCGCTACTTTACTACACCATAGCATTTCAAATTAATTTATTTTAATTTCTCTTTTTTTTTCAGTTCAACTGGGCACCCTGCCTTAGTGTTCATCTAGGTTTCCATCCACTGATCGCTTCTGTTATTATCCAGGCCCCCTGGCGCTGGTCGCTTGAATGTATATTCTTTTTCTATGCAACACTTGCACAAAAATTTGCTTCATCCGGGCTCCCTATCACAGATTTCCGTCAGGCCCCCAGACACTAGAAGCTTCAACATGCACTCTGTTTTATTTCTTCCAGGCTCCCGGCACAAGAAGCATCAACCGGGCACCCTACCACGCCTGCACTTTTCCAATCTCCTTGAAAATTTTAATACTTCTCTATTCAGATATCCACAATATTTGCAGGCCCCCTTAGCACTGAAATAATCACCCGGGCACCCTACCACGGATCTTTTGTTTCACTCATGAAATGCAATTTAACATTATCGTAATTCATAATACTTCTACATTTGTTTCAACTGGGCCCCGTGCCACAGTTCACTTTTTTCATAGTAATTCATTCATACGTTTAAACAAAAGTTTTCTGCTGCATGCGCCCCCTCCGAAGCACTAGCCTTCTTCACTGGGCGCTCCTCAACCATTTTCGTAACTTCGCTTAAAGAAATATTCTTTCAAATCCGTAAGAACAAAAATTAAAAGAAAACTGCCTTTACATTTTCTGCGTAACTTTTCATTTTTTTTTTCAATTCCTAAACATTTCCAACATGGCGGACAATGGATAGACAGGGGATATGCAATCAGACATTTTCTTTTTTTTCACAAATTTCACTCTTTTAAATAAATGAAAATTTATCTTATCGCTATTTACTCCTCGTCGCCAAATGTAGGGGGTTTCATTTAGGTTTCGGTCATGGAAGCCACGTGATAAAATAGATTAAACACTTACTAAAATGATAGTCTTTATGGCACACGCGAACGATCCGCTCACTTCGGTCGTCACACTACTTCTGTCTTCCATCTCCGACAGTACCGATCGTCTCACCGCGTACATTCGTCACCCGTGGTGTCGTTTAACGGGACAAGGTATTTTGACAACAAGGTTTATACATTTCAACAGGACCCTATACAGATGTCAAGACTCTCTACATCAAGCGATATACACTGAATTTTGTTTTTACACGATTTACACTTTCTTAATTTTTCACCCATCCTAAATGCTTAACGCATATTAATCACCATGTGATTTTTCTTTGAATTATTTAGGATTTTTTGAAACATGTTGCAAAGATTTTGGTGGCAAATTGAAGTCACACGAACAAAAATACGAGCGAAAAAAAAATCGTGTAAGAACAAAATTCTGTGTACACACTTAGGATCTGTCTCAATTGGATAATTAAACTCAAATTAAACTTAAAAGTGACAGT
Source organism: Armigeres subalbatus (assembly GCF_024139115.2). Taxonomy (NCBI): domain Eukaryota; kingdom Metazoa; phylum Arthropoda; class Insecta; order Diptera; family Culicidae; genus Armigeres; species Armigeres subalbatus. Next base: position 202,306,368 of record NC_085141.1, on the reverse strand, counting down.
TCAATAATTATCGAATAACCCTGCTGGATGAGCAGGATTACTTTTGACAGATATCGAATCATTCTTGATCGATGTCTTATTGGAATTGCTGGGTAGCACGCAGCCATTCTTATGGCCGGGTGAATTTTAAATTTTCGAACTGTCAGTTTTAAGTAAAATTAAATTTGATTCGGGAAATGAGACAGAGCCTTATTATCGATTCTCTTGTTCGGTAATTTTTTTGCATCGTAAACGGTAAAAAATACCGAGAAAATCAGTGTTTTCGTTGGAAATTACTGATTTCCTGTGATTGTTTTTATAAATTACAGTTGTAAGTGTTGGTTATGTTATGTGATGAGTGTTGCCGAGAAATTCGTGGAATTTTAGTGTTATGCGTGAATTGTTTGTGAATGGCAGGTAAAACTCGTCTTTATGTGTAGGTTTTCCATGTACAGTAGCGACTGCAGTAGAGCAGGGCGTGATTAGCCTCCACCACCCTAGAAGACCGCAGCCAACCACTCACCATAGTCCTCCAACCCAACACCAGAGGGCCAGAAGCACCATCGTCGAGCAGCCATGAAGGGGTGGCGTAATTGGGTTGATGGAATGATGCGAGGTGACTGACCTGAAAAAGGAGGTCATGACCCTAGAATGCAGGAAACAAGCCTGAAACCGTCACTTATCCAAAACAATTCGAAGTGAACAGAATAAAGTTTTAAAGCTAGCGAAAGCACCAAATTAGAAGAAGTGAGAGAGTTTGTGGAAGAAGACCAGGCGTAGAGGACGTCAGGTAACTTAAAGTGGCTGCTTCCGGAGACAGAAGCTGATCCCAGCATTTTCTCCTTCCCAGAACCCCGCCGTTTTTATGGTTTAATCCTTGGTTAAACCCCATCGAGAACCGCCATCGCATCCAGGTTCCATTGTCGGCCTGATTCGGCATTGTTCCGCCGATAGCCGTTCGGCCATCATATTGGTCGTTTTGGACCGCGGCAAGAAGCGAGGGAGATCCCCAAGCCACCCCGGCGTTATCACCGGTAAGCCGCAGCGAGCCGAGTCGTCGGCAACAGAAGGAGGAAGGTGTCAGCCACCGACGCTATGTAGGCCGTTGAAGGGCGAAGGAAGTACCGAAGAGGAAGAAAGCCGCCGTCGCCGGCGTGAATGCCCTTGCATCGAGGATTGAAGTCAAGGAAGGACGGAAGGAGAGCTAGGCAGAGGACGAGGAAGGACAGGAGTTGAAGAAGGAAGAAGTGAAGTGGTGGAGTGCTGCCAGGAAGAGGGGCCCCGAGGAAAACAGGTTAGCTAGACTTAAGAAAGTGAAAGAGTGGAGGAAATAAAGTGTCGCATTGTGAAGCTCTGTGGTTTTCCCTACATTTTGATTACGAGAGTTCCCTGCCCGTGAGTAGCTTGAGGTGAGCGTGCCGACCCTGAGGCCATTGGTTCAGGGAGTCTCAGCATAGCTCAGGCCATACTTACCCAATTATAACTCTTTGGCGCCAAACATAAAATTGACTCACCATCAGTTTCTTTTTTTTTTATCTATTGTATTTATTTGACAGGCTCAGGCGTGTATAACACTTAACGGAGCCGAGACTCTTAATGATATTTACAATCGATATCATCTTATTATCAACAGTTAGTAAGGGAAAGGGACAAAGACCAAGATACTCGTGGCGACTCAAGGTTAGATTACGTAATTTGGTGATGGACGGGGTTGGGATTTAGGTTTGAGGTATTTCAGCTGCTCATCCGGATATTTGACGTCATTTCTGATTTGTCGTAGCGTCGTGCTCGAGTTTTGGTTCTTCAGGGAGCATCTTTCGGATGGCCAGAGCTTCATGGTACACGGAACAATGAGACAGAGACAAGAAAAAAAACTGAGAAAGAAAAAATTGAAGTATTAAACTTTGATGTCAGACGAGCAAAGAAAGGCATAGATGGCCTGCAAATACACCACATCGCGATCTCCCAAAACACCTCTTAGTTCCCGGAAGGGTTGTTTACCTCGGGCCACGAGGGTATCCAATAGTTGCTCTCTTGAGGCGCCATTTTCCGTGCAATACCAAACTACGTGATCGATGTCATCGTAACCGGCTCCACACCTACAAAGATTGCTATCGACCAGGTTAATTCTATAGAGATGTGCGTTTAGTGAATAGTGATTGGACATGAGCCTCGACATCGTGCGAATGAAGCCTCGGCTTAAGTCCTCACCTCTGAACCACGCTCGCGCAGAAACTTTAGGAACTATGGAAAATAGCCACCGTCCAAGTTCATTGTGTGACCAATTCATTTGCCAATTTTGAAGAGTACTCTGACGGACTAATGGGAAAAACTCGTTGTTCGAGATTTGTCTATCATAAACTTCACCTTCCTGTGCGCCCACCTTTGCTAGCGAGTCCGCCTTCTCATTGTCATAGATTAGGCAATGGGACGGGACCCATACAAAGGTAATCTTGAATGATCTTTCGACCAAATCACGCATCTGCTCTCTTATGTTTGTAAGAAAGTAAGATGCGTGCTTAACAGGTTTCATCGACCGGAGTGCCTCGATAGAACTAAGACTATCCGAGAAGATGAAATAATGGTCTACGGGCTGATCGGAAATAATCCCCAAAGCGAAGTTAATTGCTGCCAGCTCAGCAACATAAACCGAACACGGTTCCTGAAGTTTTCGAAAGGTGGTTGAATTTTCATTGAAAACACCGAAGCCAGTGGATCCGTTAATGCGAGAACCATCAGTGAAATATCTGTTATTGCAATTGACATGTTCATATTTTTCGGAAAAAATAGGGGGAATAGATATGTGTCGAAGGTGATCTGGTATTCCTTGAATAGCGTGTTTCATGGACAGATCGTATTCAATTGAGGAACTGTCGTTGATGAAGTGGGCTCGAGGTGGATTATAACATGGAAGACAAAGATCTGACGATATGTAGGTGAGGTAGACCCTCAGGAATCTTGACTGACGAATCAGTTCAAGCATATTATCGAAATTTTCAAAGACAAGTGTGTTACTTGTTCCACATTTGATCAGTATTCTAAGTGAGAGTTCCCAAAAACGGTGCTTTAAAGGAGTGACTCCAGCAAGTACCTCCAGGCTCATGTTATGCGTTGAATGCATACAGCCAAGGGCAATACGCAAACAACGATACTGAATTCGTTCCAATTTGATTAGATGGCACTCAGCTGCTGAGAGGAAGCAGAAAGAGCCGTACTCCAAAACAGAGAGAATAGTCGTTCTATAGAGTTTGATGAGATCTTCCGGGTGAGCACCCACCATGTTCCAGAGATAGAGCGTAGAAAATGAATCCTTTTCCGGCATTTCTCTATCAAATAATCAATATGGGGTTTCCAGGTACATTTGGAATCAAACCAGACTCCAAGGTATTTAGAAGATAAAGATTGATTGATGTCATCATTCAACAGCTTTAGTTTCAGTTGAGCAGGGTACCGCTTCTTAGTAAACACAACCAATTGAGTTTTTTGCGGTGAAAACTCGATCCCTAAATGCCTGGCCCAAACAGTCAGATTATCCAGGGTACTTTGCAATGGTCCTTGCAAGACAGCTGCACATGGACCTCGTAGGGAGATCACGGCATCATCGGCAAGTTGTCTAAGCGTGCATTGTTCTTCCAAACAATTGTCAATATCTTTAACATAGAAATTATAAAGCAAGGGACTTAAGCATGATCCTTGGGGAAGGCCCATGTAGCTATTTCTGGAAGTTGTCAGAGTGCCGAGAGTAAAGTTAATATGTTTTACTGACAACAAATTGTACAAGAAATTATTCAAAATAACCGGTAATCCACTACTGTGCAGATTTTCCGACAGTACTTCTATGGAAACAGAATCAAAAGCGCCCTTAATATCCAAGAAAACTGAAGCCAGTTGCTCCTTGTGCGCATAGGCCAGTTGTATATCTGAAGAGAGCAACGCTAGACAATCATTTGTTCCTTTACCTTTTCGAAAACCGAACTGAGTATTTGACAGTAATGCATTTTGCTCGACCCAATGGTCGATTCTTGAAAGGATCATTTTTTCCAATAATTTTCTCATGCAGGATAGCATGGCAATCGGTCGGTAGGAATTGTAATCAGACGCTGGTTTCCCAGGCTTTTGAATAGCTATTACTTTGACCTGTCGCCATTCTGGTGGTACGATGTTGTACTCCATGAAACAGTTGTACAGGTCAAGTAACCTTTTTTTTGCGATATCTGGGAGATTTTTAAGAAGATTGAATTTGATGTTATCGCATCCCGGAGCAGAGTTATTCGATGACAGAAGAGACATAGAAAGTTCCAGCATTGAGAATGGTCCACCCAAAGAACCGGGATCAGTGACTGATTCTCGAAATAGCGGTTCTGCTGGTACGGAATCTGGACAGACCTTTTTTGCGAAGTTGAATATCCATCGATTGGAGTATTCTTCACTCTCGTTGGTGGAAATGCGGTTCCGCATGTTGCGAGCCGTTTTCCAAAGTGTTGTCATTGAGGTTTCTCGTGATAGTCCCTCGACAAAACGTCGCCAGTAGCTACGTTTTTTTGCCTTGAGAAGATTTTTGAGTTTTCTTTCGAGCCTCAAATACTCTTCAAAAGCTCGGACCTTCCGTGTTTACGGAAGGCCTTGAAAACATCAGATTTCTCAGAATACAACTTAGTACATTCATCATCCCATCCAGGAGTGGATGGTCTTCTTATGACAGATGTACTTGGAACGCGTCGTTTCTGAGCTTCTAGTGCGCTTTTTTGAATCAACTCGGTAAGGAATCGATATTCATCCAGTGGTGGCAGAATATCAGTTGATTCAATACCAATTTCTACCGCCGATGCAAATGTTTGCCAGCCAATGTTCCTCGTGAGGTCGAATGGAACCTGAACTGGTTCTGATCGTTGATAGCCATTTTTGATTGTGGTGACTATCGGCATGTGGTCACTACCATGGGGATCTTGGATTACATTCCACGTACAATCTAATGATAGTGAATTTGAGCATAAAGACAGATCTATTCGACTTTCTTGACCTTGAGGTCCTATTCGAGTTACTTCACCTGTGTTCAAGATATTCAAGTTGAAATCGTCGCACAAATCATAGAAAATAGGCGCTCTGTTATCGTCTCTGGTTTCGCCCCATGCAATACCATGCGCATTCGTATCGCCCAATATTAAAACTGGGGATGATAGAAGAGAGACTGCGCTCCAAAGATGTCGACGACTAAGCGAGGCATTTGGAGGAATATAAACTGAAGCTATGCAAAGGTCTTTATTCTTTACATTTACTTGGCAAGCGACGATTTCCAAGCCATTTACAATTGGGATGGGAATTCTGTAAAAGGGGTGACATTTTTTGATCCCCAGAAGAACGCCACCATAGTTATCATCCCGATCTTGGCGAATAATGTTAAAATCGTGGAAGTTGATTTCATCTTCAGAAGAAAGCCATGTTTCACAGAGTGCAAATATATCGCAATCGGAGTTGCGAATTAAAAACCTAAACACGTCCAATTTATGTTTCAGACTATGACAGTTCCACTGCAGCACAGTGATTGTATCTTGTATGGCCGTATTATCCATCGAAAGATACAAGTCCTGCAAGAAGGGGCCATGAAACAGTCAATTGCTTCAGATAACTTTCAACTGTTGGAATAAAGAGGTCAATGATTGGCCTCAATGAATTCGGAATATTAAATAAGTTCAAAATACGATCCACAAGGTCCTTAAAGGATATCAATCCTCGCTTGGACGAGATTCTTTTCTTGGAAGTGCGAGTAGCAGTTTTCTGCTCAGAGATATTCCTTGACTGATGTTTCTTTGAAACATCAGTTTTAAACAATGGCGGGAATGTCTTACTGCAACATGGGTCAAAAGGAGCAGTATAGACAGGCTGCTTCGGAATTTTAAATAATTCCCCATTACCATCAGATTTAGGCAAGCTTCTAGGGACGATTTTTGTTTTCTTACGGCGCAATCCCGGGGAAGACGGTTTCTTCCTCTTTTCGGGCACGTGTACCTCCGCAGAAACATCCATATCGGCTACGTCAGAGTCCGATTCGTCAATGGAAATGACATCATAAAAATCACTAACTTGAACGGCAGCTGAAATAGCGGCCGTTGCGTTGGCAGTTGCGGATGTGTCTTGCGACTTCACCATTTCCGCATACGACTGCTTGGAGCGCTGTACCAACGAGCGCTTCACTTTTTGGGTGCGCTTTTTGTACACCGGGCATTCTTGCAAACCATGGGGAGGATCCAACCCACAATAAGCACACTTTGTTACTTGTTGTAGGCAGGTCTCCTCCCGATGTCTTTCAAAACATTTGCCACAACGGGGCTTATTGTCGCAAAACTCGGCAGTATGCCCCAACTGTTTGCAGTTGGTACAATTAAAAACCCTGGGTACAAAAAGACGCACCGGAAACAACATATTTTCGATATCTACATATTTTGGGAGTATCGAACCGGCGAACGTCACTCGAAGTGAGCCTGACTTTGAATACACTTTTTTGCCATCTACCGTGGCAGCTGAATGCAACTCCTTGTAATCCAGAATATCCTCGGTAGACTTTATTGCATTCTTCAAGCGGCCTTTTCCCGCAAGTACATCCTAGCAAGTCAGGCTCGCTGCGTTTATCACGCCTTCAATCTCGACCTCCCGCGAGGGCACATAAACCAAATATTCTACATTATACAGTTGGTCTTTTGCAATAGCATTTGCATCCTGGTATGTAGGTGCGGTTACACGTAGTTTATTCCGATTGATCTGATGAAAATCAGTTTTCGGAAAACGACGCGTAAAGTCACGTTTGATTCCTAGAAAATCAATACTTTTTACTTTCTGCCGAAAGTAAACAACCCAGGGACCAGGTGAGGAAGCCTGGTAAAATCGCGTGCGGACAACATTATCTTTGGGAGGCGTATCGCCTCCGTTCTCTTCATCCATCAGTTGTGGAATGAATTCAAAGTTGATAAAAAAAAAAAAATTAAAAAAATTCAAGGAAAAAAAAAGAAGAAAAAAAAAGTATAAATTAACTAGTTATTGTTTGAAGAAAAAAAAATTTAAAAGAGAAATAATAACTTTAATTACAAAATTCCAATTTTATTTTCTCGCGTCACCCTGTTTTTGTCGTACTCTAAGCAAGCCGACGGTAACTATATGGTGAACGACAGACAGACAACAGTTCGACCACTGTTGTGTGGTGAGTGCAAATCAATTGCAATCAGAACGGACGGTTAGAACAATACACTTTATTATATGTATACTTATCCGTTCCCGTTCAGGTAGGTAGATGCTGATGCTGTTCGGCCACTGATGTTTGGATGCGGACCGAATAAAATCACTGTAAATGCAAGCGTAACCCTTTAGCTACGCGAGCACCTTCTTCGACGATCACGAATCGCCTTAGACAGCCACTTAATCCACAGTGGGATGACGCGGAATGATATAAAGAACTCACTATTTTGTGAGAAAAAACTCCACTGATTTGAAAAAATAACTGCCTGCGATGGAGACACGGACATTCACATCCGGCTACTTCAAGCGATCGGCAAAGAATGTGACCATCAGTTTCTTGTTGGTTGCAGCTTGGAAAATCGCATTCGAAATAGCTGGTTAAGACAGAGGTCTCCGGAGAAAACATCCAGGCCTTCACGCGACTATTGTCATTAGAAAGTATTTGGAGGTGAATTCCTGGCAAGAGTGCCTAATATTTCATTATATATTCGGAGGGGTTTTGATTGTCCACAAAGGAAGTGAAAAATAACGATTGAGTGAAAAACGAGTCGATAATCGAGTAATTCAAAAAAGGAGCCCATTGCTCATTTGTGTGCGGAGATTTTTTCGGATTGAGTGAGAGTAAAACAACAAGAAGGCTGTGTTTATTTGGCATTAAACTAATTAGCGGTTTCCACATCATAATTGTTGTCGTGTAGTTAAATTAGCTACCTTTTCTCAACTTTTTTTCGATTTATCCGTGGAAAAACAACGTTGCGAGATGGATTCAGCCCACTTGCAGACTCAGTACTACTCGTTGAATTTTGCCCATCTTGACGATGAAGAGCTGTGTCATGAATTACTGATTCGGGATATCGCCAGGAAGGATGAATCACGCAGTAAATTAGAGAGAGTCTTGCGTACGGTGATGAAATCTGAAAAAGAGAAAAAAGAAGCTACAATCTATAAATATGACGACATAGACGTGTTAGATGAGTTGAAACTATGCGATGAGAAAGAGCGAGCGATTAAATGCGTGTTAGAAGGAAAGAAGGTTCAAAAAGGTCCAGATAGGAAATTCAAATCAAAGCTTCTTCACATTCTGTTTAGAATGGTGCGGCTAAAGTCTCAGACCGATGCCGAGGAAGATTTGAATAGTATCGCGGTTATTGCAGGAGAGTGCATTAGGTTGATTAATAAATTCTACTCACTTACGTCCCCGATAGTAGAAGTGAGAGAAGCAGAATTGAAAATTTTGAATGAAAGTTTGAGAGTAATGCGTGAACAAACAGAGGAGCAAATATTAGCTGATGAGCAGATCGCGGAAAGTGAAACCGAAAATAGAAATGAGAATGGAAGAGAGAAAGGCAATGAACAGGAAGTTATTCATTATGCTCAAAATGAAGGCGCGGTAGGAGGTAGTGTTTCAGCAAATGATGCTGTTCGCGTGACGGAACTTTCTGTTGAAAATGCAAAATTAAAAGAGGTAGTGAATCAGCTGATTCAGCGGATTCAAGCTTTGGAATCCACCCTGGTACCAAAGCCCGTAGAACAAGAGCGAATGAAACAACGCGTCAGTACGCCGGTAGACGAACGATCGGTACAAAGCGAAAATGAGTCACGCGCGAAGGTGAATAGCGAACCGGATTTTTATGAATGGGTTAAATCTAAATATGGATCAATGGAGAGCATTGCCGAAAGGAACAAGCTTCCACTGCCCGCACCTCTCGACAATCAGGAAATTAGACAAGCGATAACAGTAGACAGGCCAAGAAATAGCCAGTTACCAGTACACAAATGGTCGGTTAGGTACGACGGGATGGATAACGGACGAAGATTAAACGAATTCCTTAAAGAAGTTGAATTCAACGCGAGATCGGAAGGTTTTACTGAAGCGGAACTTTTTGTGTCTGCACACCACCTTTTTACGCGAAAGGCTAGGTCGTGGTTCATGGAGGTGAATGGAAATAATGAACTTCAAACGTGGAAGAATTTGGTTAAGGAACTTAAGAATGAATTCTTACCTGTAGACATTGATTATCAGTATGAACGCCTAGCTAATGCGCGGAGGCAAGGTCCTCGGGAAAAATTCCAGGATTTTTATTTGGATATGGTCCGAATTTTCCGCAGCATGTCCAGACAGGAAGTTCGATGTACTATTCCGGAATACCAGGGTGGACTGCAGAACAGCCATGCTGGCTGCAAACATAACCACAATCGCTAGTATGAGGGAATTCGGTAAGAAGTTTGACTCCATAAATTGGCAAGTTTATGCTAGGAAAGAAAGTAGATTCGAAAGGCCAGAATCTGAGATTGAAGAAATCAGTTACCAGTCACAATACCGTGGTAGAAATGAATCTGGGAATCGGTTTCAATCAGGTTTTAATACAGGATATCAGGGTCGAAATGAGTCAACGAATAGGTTCCAAAATGAGTACAAGGGAGGATACCAGGGACGAAATTTCAACCCAAATTATAAAAAGGCTAACGAGCAATTTGTACCTACGAGACATAGAAAGGAAGAAAATAGTGGTCAGCAGAGAGGGCAGCAAAAACCGAAGATAAGTCAGGGCAGTAATCAGGAAAGAAGACAAGAAGAGCCAAAGCCAACTACAAGTGGCACTAATGCTTTACAGAGAATCGTTAAAGCATATATTCCCGATAAGCGAGGATTGTGTTTTAACTGTCGGGAAGATGGACACAGGTTTCGCGATTGTCATGAAGAAAAACACGATTTCTGTGAGAAATGTGGATTTCCTGGGTTTGCGACTTCAAATTGCCCATTTTTCCAGTCAATAAACCTCAAGAAGACTGCTCAATGAGGCAATGCAGTCTTACAAGCTCTAAAAGTCCTCAGCTAAGACTATCAGAAGAACCAACAGCCATTCTTCATCAGTTAGGTTATTCGAGAGTGGATCGTGTAGCCAGGAAGCAGGATGAGATTGCTACTTTGCTCGTCAAGCTTAGTGGAGACGCCAGACCATTCACGAAAATTGATCTGATGGGGATTGAACTAATTGGTCTCTTGGACAGTGGTGAGGCAAGGACTGTGTTAGGCATCGGAGCGAGGAAAATTATGAAGCAACTGAACCTAAAAATAGAACCCACTACTGTTGCATTACGTACAGCCGCCGGAGATGATCTGGAAGTCCTTGGCTGTGCTGACGTCCCGATTACATTTAACGGAACAACCAAAATTTTCCAAGTAATTATCGCTCCGAATCTCAAACGTAGATGCGTATTGGGTTATGATTTTTGGTTGAAATTTGGTATCGAGCCGACTATCAAAAATCACCCAATAGAGATTTTAGATGACGGAATATGTGAGGAGATAGAAAAAGAAGAAATGTTGACAGAAGATCAGAAAGAGCAGTTAGAGAGTGAAGAAAGAGTTTCTGGTGGCGCAGCCAGGGCAATTCGGCAAAACAAGCGTCATAGAGCACACTATCGAAATTCAAGAGGAGTTTAGGGAAGAGCATCCGGTTAGAAAGAATCCTTACCCATGGAGCCCAGAGATCCAACGGAAGATTCATGCGGCATTAGACAATATGATTCGAGACGAAATAGTGGAAGAATCCAATTCAGACTGGGCACTACCAGTAGTCCCAGTCAAGAAGAGGTATAGTGAGGAAATATGGCTCTGCTTGGATGCCAGGAAATTAAACGAGAGAACCAAGAGAGACGCATATCCGTTACCGCACCAGAATAGGATTTTAAGCCACTTGGGGACAGTTAGGTACATAACAACCATTGATTTGACACAAGCATTTCTTCAGATTCCTTTGAGCCCGGAGTCGAGAAAATACACTGCGTTCTCTATACCAGGTAGAGGGCTGTTCCATTTTACACGACTTCCGTTTGGATTGGTGAACAGCCCTGCTACACTAAGCAAGTTGATGGACAGAGTATTAAGCCATGGTGCACTAGAGCCAGCAATATTCGTATATCTCGACGATATTGTTGTAGTTAGCCAAACATTTGATGAACACATGGAGAAATTACGAGACTTAGCGAAGCGTTTGCGAGAAAACAAATTTATGCATCAATCTCATTAAATCTAAATTTTGCTGCCACGAATTGCCGTACCTTGGGTACATCTTGTCCCAAGAAGGATTGCGGCCTAATCCAGATCGCGTACAAGCGATCCTTGGATATACGGTTCCAACATCGGTAAGACAGCTTCGTCGATTCCTCGGTATGATCAATTACTACCGTAGGTTTATCGAAAACTACAGCGAAATTACTGCACCTCTCACTGACTTATTGAAGAATAATCCAAAGAGGGTGCAATGGAACGCGGCAGCTGAGAATGCATTTCAGGTCATCAAGGAGAAACTGATTTCAGCTCCTGTGATGGCCAATCCGAACTTCACGCTTCCCTTCACGGTTCAAACAGACGCCAGTGATAACGCTATCGCAGGCGTACTTACTCAAGTGCACAACGGGCAAGAGAAGGTAATAGCCTTCCACTCTGAAAAGCTCAAGGGAGCCTAGCTAAATTACCATGCGGCAGAAAAAGAAGGATTGGCCGCACTTCGCTGCATAGAAAAGTTTCGTGGCTACATAGAGGGGACAAAGTTTACTTTGGTAACCGACTCCTCTGCCTTAACTTTTATAATGCGTGCGAAGTGGCGGTCATCATCTCGGCTGAGTCGCTGGAGTATTGAGCTTCAGCAATACGACATGGAGATTAGACATCGGGAGGGGAAAGAAAACATCGTTCCAGATGCCCTCTCCCGATCGCTCGAATCTCTAGATGAAGAGCCTTTAGATAGTTGGTATAAACAACTTTTTGTCGCTGTGGAAAACGAACCAGAAAATTACCCTGATTTTAAAATCGTCGACGGACTACTCTTTAAGTTTGTAGCCGCCAAATCAGACTTGATGGACTACCACTTCGAGTGGAAACAGTGTGTACCTGTCTCCAAACGAAACAGTATTATGGAAAAAGAGCACGATAACAATCTTCACATTGGCTTCGTCAAATGTGTCGAAATGATCAAGCGTAGATACTATTGGCCTCGTATGAGCAGTGACATTAAAAAGTACATTGCCAAATTCGAGTCATGTAAAATGAACAAGCATTCAACCGTGTCGACAGCTCCAGAAATGGGTAAACAGAGAATAACGACCAAGCCCTTCCAAATAGTTTGCATAGACTACATCCAATCTCTTTCCAGAAGTAAGCAGGGAAACGCGCACTTATTGGTGGTCATGGACCTATTTTCTAAGTACTGCCTGCTTACTCCTGTGAAGAAGATTGCGAGTACCTCCCTATGCAAAATACTAGAAGAGCTATGGTTTAGGAAATTCTCTACCCCACAAATAATCATAACAGACAATGCAACAACGTTCTTGTCTAAAGACTTTCAGCATTTACTGGAAAAATACGATGTTCAGCATTGGGCAAACGCTAGGCACAGAAGCCAAGCGAACCCAGCTGAACGACTGAATAGAACCATTAACTCAATGATCCGCCCATACGTGAAACAAGATCAAAAGCTATGGGATACGAAAGTTTCGGAAATGGAATTCGTTCTTAACAATACCATCCATTCGACCACGAAGTTCAGCCCGCACTGTATAATATTTGGACACGAAATAGTTAGCAGAGGAAGTGAGCATAAATTTGAGAAAAATATAGAACAATCGGAAGAGCAAAGAGTAGAAAAACTTAGAGGAGTATGTAAAAAAGTAGGAGAAATAGTGAGAGAACATTTACAAAAATCACATGAAGAGAATAAGAAACGGTACGATCTCCGACATAAGCGTTACTCACCAACCTTCGTTGTGGGTCAACGAGTGTTTAAACGGAGTTTTCGTCAGTCGTCAGCAGGAGACCAGTTTAATGCTAAACTGGGACCGCAGTACACACCCTGTGTTATTATGCGGAAACTTGGCACCAGTTCTTATGAGGTGTCGGATTTAAAAGGCAAATCCTTAGGAATATTTTCAGCCGCGGATCTAAAAGCATAGGTACCATTCAATGAATTTCGTCATGATTATGAAGTGAGTAGGAGAATGAATTTCGGTGAAACAGTCGTCTCAAAATACCTATCCTTCACATTTCAATCGTCATGAATGGATACGAAATCGTTGCCCGGGGTAGAAGTATCCATAGTGTTAGTGCGTGGGTGTCACTGATTGGTGCATCCGTTTTTGTCTTGTACATAGTCAGTAGTCAAGTAGCGACGTCGCATATGTAGTTGTAGGTATAGTCGTCTTAGTCAGTGCATGTTTACCTGAAATTGTTTTAATTCGTTCACTTTTATCGCATGTTTTAGTTAATTTATTACTTTTAATTTGTTAAATTTTAGTAGCATATATCGAGTACAAAAAGCATTATGTCATGTTGAGTCATGAGTCAGATGAGTATAAAATGCACCAATAAACAGTCATGGTCGGTCCCATAGACATATAAAACATCACTTTGTCGTAAAGTTGGATAGTTTAGAAGAGAACAAGAAGAATACCACATTCACTGTCATTAACCGTACCCACTACCATTAAACGAACTCCCACGTGTTCTCCATATAGATTGTTAATGATGAACTTCTGATAAGGAATTTGATGGGAATTTCATCACGAAAAATCAAAACCTAATGATTGATCGATTGCTCAATACTAGTACCAGCAATTGATATCGATATTCAGATTTTTCGAGGCCGGCAATCCACAAAAATTTCTTATCAAAACTTCATCAGTACTTACCACAGAGCAATTCATATCCTCCAGCATCACATTGCGCAGCATTTTGACGTCTCATGTAATCAATAGAATCACGCACACAGATGAATAATGATAATTGTATAAAAAAGAACGTACTAGAGTATAACTCCGACAATCTGTGAGAAATATTTCGGTAAACCCTGACATGATGCTTAAGTCGTTATAAAAGGCTCCATATTTCATTTTAATTTGAATTTATATCTTATTTTGTTTCATTGCATGTTTTAGATATTATTTTAAAGTGTTTTTTCAATCGATCGGTGAATTAAAAGCATATTTGTTAGAGGTTATCAAGGAAATCCTTGGTATTTAATCGCAGGAGACCTGAGTCCAGAACGTTGATGGTCAGTAATGACACAATGTCATAAAATTGAGTAGAGTTGGCTACAAGCTAATGATGACACCTTATGACCCCGAAAGTCTGCAACATTTATTGCTGAATTCACAAATTCTTCACTACCAGTTGGACTATTTTAATCTAGTACGTCATAAGTGAAATGTTTCGCAGTCAACCGTCAGTGAAGTTAATACCGTCCTAGTGATAATGTTTCGTGAAGTGCAGGTTCAGAGGTACGTTTAATCGGTGAAAGCTAATGCAATTTGTAGAAAAAAATATTTACTTTGTAAATATTTTTACCCGAGCTAATGGGAGAGTGTAAGTGTTGGTTATGTTATGTGATGAGTGTTGCCGAGAAATTCGTGGAATTTTAGTGTTATGCGTGAATTGTTTGTGAATGGCAGGTAAAACTCGTCTTTATGTGTAGGTTTTCCATGTACAGTAGCGACTGCAGTAGAGCAGGGCGCGATTAGCCTCCACCACCCTAGAAGACCGCAGCCAACAACTCACCATAGTCCTCCAACCCAACACCAGAGGGCCAGAAGCACCATCGTCGAGCAGCCATGAAGGGGTGGCGTAATTGGGTTGATGGAATGATGCGAGGTGACTGACCTGAAAAAGGAGGTCATGACCCTAGAATGCAGGAAACAAGCCTGAAACCGTCACTTATCCAAAACAATTCGAAGTGAACGGAATAAAGTTTTAAAGCTAGCGAAAGCACCAAATTAGAAGAAGTGAGAGAGTTTGTGGAAGAAGACCAGGCGTAGAGGACGTCAGGTAACTTAAAGTGGCTGCTTCCGGAGACAGAAGCTGATCCCAGCATTTTCTCCTTCCCAGAACCCCGCCGTTTTTATGGTTTAATCCTTGGTTAAACCCCATCGAGAACCGCCATCGCATCCAGGTTCCATTGTCGGCCTGATTCGGCATTGTTCCGCCGATAGCCGTTCGGCCATCATATTGGTCGTTTTGGACCGCGGCAAGAAGCGAGGGAGATCCCCAAGCCACCCCGGCGTTATCACCGGTAAGCCGCAGCGAGCCGAGTCGTCGGCAACAGAAGGAGGAAGGTGTCAGCCACCGACGCTACGTAGGCCGTTGAAGGGCGAAGGAAGTACCGAAGAGGAAGAAAGCCGCCGTCGCCGGCGTGAATGCCCTTGCATCGAGGATTGAAGTCAAGGAAGGACGGAAGGAGAGCTAGGCAGAGGACGAGGAAGGACAGGAGTTGAAGAAGGAAGAAGTGAAGTGGTGGAGTGCTGCCGGTGGAGTGAAGAGGGGCCCCGAGGAAAACAGGTTAGCTAGACTTAAGAAAGTGAAAGAGTGGAGGAAATAAAGTGTCGCATTGTGAAGCTCTGTGGTTTTCCCTACATTTTGATTACGAGAGTTCCCTGCCCGCGAGTAGCTTGAGGTGAGCGTGCCGACCCTGAGGCCATTTGTTCAGGGAGTCTCAGCATAGCTCAGGCCATACTTACCCAATTATTACACAGTCTACAGTAATTTTTAGTATTGAGTTTTCGGCAATGCTTGATGTTTACATTGCACCTACAGTGACTATAATAACAGTGTCGTCAAGTGTCAGAATTGGAACAGAATCGTCTGTCAGTTTTATTCAAATGCGCGTTCTAAACGAGCAGGAGACCTGTCAAACGTGGCACATGACGTTACTCTTCTTATAGGACTCTAATTGCACCAAAAGTCAGTAAAAATTATCACTGAGTCTTCGGTATACACAATGGTTTACTGAGTTTTCTTCAAATAAGAATGACAACTCGCATAAAATCACTTTTAGCGCAGTGTCAAGTCACGACGGTATCGAGACTCATATTTTATCCCACACTATAGCTATAGCTCATAATCTGAATGGTCTGGTCTGGTCTGGTTCATGGGTCATGAAAGTTATAGCAGAAACGTTCAATAGTTTTTGGCAAAACTCAATACCCTGGTGCACTTTCAGTGCAAAAAATGTAAACAGTACTCTACAATTGCTCTTCAAAGTACGTGGACATATGTAGTTTCTCAAACAAACGAAATTTTTTTCATACATTCCTGAATAAAATTTTTTTTCGTATTTTTTGCCAGAATATGTTTTCTTGGACGAGGATTCAGAATATATAAAAATCTCATTATCTTTACTGCAATACCAACATGACCAACACAAGCTCAATCGAAATAACGATGATACCAAAACCGACTACTCAACAATATCGAGCAGCAGCAGACGTTCTCGGCGACATCATAAGAAAGCACCCTACGGTATTCTCCCTTCCGGCCATTCCCGGCACAGATTCAAAAACTCAATGATACCGAATGTACGAAACTGTACCGCAGCCCTTTGTGAATATGCACGATGCAACTTATAAGATCATATTATATGGCAGATTTGCCTTCTATTAGGGGTGTGCCGAAGCACAATAGTTAACCGAGAATACCTGCCGTTTTCCTACTCACCCCCTGTGGGTTTTAGTTGGATCCCGTGATATTTTTACTGCTTTGCCTTTGAATTTATATTCACAATACTTGCGTGGTATAGTGTGGCTATTGTTTGTATAGATGTATATAAAAAAGGCTTTAGCCACTAAGGCCTCCCTCCGAAACAACTGCACCAGACCAGAAATCATAAATAATCGTAAAATAATGACTGAATATGACTGTATGAGGCTTCAAGACTCTTGTTCACACTTGTTCCTGGGCAGAACCAGCAAGGTCCTGAAAGGGAGCAAACGTGGCTAACAAGTGTCGCCAGCGCATATCGAAGAGGAATAAATGTTGCTTTGTTATTAAGGGTATATTAGGGCTAGGACGTAATGAATGCACAAAAGAAGGGGAAAATCCTATACAAAAATACATGACACTAGTAACAATTTTATAATTTGCCATATTTTGCAACAGATGTCATTTACATTTAGGGGTTTACAGATGCAGTATGATGTTCATTGGAATCTATACGGCAAGTCAAATAGCATTCAATAACAGAGTCGGAAGTTTTGGAAATGCGATAAATTCTCGGAGAGAATTGACATTATCATATTACACCTACACTCTGAAATAAATCTATGCTAACCGCGTTTCTCCTGGTTGACCCAAATTCGTTTATGTGCAGTTTATACTCGATTAGTATAACCTCTGTATCCTCTATGAACAAGTTTTTAATCTTAACTAGATTACTTTTCAAAGCAAGCTTAGTATAAACTTTCAAAATATGAAAAATGGTGTATTTGTATGTTAACCAGGTTTGGTCTACTTCTGAGTGTATCACACAGTCACAAGCTTTATTACTTATACTACACAGTGACAGAAAAAATAAGTATTCGCGGTTAACAATGGAAAACGACAATCATTTCATATCAATTCATACGTGTTAAATCCTTAAATGCACTGAATAGAAGGAAGCTATTTCTATCAATATTTAAATAAATAAAACACTAGTAGAATTGACTCTGTGTCGTACCACAGCTCACATTGGACTGACTTTTATTCTAAAACTCATAGATAAGCGAACCGCTCAATAATCATCTTTACCGAATTCATAAATATTCATTTTGAGTTCACTTAACATAAAATCGAGTTTCTTCCTTTTTTCAGAAGTTGAATTAATCATTCAATTAATGCAATTACATGCATTCGAATTCAATGTCCTCTAGACGGCATTGACCTAACTAATTAGCATTCAGTGCTAGATGCACCTATCATTTTCTTTGATTGGACTTCTGACTATAGTCGCTCTCTTCTTCTTTATCTGTTCTTCAGAGCGGGAACCCTATGGAAACATCTTCACCGTCGATTGATTCACGTTTACGCTTGCGATCGCTAGCCACCGGAAAAATCACCTTACTTTGCGGTCTAGGATGGTTCATCTTTTTCAGTTGGCTTCGCTGTGCTGTTAAAACGGTTAAGGCTCCCCCAAACCTAAGCGATTTCATCGCCGCGACAGCGACAGCTAGTCGCCGCGATTCTATCGTTGGGTCGCTGCAGGCAATGTTCCATTCACGCTTCCATACCAACGGCGACAGAATCGCAGTCGCCAAGCGATAGAATCGCGTCGCGATTGTCTCGTCGCGTGTGTTTGGGGGAACCTTTAAAACCTTTGTCCCCAACGCGATCATTCTGATTTCACCGTCTTTTTTTTAAAATGGCAATTACTGGCGAGGCCCATTTGCTCGCCTTCACGGGAGTAATGACACCTTGTTCTTCCAACATGTCCAGGTGAGCAAGAAATTTGTCCTTAATTTTGTAGGGAACTTGATACGCACGTTTAAAGATTGGTTGTTCGGGTTTGACTATCAGCTCAGCCCAGTGTTGCCACATTTAAATCTGTATTTCGGAAGTAAAAAATCTTTTTCATCTGTATTATAATTAAAAAATCTGTATGTGAAATCTGTATGATAGAGATTGTCAATGACGGATAAATATCCCAGTATTTATTTTTTTAAATTAAAATTATTTATAGTTCTATCAATTTCAAACAATCACACCAATTTATTCTTCAAATATGTTATATTGGTTGTATAACTTCCAGATTCAGTTTTATGAAAAAATAACCTCTATAAGGTTTCAAATTGTTGTTTCAAAAAAAGTGGCTCGATTCTCGGGTGTAAAATTGTTGCTGCCTTGGGTTTAAAAATGTTGTGCAATGAAATGTGCTATTCAGCAACTGATGATTGAGGTATAAATGAACAATTGGGCAATGAATGCTATTCATTAAAAGGCACAGCGTTGCTAATCTTGAGATGACGAGTTTGCTTCTCGGTCCGGCCTTGTATGTTTTTGGGCGAGTAACATGCTCGGCTCTCTGGGTATAGTGTTTTGATTGTACGTGCCACACAAGATACATATTCATGCACTTGGCGGGCATAGATACGCCTTTATTTGATAACTGTGGAAATGCTAATAGAACACTGTGTTTAAAAGCAAGTCAAGTTTCAATTTAAATTAAGAGAGAAGAAGGCCTTTTTATGAGAAATAAATTTGGTTTTGTAATGTTAAAAATCTCTTTGAAATCTGTGAATTTCTGAAAAATCTGTAATCTGTATTCACAGATTCTTGGTTCAATATAGACCCAAAAATCTGTATCATTACAGAAAAATCTGTATATGTGGCAACACTGGCTCAGCCTCATACCCTAATGTGCCGTCCAGACTACGAGCTATATCACTTGATATAGGGGAGCTTGACATCAAAGTTCACAAATCTAATTTTCACTGTAAATAATGCATATGACGTCTCATGTCAAGATTATCTATATCAAGTAGCTATATCACCAGTCTGAACGTAGTCTAAGGCTTGTTGTTGCTTATAATTTTGCTCTATGTTGTTTACAAACATATTTTTCCAATCCGGGTAGAAGATATTCATCCAATCTCTACCAAGTAATGGGATGAAGTTTCGTTCACTATTTAGTACTACCAAAGTTCCTTCGAATCTGACGTTATTTATTGATACTCTCACTGTGATCTGTCCAACTACTTATAACTTAGCTCCATCCACTACTAACAGTTTCTTAGTGCATGTGGAAATCAGAATGTGTTTGAAAAGTTTTTTGTTGAGTTTCTCACTGATCACTGCTACTGCAGAGCCAGTGTCAATCTCCATAGTGAGAGGTACATTCTCAACTGTTACTTCTACTAAGCACGGTTCACAAATATTATTGACACACGAAATTTTCATGCAACTAATGTCAGATTTATTACTATAATCATGTAATTTTAAACGATCAAATTTGCTAAATGGTTTTTGTTCTACAACCTCAACTTTATCTACAAATTTTACTACTGCATTCTTACTTTCCAAAAATCTGCAATTTCGCCTTATATGTCCTCTACACGGTTAGAAAAAAGTACCTAATTTTAGGTACTTTTTTTCTCTTGCATCTCCTTCCCTCTTCCCTTTGTTGTCATAAAATGAAGAGCAAAACCACTCAACAAGGGCATTAAAGTGTGGGAACCCAACGTTGAGTAATCTCATGTTTACAAAACTGAGTGAAATTTACCTAAGTTTTGGTTAGTTTCTATTTAAAATTAAGTAAATTTTATTTAATATTAAGTGAATTTTACTTAATTTCGAGAAAAAGTTACTTAACTTTGGATTCCCGCACAGAACCCCCGATTTGAGTGAAAAGTACCTAATATTAGGTACTTTTTTCTAACCGTGTGCGTTTGCAATAATTACAAACCGCGTTACTGTGTGCATTGCGATCATACCTGTCGTGGCTATTTCTGCGCTCTTGACTCCTACATTGTCTATTGTATCCTTGGTTATACCTGTAATCTCTATCATTGCTTCTGCTTCTTGAACGATACCGACCTGAGAAGCCTGGTTGTTGATGAACGTAACCGTCATTCCGTCTTCTATCTAAACGGTGTTTAATAGACATGACACCAGCAGCTGAATTAGAATTTTCTACATATTTGAAACGTTGTCCGGCAACCTCGCTACTAATAATAAATTTTTCAACCTCCTTCAGTTCAATATCGTCTTCCGACAGCAACTTTTATTGAAGATCTTTATCTTTTAACCCAAAGATTAACCTGTCTCGTATAGCTTCATTTTTGAATTCTTTAAAATTACAGTTTTTTGCTAACAAATTGATCGCCAAAACAAAATTTTTAGTTGACTCGTTGAGACCTTGAAATTTGTATCGATACATCAAGGCTGGTTCTGTTTTATCAAAACGGCCTTTAAGCTTTTTGACTATATTATCATAGGATAGAGCATTTACATCTTGTTTTGGGAAGAGTAGCTTAATTTCATCAAATAGTTCGTCACCACCCAATGAAATAAACCAAGATTGCTTTTCTTCATCTTTCACCTTGTTAAGACGTCATAGAATTTCAAACCGTTCAGCATAATTAGTAAATGATCTACCGGGTTGATAGTGATCAATTGAACCTATGAGACCTGAGTTCGACATAATTGTATTAATGTTCCTATAACGGATAAAATTAACAGTTTTTTTAGTTTTACTCACGGTTCGTCCACTATTTTTTTTCTCACCAAGTATCACGAATGTTCAAGCCTCAAGGTACTCACTCTCTTCACCGGTATTAGTGTCGTTATTTCCTGCTCTGCCCGTTTATACTTGACTTGATGGATTCACCGTTGTTGTTTCTCGTCGTTATCCTCACTTCTCACTTCATTCGCTCTTCGTCAACATGCACTCGCTCAGCTTTACAAGCCTGCTATTCTCCAGTGTCGATACTCGCTTTTTCTTAACGAATATGTCTTCGCTCAGCTATCTCCAAGCCTGCTATTTCAATAACCTCCCGTATCACTTTTTCTGCTACCTTACTCCTGTTCAGCTCAAGCACCTGCTGTATTCTTGATTCTCACTGATGACCACGCCGTCTTTAACCCTAAGATTCACCTCCGTCGTGAGTGCCCTCACCTTGACCGTCTCGCCTAGGACTTCCTCCGCCAACTTCTTGTATGCAGCGCCCTTTTGCGAGACACCCCGTTTCAGCTCGAGAATCATCTCGCCCATCCGGGTACTTCTTATTCGACGTTTTGGAGCGGCCCCCAGGGAGCTCATCCCCCGGAGACTGTCTCCCCCGTTTTTGTGTATGCTCCGTTGGAGCAGTCACCTCAGACGTGCCCGCGAATACTTGAGCCTCAGTCTGGGTAGACTTTGGCACCACCGTCTTCGCTGGCTTCGATTCGACCTTGCCCAAGTCCGCGAATCCTTGGGCCTTAGTCTGGGTAGACCTCGACTCCACGGATTTCACGGGTTTACAGTTGGCCGTCCCGACCGCCCTCTCCAGCTTGGCGTCCAACATCGACATTTGAAGTTTCAGCAAGCTCCTCTTGAGGTCCTTACTGATATTACACTTCGATGACACAAAGTCGGTGATGGCGGCCAGCTGTTCCGTCGCCACCTCGAAGGTCGAAAGCCTATCGCGTTTGCGGTTCATCGCCTCCACAAGCCATGGGCCGTCTATAACCTCTACCGGCGTAGTCTGGGAGATGGTTAAATGACCCACGCTGGCGCTGCGCACCGAGCTGCCGACTATTTCTTCTGGCCTCCTAGGCGGAGACCTGAACAACCCACCTCTTGCGAAGGGGTTGTTGCCTACACTACTACCACTAATTGGAGAATTGACTTGTTTTTCCATTTTGGTCCCACGAGTTGCTCGGGAAAAGAGGTCCACCACGCCAGAGCCCAGCATGACGCGGTAAGAGACAATTACTGTGGAGGGTGCCCAGGTACCCCACAGGCTCCGTTAAAGGTCTAGCTCATTATTTCACCCCCCTGGCCATGCATCACCTCGGCACGGGTCGCTTAACGCCTTGGGATTAGGGGTTAGGAACGATGGTCCCTTTGGTTGCACCCACTCACTCTAGCTGATGTCCACTGCTACGTTGTCTCGATCCCTCGTCGGTTGTGCCACAAACTTCCTCACTCGAATCCTCCTGACTTCCCCCGGCGTCGAGGGTGGTCCACCAGTTCCGGTGAAGGAAACTTCTGCACTGATGGTGCCCCGACTACCAGCGGCTATCGCAGGGGACGCTTTCGCGCATTCCCTTTCCCAACTGACTGTAAGGACTTGGCCGGCGACGTTATTGATCAACATTTTCGAGCTGCTGAAACCTGCACTTCGAGAATAGATGGTAAATCCCAACCACTATTCACTTGGATCGTAGTGCAATTAGCACCAGTTCTGATCAATCACGGAGTAGCAACCATTGATATGTACAGTCAGTCTAAGCTAAGCTAAGCAAGATTTCTTAGCCAAGTTACCTTTGTTATTCGTATTTCATGAGGCTAGCACGATGATACTGTATACCCAAAGAAGCCAAAAAAAAAATCCGAACCCAAGATTCCCTGAACCAAACCTAACCAACTTAAGCATGGTATTGATTTATAGCCGCGCATCTTACCGCTAGGCTAAAAAATGCATTATTTGTATATTTTATTTTAACGAGATTTAATTAAATTAATTAATTTTGTTTATTACAATCAACTTCTCAAACTCACAACCACGATAGGTTTATTCAATTGATTTTGGGTAACTTCTATCATCTTATGTAAAATTTGTACTTGTTAAAAATCGTCTTATGTAAAATTTGTACTTGTTAAAAATTGGTGTGCAATTTTGTATCTCAATCATGCGCTGTATCCATAAATCATCTGTCTATTATGTCAACCATACAAAATTTGTTATGAAAATTAAATGATTAGCTACTAAAAAGCATATCTTCGCTTGCCCCTAATGTTTCGAACCAAATGAAAAGGCAACGCCTGCTGCAAACATTTAAGTGCTGACGATGCACGTTTCCCTCCTCAACTGGCTTTCTGCTTCAATAGGCTACGATCAAGTAAAGAACAGTTTTTAGTGGTTCGAATGCGATAGAAGTTCGCTACGATGCGTTTGGTTTTTCACCAAGGATGCGATAACAATGTATAACACGCAGTCACGTGCCCTACGTTGGCCACGTGGCGTCGCGTGTTTGTATTATCAAACAAACGCTCACAGATTACAGGATGAATTGGGTGCATAAATATAGATATTATTGATGCTGGGTGCCGTTTGGGTTCCGGTTCGCTTGAATGTTGCGGTGCAAGTGAAATTTGTGTCAAAAACAGCACTTCCGAAACGGGCGCAGGTTGGGATAATCAATGAAGGAAGCTCTAAACTGTAGTCGTACGCTTATTTGTCCCATGTTTGCAGAGATCTTTATTTGCATGGGCCGTTATACATATATTTGCAGTTAAGGTGGTACTTGCTGTGGTACTGTTTATACATAACTGAGTTTTCTTTACTTATCCCTAACGCACGTTATCAGCGTTGTGCCATGAATATTTCAAATCGGGTGACAGTGAGAAGAAAAAGGATCAATCTGTGACGAATTACTTAATCTGATAAAGAAGTCCATTTCCCTAACAAAAACGAAACTGTATTGGACAACGATATTTTTAAACTATGTAAGAATCCTGGTACATAAACTGGATTAGGTGTAGGGGAACTGTTCCCATATCCATCTCAGCCCCCATCTCCATCTCATTTGACACTCATCAAATTTCAATTAGGCATACAACTCTAAAATCTCACAGAACGAATCGAAAAGCTAATGCAGCACGTTCTTACGGGTTAAAATTATGTTTTCCAACGAATATGCGTGAATTATCTTTTTTTTTTAATCTTTCGTTTATTTGAAAGGCTCATTTGCCGCGAAGCGTTACGGAGCCGAAATCAAGTTTAACAATACATTTCTCGGTTCTTATACATAGTGTTAGTTTTGGGGAACCGAAAGACTCGCGGTTTAGTCAAGGTTAGGGAATACAATAATACAATAGGAAATGAAAGAATTTTAGGGTGCTTAAGTAATTACGATGCTGATGTTCACAAAATTGACATTCCTCGCATTTTTACATATGTAACGGGACAACCAAACTTTTTTTTGGGAGACAACGACGAGAGGAAGACATACGGAAGGGACAGACATTGAAATGTACAACAAGAGGTAGACATTCGTAATGGGGTACGACAGACAAGGGAATGGGCAGACAATGATTACAGTCTGTATACATCAGCAACTTTCAAAAATTGGTGGACCAGGGACCTGTACTCGAGATCAAGGCCCGACAACACTTCCCTAATAGGCTTTGGTTGTTTTCCTCGGACCTGAAGATTTTCAGTTAGCGCAGATCTAGGGCCACGATGCTCCTCGCACGCCCACACGACATGATCGATGTCCTGATAATCCTCGACGCAAACACAGAGATTTCCTTCCGAGAGCCCCACTCTGATAAGATGTGCATTTATAGTGCAGTGATTGGACACATATGACGACACATGGTTCGAATGAGGTCTCGTCCCATATTCAATTTGTTGAACCATGGACGCTTCGACACCTGCGGGCGAATACAGGCATCTACCCATCTCCCCATTTGTCCATTTCTTTCGTCCAAGGTTTCCTGACGAACTAATGTGAAAAATTCATCGAAGGTGATTTTCCGATCGTAAATATCACCTTCCATAGCGCCCACCTTAGCCAGAGAGTCCGCTTTCTCATTTCCCGGGATCGAGCAATGAGAAGGGACCCAAGCTATGGTGATTGTGTAAAACCGTTGTGATAAGGCACTCAAAGCTTTCCGTATCCCATTCAGAAAATACGCTGAGTGCTTAACTGGTTTCATTGACCGAACATCCTCCAAGGAACTTAGACTGCCGGTGAAGATGAAAAAGTGGTCAAAAGGTAGGGATGCGATTTTCTCGAGTGAATAGTGTATAGCTGCTAGCTCAACAGTATATACGGAACAAAGCTCTTTGAGCTTAAAGTGTGCGCTATGAAAAACGTTGAAAACACCGAAACCAGTGGAGTCATCCATTTTCGACCCGTCTGTGAAAAAGCTTCTCTCCTCGCTGGCGTGCCCGTATTTGCTTGTAAATAATGGAGGTATGACCTCCGCACGAAAGAAGTCTGGTACTCCATGAACCTCCTGCTTCATGGACAGATCAATAGTAACAGAGGAACTGTAAGAGTCTAAGAAGTTAGGTGTCATTGGTGTCAACCGAAGATTGGCTTACCTCCAGCGCCATATACCAGTGGTAAATACTCATTAATCGAGATTGAGGGTTTATTATGTACCAAAACCAACCTTTTTTGTACATTTTGGGGCCCCCACATACCGTCGGTCCCGGGGCCCCCTTCCGGCTAAATCCGGCCCTGGTTCTATCCATCCCAACAGTGTAATTGTTACACGAGAGTTCAATCATCGAAAAGGAGCGATCCATATAATCCCTGTCAGCAAAAGTATAACGTGACTCTTGCTTCACTGGCACTGAATCCGGACAAACTTTCTTTGCGAAGTCGAGTATCCACCGCGACGAACTTTCTTCGTTTCCGGCGACGCGTTGCGCATTCTACTCCCGACGGTCCACAGAATTTTCATTGAGGTCTCGTGCGATAAACCTTCAACAAAAGTGCGCCAATATCAGCGTTTCTTCACTTTGACCAGCTTCTTGAACTGGATCTCGAGCGCGATATACCGTTTGTGAAGTACGATCGAACCGTGTTTCCGAAATTCTTTGAACACGCCGGATTTTTCGCGATAAAGTTGTGTACACTCGACATCCCACCACGGACTGTGTGGTTTCCTACGAACCGAAGCTCCTGGTACCGGCCGGCGTTGTACCTGAAGAGCGCTGTCAAGGATCAACTTTGATAGAAACTCGTACTCTTGTCGACTGTACGCCATCAATGATGGCCTCCGCATATTTTCCCCAATCGATGTGCTTCGTGAGGTCATATGAGAGGTCGATAGAAACTAGATTGATTATGTCCATTGGAAATCGAGACTTCAATCGGCAAATGATCACTACCATGGGGATCTTGGACCACCTTCGCAGAGGTCGTATATCATTGTTGAACGGTTGTCATTGCACAGTTCCTACCTGTTCCTGTTCCGTGGGAGTTAAAATCTCCCAAGAGCAACCGTGGCTCGGGCATAACCGAGCAGATGTTCGAGAGATCTCTACGAGATATCGCGGAGTTTGAAGGAAGATATATCGAGGCGATACTGAGGTCTTTTCCTCGAATAGTCACCTGACATGCGACAGCTTCGGTGCCTGAAATCGAAGCAAGATCGACTCTATAGAAGGAGTGTTGTTATTTGATTCCTAACAGCAATCTGGAAAATGGAGTTTCACATCGGATGTTAGCCATGTTTCACACAAACGTCGCATTGTAATTTGTTAACCAAAAATTTGAAAATATCTAATTTGGGAAGAATACTTCGACAGTTCCACTGTATAATCGAAATCATGTTACCCTTATTGACTAAGTTAGCCATCGAAATATACAAATGACTCGAAGAGGGGCATTTTTGAAGCCAACTGCTTCAGGAGAGGAGTCAGAATAGGAAGAACGGCTTTCACCATGTTCTTCACGGGATCGGAAGCATCAAAGAAGTTGAGTATGAGTTCCACGATGCCAGAAAGCGTGAACATTGGAGCGCTCGGGTGTTGTCCCGTTCACTCTCTATACTCTATTTCAGGCGGAAAATGTGAAAAAATCAGGGATTTTTGATGTTCCCGGAAGCGGAGGAAACTCTCGTTCATCCTGATGTGTAACCACAAAAGTTGAACGTTTCTTAGCATTTCCTGCCGCTTGCGATTCGCCCATGTTGGAATGGGACTCACTTTGAGGCTGTTTTCTAGACTTTTTCGAGGGTCGCTGGCTCTGTTTTACTCTTTTCCTCGTTGAGCCTTTGAAAACAAAGGGAACCTCATTTCCAACTTCATATTCAGAGCTGCCTTGATCGTCTAGAGGAAGAGACGAGTAGATGGTGTCAGAAACAACCGCTGAAGCGGCCTTCCTCAGCATCTAGGCTTAGGTTCGTCGAGATCGCCGCTGAAAAGACCGTATCTGGTGAATTCGCCGTTGTATGTACGTCGAGCAAGCTTCGAGAGCATGTGAGGGCCTTCGTTGCAATAAACACATTTCGGCACCGTCTTGCACGCGCCATCCACATGCTTCTCTCCGCACGATGCACAGCGAGGTTTATTGCAGCAGTACTGAGCGGGGTTGGCTGCTTGCAATTAACACAATTCATCACCTTCGGTACATACAGCCGGACAGGTAGACGAAGTTTTCCAATCACCACATTATCAGGCAGTGCAGACCCGGAGAAGGTCACACAAACACGCCATTCTCGCTGATCCAGATATGTTCAGGAGCTGCCTCCAGAGATGCATGGACGAAGGAAACTTCCCAGCTCGATGGAAACGGCAGAAATTGGTGCTATTACCGAAGCCTGGCAAACAGCCTGGAGACCCTTCGGCATACAGACCAATTTGCCTACTCGGCACAGCTGGGAAGCTGCTAGAGAGGGTCATCCTGAATAGATTGTCGGCTTATACAGAGTGTGCTGGTGGCTTATCCAGCAACCAGTATGGTTTCCGTAAGGGCCGTTCTACCATCGAAGCAATTCGATCGGTAACGGATACGGTCAAGATAGCGAGAGGTTTAAACAGAAGAGGTATTAGGTACTGCGCATGATTACACTTGATGTAAAAAAACGCGTTTAACAATGCTAGCTGGGCAGCAATTGCTGACTCCCTGCATCGATTTAGAGTTCCGGATTACCTGTGCAGGATACCGAAAAGTTATTTTCAGAACAGGGTGCTGATATACAACACGGATGCTGGTCAAAAGTCGATCGTAGTGTCTGCGGGTGTTCCACACGGATCGATCATCAGACCGGTTCTGTGGTATATTATGTACGATGGAGTATTACGCTTAAGTCTCCCAGCCAGTGTGAAAATTGAAGGCTTCGCGGATGACGTAATGCTAGAGGTAACAGGAGGCTTTCTCGACAAAGTCAGACTGAAGGCTTCATATGCGATTGGCAGAGTGGAGGAATGGCTCAGCTCGAGGCGGTTGTCTCTTGTACACCACAAGACGGAAGTCGTGGTGGTGCATAACCGTCATGGGTTGCAGCAAGCGAGGATAAGAGTAGGGACCTGCACAGTTAACTCCATGAGGTCTCTTAAGCATCTGGGCGTGATGATCGACGATAAGCTCAATTTTACGAGCCACGTCTATTATGCATGTCAGTGGGCTTCATTGGCGATAAAAGTATCGTCTATCATCCGTTATAGCGTACCGGCATGAGCCGTAGCACTAAAGGCCGAGTACAATGTAAAGAAATTAATCAGAGTATACCGGCTGATGTGCCTACGTGTCGCGAGCGCATATCGCACCATATCATATGAGGCGGTGTGCGTTACAGCTGGGATGATGCCGATTGACATACTCCTAGAGGAAGATGTGGAGTGCTACAAAGAAAGGGACTCGGTGCAAGTGCGACGTGTCAAGAGAGCAGCCTCGTTGCTCAAATGGCAAAGAGCATGGGACACCACAGTCAAAGGTCGTTGGACCCACAGACTAATTCCGGATGTGTCCAACTGGGTTGATAGAAAGCATGGTCAAGTCAACTTCCACCTACACGCAAAAAAATATTGCAGTCGAAACTACCATTCCAAGGGTTATTTTAAGAATATGCACCGACGATTTTCAGCAGATAACAACCCGTTTTATTTTACCATGCGCGCAGTAAAAATCAACTGTGGCCCATGCGGAATGTTGTCACATGAACTGAAACAGTGGTGAATTTCTCTGAAACCATGGTAAATTTTACTGAAAATACATGATAGTTTTAAAAGCAGAGCGTAGAGTCTACAAAATAGTAGTTTTTACCTCAGAATTTTTTTCTGTGTAACACAGGTGTTGTCTGAACATAGGATCAAAGTGTGCCGCCCTACGAGTAAGACGTGAAAATCACCGCTGTCATTTTTTTTCGTTTTCTGAGGACTTCTTTCAATCCAAAAACTTAATCAATCATATTTACACTAGTGAAACCCAAATAGGTAAAGCGCGGTTGATTGTGACCGCCGTGAAGTGAAGTGGACTACTATTCAAAAATTGTACTCCGAGTATCAACGCGGTGATGACTGGCGTGCAGACTTGGTTTGACTTTGAAGGATTTGGACTCAAGACTCAAAATTGCAAGATTGCATACACACAACCAGCCCATAAACTTGTTATTACTGAAGCACAATCAAATCATAAGCATCAAAACAACCATCAAAGTCGTAATTACTGATTTTCAACTAGTTGGTAATGTTACAACCGCCCCGCCCCTTTGCTTTTCCTGTTCAATCAAGAAAATTACTACAGAATAAACCGTTTATGAAGGATGACAGGCAACAGTTTTCATCGGGTCTCAGATGGATTATGGTGAGACCAAACCAATATTGTTCTACACTATCTTTCGTTTTCTATCTATAAGGTTACGATATTTTGTGTTACTTTTCGGAAGTATTTCGCGTTGCGCCCGGGTTTCATTTTGAGATTATGCTGATACCATGTTCACTTGATTTACAATCGATGAATAGTCGGACTAGCTATATGATTCTACTATGCTTCGCGAATGTTGTTAAGTTATGTTAAAAGTTTCTTTCTGAAATTAAATCTACGGGGCAGTGTTGTAAAATGTCATTTGCATTCGTTTATATATTTTTTCCAGAACTTGTTCAGAAGTTAGCTATCGGCTCCTGAGGTATGTCGAACTTATAGCCCTTTA
The DNA here is from genome assembly GCF_024139115.2 of Armigeres subalbatus. NCBI lineage: Eukaryota > Metazoa > Arthropoda > Insecta > Diptera > Culicidae > Armigeres > Armigeres subalbatus. The sequence goes on along the minus strand of NC_085141.1, from coordinate 202,276,042 downwards.
ATGTGCAATGTGCCTACAACATTGTCTAATAAGACATTGCTGTAAATATGTAATCTGGGGCGTGGGAGGCAAGATGTCATTCAAATGACATTATGTCAAATGACACGTGACATTTTGGAATGTTTTCACTCTCCAGCCTCTGATGTTATATTTAGAGCAATGTACCCTTGGACAAAAATATAGACGAGCTCGGTAGTCTAGTGGCTACCGCTTCTGCCTTATAAGTAGGAGGTCGTGGGTTCAATTCCAGGCTCGTCCCTTTCCTACTTTGTATTTCTATCTTAATTCTTTCTGAGTTTCACGTTCTACCAAAACGACTCCTACTGTTATAACCTTCCACACAATCCCAAAAAAAACCTCCCGTGGCACCTATGAGAGGTCGTAGAGTTCTCTGCATCTTTCTTAAGTAGGTGTCCAAACTAACCATCCTTCCCCTTCCTCAGCATTCGCAAGGACGTGGCCAGGACAGATCTCGACTATTGGAGAGTGCAATGCTTCCATCTAAGAGATAGTGATTAGTCCCAAATCAATATCTGAGGTAACGGATGAAAGTAATGCTACTCTCATACAATAGTCTTGGCTTGTACCACCTACGAATTTGTGCGAATTGCTCAATGCTAATGCTAATGCTAATGCTAATGTACCCTTGGACAAAAATATAGCTCTACTGAAGCGTTATGAGTACATCCAAAAATATGAAGTAAATTAGGCTCCTGAAAAAAGTTATGAACAAATTAGTCAAATGACATGCAGATGACATTTTACAAGCCTGCTACGGGGAGCATGTTTCTTAATGGTTTTATGGGTTTGAGCAGACTTTATGTACCATCCATGGCGACGATGTTTATGACTTTAATATTAGTATTCTTTTTTTTATTTGGCGTCATTGAATGGTTTAGATGTTTACTGATTTTGTTGTCCCTGACCATTATTTTGCTAAAACTTTGAAAGTTAACATTGTATCTTATGGCTTCATATTGGAAGTTAATATCACAGCCAATATCTTGCTTTTCTGTTGATGTTCTCTGTTTTCATTTTGTTCGAAGTCCATTAACGGCTAACAACAATTGTATGATTTAAACTCTTTACAAACCGTCGTAGCACTTCTGTACCATAATGAATGTTCAATTAAGATTTTCCATACGTTGACAATATTTATTGTTTGTTAGATTACCATTTCTATGCAGCATACTACTCATCAGTCTTGAATAAATAGCACCATTCATTGTATTCAAAACATTCATGACGCTTGAAATAGATTCTTTTTTTTTAATTCATCATGAAAAAGATACATCTCAGTATGTAAAACCCATTTCACTCGGTTCAAAGTTGAACCGAACATACTACACATGCTACATGGTTGACATCTGCACATCACATGTTCTTGCAGCTGTCGGATCATTACCAAAATTCAATTCAACTCATAGTTATTGTCGATTTCTGGCCAATTTCTGATCAATTTATAGCTTCGGCTGGACATATACTAAAATTGGAACGATACAGAGAAGATTAGCATGGCCCTGCGCAAGGATGACACGCAAAATCGTGAAGCGTTTCACATTTTTAATTCATTTGTTGATCAAAATCATTATCATATCAGGGGGGAAGGGGAATTTAATTTCTTTTTGCTCTTTTTTCGTTTCAGAGAGCGAGCAAAGGCGCTTAAACCTAGGCTATTAGCCAGGGCAAAGCTAATACCTTCGCCCCATCCGAGGAAAATCATCGGCAAGGTTAATGGAGTGACATAAATTTCTTAGCAAAGTCACTCCCAACGTATTTCCACAAATTTTCTATCATTTGCTTATAATGATACTCCTAAATCACATACCCTACCCACCATCCAATTCCTTGACATCTATGAGGGCATCGGTGAGTCGCTGGCGAGGCCGGCAATGATAGCTTTCATGTTTTATCATTTTGGACCCCCAATTGGATTTCCATTGAATCCCAAACGCAATACCATGCTGCTTGTTAGCGGTATGGATACAACCCCGGACAACCTCGTCGAGAGGATGTGCCGGGTGGAAGCTATATGGAATGCGGTGAACTCAACAGATTATGTCGAAACTGCAGCGGTGGTGGAGTCTTGAACAAAACCAACGAGTGCAGTAAGGGCACCTGGGTTGACAACCAACATGTCGCGGGTGGGCTGCGGGGCCTCAGTATGTAGTTATAGAGGTCATTGCGGTTCATGCGCGGTGGTTGTTGTCGGGGTGCTCGTCTCCACCGTGAGATTATGATACGGACCGCGTTACTGTCATAGGTTACTATCATAGATCGATGGGTGGTGAGGTTACCACCCTTGAAGTCGATGTTGTGTGTATTAGCGTCAAGTGCATTAGTATAGGTGTGAGCGTCCTCAATAGTACCCCCTGATGTATTGCTTAATTGGGGGCCGGGGAAACAGCGCGACTAGTGTCCACTCTACTCGGGAACGAGGCACGCGCTATTCAAAATTGAAAAGAGAGAGGAAGAGAGAAAGTGAGAGAGAGAGAGAGAGAGAGAGAGAGAGAGAGAGAGAGAGAGAGAGAGAGAGAGAGAGAGAGAGAGAGAGAGAGAGAGAGAGAGAGAGAGAGAGACGACCGTCTCGCACGGTTGCTCGACATGGTACGAACCAGTACTACTATAGTACATGATTTATTATTTCTTATTGAACCAATACTTTTAAAGTTTTGTTTTGGGTACTCAATCCACCTTCACCTTAATAGTTCGAGCACTAACGATTTCAATGAAAATCATGATGAAATATAGCAAATAATCGAACACTTCTTTCTCACAACTCTTGGCATAGCCAAACATATGACACCCGCAGGCATCATCATTGGGGTGTCCTTTGCTGCCTCTGTGAATTTCAGGAGGGTATTTTTACAAAAATTGACCTTTTTAACGATTTCAACGATTTCAATGAAAATAATGAGGAAAAATAGCAAATATTAAAACACGTCTTTCTCAAAACTCCGGGCCTAACCGAACATATGACACCCGCAGGCACCACCATTGCATAGTGGGAAAAAAACGGACCCAAATTCCCACATAATTAATCCCGCTACAACAAATCAGTAATATATATGTCCCCTTGCACAAAAACTTCGTAGAAATCGTTTGGTGGAGGATTCAAGCTCCGGAGAAATCAAAAAAGTATCATTTTCTGTGTGTTTGTCTTATCTTGTATCAGAAATTTCTATCCTGCATTACAATAAAACACTAATTCATCAATAACATTCCAATGCATGATTCAAAAAGGCTGAAATTTTTACAGAATATGTATTTGTTTTAGCTAGTTTTTAGTATTTAGTTTTAGCTATAAAATAAAAAAAATAAGGTTTTGTGTTTTTTCGCTTATTTCTCCAAAAGCTTTTTTTTTAAATTTCTACCTAGAAAACCCAATTAATTATTATCACATAACATGTGCTGAATATATTTGCCGAATTTTTGCAAAGTTCAACAGTTAAGAACAGCAAAAAATTAAAATGAACAGCAAAATGATTAAAATGAAAAGAAAAAAAACATGTTATTATTTTTACCCAACTGCAGCATAATAAATTTGCACTATAATAATATTAATTATAAAGCCGTCAGTAGTGCGCATCTATAAAACACAAATTGTCGGATGGTGATTTGATGATGTCGGGCTACATACAAATGCGTAAATGGTAACATCAACATGACTTAGAAGGATCGAAGTTTTTAACTGCGGATGCCTCAAATGAATACTATGTTGCAAGGCTATCCTTAAGTAACATAAATCTACTACTAATTTTTATTTTATTTTTCTTTATGATAGAAATAACGGAGAAACAGTTTTGTCTACACACTAACTTTTTCTATTTCGAGCTCGGCAAAATTGGACACCGCTGTAGCTCAGTAAATTTCAAAACTGAACTTCGGCAGAAAATTTCGTTCATTACTGACTCTCAGCAAAATATTTGCTGTATCCCAGCAACCGAAATGTCACTTTTACTGAGATCTCGGCAAAAATCATGTTTGCTGAAACTCGGCGGTGCCCACCTCGGGAAAATAAACAAAAAATGCTGAGATCTCGGCGAAAAAAAATAAGTGTGTATTATTATCATGTCGGTCCAATTGTCTTACGGAGTCATTTTTCTGGCTAGTCGTGATCGAGCATGCTTGTACCGCTTGTGGCATGTTTCTCCAGATTGTTCGTCATAAAAACTCAAAGGGTAGGGCTGCAAAATATTTTTTAATTGAATGCATAATTGAGAACAATATATCTATTTTTTAGATTTTTTTAGATTTTTATTCGGAAGTAGAATCAAAAGCGAAAAGAGGCCAATTTCGGTTGTTCAAATTCAATTAAAATGATCATTGCTTTAGCAACTTTTCATTGAACGGAAGAAAAGGCTTATAACGCGGCTACTATCCAATTTCCAGTAAATTCCAATATTTTAAAATGTGATTCTTTTGATAGTATAGGAAATATCTTATAGGAAAAACGATAACTGCAGCTAGTAGATGATGAAAAAAATAAGCATTAATGTGTAAGAAGTATTTTCAAAAATCCGTTATTTCTAAATAGCATCAATAATTATATGACATTTCAATATATGCTGATGCATCTATTGGACATGTATTACACTCAATTAATAACTTCTTCTTCTTATATTGATATCGTCTTAAACATATATATTCATTTGATGCATCCACAGTTGGTTTTAAATCAAGTTACCAATTTTGCGTTTATGAAGTATGTGGGTATTTTAGTAATTTCGACAATTTACTGATTCGACCACCATCATATGTTTTGTAGCTGCGCGTTACCGAATATTAATGCAGTGCAAATTTATTATGCTGCAGTTGGGTAAAAATGGTTATTTTTTTTTTCTTTTCATTTCATTTTAATCATTTTGCTGTTCATTTTTTGCTGTACTTAACTGTTGTACTTTGCTAAAATTCGGTAAATATATGCAGCACATGTTATGTGATAATAAATACAGTCCCTTCCCGATTTTGGCAACACGACCGGATTTTAATGTTGCCAAAATGGGGATGTTGCCAAAAACGGGAAAAAAATTCATACAAAATTTCAATTTTTTTTTGTTTGCATGATTGAAGCTAAATACTTAGAAAATGTACAACAAAGTATGTGGAGTGTGTTTAAGTGATGCACGTGCATCATAATTGACATTTTTGCGATATTATTCATGACTCGGAGATTGTAGTTCAAACAAAATTGAAACAAACTCAAGAATGGTAATCAAACGATAATGTAACTAATTAGCCAATTTCATAATACAAATTGAATAATAAATAATATTTGAAATTAACAATAGCGTCGGCCACGTCCTTACAAAAATTGTGGTAATAAAAAAACGTTTCTATTGTATGTGAATTTTCTTGTGGTCGGTGTGATTAAGAGTAAAGTTCTGTGCACAATTTTCTACGACATTATGGAAGAAATGAACGCAAGGCATAAGACATACCATTGTTTAAAAAATGGTAAGGAGTCGTACACTAATTACGTAAGCAATTTTTATGGGATTTTCGACCCCCCTCCCCCCATGTAAGATTTTTTTCATACAAATGATTTTTATTTATATAGTGCGTAAGAAAACGACAGACCCCCCTCCCCCCCCATAAGTGCTTACGTAATATGTGTACGACGCCTAACGGAAATCTGCATTCTGCACATTGGTTGACGAATCCAATGTAGTGTGAGTACGGATTAACTACACTCGACTACAGTTCTTCATGCACTACTTTCATTATTATAACTTTGAAAAGATGGAAGAATCCTAAATCAGACTGAAGAGGGAAGCAAAGCAGATCGGACTAGTCATAAACACGTTGAAGACGAAGTAGGCTCAAGAGAAGACAACGGCCATTCACCACGAGCTTGTATCAATGGCGACAAAATCAAAGTTGTTGAAGAATTCGAGTATACTTGGGCTCACTTGACCTCCGAAAACGATACCAGCAGACAAATTCGGAGACGCAACGTGGCAGGAAAGCGTACGTACTTTGGACTCCAAAAAACACTCCGAACGAATAGAGTTCGCCGCCGTACCAACCAGACTCCCTATTAAACCGGTGACGGTAGTCCTCCTGGGACACGATATCCGGACAATGCTTGTGGAGGACCAACGCGCACTTGGAGTAAAAATGGTTCTCTACAACGATCCGACAGGCACAAGAAGGCGAGGTGTGCATCGATCAAGGTGGATCGATCAGGTGGAAGACGATTTACGGACCCTCCGTAGACTGCGTGACTGGTAACGTACAGCAGTAGACGGAGACGCAGACGACTGTTATGTGCCGCAGAGGCCACTCCGGCCTTAGCCTGAATAAATAATAATAATACCACATGTGACGCATCACTCGCCTATCGAAGCAGCTAGAATAACACCAGCGATCTCATGGAAACTTCACAGGAGGTACTCCACTTCTGATACTTCGCCATCACAAACAGAACACTCGAAAGCAGACATTGGAAGTGTGAGTGAGCATTGATCTATTGCAATCGTAGCATCTATAGCCAATGAGTGAACTGTCTCGCTCAAATGGATGCCAAACAACGAGTAGGAGCAATTGTTGTTGTGATAAACAATGAGCAACACCGTCTAACAAGCCAAGCCATGGTGAGGTATCCATGTAAGCAACGATTTTTGCATTAGTACCCCGCTTTCTTGAATGGCTTCTTCTAATAGCGCACCGTAACGACGCTCATTGTTGTGTTACCAAGCTTCACTTAATAGACTTCCATTGGTGAGCGTTGAAGATCAATAAACGGTGAATAATTGAACGTCCAATTTCAAAGATTTTGGGAAGCTCATAACTTGCCCCGCGGCAGTGCATCAAGTTGGCTTAGATTAACCCGATTTTTTCTCTTGAGCCTTACGGTTACATGTTACCAAACTCGTACCATTATTGTTGAACTGTTGGCAAACATGCTGGAATCAAAATCGTTATGCAATTGACACATCAGGTAACTGGAAAAGCTAACTGTTTTCTAATATTAATCGCTAGATAAATTTGCGTGAATTTTAAACAAAAAGACTCTTTAAAATAAATTGTTGCTTATAATCTGTACGGGAATGCAGCAGAAAGACGGATAAAATGACAGTTTCTCGGCTGATATCAGAAAAGATGCGCATCATGAGCAAAACGGCTTGATGGCTATGGACATTCTACGGTGGGCTGGTTATAATAGGGTAGTGTTAATAGGGACATGGAAAACGTGGATAAAAAGAGCAGAAAAGTTTCAATCGAAATTGTTTGCAATGAGCGGTTATACATTATTTCAGTGAAAGTGCCCACTATTCGTACAGAGCCCATAATACGCATATAAACCTTAATGATATTCACTTTTGGTTTTGTTTATCCTACTACATATTTATTAAAAGGTTTTAGCTCTAAAAAGTAATAAAAAAAATATTTTCGAGATTGTTGCCAAAATCGGGAAGAAAATGTTGCCAAAAACGGGTGTTGCCAAAATCGGGGGTAGACAAAAACGGGTGTTGCCAAAATCGGGATGGGACTGTAATTGGGTTTTCAAGGTAGAAATTTTAAAAAAATAGCTTTTGGAGAAATAAGCGAAAAAACACAAGATCTTATTTTTTAAATTTTATAGTTCATTTTTTCATTTATTTAGTTAACATCTAAACAGATAACCAGAGGAGCCAAAGTCTTAGCCCGTCAACGATACGCAGCTCTTGAGAAGGAAGTAAAACGCTCATGTCGACGGGACAAGCGAGCGTGGGCAGACTCTCTGGCCGACGAAGGAGAGAGAGCCGCCGCAACCGGGGACATTCGCCTCCTCTACGATATCTCACGACGCTTAAGCGGAGCGAAGATGAATGCAACGATGCCTGTGAAAGACGCGAATGATCAGTTATTGACCAACCCAACTGACCAGCTGAAACGCTAGTTCGAGCACTTCGAACAACTTTTTCAAGTGCCAGCCAGGCCACCACCACCTCGGCATGATCTGCCTAGGATCCGACGTATAACACGCGTCAATACCGAAGCTCCATCACTGCTAGAGATTCAAACAGCCATCCAAAGCATGAAATCGAATAAAGCCCCAGGGGTCGACCGCATATCAGCCGAGATGCTCAAAGCTGACCCCATGACATCCGCACAACAACTGCATCGTTTATTTCGTAATATCTGGGACACCGCAACTTTCCCGGTCGACTGGATGCAAGGTATCGTAGTGAAGGTGCCCAAAAAGGGTGACCTGACTGTATGCGATAACTGGCGAGGCATTATGTTGCTGTGTACCGTTCTCAAAGTTCTGTGCAAAATTATCCTAGCCCGGATTCAGGAGAAGATCGATGCGACTCTCCGTCGGCAGCAGGCCGGATTCCGTGCCGGAAGATCCTGTGTGGACCATATTGTCACGCTCCGCATAATTCTGGAGCAGGTCAACGAATTCTAAGAGTCCCTTTACTTGGTATTCATTGACTACGAAAAAGCTTTCGACCGTCTCAATCACGAGAATATGTGGGGCGCCCTGAGACGCAAGGGGGTTCCTGAGAAAATCATCGGCCTCATCGAAGCACAGTACGAGGCCTTATCGTGTAGAGTGCTGCACAATGGGGTCCTGTCCGACCCTATCCGGGTCGTAGCTGGTGTGAGGCAAGGATGTATTCTATCACCGTTACTGTTCCTCATCGTAATCGATGAGATTCTGGTAGATGCGATTGACCGTGAACCAAACCGCGGGCTGTTATGGCAGCCTATAACCATGGAGCACCTAAACGACTTCGAATTGGCTGATGACGTTGCACTCCTCGCGCAACGGCGCTCTGATATGCAGAGTAAGCTCAACGACCTTGCCGAGCGCTCCTCCTCGGCAGGTTTAGTCATCAACGTCAACAAAACCAAATCGTTGGATGTAAACACGGTGACTCCTTCCAGTTTCACAGTAGCCGGGCAACCAGTGGAGAATGTTGAAAGCTTCCAATATCTTGGTAGCCAAATGGCGTCAGACGGCGGTACCAAGATCGACATAGGCGCACGGATCAAGAAAGCAGGGGCTGCCTTTGCGAGTTTAAGAAATATCTGGAAAAACAAGCAGATAAGTGAACGCACCAAAATACGAATTTTCAACTCTAACGTGAAATCTGTGCTGTTATACGCTAGCGAAACATGGTGTGTATCAGTGGAGAACACTCAACGGCTGCAGGTGTTCATTAACAGATGCCTGCGGTATATAATTCGGGCCTGGTGGCCTCACAACTGGATCTCAAACAACGTCGTTGTCACCAGAGGCCAATAGCAACAGAAATTCGGGATCGGAAGTGGGGCTGGGTCGGCCACACTCTACGTAGGAGCGGAAGCGAAATCTGTAAACAAGCATTAGACTGGAACCCAGCGGGACATCGCAGCAGAGGCAGACCCAGAGGCTCATGGCGGCAAAGCCTTAATAAAGAAATAAAAGAAGTCGACCGAAATCTAACCTGGCAACAGGTTAAAGCGATAGCCGGGCAACGCTCAGGATGGAGATCTTTCAAGTCGGCCCTTTGCACAACCGGAGGTGTACAGGATCCATAAGTAAGTAAGTAAGTAAACAGATAACACTGAATCAACAATTTGATGCCACAATACACGGTTCGAGGCCGCATCTCTCCATCCTCGGATACGCCCCACGCTCGCCAAGTCGTTTTGCACCTGGTCTGCCCATCTCGCTCGCTGCGCTCCACGCCGTCTCGTACCTGCCGGATCGGAAGCGAACACCATCTTTGCAGGGTTGCTGTCCAGCATTCTTGCAACATGTCCTGCCCATCGTACCCTTCCGGCTTTAGATACCTTCTGGATACTGGGTTCGCCGTAGAGTTAGGCGAGCTCATGGTTCATTCTTCGCCGCCACACACCGTCTTCTTGCATACCGCCAAAGATGGTCCTAAGCACCCGTCTCTTGAATACTCCGAGTGCTTGCAAGTCCTCCTCGAGCATTGTCCATGTTTCATGTCCGTAGAGGACAACCGGTCTTATAAGCGTCTTGTACATGACACATTTGGTGCGGTGGCGAATATTTTTCGACCGTAGTTTCTTCTGGAGCCCGTAGTAGGCCCGACTTCCACAGATGATGCACCTACGTATTTCTCTACTAACGTTGTTGTCAGCCGTTAGCAAGGATCCGAGGTAGACGAATTCCTCGACCACCTCGAAGGTATCCCCGTCTATCGTAACACTGCTTCCCAGGCGGGCCCTGTCGCGCTCGGTTCCGCCCACAAGCATGTACTTTGTCTTTGACGCATTCACCACCAGTCCAACTTTTGCTTTTCAGGCGGGTGTACAGTTCTGCCACCTTTGCAAATGTTCGGCCGACAATGTCCATGTCATCAGCGAAGCAAATAAATTGACTGGATCTGTTGAAAATCGTACCCCGGCTGTTACACCCGACTCTCCGCATGACACCTTCTAGCGCAATGTTGAACAACAGGCACGAAAGTCCATCACCTTGTTTTAGTCCCCGGCGCGATTCGAACGAACTGGAGTGTTCGCCCGAAATCTTCACACAGTTTTGCACACCATCCATCGTTGCTTTGATCAGTCTGGTAAGCTTCCCAGGGAAGCTGTTCTCGTCCATAATTTCCCATAGCTCTACGCGGTCTATACAATCGTATGCCGCCTTGAAATCAACGAACAGATGGTGCGTTGGGACCTGGTATTCACGGCATTTTTGAAGGATTTGCCGTACAGTAAAGATCTTGTCCGTTGTCGAGCGGCCGTCAACGAAGCCGGCTTGATAACTTCCCACGAACTTGTTCACTAATGGTGGCAGACGACGGAAGATGATCTGGGATATCATTTTGTAGACGGCATTAAGGATGGTGATCGCTCGAAAGTTCTCACACTCCAGTTTGTCGCCTTTCTTGTAGATGGAGCATATAACCCCTTCCTTCCACTCCTCCGGTAGCTGTTCGGTTTCCCAGATTCTGACTATCAGTTTGTGCAGGCAAGTGGCCAGCTTTTCCGGGCCCATCTTGATGAGCTCAGCTCCGATACCATCCTTACCAGCTGCTTTATTGGTCTTTAGCTGTTGAATGGCATCCTTAACTTCCCTCAAGGTGGGGGCTGGTTGGCTTCCATCGTCCGCTGAACTGACGCAGTCATCTCCTCCGCTGCCTTGACTTTCACTGCCTGTACTCTCAGCGCCATTTAGATGTTTCTCGTAGTGCTGCTTCCAACTTTCGATCACCACACATTCGTCCGTCAAGATGCTCCCATCCTTATCCCGGCACATTTCGGCTCGCGGCACGAAGCCTTTGCGGGATGCGTTGAGCTTCTGATAGAACTTGCGTGTTTCTTGAGAACGGCACAGCTGTTCCATCTGCTCGCACTCCGCTTCTTCCAGGTGGCGTTTCTTCTCCTGAAAAAGGCGGGTCTGCTGTCTCCGCTTCCGTCTATAACGTTCCACGTTCTGCCGGGTACCTTGCTGCAGCGCGACCACCCGCGCTGCGTCCTTCTCCTCCAGAATCTGTCTGCACTCTTCGTCGAACCAATCGTTCCGTCGACTTCGACCCATATACCCGACGTTGTTCTCCGCTGCATCGTTAATGGCTGCTTTGAATGTATTCCAGCAGTCCTCAAGAGGAGCCCCATCGAGCTCACCCTCTTCCGGCAACGCTGCCTCGAGATGCTGCGCGTATGCAGTGGCGACATCAGGTTGCTTCAGTCGCTCTAAGTCGTACCGCGGCGGTCGTCGGTACCGAACATTGTTGATGACGGATAGTTTTTGGCGCAGTTTAACCATCACCAGATAGTTGTCAGAGTCGATGTTAGCGCCACGATATGTCCTGACGTCGATAATGTCGGAGAAGTGCCGTCCATCAATCAGAATGTGGTCGATTTGTGATTCTGTCTGCAGTGGTGATCTCCAGGTGTACCGATACGGGAGGCTGTGTTGGAAGTTGGTGCTGCGAATGGCCATATTCTTGGAGGCGGCGAAATCAATTAGTCGTAGGCCGTTTTCGTTCGTCAGCCGGTGAGCGCTGAACTTTCCAATAGTCGGTCTAAACTCCTCGTCTTGGCCAACCTGAGCGTTCAAATCTCCTATGATGATTTTGACGTCGTGGCCTGGGCAGCTGTCGTGCTCACGTTCCAGCTGCGCGTAGAATGCGTCTTTATCATCATCAGTGCTTCCGGAGTGTGGGCTATGGACGTTGATTATGCTGAAGTTGAAGAACCGGCCTTTGATCCTCAACCTGCACATTCTTTCATTGATCGACCACCACCCGATCACGCGCCTTTGCATATCGCCCATCACTATGAAAGCTGTTCCCAGCTCGTGTGTGTTGCCGCAGCTCTGGTAGATGGTATGATTACCTCTAAACGTTCGCACCATTGATCCCTTCCAACAAACCTCCTGCAGCGCTACGATGCCGAATCCACGGTCCTTGAACACATCGGTGAGTATGCGTGTGCTCCCGATGAAGTTGAGAGATTTGCAGTTCCACGAACCGAGTTTCCAATCGCTAGTCCCTTTTCGTCGCAGTGGTCTTCGCCGATGGTTCCGGTCCGTACTCTCTTGTTGACTATTCGTTGCTTATGATTTTTTAAAGGCTGGCTTGCAGGGCCTGACACCAAACCCCCTAAATTTCCGGAGGACCATTCCTCCTTATTTCCGGTGGACCATGGTCCACAGTTTCACTTAGAGTTCCTCGCTGGCACTCGGACGATGGTCAGCCGCCCCTAACATGGAGAACAGACGCTGTTGTGAGCCGATCCTGACATGAAGAACAGAGGCTCAATAAGATTTGCACCTCCGGAGAGGAGCAAACCCCCCCTCCCCCTTCCCTGTCAGCATACGACCATAGTTCCCACCGGGGTTGGTTACCCGATCTTCCCTAAGGTTGCTCGTATCCCGGCCAGCACCGCGGGGAGGTAGGGATAGAAGTTGCTGGGTAAGAGGCTAAGGACCGCGACATGGGGTCTATTTTATTCCTTCAGGTACGCGAAGTACCAGTGGTACGCTTTACCCAGCATTTGCCGTGCCTTATTTTATAGTTATAATTTGAATTACTCAATTGATTATGATGAAATTTTGCAGAAATGATTAGTGCTAACGAATACATTTTCTGTGAAAATTTCAGCCTTTTTGAATCATGCATTGGAATGTTATTGATGAATTAGTGTTTTATTGTAATGCAGGATAGAAATTTCTGATACAAGATAAGACAAACACACAGAAAATGATACTTTTTTTATTTCTCCGGAGCTTGAATCCTCCAACAAACGATTTCTACGAAGTTTTTGTGCAAGGGGACATATATATTACTGTTTTGTTGTAGCGGGATTAATTATGTGGGAATTTGGGTCCGATTTTGACCACTGTGCGGTGGGGTAAGAGTGCGTTTTTCATTTGTCTTGCAATAAGGATTCTACTAAAACGAATCTCAATAATTTCAATATTTTTTCCGCTGGGTAACATATACTAAGAGTAGAGTAGAGTGGGGCAAGAGTGCGCGTGGGGTAAGAGTACGTTTTCGATTTTTTTAAATAATAGAAAAAGATAAACTAGCAGCACTGCATCAGTTTGACAGGTATTCTGGCCAACTATTATCATGTGTAATTGTAAACGATTTGAATAAATAACAAGGGAGATATGGAGTTAGATAACTTTTTGGTCATTTTGCTAAAAATAGTTTTCCGCAACTAGTATTTCATTACCAAATATACGTTCAATCAGGTGAACATTATACCATTTCGATAACCTATTGTATAGAGTACTTTATGGTACAGAACACCAATCCGGTTGGTTTTCCAAGAAGTCAAAACCATTACTTGAATAATTTTTGGGACTGTGGGGTAAAAATACGCAGGAACCGGTGGGGCAAGAGTACGCATATGAATCTTCAAGTTATGATGTCAAACCCGTATCTCCGGCCGAAATAAGACGTCTTCCAAAGCGTAAAGATCCACAACTAAGAAAAAAGGGACAGAATTTGAAATTATCACAATTTTTTAGGAAAAGTTGAAGTAATTTGGTGTTAGAAAGGACTTAGCGAACAAAGCACTGAAGCGAAATAATGAAATTGTATTAGGACTTGTTGTACACCTAAACATAGCACGAAAACACAATTTCATCTAAATGATAATTTAATTTAATCAAAAGAAACATTCATAAATTACGCAACGTTTAGCTGGGAGGGGTTGTGAGATGTGTGACGATCCATATAATTTTTAGAGGATTCATACAAATAGTGTAAGATAGGGGGAGGGGTGATGAAATAGCCAAATTTTACGTTACGTGATTGGTGAACTTTCTTTAAGGAAAATGCCTTTGTATACGCCACGCGAAACCTGATATATATTTTTACCTCTGTAGTTTTTTGTATATATAAAAAACAATGGTTTTTCGTATGAAAGTGTACATTTTAGGACCCCCTCGCCCTTTAAGAGTTACGTAATCTTTAAACATTCCCTAATATCAAATATACTATATTAACAATATAGTTCACTCTGGCTGATTCCAACGGACAACACAGTAGCGACGCGGTGTCACAAAGGGCAAGCAATGTAATAAAGAGACCTTCCGAGGGGTGTTTAAAAGTAGAATGCAATATGCAGTATAACATTTCGAAATAATATGCTAGAAATTATCCTTTGACCCCATTTTAATACCTTAGTTTGAAAATAAAATTTAAAAAAAAATAATTCAAATAGTTAAACATTGTAAATTAAGTGTAATTTTTTCGATTATGGCACCCCTTGGCTATCGTTTTCAGGCGTTAGTTACCCTTTGTGACGCAAGATGGTGTGATGATGCTGTCCGTTGCCTAATATATGGAGATTTATGAAGTGAGCTATATTGTTAATATATAATATTTGCTAATATATGCTCATTAAACATCAATTGAATGTTATTAACTCTTATTTGTGTTAATATATACTTAAAGCACATGATTGCATAAATGCGTACTCTTACCCCACCCGATGCGCACTTTTACCCCACCGGTGGGGTAAGAGTGCGTTTTTCACTTGTCTTGCAATAAGGGTTCTACTAAAACGAATCTCAATAATTTCAATATTTTTTCCACTGGGTAACATAAAGGAAGAGTATATGAATCATCGACACTGATTTGATATGCAGAAGCTTGCTTCATAAGGGCCACATGATCGATTGAAAACTAAGTGCGTACTCTTGCCCCACTCTACTCTATATGAATCATCGACATTGATTTTATATGCAGAAGCTTGCTTTATAAGGGCCACATGATCTATTGAAAACTAAGTGCGTACTCTTGCCCCACTCTACTCTAGAGGTAATAAACCATACAGGACGATTATCGCTGTTGTTCCCTTTGTTCTCGTTCCCAAACATGTTGGGTACACAACTGTCAAAACGTACTGATTTTCCCTTCGTTGACATTCAGCGCCCTATCTTCACCAGCAAAAGATGTTCCGCAAGTGACGGCAGCGACAATCTTCCTCTATAATTTATTACCATTATTGTTGAAGGCATGGGGAGATACGATCCCTTCTTTGCGGGATGCTTTTGCTCGGCAGTAGGCGTTTTGTTCGTTCGTTCAATTCAGGCTCGGCTTTAGGCAAAAGCAGATATGGTCTCTTTTCAAAGGGCTGCAATGCATTAGGGCAGTTCAAATTTCAAATTTTTTCGAAAATTCCATCTCCCATATGTCTATTAGCATCATTTTGATAATATAGGAGTCCTGGCAAAATTTCAGGCAATTCGGTGGCCATTTAGGGGTGGCGCGAAGTCAATTTATGTTTATATGGAAATTTGTATGGGAAAAACTTAAAATTTATTCAAGTCTCTCTACAACTGTCAAATCGTGATGAATTCAAATAAATATTCCCAACCTCCCTTTTTGGAATCTACATAAATGAGACCTCCTGATAACACATTAGTTATGAGTGGATTGAACGGTTCTATTGACAGTGTGAATATGGGATAAATGGCTAAAATGGTGTAATTAGCCTCAACGTAGCAGTGGAAATATAAATCAAAATTAATGAGTTACTCACTGGTTGAGCTCAGATAGATTCCAAAAATGGAGGTTGGGGATGTGTATTTGAATTCATCACGATTTAAGAGCTGTAGGGGGATTTGAATAAATTTTCAGTTTTTCCCATACAAATTTCCATATAAACATAAATTGACTTCGCGCCACCCCTAAATGGCCATCGAATTTCCTGAAATTTTGCTAGGACTCCTATATTATCAATATGATGCTAATACACATATGGGAGTTGGAATTTTCGAACATTTTTAAAATGTGAACTGCCCTAGGCTGCATATGCCCGGCAGAAGGCAAGAGAGGATATGATCCCTTCTTTCTATTCGGGCATACGTTCGGTTTGAGGCAAGGGCAAATATGATCCTTTATTTCAGAGGATACATTTGCCCGGCAGCAGGAAAGAGAGTATATGACTTCCTCTTTATAGTCAGATATATGCCAAGGGGCAAGGGGAGGTATGTATGTAGATATGATTAGAGGCCTGAATAAGAGAAACGCGGATAGGTATGTGCCGCCAATCGAACCATCAAAAAACAGCAGCCAATCGAGCGGGAGACCTGTCAAGCAGCCAAAATGTTGGCTCAAATACTGAAAACGGAAATTTGTTTTTATGCCATTTTTAAATAAACAAATTTGAATGCATTTTACATTAGTTTGCAATAATATATGCAAGTAATTTATAGATTCTGAAATGAAATTGCATTGTTTATTGGATTCTATTGTCATGTGATGTGGAAACATTAAATAGCGGATTGTGAGATTTTATCTACATAAACCATTTCTTCCTTTTCATATGTTGCTCTTTGGTGAAGAAGATTGAATGCAGTGTTGGCAGAGTCATATTTTCTATCCACGTTTCTCTTATTCAGGCTAGAGGCCTGAATAAGAGAAACGCGGATAGAAAATATGACTCTGCCAACACTGCATTCAATCTTCTTCACCAAAGAGCAACATATGAAAAGGAAGAAATGGTTTATGTAGATAAAATCTCACAGGCTAGAGGGGTTCGTTCAATTTTAAAAATTCTGTTGCTTCCCCACAAAAAATCCCGTAATTTTCCTTATTTGAGCAAGATGTATATTGCTTGGTGGGAAAATTTGTGCAATATACCATAACTTTGATAGTATGTATGAATTAAGAACTATTACCTTTTCAAACAAATTCAGTCGTCTCGCTTGATGTGCAATGTGCATGTATGCTACCAATTAGATTCTGAACTACCTTTTTGTAATTATTTTCAACCATCTCTTTGTAATTTACACTTATCAAAACGCCAAGTATTTTTAACTCCTTTTTCTCGGTGATAAGCTGAGGTCCTAACTTGCAATTGTTGAATCTTAGATAGCCAGATTTTTTTAAAAATTAAGCTCAATGTCCGCAAATATTGAAAAATTCTGAATAATTTCCATTATGGCATCAAACTCCCTATTAAGCGTATTATAAGAGTCAGATCGTCTGCAAAAGCCAAAACTCTGGCAAACCGATTAGAGATTAAAATTCCTGAAATTTTTCTGCTTAAATGTCTGATAAGCGGCTCAATATATAAAGTAAACAGTAACATAGACAAAGGACATCCTTGCCGTACCGATCTTCCAATTTTCAACGACGGTGTTAAAGAGCCGTTAACGAGTATTCGTGAAAATGCCTTACTATATAGTTGTTAATTACACTCAATCAATTGTTCAGGTAATTGAAACTTCTTTAAGGTTTCCCATAAACGTTTATGACAGACTGTGTCAAAAGCTTTCTCGAGATCTAGAGTTAGCAGAGCAAACTTAAACTTCTTTGACTGCTGTGCTTTAGTTACAAGAGTTCGAATAACATCGAGCTTATCAGTGCAACTCTTAGTTTTAATACAGGCTGTTTGTCCTTCTTCAATTATGTCTCCTAGATATGTTTTAATACGATTCGCAATAATTTTACTGAACAGTTTGTAGTCAGTGTTTAAAAGACTGATAGGTCTGTAGTTATTCAGGTCATGTTTGCCCCCAACCTTTGGAATCAATGTAACAATTCCACTAGAGAAATTTTCAATTGGAATAAAAGTACCGGAAAGAATACCGTTGAACAATTTAAGCAAATCTTCTTTGAGCAGAAGAAAATGGGCATGATAGAACTCATAGGTGACGCCATCGGGTCCAGGGGATTTTTTTGTTGCACTATTTTTGATAATGTCGAAAAGTTCCTTCTCATTTATCGGAGTTATTAGAGCTGCCTTATATTCGTCACATAGTGATTTTTGAATAGGAGATAGCATTGAAAAGGTATTATCACCAGTTCCATGTTCAGAAAAAAACTTTTTGTAATAATCAAACACTTTTTGTTTGGTTTCTGTTGGATCACATAATAAACCATTACTGTTTTTCAATTGCACACGGTTATAGCCGTTAGGCATTTTGATAACTCTAGAGACTTGGTAAATACCCATTTTCTCAGCTTCAAGCATAGTATTTGGTTGGAAATTTGAACAAATAGATTTCTAACATTCATCTTGCACGTTAGCCTGTCGCGTTTCTAAATCTTTTGGTTTTGTCCGCTAGAACTAGCCTATATGTAAACGGGCCAATACCAACCTTCTTTTTGTACACGGTTGCGGTGACAGCAATCATAGTGTTTCGAGTTGTAAAACTGTTTAATCTTGTTTTTAACGTCAAAACTCCACCACTCCGCGAAATTATTCACATATTTTTTCCTAGTCCGTAAACTTCTATAAACTTCTGAAAATTCTTGAGAAATTTCAACATTTTGAAGTAGATGGTTTTTTATTTTCCAATAACCCCGGTCATAAGCAGGCAACCGTTGATCAGAATTAACTTTATAACTGAAACATATTAGTGCTGTCCAATGAGCAGCTCGAAGTAGCTCGAAGTTGTTCCTGTCCTGCTCGTTCTTTTTTGTCAACAAATGAGCATGAGCAGGACAGGGAGAGACTTCGAGCTACTTCGAGCTCTCATTGGACAGCACTATTGCATGATGATCTGAGAACGGTATGGCTTTTGTTTCGAAATTGAATATTTGACCTTGTGCATTTCTTGACGCATAGAAGCGATCAATTCGAGATGCAGAATCGTTACTGAAAAAAGTAACGCAAAACAGCAAAACTGTTTCTTTTGCCCTTTGAGACTGAGCTCAACATCTTTCAATTCAAACAAGCTGGTAAAGGTTTTCAACCCTCGGCAGATGTTTTTGAAGTTCCCTCGACTGTCGTCATCTTCAAGTATACACAGGGCTGAGATGAGATAAGACAACTCGGAGCTGAATGCCTTCTCATAATTTATGCTCGCTCCACGCGACGGGCAGTTCCAGTGCGACCATCTTTTTTTCACCAACTAAAAATTAACAAGACGAATTAATTTATATCAATAATTACCTCAGTTCAATCAAAGGTAATTGCCTATTTCCGGGGATTAAACCACCCGACTTAGACGTTAATTTACAATGTTATGAAAACTCATATGTGGATATGTACGTTATGTGGAAGATATTGGGTCGTATGAATAAAAAGTAGTAAGTTCAACTTTACTACATTTTCAGTAGTAAACGTCATTTGTGGAACATGTTCGTATGAATAAAAGAGACTTTACTACACTACACATTTCGAACATACTACAAACAACTGATTCGGTATGAATAAAACAAGAGTTTACTACTGATTTCTTGTAGTCTGCTCAAGACGTTGCTACACATGTTTCAAATGCAGATTATTCATCAGAATCGTAGCGAATCGGCTTTGTTCTTGAAAATAGAAGTCCAATTTAGGGAAAACAAACAAAACAGACATGTCTTTTGTTGATTAGCCGCATGAAATCATCATCGTCATCATGGGGTCTATTTTGTTTTGACGTTTCTCCGTGTAGCAAATGGTAGTAAACTGTAGTAAAGGCTAAGTTCGAATGTAGCATATGCCATAAGTTCGAAAATATTTTTATTCATATCAAACATGTAGTTTTCTCTGTGGACTTTATTTTTGAGTAGATACTACAAGCGCTGAGTTTTGCTACTTTTTATTCATACGACCCGATTTGGAAAATGTATTGGAGGTAACCACTTTCCCTTCGATGGGACTCGAACCCATGACCCTACAGTACGCTAGACTGGTGCTTTAACCAACTAAGCTACGAAGGACCTCCGTCGGCCTTCGCAACCTAGCGGCTACTGAACGAGCTCGAGATTCCCAAATTGGACGCATAGTCAAATCACTCGCAATCCATTTCTCAAGCCAATACTTCCACATGTGTATTGTACAC
The DNA here is from genome assembly GCF_024139115.2 of Armigeres subalbatus. Classification (NCBI taxonomy): domain Eukaryota; kingdom Metazoa; phylum Arthropoda; class Insecta; order Diptera; family Culicidae; genus Armigeres; species Armigeres subalbatus. The sequence continues at coordinate 202,255,845 of NC_085141.1, read as the reverse complement.
GTCCACATTAGAGGAGCGTGAGTATTTAGAATGTCTGGCGGCTATACACATTCTTCATCAGCAACGGTACTGATCAAGTGAGGTTGTGTAAGCTATTTGCCAGTCGGTCGTCAAGCTCAGACCCGACCGCATTGCGTAGGCAAGAGCACACAACTCAAGTTCAGTTCAATCAAAGGTAATTGCCTATTTCCGGGGATTAAACCACCCGACTTGGACGTTAATTTACAATGTTATGAAAACTCATATGTGGATATGTACGTTATGTGGAAGATATTGATTTGGAAAATGTATTGGAGGTAACCACTTTCCCTTCGATGGGACTCGAACCCATGACCCTACAGTACGCTAGACTGGTGCTTTAACCAACTAAGCTACGAAGGACCTCCGTCGGCCTTCGCAACCTAGCGGCTACTGAACGAGCTCGAGATTCCCAAATTGGACGCATACTCAAATCACTCGCAATCCATTTCTCAAGCCAATACTTCCACATGTGTATTGTACACGTCCACATTAGAGGAGTGTGAGTATTTAGAATGTCTGGCGGCTATACACATTCTTCATCAGCAACGGTACTGATCAAGTGAGGTTGTGTAAGCTATTTGCCAGTCGGTCGTCAAGCTCAGACCCGACCGCATTGCGTAGGCAAGAGCGTCCAATTTGGGAATCTCGAGCTCGTTCAGTAGCCGCTAGGTTGCGAAGGCCGACGGAGGTCCTTCGTAGCTTAGTTGGTTAAAGCACCAGTCTAGCGTACTGTAGGGTCATGGGTTCGAGTCCCATCGAAGGGAAAGTGGTTACCTCCAATACATTTTCCAAATCAATATCATCCCCATAACGTACATATCCACATATGAGTTTTCATAACAATAATTACCTGTTGCTGAGCAGTTGAACTGTATTCTTCAATAGCTGCATAGTCAGGATAATGAAAACAATGTTTTTAACTCCATTTCACGTTCAAATTGGCAATGGAAAAGTTTGTTCATGTTGATTTATTACTTTCAAATCTGAAGTGCAAAAATTCCCGACTACTAGCAACACCACGAAATCAATAACAAAGTACCCACCTGCAAAATAAGGCAACGCTTCGCTTGCCGGCGTCTGTCAAATCGCCCAATAAAAATTGGTCTTTTCTGACAGGCAAATGGTTTCAAAAAGGGACAGTGAGATGTCTTATCTCATCTCAGACACAGGGTTTCGACTTTTCGTTTCAATGAGACCAAAGCAAGCGTTTTTCGGGCCAAGAGAAAATCTTGTTTCGTTGTTTATGTTGAGGATCATCTTTCACCCATCAATCTTTTCTCTAGAATTAACATTGTTCATCATCGAAATTCAGATCCAAAGGAAACACACAAAAAAATATAACGCATTCACAAAATCCCATAAAACGTCCAATTCGCACTTCATATAACCATAGAATTTCCAATCTCATAACCCATTCACTGCTATTGTCTTCATCCAACTAGTTCGGACTATTGACCATCGAAAAAGTATCCAATGAACACGTTTCCCGCACCCAATCGAGTTAATTTTTAGACTTACGACCGCTGCTCTTAGCAGAAACTGGCACCGTTGCTATTATTTCCAGTGGATCATCATCTTTTTTTTGCTTCCGACTTCTTGTGACCAGACTGAATCCTTCATCCTCAGTCGAAGAATTGTCATGATGTCGTTTCGCCGCGTTACCGGTTTCGTCATCTGCCATACCCAAACCAGCGATAGACTCCAGTTCACTTGTACAACTCGTAGCGTAATCGCCGTCGTTCTCTCCGACGCTTTCATCTGCTGGCTCGTCTGCGTTACCTCTATTCAAGTCGAGCGTTCCTGTAGTGTTTACTAGAGGCCTTGATAAGAGAAACGCGGATAGAAAATATGGCTCTGCCAACACTGCAGCCAAACTTTTTCATGTAAGAACAACCCATGAAAAGGAAGAAATGGTTTATCCAGATAAAATTTTACACACCTCTATTTAATGTGTTCACATCACATGACAATAAAATCCCATAAACAAAGCAATTGCATTTCATAACCTATCATTGATTTGCATATATTATTGATAACAAATGTAAAATGCATTACAATTTGTTCATTCATAAATGGCATTAAATCGAATTAAGCCGTTTTCAGTATTTGAGCCGATGTTTTGGTTGCTTGACAGATCTCTTGCTCGATTGGCTGCTGTTTTTGCCTTTCTCGTACAACAAAGTTGTACCGAAAGGCTATCATTTCACTCCAAAATCGAACTTTTTATAGAAGTCTCGGAGACCCATGATGTTATATACCAATCGACTCAGCTCGTCGAACTGAACAAATGTCTGTCTGTCCGTGTGTATGTGTGTGTGTGTGCACACGAAAACCGAAAAACATTAGCCACTTTTTCATATAGTAATTCTTAACCGATTTTCTCGCAACAAGTTGCATTCGACAGGGGACAAAGCCTTGTTGATCACTATTGAATTTGATAATGATCGACTATTGCGTTAAAAAGTTATTAAGAAAATGGAATGGAATCGAATAAGCGCCATATAAGGTTGGTGTCTCGGCTAAATGCGAGAAAGGCAGTATCACCACTCGGTGAATTAAGTTGGGTTTTTGACGGTTCGATTGGCGGCTCATGCCAATCCGCGTTTCTCTTATCAAGGCCTCTAGTGTTTACTGCCTCCTTATCCCTGTCACACTCTGTCGACAGTTTTGCAGCGGGTACTAGCACTGTCATTTTACAATCATTTGCATTTGGGTCTGGCATTTTGCTTTTCAGCATTGATGAGTAGCTATTCCGCCCCGAAGTTGACGCAGCCACTGTGGAAGCTATTGGCGACGCACTATCAGTTACCGTTTGGTTCTTCTTCTGGTTGGGCGTATTTCGAGGACACTCCGCCTTGAGATGCCCTTCCTCTTTGCATAGGAAACATTTGTGTTTAACTCCTTCGTAATAGGGGAGACTGGGTAGACTTGATCCGCTTTTCTGATTTCCGATGTACCACAGCCAAAAATAAATAAACATACGCGATTTCCACACAGACTCTCTAAGAAATATAGTATTTAACTTTACTGATGTATGACAGTCCTTAAATTATTGTTGTTATTGATACACAATCGTTTTTTTGGAGTGCTGTTAAAAATCGACTTTTTGAATTTTTGGGGGAAATTGATCCCTCTCCAAGGACTTGCTTTGATAAAATTAGAAAGGTGTCCTCAGATTTTTTAAATATTTTTCCTCCAAAATATACAGCATTTTCGAATTGCTGTGCGTATACATGAACGATTTTTTTTATTGAATTCGACAGCACATGCAATTTTAAAATTTGGGGAGACTTGATCCCCTTTTTTATGATATCTACGCAATAAATATTTTTTCCTGCCAAAACTTCATCACATCTGTCAAATCTACAAAAAATTAGAAGCCTGAATACAGATTTAAATTTTTTTGAATTTTTTCGCTTAATTTTTGTATGGGTGACTAATCAATCTGTGTCCTAATCAACTAATCAAGTGTCCCCATATTGAGGCAATAACTTCAAATCCAAATATCCTAAAACTTTGATGGAATTTTGACATTTTTATCAGTACAGATCATTAAGCATATTTATGGCTTTGTGCTGTGAAAAAACGAAAGCATTCGGTCATTGTTATGAAAAGTAGTTCAAATTTTGTGTGGCCAATAAAAAAATCTTTGGGAAGGTCAAAACATACAAATCGCCCTGCAGAATAAATAAGGTTGTCAATCCAAAAAATAACTCACCACATAAAGGTCATTTGTTTAGAGGATATATATTAAAAAATACGCTAGAACAAAACTACTTTAGTTCTCGATAAAACAGGGGGTGATCAAGTCTCCCCGGGGATCAAGTCTACCCACCTTCCCCTACACTCTTCCTCGTCGGTTGAGGAAGAAAAGAGTGGCTGGAATATCCTTTTTAATTTCAATATGAACTCCACGAACTCCGGTCGTCAAATCCAGTTCCAATTGGGCCGGGAACTTCTCCCGTACCATCCGGCGAACTACTCCGTATTTCGACAGTACAGTCGAAATCTCCTGAGCTGGCACTTCTGGTGGCAGATCGAAAATCCTGATGTACTTACTGCAACCACCCGCGATGGCCATTGTTGATGGCGCTACTTCGACGAGACCAACAAGCCCCACGCGCCCCACAAAGTCGACCTAATTTGTGCATTAATCCACACCTATCGTGCGTACGGGGGATCGTGTATGAACTCAAGATCGTAGAAGGTCAACCGAGTAAACAACAACATCTATTGTTTAGAGACTTAATGTGATGATTTGATCCTGATACGAACAAAAGTCTAGTGCTTTCAGTGCGAATCTCCTCTGCAAATTATTATTTAATTCCTTACAAACTACCTCAATTATTGAGCTAAATCTTAAAATATGCGCCTTGAACTACGAACTATAAGCATATTGTGAAATTTATAAAGGTATACCTACTTCTGGAACTAAAAACTAAATTAAAGAAAATTTATAATTACATTGCTAAAACTACGATTACAGCTACATAAGTAAAGGTGGTTATCTGTATGCTCTCCCAACTCATCCCTGCGATAGTTGGCGATCTAATATAAATCCCCGATCAAAGTCGGGCTCTAGCAGAGGTGAGAAAATGCATTTATGAAATCCAGTTAAATACCTATTATTCATCTATGAATGATTATTACTAGATTGCAATTAGTTCCATATAATCAACAATTCCCACAAACGAATAGAAGCAATCACAGTTGAGTGGTAGTGATCACTATAGTAAGTACTATTCACATACATAATACTATCTGTAACTAAAACTATTTTATAAAACTACAGGAATTTTGTAATAAATCCATAAACTCCCCAACGGATTGGTTTATTCACAAAATTACGGATTTTCACTGCTACCACCCAACAGCCATCTTTACTTCCACTTTATTACTATTCGAGTAGAGATCAATCATTGTTTTCAATAGTTTTTCAAGCGAAATCTTAGGATAAGTTGAATTTAACAGGAAATTTAAAGCCCGATGCATCAACTGAAATCATTGTAAAGTGCACAATTATGATAAATCTCATTAGAACCCCACTACTTCCACTATTGGTGCTACCTCAACTAAGGGTACGGTTACCCTAATTGTGGACTGTAAGTAATTTTATTGCTCTACGAGGTCGTACGGTCGACCGATAGCAACACCGGCGGCGGATGGGAGACAACTAACTATCACTACCTATCAGTGATGCTGCGAGAGCGCATCACTGATCGCCTATCCCTCGATTCGCACATATCAGCTGGTTTTCGCATTTTTTCACATCGCACGGCCGTCGCTACGCAGCTAAGTGCTTCACAGAGGCGTACCGTGTTTGTGCTCTTACTTTCTTTAAGAGATGCTTTTGCCCAGCAGAAGGCAAAAGAGGATTTGACGCCTTTTATTTCAGGAACTTGCTTGATTTATGGAAAGTGAAAATATAATCCCTTCTTTCAAAAGATGCATATGTCCAGCAAAATGCAAGAGAGGATATGGTTCATTCTTAAAGATCGGGCATTTGCTCAGTTTAAGACAAAAGCAGATATGATTTCTTCTTCCAAAAATGCATTTGCCCAGCAGAAGGCAAGAGAGGATATGATGTTTCTTTCAAATCATACATTTACTCTCTTTGAGGCACATTAAAATATGATCCTTCATATGACTCATTTGCCCAGCAAATGGTTCAAGGCAAGGGTGGTGGTGAGATATAATATGAAGCATGCATCCCTCTATTAATTTTTGTCTTGTTTTGAAGTCTTACTTAAGAAGAGAACATGTGGCCAAAAAGAATACCCAGAGTTTCAAAGTATTATACACTAACAGACCTAGACAAATAGAAGTGGTGTCTGTAAAAGAGCGTGACAATTCAAGCTCTATCTGGTAAAAGGGCGAATGTCGCAAGAGAGAATTCTCTTCGTCGACTTCCCCTCTTTTAAATAAAAGTGACAAGCAGAGGATTTCTTTGCAGTTTATCACCTCAGAATGCAAGTTCGCATTGTTTTCTATCGTGATGAGGTGATAAACCACAAAAAAATCAGCTGCTTGTCACTTTTATTAAAAAGAGGGGAAGTCGGCGAAGAGAATGCTCTCTTGCGACATTCGCTCTTACTCCAGATTGTTATGTATGCGTTATTCAATTAAGTTTTGTGTATGTTTTTCGGACAGTGTAATTTAGAAGAGCGAGAAGTGTAGTCACCACGTCCGTGGATATGAATCGCAAAATAAAAGTTGTATCGGCCGAAAGTTATATCGCGTCGTTTTATTCGATCTGTAATTGAGCCTTCCACATACACGACAATTTGGTGTCAGAAGTGGGATAGTCTGATTTTCAACGCGCGGTAGAAAATCAAAATTTAGTTGCACGAAAAGTTCCCTGCGAAAACAAAATGGCGCTCGAGAACACCGAGCTGTTACAATCGCTTTCACATCATCATCCGCTGTCACGGAAGACACGAATAAACTGGGGTACGAAAATCTGAGAACCAGGAAGAAATCGACGCCAAAACATTACCGAAGCAACAATCAACATTCCAGCGAAACCGGGCCTTGCAAGGGATGCGGAGGACAACACTTGCGCAGTCAGTGCCGTTTTCGCGATGCCAGGTGCCATAATTGTAACATTAAAGGCCACATCGCGAAAGTGTGTCGTTCACGAAGATCAACAAACCAGGACTTATCTGCTGACCAGGTGGATTCACAGGAGATGCCACAATCCGAAATCGACGTAGTTCAATCGCTAAGCAAAGTTTACGGTTTTACACCGACAGGAAAGAAAATGGTCGAAGTTAAAATAGACGGTTTCCCTTTGCGCATGGAACTGGATACCGGAGCACCCTGCGGTATAATTGCTGAATCTCAACTGCGAACGTTCAAGCCCAACTACTCGTTGCTCAAAACTGATCGGCACTTTTCGAGCTATTCCGGCCATCGCATCAACTGCCTGGGGCGGATGCCGGTAGAAGTATCCATCGGAAAAACAATTCGCCAATTGAACTTGTACGTCGTCGCCGGAGAGTCAGATCCGCTGTTTGGACGCGAGTGGATCTCAAATTTTGTTGAGGAAATCAATCTTAATAGTTTATTTTGTGCAAATGATTCGATCAATGCAATCAATAGTGCTCAGCTTATTCCGGAACAAGCAAAACGATTAGCAGACCTTTTAGATGGCTTCAGCGACGTATTCAGTGATGTTCCAGGAAGGCTGTTGGGACCACCGGCTAAGGTTCATCTGAAGCCAGAGGTATCTCCTATATTTGCAAAGGCGAGGGACGTACCACACGCACTACGTGAACGGTACGCAGCGGAAATTGACAAAAAACTCGCTTCAGGATTTTTCAAGAAAGTGGAATACTCCGAGTGGTCCTCACCCACTCACATCGTAGTGAAGAAAAATGGAGACCTGCGGATTACCGGCAACTACAAGCCAACTGTCAACCCAAGAATGATTGTAGACGAACATCCTATACCAAAGATCGAGACAATATTCAACAGAATGAAAGGTGCGACTGTTTTCTACCATCTGGACGTGACTGATGCCTACACCCATCTACCCATTGATGAAGAGTTTAGTCACATACTTACGCTGAACACGACTACACATGGACTTATTCGTCCTACGCGTGCTGTATACGGAGCAGCAAATATCCCGGCAATTTGGCAGCGTCGAATGGAACCGGTCCTTCAAGGATTAGATGATGTCGTCGTGAATTTCTACGATGACATAATCGTCTTCGCAAAAGACTTCGCCAGTCTCCTCCAAGCACTAACGGTCACCTTGGACAGATTGAGATCAAGTGGGCTACGTCTCAACCGAACAAAATGCGTATTTGCAACATCATCTCTCGAATGCTTGGGCCACCGGATCGATCGCCATGGATTGCACAAATCTGAACAACATGTTGAAGCTGTTCGCAACGCACCTATACCGACGACCCCAGATGAACTACAACTGTTCTTAGGTAAGGCCACTTATTATAGTGCTTTTATTCCAAATCTTTCTTCCAAAGCAAGATGCTTACGCAATATGCTCCTAGCTGACTCGTTTGAGTGGACATCGGACGCAGAAAAGGCCTACATTGACCTGAAAGAAGCTTTGACATCACCCCAAGTTCTAATGCAGTATGATCCGACATTACCGCTGATACTGGCAACAGACGCAAGCCAAACAGGGCTGGGTGCCGTGTTATCACATCGATTGCAGAATGGACTGGAACGGCCAATCGCGTATGCAAGTACTACCCTATCGAATACAGAGCAACGCTACCCCCAAATTGATAAAGAAGCGCTGGCTATAGTTTGGGCAGTGAAAAAGTTTTTTCACTATCTGTACGCTAGGAGATTCACCTTGATCACGGATCATAAGCCGCTCACTCAGATACTGCACCCTGAGAAATCATTGCCTTCATTGTGCATCAGCCGGATGGCAAATTATGCAGATTATCTGGCACATTTTGACTTCAACATCGTGTATAAGCCAACAAAAGAACATACGAATGCAGATTACTGCTCACGAATTCCAAGTGAGTCAACATCATCCGGAATAAATTCGTTAAACTTGCAAGAAGGAAGAGAAAATTATGATGACTTCGACGGTTCGCTCTAAATCAAATCCAACAGTTGCCAGTGCGCGCGGAACACATTGCTCGTGAAACACGTAAAGATGTCAATCTTGGGAAAATTGTTCAAACGCTTGAAATGGGCCGTGATCTTGGACGATGTGGTTATAAATCTCCCGAGAGCAGATATACTTTGGCAGCCAATTGCTTACATTTTGAGCACAGAGTAGTCATACCACCTACACTCAGGCAAGCGATACTGAATGATCTTCATGCAGCGCATCTGGGAGTCGTAAAGATGAAAAGCCTAGCACGGTCTTTTGTCTACTGGCCGGGTATCGATTCGGATATCGAGAAAGCGGTTCGATCTTGCAGTAATTGTGCTCGGAATGCCCCTGCTCCGCCAAAGTTTAGTACTCATCATTGGGAATATCCAAAAGGACCGTGGGAGCGCATCCACATAGATTATGCGGGGCCTGTCGCGGACACTATGCTTCTGATTATTGTTGATGCCTACAGCAAGTGGGTTGAGGTTAAAACCACATCTACATCGAACACAGCGGCAACAATCAGCATCCTTGACGATCTATTTTCTACTTACGGTGCTCCAACGACGCTGGTGTCGGATAACGGCCCGCAATTTACCGCGGCAGAGTTCAAGAGGTTTCTACAGATGAGTGGTGTTAAATACCACAAACTTTCAGCACCATATCACCCGGCCACAAACGGTCAGGCTGAACGTTATGTTCAGACCGTGAAACAAGCACTTAAATCCATGGGCACAACGAAAGGTACTCTGAAAGCGAACATCAACGAGTTCCTACGCCAGTACAGAAAAACAGCTCACTCCGAAACAGCAGAATCGCCTGCCAAGCTCTTTTTAGGACGCAATATACGAACCCGGCTGGACTTGGTTAAACCATTGGACACAGGTGCTAAAATTATGGAGAAACAAAAAGCCAATTTTAGTTCGTCATTCCGACAGTTCACTCCGGGCCAAAAGGTGTATTTCCTTTCTGGCAACGTAAGGATGGACAGATGGATTCCCGGTACTATCAGCGACCAGTTGGGGGATTTACACTACAAAATTGAGTTCCGAGGCCAGCACTTCAAACGTCATGTGAACCAAATTCTACACTGAGAAAATTCTTCATATTGAATATATTTGTCGCATACATAAATTTTTGCAATTTTGGAACCCAAATATATGCAATATGTGTCCACACATAAATTCAATAACTGCATATTAGAGACCACACATACATTTTATTTGATTATAGATTCTATTTGTACTTCGCGTTGAAAGTGGTTATGTGTGCCCTAATAAACATCATGAGTTAAATTAATGGATTTTTGCCAATAAAAATGTGTGGAGTTTTTGCAGTGTACGTTTCCACAACAATTCTAGCAACGAAAACCTCCCACAGATTTCACCACCCACTTTATCAAAACAACATGAACCACTGTCAACCGACGAAGAAGGTGAGCGTTATCGTCGGCGTTTTTATTCTAATCCGATGACGTCACCGAGTGAATCGCATAGTCAGACAAACAGTGATGGGCTTTCCTCGGGATTTGCTAGTGCAACCAGATTCGAGGGCGGATCACCAGATGTACATTTCTCAACACCTTGTGCCACTCCAGAACAGTCGACCGCAGTTCCTGAGCCATTTGTGCTGAGACGATCGGAAAGGCAACGTCGCCCGCCTCTGAAGTTCTCCCCGTAGGGAGGAAGAAATGTTATGTATGCGTTATTCAATTAAGTTTTGTGTATGTTTTTCGGACAGTGTAATTTAGAAGAGCGAGAAGTGTAGTCACCACGTCCGTGGATATGAATCGCAAAATAAAAGTTGTATCGGCCTAAAGTTATATCGCGTCGTTTTATTCGATCTGTAATTGAGCCTTCCACATACACGACACAGATAGAGCTTGAATTCATTCATTTATTTAGCTAACATCTAAACAGATAACATTGGATCAACAATTTAACGCCATTTAACGCCGGCTGACGTCGTTATGTACCTGGTCAGCCCATGTCGCTCGCTGAACTCCACGTCGTCTCCGGCAAGTAGCCGGATCGGAAGCGAACATCATCTTTGCAGGGTTGCTTCCAATTATTCCGAGTGCTTTCAAATTCTCCTCGAGGATGGTCGAGGATGGAAGTTCAATGTCCATAGAGGACAACTGATCTTATCAGCGTTATGTTCGGCCGACAATATCCATGTAATCCGCGATACAAATAAATTAACTTGATCTGTTGAAAATCGTACCCCGGCTTTAAAACCCGGCTCTACGCATGACACCTCCGTGCGCAATGTTGAACAACAGGGACAAACATCCACTTTTGTAATTGTTCATTGCTAATATTGATTTATTTAAGGAATGTTTGTATTTTTTTTTCCGTGGAACATTTTGATTTCTTTATGGAAAATTTTTAGTTCATAATTGCAATTTTTGCTTTTACAAGTGCTAATTTATTATTGTTTTGTGGAACATTTTCAACTGCTTATGGAAACTATGCATTTTTTATTCAGAAATTCTATATTCATTTAATACTCATCCCCTTATTTCTTTATTGGCAATTTCCTCTTTTATTATGGAAAATTTCTATTTTTCTTTATTAAAGAGATTTTCAGTCCAGAGCTAACTCATCTCTCAAAATTTTCAATTTTTCATTGACATTTTATTTTGATATCGACTCGTGGAAGCCAATGATGCCATACTAAAAATATTTTCTCATCCGTCACTCATCGGTCACTCTGATCGTTCTTTCGAATAATTTTCCAAGGAACTTCTATTCCACATCTCGAATATGCTTCAGTCAATGATCATTTCATAAGCGACTTATAGAGGAATGAATATATTATAGACCAATTATTATTTTGGAGTTCGGATCATTCGATTTATCCAATTAACCAATTTATGAATGATGTATGATATAATATCCCAGTAGGTCCATTTGGTTGATATGACTTCAATTATTATTTATACAAGCTACTACAGACTTCTTAGGTAATACAAAACGTCCTGGAAGTCGTAATCAAGGGCCCCATATGCCTGTCACTGGCGAACAAAGCTCGTGTACTCTACATCGAAGCTTAGAACCAGTGTAAGGGCGCAATCGTTAATGCGAACATTTTTATATTCGGTTAGTTACAGCAAATAAATTCTTTTTCGAGTCCCTTTAATCAAGCAGGTATCTCAAGCATACCACATCGTTATATTGCTGCATGATTGAGTGTTTAATTTTGATAAAATATCGAAAACAAAAGTGTGCATAAAAATTGCCTCGCCATAAAAAAAATGTGGTAGAGAATTAACACTGTTGTTTACATTTTAGAACCAGCACATGTCGGGGTAGGGACTCAGTGCTCCGCCTTCTCCCCCTGGTCGTAATGCTTTAACTACTTGATCATTCAAGACCGTGAACCCAGTGCTTCTAAGGCCCTACAAAAAAGTGTGCGAACAAACCTCATTGTCATTGTGCAACTTGATGTTGACTCAAGATAGTTTTAGGTACCTTGTCTCTTGGAAATAAGGATGATATGATTATTGCATCGGATTGAATATTTACCGATGATGAGGACATTGCAAATGTCTTGATTGGTCTGGTAGATATTATGGGCTGAACTTGAGAACGTCTTGGAGTACCTTGAGCATCTCGTATTCTTGAATATTATTCACTGGCTTAACGTTCAGGATGACCCATCTTAGATGAGTGTTCAGAATGATTTAAACATTTCAACTTCATTTGCATGCTCTTAGAATCAAAATCTTCCCAAGGTTTCGGATATCTGAGTTTTCAAGATCAGTTAAATTTAGGCTCCCATATTTTTTTCTGTAAAGCCAATATCTAGATGAACAATTTTGTTGAAGAAAATGGTGGCCAAGCTCTCTTTTGTGATTTTATAGACAATCTTAAGTGCTGGGCATATATGACCCATCCGTCCTGAAAGGGTTGAGATTTGTTTTGGAATTCAATTTATTTTATTTTTTATTTTATTTTATTTTATTGATGCATAAGGGGGCCGGGGGCCAAGTCACCGATGTGAATTTGAAATTCATATCGTCCATGATACACCAGGGACTAAAGGATAAGGCTTCACAACATCTTTACCCATGGGGGTTTTAAGTTTTGCGGGATATACTGCTAGTATATCACTGCCTTAGGAGTATGGGCAGGTTGGGGATATTTTTATGATGAATATTAAAGCTGTGGAGAGATGTTGGTTATACTATTTGATTATATGTATTAACTTTGATTCCAATTATAAATCACAAAGAGCTTCCCTTGTATTTAGGCGGTTAAACAAATGTGTTTGTTAGTATGTCGTGTTGATATCTGTATTCATCCAGTTAAAGTTGTCTGATGTTACAAATTTTAGTTGTTCAGCAAGGTAACCCTTACAAATCCTTACTCCTAAATGATCAATCTATTCGTCGTTACAGTCTGCTGTTAAGGCCTGATCTAAACAGTTCTTATAAAAAGTCTCTTTCAATATTGTTCGGAGTATTCAGTGTGAGTGGTATTGTTTCGAAGTAGTTTTCTCATCAATAGCGTTTAAGTAATGTCCCCATCAAACAAAAGAAGCTTTAAAAGTTTGTTCAAAATCTTAATTTTCAATCGCGAGTCAGTGTTAATACAATTATGTTGATGTGTATATGGTATAGGAATTGCGATACATCTCGTTAAATTTGAATTGCTGACTATATTTCAAATAAACACCTTTCATGAAAACGTATTTTGAAACTAAAATATCGTATTACAATTTGATGAATATCAATAATCGTCCAAAGTTTTGAAAATTATCTAGTGAAAGCAGTCGAAACTGAATCGAAAAGCCAAAATGGGCCACAGTTCAGAACCGTTCACCAAACAATCTTCAAAAATTTGAGCCTGCTATTTTAACAACTACATATTTTGAAGAACCATGTTCCAAGAAAACGCCTGGTACTATCTTTGTGGACTTATGACGGCCATGCATAGCATCATCATTGTCTCGGAACTAGATTCAGTCAGTAAAAATTTCAAACCATTTCGTTAGCTTCCATTTGATGATGGGCTTAAAAAGACATTGATTGATCCTCCTCATGACCTTAGGTGGTCAAACTATTAGTCATGTAGATAAAAGGATAGTGGATGAAATCATCATATGGTCTATTCTCATGCACATAGGTGGCTATGGTCTCAGTTAAACGTGACTCTATCTCTTGTTTTACCGTCTAGCGCTGATCATGAGTTCATTCCCTATCGGTCATTTACTGTGTTATAAGGTAGTCAACTAATTTTATTTGTCTTTCAGAATACACTTAGTCACGTCTCCTATGTCCTTCAATCTTTCTTTACATTGCAGTATGTATTATTTTTATCCTAACCCGAAAAAATGAAGAGCGAAACAGGTTTGTTTATACGTTGATCCATGCAGTGAAAGTAAGAGTAAAATAACAAAGATTACTGAGAAGAAATAACGGATACAATCACCATATATAATGCAAAATTAGTAAATCTACAGTATCTACTTTCACTACTTACTGTATACTGAACTATGAACTACAATTGGTGCAATGGATGATCGTTTGCTTCCCAGTCTTTTGTGTTAGTATTTTGTTAGTTAAGACTGGTACTAGACCCTGCCGGAACCTCCGCAGCATATACTCAAGAAAATGTTGTTAGATCATGCGACACCTTCTCTAAGTATTCGCAAGGAGGTATGATATATAAAGTGTTTAATTATTTTCTATAGGGTAACGGTACCAATAGTGGAGGTATTAGTAGATCCACAAATGAAAATATTTTCAAAAAATTTATAGTTATTAAAAATTTACAGCTTTTATATCTTAGCTGATAGATAAACTAATAAATTTGCTAACCAAAATTAGATTGATGTCATTTAGCATCAACAACAACAAAATATTGCTTGCACCACTATGGGTACACTGTTCCTTTAGTGGCGGTAAAAATTAATTTTGGTTCCCATAGTGGCGCTATCCATTGATTTCTTATGAGACTCGCCACTATTGGTACAGTTGCACCACTATAGGTGCAAAGGAGTCAATTTTATTAAGAAAAATTATTGTTTTCAATAGTTTTCCAAGCGAAATCTTTGGATAAGTTGCATTTAACAGGATATTTAATGCACTCCGCATCAAATGAAACCATCGTGAAGTGAATAATTATGATAAATCAGATTAAAACCCCACTACCTCCACTATTGGTGCTACCTCCACTAAGAGTGCGGTTACCCTATATTGGCAAAAAATACTCGACGCGTTTCTGTTAAATTGAAATGTTACCGGGTTTAAAGTACGTACTTCAGTACTGCTTAATAGTGTAACCATACTCGGATGCAATTAAATTCATCTCGTTTTCGTCTAACGGTAATGTGTTGAGTACTAATAATACTAGCAATGTGTACTATAAAAGAACAAATTATTTCACAATTTTAACAATATGCAGACACTTGACTTATCAACGTTGACCCCATCATCCATGGACAGGGATATTTGTTTTGGAATTCAATTTCAATCGTTATTATAACACTATTTTGTTACCTTGAGTGTTTTAGAAATTGGAGTGTTTTTTCTGGAACACTGCCACTGGAATCGCTGGAATCTCCTTAGTTCTAAGACCCTTTTATGAATCTAAAAAGCATTTTATTTAGAATTTCATGTCGATTTTTTAAATGCAGGCTTATCTATGTCATAATCTTTTCCATACACACTACTAGAATTTTGTGCATTTAGAACATTTTGGTGCATTATTAAATTTTTCGATCAATTATCCTAATTGTTCAATTTCATAAAAACTAGGATTCTTAAGCCTTAACCATTTATTGCTAGGATTAATTTTAAATTCCAAGATCTTCTGAATTTTCAAGAATAATTATTCTGGAGTTGCAAGGGAAACCCTTCGGAATATTAACAAGAAATTCTTCGGATTCTCCACGGAAAAATCTTTAGAATTTCAATGACATCTTTTTCCGAAATTCTGTGGAAGACTTCCGAAAAATTTTCGGTAGAAATTTTGAAGAACTAGAAGAATCCGTAGAAGGATCCAAAATGCATATTTACGATGAAAAATCCAATAAACATCAAATTCCGAAGAATTTCCAGTGTATAAATTAGAAAAAAAAAATCCAGCTTACTTGTTCTACAGAATCTCTAAAGATTTTTTTCAAAATTCTGGGCAACTTTAATGAATCTTCAAAGGAAATTCTTCTAAATTTCCAACGGAATTTTTTTTTCATTTTCCAAAAAAAAAATTCTTAGAAATTTTCAGTAGTTTTTTTTTATTTTCAAAAAAAAATTATTCGGAATATGTCAAAATATTTCCGATGGAAATTCCTAAGATTTTCCAGTAAAAAATCGGAAAAAGTTCATCTGAAACACCAATAATGAATTTCCCGAGGAAATTCCAATGTTTCTACAAGTGGAAATAACGAAAAAACCCAGATTAATCCACCTACAGTGACCCTTCCTTAGTTATAATTTTTTTACAGACTCCAGTATTTAAAACGAGATAAAACTATTCAGCTTCCCACGGCGATTTACTGTGAAAGTGACAAAATAATTGCCTACCCACAGGCGGATGTCATGGGTTGAGTGACAACTCAACGAATGATAACGTACTGTTCTTCATGCGGCCTATCTATAAGGCGCTCGTCGGATTGAATAACTATTGTGACATGGTTAGTAACTATCGTAACGCTGGTTGCATATATTGTACTCGTTATTTCCAGAGACCTCGATATTAATTAATCCAGAACTAACTAAATCAGTCATTGATCTGAGCAAAACTCAATAGCGTTCAATAATAACATATATTTCGCCTTATGGATAGCTAATTTGGTAAAACTAAACTTGTTCAATACCTTAAAAATGAGCGAGATTTTTATGGTAGTAAATTTCAGAATTTGCACATCTACGCACACATACATGCATACAAGTGATCTATTAGTGTCTCAAAACATGCTCACATTTGCTATCTAGCTTCCACTGAAGAAATTTTTAAAATTCCTTTCAATTTTTACGTTTTTGCTTTTCTGAGAAGATTTTTTTGTACATGCTTCTATATGTTCCTCAATTAAAATCATTTGTTTCTTTGAAACAAATCAGAAAAATTGGCATAATTCGATGTCATATCATTTATATTATTTATATTTAAATTTATATTTTCAATGTAAAAGTGAATTTGTTTAAAATACCATACATTTTATGTGATAATTCACAAGATTTCTTGATAGATTATTACGTAACACACCTGCGTAACGCATACAAAGTGAAATTATAGACACTTCCGAAGGAAAGGTCAAAAATGTACTTTTGTTGTACTTGTAAAGGTTGTTATTTTGAAGCATTTCCAGTAGGAATTCCATAAAAAATTTATTCAAAATTTTGAAGATTTTCTGATGAATTAGGTAATTTTCTGTGAAAATTACTAAAAAAAATCTAAATCATTTCCTGTGCATCATTGCATGGTAAAGATTTAAAGGCTAAACCTATAAAAAAATCAAAATGACTTCCCGAAGAAAGAATGAATTCCCGATGAAATTTTGGAAGAATTTATGGTGCAAATTAAAAAAAAACATAAACCTTGAGAATCCAAAGATTTGAAGATAATCCATAGACTTTGTGTGGCATTGGACAGGCCTATTTTCATGAACAGATCTAGGTTCTAGCATGCATGTGTCAAATGACAGATCGTGTCAGTCATCGTGAGCAGAGACGATGGTATTATATAGAGACACGCGGAGAGAATAAAAGCAATTCTGGCTTCACGGCCAGCAGACAAAAAAATTATATGCGATCGGCAACATAAAAATATGTGAGAACTTGAAGTGACTCTCAGTGTGAGCAGTTATTTCGTTTGCTCCAACTACATATTTTCTCTTCTTTAGCACCATTTCCTTATATTCAACAATAAATATGATTAAATACCATATATAACTTACTATGAGAACTCTGAAAACATCTTCATTTACTGAACTTTTCAAACTTTTTTATAATTTCTATCATGTTGATTACAATACCTATCTTGCATTTAGTACCGATTAGTAATGTTTGTTTACTTTGCTCGTTTGGTACCGCGTTTGACGGTACGTTTGATACTTTCGGCTTCACTGTTTGCGGGTCTCTATCTATAAACAACGTCTCTGATCGTGAGTATACACATTCGCAGTCAGTCGATCCCACCTTCCTCCCGAGTCCAGCAGTGCAAACATGATGGGTGACAAATATGCGCGATGTTGAATTGCACATTTGGCGATCCTGCCAGGAGTTCTTAAAAATATATTGCATGAAGTCACCCATCATGTTAATAGAAGTGTGTGAAAAAAAAACAATTTCGGACGTAGCCGAAAAAGTAAAAGCAGCGGAGCTTTTTATATCGGTAAGAAGAGTGACGATTAATATGCATCTTTGTCAATGGGATTCTGCTTTTTGGTTGTTGTCCACGGACCCAAATCCGATTTTTTTTCGCAATGGTTTGGACAGTTTTGTTTGCTTGCTCTAATTTGGGAGATACATTTATCCCTCATTGTCAAATTACCTTAATACTGATTTCTTTTGCGAAAGTGTGTGTGCGAATTTTGAATGTTTACGTTTGTTACAGGAGAAAATGATGCAAAACGCCCCCACTACTGAATAATGCAGCATGATACAATCATGAAAACAATGAGCAAACTACAGTTTTAAAACGATTTTGCGCTCAAAACAAGTTCATTTTGAAAATTTAATGTTAAAATGTTCAAATGTTTTTATTACAATAGTTTGAATTATCAAGAACACGTATTCGTACTGTTCTTTGAATCTAAGTACAATGGATTGGAATGTGTTAGAGAAATTTTTACTTTGAGGATGGCTAGTGTTGGCTACAAGGTTGGCTAAGTTTCGAAAGATCGGGAACTCTTTGAAAGTTTTTCAACTATTCTTTGGAAAATTTAAGGTTCAAGTTGGGATGGGACTTGCGAAGAGAAAGTGTAAGGTCATCTGCATTCAGCCAAACGCTACTACAAACTGTCAGATGCATCTAGAATAAAATATTTTGAATTACATTCGATTATCGAAGACTTCTTTCCTTCGAAGAGTATTAGAACATATTTGTGATGCCTAATATTATAAAGTTATGAATGTGCTTTATTCCGATATGAAAACCATTGTGAAACATAAATTACACTTTTACGAATTGGGAACACTTATAGTACTATGAAAAGTCGGTCAACTGTGATAAGCAGAAGAATAAAAGACAAAACTATGAAAAAGAAGAATCGTTTTCGCATGTGTTGTCTCGGGGAGCGACAGAGTTCAATAAGGAGAGCTTGATTGGTGTAGCTGTACATGAATCACAGTTCTGCGTGGTGAACGTTCACATTCAAAGGAGTGATCACAATTTTGCGTGGTGGGACGCCCGCATTCAAGTGTTTCTTCCTCTGCGTTGGTGGGACGCCCGCGAGAAGAATAGTGTTATTGTGGATCGGAATGATCACAATTCTGCGTGGTGGGACGCCCGCATTCAAGTGTTTCTTCCTCTAGATTGGTGGGACGCCAGCAAGAAGAACGGTGTTATTGTGGATCGGAATGATCACAATTCTGCGTGGTGGGACGCCCGCATTCAAGTGTTTCTTCCTCTGCGTTGATGGGACGTCCGCAAGAAGAATAGTGTTATTGTGGATCGGAATGATCACAATTCTGCGTGGTGGGACGCCCGCATTTAAGTGTTTCTTCCTCTGCGTTGGTGGGACGCCCGCAAGAAGAACGGTGTTATTGTGGATCGGAATGATCACAATTCTGCGTGGTGGGACGCCTGCATTCAAGTGTTTCTTCCTCAGCGTTGGTGGGACGCCCGCAAGAACGATGTTATTGTGAATCGGAGTGGTCACAGTTTATCCAAGAATCTCTTGCTCAGCAATGGTCGATTGCCTTCAAGTAGTTTGGTGTTGTAGATCCGAAAGATCACGGGTACACAAAAGATTTGATTTAACTGAGATTAGATATTCGGCCATGATTTGGAGCTGTTTATCGGGATTTTTTTTTGGTTACGATATCTGTGAATGCACAGTGGATGCACAGTAGATCGGACGTGTATTTGAAAAAGTAGAAGTAGTAGTAGTGATTTGAAGTAAAAGCGAAATGTTTCTTCAGGAGTACAATTGCGAGTCGAGACGCCCACTGCACGGGAGTGCCTTGAGAGTGGTTTCCCATATGCATGCGTGCCACCATTTAAGTGTGTTCTCCGATTATGAAATGAGATGCTCGCAATACAATGGTGTGCCTGGAATGATTGTTTGCTGCAAGATGCTTTTGTATCATGATGAGAGAGAAACCGAATGATACATAATATGTTGTAGATGTTATTTTTTTTTCATGCAGAAGAAAAGGGTGACAGCATTTTTTTTTGGAGAAGAGGGGAGATGTGTGGCATTGGACAGGCCTATTATCATGAACAGGCCTAGCATGCATGTGTCAAATGACAGATCGTATCAGTCATCGTGAGTATACACATTCGCAGTCAGTCGATCCCACCTTCCTCCCGAGTGCAGCAGTGCAAACATGATGGGTGACAAATATGCGCGATGTTGAATTGCACAGACTTCTTTCGTGGAAATTCTAAATAATGCCTCGAATTAAAAAATACTTGGAAAATTTAGTATGTATTTCCCACGGGCTTGCTTTGAATTTTCAGAGAGAATTCACATGAAATTTTTTTTCGGAGTTTTAAGGAAAATTTTTCGGAATTTACACTGGAGATGTTTTGTTTTTTTTTTCATTAACAATTTGTAGCAAAATTTCCAAGCAAAATTTTTCAGAGAGAATTGTTCAAAAAACATTCGGAATGCCAGCACTTTATCAGGATTGTATGAAGTAATGTAAAAGTTTTTAAAGGAAATATCTTTACTGGATTTTTCCTGAATATCCACAAGAAATTCTTTTGAAGATTTTTCTTGGATTATTGTAAACACATGAACATTTTTCAAAATTGTAGCTGCAGTCCGCTGATGTAAAAGTGTCGGCTTAGAGTAAAATCAGCAGTGATTCAAAGCGTTCGGGGCTGTCAGTTTGAATATGAATCTAGAACATTAATTTTCCCAGCAGCTGTTCTAGATTCATTTTTTATACCAGCCAAATGTCAAAAAAATAAAACTGGTATAACGCTCCGTTCTATTTTCTGCAGTTTTGATTATTATTATTTATTCAGACTAAGGCCGAAGTGGCCTGTGCGGTATATAAAAGACTTCTCCATTCGGCTCGGTCCATGGCTACACGTCGCCAACCACACAGTCTACGGAGGGTCCGCAAGTCATCTTCCACCTGATCGATCCACCCTGCCCGCTGCGCACCTCGCCTTCTTGTGCCCGTCGGATCGTTGTCGAGAACCATTTTCACCGGGTTATTGTCCGACATTCTTGCTACGTGCCCGGCCCACCGCAGTCGTCCGATTTTCGCGGTGTGAACGATGGATGGTTCTCCCAGTAGCTGATGCAACTCCAACTCCACGTACCGTCCGCCATCTGCACCCCACCATAGATGGTACGCAGCACTTTCCTTTCGAAAACTCCAAGTGCGCGTTGGTCCTCCACGAGCATCGTCCAGGTCTCGTGTCCGTAGACGACTACCGGTCTAATGAGCGTTTTGTAGATTGCCAGTTTGGTACGGCGGCGAACTCTATTCGAATGTCTTGCGGAGTCCAAAGTACGTACGATTTCCAGCCACTATGCATCTCCGAATTTCTCTGCTGGTATCATTTTCGGCAGTCACCAGTGAGCCCAAGTACACAAATTCTTCTACCACCTCGATTTCGTCACCACCGATGCAAACTCGCGGTGGGTGGCTCACATTGTCTTCTCTTGAACCCCTTCCTTTTGTCTTCGACGTGTTAATGACTAGTCCGATCCGCTTGGCTTCCCTCTTCAGTCTGATGTAGGCTTCCTCCATTTTCTCAAAGTTACGTGCCATAATATCTATGTCGTCGGCGAAGCCAAATAGCTGGACGGACTTATTGAAAATTGTACCACTCGTATTAATCCCTGCTCTTCGTATTACCACTTCCAAAGCGATGTTGAATAGCAGACACGAAAGACCATCACCTTGCCGTAACCCTCTGTGGGTTTCGAAGGGACTCGAGAATGCACCTGAAACTCGAACTACGCACATCACCCGATCCATCGTCGCTTTGATCAACCGTGTCAGTTTATCCGGAAATCCGTGTTCGTGCATTAGCTGCCATAGCTGGTCTCGATCGATTGTATCATATGCGGCTTTGAACTCGATGAATAGATGATGTGTGGACATGTGTGGGAAAATTTAGAATGAAACTGAATCACTACGGATTTCACTCTTAGTGATGCCAAAAACCATCTGCCGCGGTGGCGTGGCACGGCGGAATTTTTTTTCCCATTTTTCCTTTCCAATTTTTTTTGGTGGAAATTGAGACTGAATCGCAACTGTTTTTGGTTTATTTTTATGGAAATAGGATCTAAGGCTAAGATGCCCGAATAGAAAATACAATAGAATTGCACTGAAATATCATTAAATTACAATACATTTTATTGAGGAACAATCAATTCTATTGTTCTTCTATTGTACCAATTAAATTGCCTTATTGTTGTTCCAATAAACGTACAATAAAATCTATTGACAGCAAAATTTTGACAATAGAATAACAATTAATTGTATTGTAATTGCAAACAATTATTCGAGAAATTTGCGATTTTTTTATTGTAACGGTAACTAACAACCCCTAATTTCTATTGTAAAACTGCCATTTACAATAGGATTTATGGTGGCAAACAATATTTTTAATTTTTATTCTATTGTGAGCAACAATAGAGTTTATTGTAATTACAATTAAAGTTTTCGTATTGTTACAATAATTTCTATTGTAATTCTATTGGACTTTTTCATTCGGGTGGTCAAATAACAAAGATATGCATCGGCGTAGCGACCAGCGCTGCGTTACCAGTTTTTCTTATAGACACTATAGATTCCATAGACGAGCTGAGGCGAAGGCGAATGTATAGCCAAACGAACTGTCAGTTAGTGTAGCCAAACGAGCATGACGTCACAATTGCAATCCAAGCAACGGAGCGTATGATGTCATATTCGCATGGTACACTGTGAAAAAACGGAGAAACACACTAAATCTAAATGACCCAACAATGCACACCTACGTCTTTTTAACGCTGAATTGAAAAGACGCTACGTGGGCATCAACCCTGAAATGCGCTTTATGTTTAATGATTTAATGATTTGTATTTTATACACCGCTATTGTTATTCACCAAAAGCTTTTCGTGTAAAAAAACACGTGGTTCGAGAGCAACACCCCCCCCCCCATGTGGCTTATCATGGTCATTTTCCAACCCCCCCCCCCTTCCTCCATATATAAGCACGTGGTTTCTGGACGGCCAGATTCTGTGTGGATTCTAACACGCAAAAAAATGTTGCGGTCGAAACTACCATTCCGAGGATTATTTTAAGAATATGCACCGACGATTTTCAGCAGATAACAAACCCGTTTGATTTTACCACGCGCGCAGTAAATATCAACTATGGCCCTTGCGGAATTTTGTCACATTAACTGAAACAGTGGTGAATTTCTCTGAAACCGTGATTGATTGTATTGAAATTTTATGGATGTTTTAAAAACATAGCGTAGTCTACAAAATAGTAATTTTTACCACGGATTTTTTTTCTTTGAAGAGACAAGAATACCACAGTAGATCTCGGCACAGTAGCGGTCGTCGAACACAGAGTGCCAACTAAATAAAAATTAAAAGGGAGTTTTCTTCTATAACCTTACATAGAAAATACTTAGTCACCCATGTCAAATTTATTCATAGCTGGTTTATGTTGCTAGTAGGTATGTCAACAGAAACCTTCTTTATTGTACGTTTACTTGCTAGGTGGACACGGTCGTTTAGAGTAGCCGTTCCCACCAAGTGTTCGTTAAAGTAGTCGCTAGAGTATTCGCTGTTGGTTTGAGCGAGACAAAGTAAACGTCAAAAAAATTCCAATCAGCATTCTGAGTGAGAGAGCGAATATTTGTTTACTGGCAACCACGTGCTTTTTGGCATTTGCATTTTGGCGGACAAAATAATAAGCACGTATCCCAGTAGGTGAGGGGTAGTTAGATGTACACCCGATTCTGTTTTTACACGGATTTTTTTTACGCGGCCGTGTAAAAACCGGCCCTAACCGAAAAGGAGATTTCCCCTCTCGGCCGTCCAAGGTGGCTAAGCCACGGCCGGCCGATCGCGCCTACGAGGGAAGACGCCTGCCCACCATCGTCCAGCAACGCCCGCTGGTCCCGTCGGACGACGATCGTCTGCATAGCCGCTCGCCTCGCTATTCCGGCGAGATTTCTGGCCGCACAGCTGGACAGGAGTCGCTGTGCCGGCTATTTCGGCCTCGTCATCATGTTTCGTATAATTTTAAAGTTTAGCGGTTCCCTGTCCACTGTTACTGTTACAACTATCGAATTGTAGTTTAAAAGCGTTGCAGTTAAATGACTTTCAGCTGTTGATCATCAAGTGTATTGAATTTTGTTAGGAAATATTTTTTTGTAGCGATAGAAGCAATGATATCGAACCTCGAAAATTATTTTCCGAATAACCTAAATAACTCTTTCTAAAATACCTAACAAAAGTAGATACTGTGATTCAGAATTAATTAGATCATATTTTTCTGAAAGTGTATTCTGGTTGAAGCTTTCGCCCTCAGGAATATGGCCCATGGTTTTTGTTCCAATGAATTATTGGCAGTAGCTGATTTTCTATCCGCCGCTGTCACATCCAGGCGCTATACTGCCCCTATTCGCATAAGCGTCCCATGTCAGTTTTCTTCAACTTGAGTAAAACGCCGTTGAATTTTTCAAACTTGTTTTACATGAAGAAATACAAAAAATTCTAAAAAATTCATAAAACCTTCAATCTTTCTGAAAATTTGGCACACTTTTTTGTATCTGCACACATTGCTATGGCACTATTAAAAGAACCATAATTATATTTATTTTTTTGTGAAAAAGTGTACCAAAATCTGGAATGTGACTGTTATGCGAATAAATAGCAAGATGGGACAACACAGGTGGGTTTTGATTTTCAAATTTCTAGAACAAAGTCTATTATTTTATCAATTTTTCTTAAAGATGAGGTCATTTTTAGCTTATTTCTGGAAGAAAATCAAAATCGTTGAAAACCGACATGGGACTCTTATGCGAATCGCGGCAGTATAGTATATGCGCAAAATAGCCAGCATGAGTTAACCACCAGAAATTTGTATGGCGAGAAACATCTAACGCGGGTTTTCTCAACACTAGGAACTTTTCATGAAAAACTATTTGGTACCGGTTAAGTAGGAAGGTGTCCGGTACTACGCCTACCAAATATTTTTTCGATGAAGGTGCTTAATTTTGAGAAATCAAGCCTTAGATGCCTTTCGCCATACTGATTTCAGAAAGTTAACTCCTAGTGTGCCGCTGTAAGCACGCTCAAAGCAGGCGATTCATTTATTTCCAGGTTTAAGACTAATTAGATATCTGCTCAGAAAATCAAAAAACCCGTCCCATTCCAGATCGCTTGCAATGAATTATTGGCAGTGGCTGATTTTCTACCCGCCGCTTCCAAATACAGGCGCTATCGTATATGCGCAAATAGTCAGCATGAGTAAACCGCCAGAAATTTGTTTGACGAAAGACATCTAACGCGGGTTTTCTCACAATGAATTATTGGCAGTGGCTGATTTTCTACCCGCCGCTGTCACATCCAGGCGCTATAGTATATGCGCAAAATAGCCAGCAAGAGTTAACCGCCAGAAATTTGTATGGCGAAAGTCATCTAACGCGGGATTTCTCAAAATAAGAAACTTTTCATGAAAAACTATTTGGTACCGATTATGTAGGAAGGTGTCCGCTACCATACCTACCAAATATGTTTTTGGTGAAAGTGCTTAATTTTGAGAAATCGAACCTTAGATGCCTTTCGCCATACTGATTTCAGAAAGCTAACTCCTAGTGTGCCGCTGTAAGCACGCTCAAAGCAGGCGATTCATTGGGAACTTTTCATGAAAAACTATTTGGTACCGGGTATGAAGGATGGTGTCCGCTACTACGCCTACCAAATATTTTTTTTTAAGGTGCTTAATTTTGAGAAATCGAACCTTAGATGCCTTTCGCTATACTGATTTCAGAAAGTTAACTCCTTGTGTGCCGCTTTAAGCATGCTCAAAGCAAGCGATTCATTCTGCAGGGAGAGCATCGTGCTTGAGTTTTACATGCAGAATCGCATTGTACCGCTCATTTGTCAAAAAGGATTTTGTTTCAGAAAGCACCAAAACCCAATAAAAGCGTATTTTATGTTACCTATGGATTTATTTTCCTATTTCCGCAAAGAAAGTTAATGAATCGCCTGCTTTGAGCGTGCTTACAGCGGCACACTAGGAGTTAACTTTTGGAAATCAGTATGGCGAAAGGCATCTAATGTTTAATATCTCGAAAGTAAGCTCCTTAATCGAAAAAAATATTTGGTAGGCGTAGTAGCGGACACCTTCCTACATGAATGGTACCGAATAGTTTTTTCGTGAAAAGTTCTTACTGTTGAGTAAACTCGCGTTAGATGTCTTTCGCCATACACATTTCTGGCGGTTAACTCATGCTGGCTATTGTACGCATATACTATAGCGCCTGGATGTGACAGCGGCGGGTAGAAAATCAGCCACTGCCAATAATTCATTCGATTAATTCAACACGTAGAAATTAAGCAATGATGTAAACCGCAAGTCGAATCATGAACGATTATCTGTGCCATGAATCGGATGGTGTTTGACTCGCGCTAGATTTACATTTTGGATGAGATTTAAGAATTTGAGTTTTTCCCAACACTGCTATCGATATCCAATATCAACACAGTAAAGGTCGTCTTCTAACTGGGTAGATTTTCCGCAAGATTTCGGTCTGCATGGCATTTAAATGGAGTGGAATTTTGGACGTTCCGTGTTGAAATACAAGCAATGAATTATTGGCAGGGGCTGATTTTCTACCCGCCGCTGTCACATCCTGGCGCTATCGTATATGCGCAAAATAGCCAGCATGAGTTAACCACCAGAAATGTGTATGGCGAAAGACATCTAACGCGGGTTTTCTCAAAATAAGGATTTTTTCACGAAAAACTATTTGGTACCGGTTATGTAGGAAGGTGTCCTCTACTACACCTACCAAATATTTTTTCGATGAAGGTGCTTAATTTTGAGAAATCGAACCTTAGATGCCTTTCGCCATACTGATTTCAAAAAGTTAACTCCTAGTGTGCCGCTGTAAGCACGCTCAAAGCAGGCGATTCATTACGCAGCAGGAAATACATGGCAGTAGAATATGCTTACAAGATTCCCAGGGTATAAGCACGTATGTATAAGGCTTGGGTAAAACAAACTATAGAAATGATTAAATTTTAGTCTGAGTCACAAAAGAACATTTTATTCTTGATTTCTATGATCCATATGATTGCCTTACAAAACGTTAGTCTTAGTCAAAATTATAAATTTAAAAAATCTTATAATTTTTTTTAAATACTAAGTAATAGCTAATAATGTATTCTATTTTTCTGTATTTCGCGGGACATTATCTAGAAAAAAGTTGAAAGCGGGACGCGGGACGCTTTTCAGGGCGGGACAAATAGTGAAAATGCGGGACTGTCCCGTCACGGGACGTATGGTCACATTACGGTGAAAGTAATCGGGAAAATCTTGATATCGAGTAAATCCACAATATTCTTCTTTAGCCGAGGCGTGCAATCATGCATCCAATTATCATGTATAGCCCATATGGTAGAAGAAACGAAGCGGAATAGCTTTGGAAATCTTACGCAACAGCTTTAATCACACAGCTCCAATAACAATTATGCCAAACTATCATTATGCCTAACGAACATTATGCCAAATGGTCATTATACCAAACGACTTTATGCCAAACTGGGTACAATCAAATTCACATCAGTTTCAGAGGATATTCCGAAGGAATCCCGGAAGGAATGTCAAAAGAAATAAAAGGCGTCATTTTCTAAATTATTCCGGGGATGCACAGTGTTTTATTTCGTCATTTTCACTATCGAAATTCAAAAACTCGAAAAGTGTTGATTTTGGATATAGGGTTTGTTCACAGAAGTTTCAACATATTTAGGAGCGCATCTTTCGATAAAAACAGTTTGATGATTAATCCCCCTAAAAGTGAGTTGAGAAAATTATTTTTCCACCAGAATGAGATAGACACGTAGTGTCTTCCGCAAAGTTGTAGTAAATGTTAATACGAGCAACTTTGCTGAACATCCCGAATTTCTATCTCTTATATATAACAAACTTAAGTCGTTTTATGTAAAAACCCCATTAAAATCTTATTTTTCATTCTAACTCTTTCCAATCAGTTTTCCCATTTTCCGTCTCTTCTACAAAGTTGTTAAACAAGCAAAATTACACGTTTTTGCTGAACATTGTAACATTCCATCTCACATACAACAAAAGTTATCTTTAAATTATACATATTTTTAGAGGTATTTCCACTTGTGATTACTCCCTTAATTGCAAAAAGTCGCAAATTTCTTCCCGATATGCTTAAAATCGCTTATTTCATTTTTATACTGACATTGAAAACTTTTGTCGACAAGAGTCTTCTTGAATGCAGTGTTAAAAATTTGTAAACCTATGAAAAATCATAATATTTGAATAACTTTTGTTTTATAAGAGATAGAAAATTACAATGTTCAGCAAAAACATGTAATTTTGCTGGTTTGACAACTTTGTAGAAGAGACAGAAAATGTGAAAAATCATTAGAGTTAGTTTAAGTTAAGAGAATGATTTTAAGAGGATTTCCACATAAACCGTGTTAAGTTTGTCGAAGCGTTTCTATTTGATTAAAACAGCAGAAACATCTGCTGCAGGTAATTTTTAGGACAAACGAGGAACTGACGCATTGATCACTGATATCGTTGGATCCCGTTGTATCAAAAGCCAAGAAGTCGAAGGAAGGTGCTTCCAGAAGATACTAAACTATTTTATTGAAAGTGTGAAAACGATGACAAAGATAACAACGAATACAAATCCTGTTGAATTTAGAAACAACTTTTCCTTTGGTATTACAAACTTTGCATTTCACTTTAAAACTAATGCGGCTAAGGTTCATCTAGTTTCTATATTATTGATATAACAAACTTAACATGGTTTATAAGGAAATCCCCTTAAAATCATTCTTTTAACTTAAACTAACTCTAATGATTTTTCATATTTGCCGTCTCTTCTACAAAGTTGTCAAACCAGCAAAATTACATGTTTTTGCTGAACATTGTAACTTTCTATCTCTTATAAAACAAAAGTTATTCAAATATTATGATTTTTCATAGGTTTACAAATTTTTAACACAGCATTCGAGAAGACTCTTGGTGACAAAAGTTTTCAATGTCAGTATAAAAATGAAATAAGCGATTTTAAGCATATCGTGAAGAAATTTGCGACTTTTTGCAATTAAGGCAGTAATCACAAGTGGAAATACCTCTAAGAATTTGTATAATTTAAAGATAACTTTTGTTGTATGTGAGATTGAATGTTACAATGCTCAGCAAAAGCATGTAATTTTGCTTGTTTAACAACTTTGTAGAAAAGACGGAAAATGGGAAAATTCATTGGAAAGAGTTAGAATGAAAAATAAGATTTTAATGGGGTTTTTACATAAAACGACTTAAGTTTGTTATATATAAGAGATAGAAACTCGGGATGTTCAGCAAAGTTGCTCGTATTAACATTTACTACAACTTTGCGGAAGACACTACGTGTCTATCTCATTCTGGTGGAAGAATAATTATCTCAACTCACTTTTAGGGGGATTAATTATTAAACTGTTTTTATCGAAAGATGCGCTCCTAAATATGTTGAAACTTCTGTGAACAAACCCTATATCCAAAATCAACACTTTTCGAGTTTTTGAATTTCGATCGTGAAAATGACGAAATAAAACACTGTGGAATGGAATGAATTTCTGAGGGATTTTGTCGCTGTGATTCGCCACTTCAACAAATGAGCCATTTGTTTCGGTTTTAGCATCAACGCATCCAGTTTTCGTGGTTGTTTGATAAGATATTTTAATGACTGACAATGATCCAAATAGTAATTATATTTTCATGTAGGGGTCTGTTCACAAATTACGTAACGCAAAAATCCGAGTTTTGACCCCTCCCTCCCCCTCGTAACAAAAAGTAACATTTTTGGTACCCCCTCCCTCCCCCATGTAACGCGTTACTGTGAAAATTTTAAAGGCAGATTTTTTTCCCTTCTCTGAAGCGTTTGGGTTTTGGAATTTTTTGAACACTGTTAGAAAAAGGGACGGCACATAATTGAAAATCAAGGGTATCAAGAATGCAGCTAGTAGAAATTAAAATAGAATTGCGATCATAACCATTTACATAGTTTTGCGAAACTGTGGTGTCGAGAAATACAATATTCGCTTGATTTTTTTACGCATATTGGTCCCGCTATGTCAGCATGCTTGGTTTCGATAATGACTAATATTCGTTAACGATAAACAGCAATTACTTTAATCAGTGATTAAAAAAGACATTCAAATAAATTTTTATTCGTGTTATGCGTAACATTTAATAGTACCCACCCCTCCCCACCTTTTAGTGTAACAAAGTATAACGCAAGTTGGACCTCTCCTCCCCCAGAAGCGTTACGTAATTTGTGAACAGACCCTAGACCATACAAACAAATGAAATATAAATAAATAAATAAATAAATGGCAGTTAGTATTGATTCTTTTAGATTGCAAAAGTATATTTGTTTCAATAGAATACCTAATTTTACATTAGCCATAGTTGGTATCATTGTTATTTAAATTTCATTCTCAGACACATTCCTTCACACTTATGTTGGAATAGTACGCAATTCAAACGACTCCCCCTAAAGGCAATTCATATTGTGAATTCACGTTTAGGTAGCCGATAAAGTTCACAGAAGCTCCGTTAGGTGGCTGCTGAGATGAAGTTTCATCCATGAAGTGTGTATTTTCCTGGCTTTTCCGACGCGTGCAGGAAAATCAGATTCATACTTGGAAGGGTGGCAGAAAAATCTATGCATATAGATTGGTTATTACGATTGCTTGAATATTTCTATTTCGCTCGTTCTAACACGATTTGGGAAGGAAATTCAACAAGGATAATTCTCGAGAATTCACCAAATTCAGATGAGTTGGGGCTTTTTTCATCATCATGAGGCACGAGAGAGAAATCAGAAAACTCCTTTGAAAAATCTGATGGTTGCTCATCTGTATTTAACTACCTGCAAAAAAAGGCATCGTACCATTTTTACACGTTATTTCTGCCGGAGTATTCGATATCGTTTCTCCTGCTCTTCGCAAAATCGTTAGTTAAATAGGGGAGATTTGAGGGAAATGAACCAACAGGTCCAACAGGTCCAACAGGGCATATATCTGGTGGAAAAGATAAAAAAATAAGTTGAGACTACTATACACAAGTACATAACAACTTATATATTTATAATTAATGACAAGTGAGCGTTTGATATTATTTCCAGTGGGTTTTGCTCCCAATAATTCTACAATAACTATATATATAGTTTTATGCAGATATGATGACAGCCTTGTAGTAAATCAAACCGAAAATAGATTTACTGCGTTTGGACTTCATCTCATGGCTCTCATGTTCATTCCATCAAAACTAAAACAAGAAATAGAAAGAAGTTTGATTTGCTTTTATTTTCATTCATTTTTTCAGCACACGTGTTAGCAAGAAACATAGAGAGGGGCGAGATTAGCGCTGTATTTCATTTCGCGATGAGTTGTATATATGTTCAGAGAGATGTAAATGACAACTATATCATTTATTTTCAGAGTTACTGTGTTGCAATTTGATGCGCATTTTTAAATTAAAAAAAAACTCAAAATAAATCACCTAGCGGTGGTGATTTTTTTTTCTTTATTTGCGTGATTTTTCACGTAGAAATGTCCATCACTTCTAGCGGTAATGATGTCTTTCTCGCATTTTAAGGCTCAAGACTCCATCACAATGTTTTGAAAATTAATGACTGTATCGCGTGCTTGTAATAGGTGAACTATACCGGTTTTGGCCATGTTCCTAATTTGGCCAATTTTGCGAATAACTCCAAAAATGAAACAATTCGCAAGGGTTTTATTAGTTCCAACAAGAGATATATCCCTCACGCTTCAACGCTGCTTTCAACTGATCGATTATTTTGGAAAAATATGTATTTTTCAGGGTTGGCCATATTAGGCACTAAGTTGGCCAAAACCGGTGCACTTCCTCTAGTGAGGCAATTGGTACACTCACGCAAATTGGCTATCGAATATCATAATTCTGCCTTTTGGAAATTTGCAATAAGTTTTGGATTTAAAATTCAAAAGGACTCATTATGAAATAAATTTTCATGGTCAATACAAAACATAACATTTTCTTAAGGCACATTTATGAAATTACAATGAAGTATTATAAACGCTGTACGCTACACATGAATTAATCCATAGCCCTACCTTATGAATCGCAGAAGTAGTATTTGGTAGGTCATAACCACGCCTTATGAATTTCGTATTTCCTTAAGAAGCATCTTAATTAATTCATAATGCAGATTTATTAATTTATCATTGCATTTTGCGATATATTTAACGATTCATGTAGACAGTTCTTGGCTTTCAGTCTGAATAAGGATCATAAACGGATATCCGTTCTAAACCTAACGTTTCGGTCACATTTATTGTGCCTTTTTCAAAGGATCTACAAATATAAAAGGTGTATAGAACATAAAACATAAAACATTAAAACATCTACAATCTCTTACAGAAAACACTCCGTTCACTCGTTTGACTAATGCCCTCAGCATGATCATTTGTCAAATATCACCGCTATAACAAAATACACATTTACTAAGGTATCAGCATGTAGGGAAGGTATTCCTCAACTCACGTGTTGCCAATTCGCATGCGTTGGCGGTATTTTAGAGTTCAAATTGTATTGATTTGATTACCTCCTACACTTCTTCTGCAACGTCACTTGTGCGCCAAATACTTCGTTTCTGTGTGTTTTGTTATGACGGTGCATACTATTGTGCGTCTATATATGTGTTGCCCTACGTGTTGTGTGCTGTATCGTTTTGATTGTATGCAATACACCGGCATACGTGCCGTTGAGATTGTCAGTGTCAGTGCGCTTGTTAACAGTATGTTGAGTGTTTAGGATGTGACATGACTCTAATATTGCTAAATTTTGTTTTTTGTTGGTTGAATCTAATACTTGCACATTTTCTAATAGAAAATCATGGTTGTTCATAATGCTGTGATCGATTAATGCAGTTTTTTCCCTCAATCTCGCCATTTCATAGTCCGTCTCGTCCTTCCCTTCTTCTCGCAGCTCTCGTAATTTGTTGATCGTTGATCGATGACCCGATATTCGATCCTTTAGTCGGCATGATGTCATACCTACATAGCTTGATTCACAGTCCCCGCATGGTATTTTGTATATCACGTAGGTGATTCTTTTAATTGTATCCTCATCGACGTTTGTGGAGAATGTTGAGACACGTCGACACGTCGTTCTCCACAAACGTCGATGAGGATACAATTAAAAGAATCATCTACACACAATTGAGACAGAATGATTACCCAAAATCGTTAATCAATCGTCTTATCAATAGACAACGTGAACATCCATCCACTCAGGGATCGCATAAAACTGTAGAACGGGAAAATGAAAAGCAGTACCGCTCGATGGTCAACATTGGAGCTCTCACCACTAAGATCCAGGAAACATTAAAAACGGATTATCCGGAAGTGGTAATTTGCCCAAAACAACGGAGAACAGTAAAATCAATCATACCAGGAGTGAAGGATAAATTGGAGATCAACCAACGATCGAACGTGATATACAAAATACCATGCGGGGACTGTGAATCAAGCTATGTAGGTATGACATCATGCCGACTAAAGGATCGAATATCGGGTCATCGATCAACGATCAACAAATTACGAGAGCTGCGAGAAGAAGGGAAGGACGAGACGGACTATGAAATGGCGAGATTGAGGGAAAAAACTGCATTAATCGATCACAGCATTATGAACAACCATGATTTTCTATTAGAAAATGTGCAAGTATTAGATTCAACCAACAAAAAACAAAATTTAGCAATATTAGAGTCATGTCACATCCTAAACACTCAACATACTGTTAACAAGCGCACTGACACTGACAATCTCAACGGCACGTATGCCGGTGTATTGCATACAATCAAAACGATACAGCACACAACACGTAGGGCAACACATATATAGACGCACAATAGTATGCACCGTCATAACAAAACACACAGAAACGAAGTATTTGGCGCACAAGTGACGTTGCAGAAGAAGTGTAGGAGGTAATCAAATCAATATAATTTGAACTCTAAAATACCGCCAACGCATGCGAATTGGCAACACGTGAGTTGAGGAATACCTTCCCTACATGCTGATACCTTAGTAAATGTGTATTTTGTTATAGCGGTGATATTTGACAAATGATCATGCTGAGGGCATTAGTCAAACGAGTGAACGGAGTGTTTTCTGTAAGAGATTGTAGATGTTTTAATGTTTTATGTTTTATGTTCTATACACCTTTTATATTTGTAGATCCTTTGAAAAAGGCACAATAAATGTGACCGAAACGTTAGGTTTAGAACGGATATCCGTTTATGATCCTTATTCAGACTGAAAGCCAAGAACTGTCTACATAACCTCAATCACAGTCGACTCCTTAAACAAATTTAACGATTCATAATGCTGCATTATGAATTCCTTTTTCGTATTGAAAATTTTCTTGAGTTTATAAACATGCGTGATTAATGTCATATGGTAATCAAAATTTTGTGTTAATTCATATATTTATGCATACATGACATGTGATTTCATATTCGCGTTTCGGTTGTATTCGAGGGGGTATGAAAAAATGGACAATGTAGAACGCGATTCAAAATATCTTTGAATCTAAAAAAAAGGTAATTATTTTATTCTAATTAAACCCGTTCCTTTTCACATATTGGGTCAATTATTATTTTACCGTTGAACACTACATTGTTCACCGTCGACACTTGAGAACACTTCAGCTTCAACTTAATATTTTCTTCACACCCCCTCGAATTCGACCGGCACGACTTGAAAACTTTGCAATAAGTGAGAACCAGGGTTGCCAATTTTTTTTTAACTTTATTGGAGTGATAGGGTTGCCAAATGAAAATCTGTATTTTTAAACAAAAAAATCTTTTCATCTGTATTTCGTACTCCAAAAACCTGTATCGATATCTGTGTCGAATTGTTATTGCCAATTCCAGCTGTCGATGGATTTTTGGGAAAATCATAGATCGCACTTTGAGCAGTGATGTCAAATGCTTTAGATTATTTATTATTATTTTTAAGTTCATCTAAATGTATGAAACTTGAATAAAAAATCTGTGTTGAACCACTATTGCAATCATCCGAATAAGTTTCCGCAAAGAGTGCAAATTATAACTGACTCGAAAGTCGCGGAAAGATTAACTTTTACTACAAATCATTATTATTTAACTATAGAGTCTGATCAAACTAAATATTCTGGCAACCGTGCTGAGTCCACGTGTTCATTCGAAAACATAAACAACTTTCGTTGGCGCCAACCCGATTCACCCGATTCATCAGCCCGCCAACCGGGAGAACAAAGGATTTTGACATCTCGCACTTATGATTATGTCGCACTTCTAAAGTGCGGAGTCCAACGAGGTGGGAAGTGCGCAATATTACCGCCATTTTTCTACGTCTATCAATCAATTGAAAAAATCAGATAAAATGTTGTATTATGGCGCTTTTATCAACATTACATTCACCTGTAAAATGTAACTATGTGTTACTAACTTTCGGAAAGAAAATCATAACCATCAAACAAATATTACTGAAAGTCACAAGTTACATAAAAAGATGTTAAGATTACCGTTAAGAGATATTAACCCTTATCCTCTGAACGTACGATTCACCATTTTATATAATCACTAAAAAAATCATAACTTCCGCATTTCTCAACCGATTATGACAATCAACCCCTCAAAACAATCGCTCAGATCTCTAGTTTCTGGAAATGAGATAATATTTTGGGTTGGCCACTTGGTTCCTGAAATATTCCGGGGTGTACTGGGGTAGGTTTTCTGGCACCCGTGGGAACACTTATTTAGCACTTCTATAAGTCAACGTGCGACATGTAAAACTCCATGATTTTGCACAACAAGATCGGTGGAACACATTTTGGGAGTTTTTTGACAAGCTGGACATGTTCCGGAATCTTCCGGAGTCCTGGCCCACCGGGGAAAATGGCCATTTTCTATCAGTTATAAAACCTGGCTTGCGACATATCAAACTTCATGATTTTGCAAAACAAGATCGGTGGAACTCATTTTGGGAGTTTTTTGACAAGCTGGACATGTTCCGGAATCTTCCGGAGTCCTGGTACACCGGGGAAAATGGCCAATTTCTATCAGTTATAAAACCTGGCTTGCGACATATCAAACTTCATGATTTTGCAAAACAAGATCGGTGGAGCTCATTTTGGGGATTTTTTGACAAGCTGGACATGTTCCGGAATCTTCCGGAGTCCTGGCCCACCGGGGAAAATGGCCAATTTCTATCAGTTATAAAACCTGGCTTGCGACATATCAAACTTCATGATTTTGCAAAAAAAGATCGGTGGAACTCATTTTGGGAGTTTTTTGACAAGCTGGACATGTTCCGGAATCTTCCGGAGTCCTGATACACCAGGGAAAATGGCCAAATTCTATCAGTTATAAAACCTGGCTTGCGACATATCAAACTTCATGATTTTGCAAAACAAGATCGGTGGAGCTCATTTTGGGGATTTTTTGACAAGCTGGACATGTTCCGGAATCTTCCGGAGTCCTGGTCCACTGAGGAAAATGGCCAATTTCTATCAGTTATAAAACCTGGCTTGCGACATATCAAACTTCATGATTTTGCAAAACAAGATCGGTGGAGCTCATTTTGGGGATTTTTGGACAAGCTGGACATGTTCCGGAATCTTCCGGAGTCCGACCCACCGGGGAAAATGGTAAATTTCTATCAGTTATAAAACCTGGCTTGCGACATATCAAACTTCATGATTTTGCAAAACAAGATCGGTGGAACTCATTTTGGGAGTTTTTTGACAAGCTGGACATGTTCCGGAATCTTCCGGAGTCCTGGTCCACTGAGGAAAATGGCCAATTTCTATCAGTTATAAAAGCTGGCTTGCGACATATCAAACTTCATGATTTTGCAAAACAAGATCGGTGGAGCTCATTTTGGGGATTTTTGGACAAGCTGGACATGTTCCGGAATCTTCCGGAGTCCGACCCACCGGGGAAAATGGTAAATTTCTATCAGTTATAAAACCTGGCTTGCGACATATCAAACTTCATGATTTTGCAAAACAAGATCGGTGGAGCTCATTTTGGGGATTTTTTGACAAGCTGGACATGTTCCGGAATCTTCCGGAGTCCTGGCCCACCGGGGAAAATGGCCAATTTCTATCAGTTATAAAACCTGGCTTGCGACATATCAAACTTCATGATTTTGCAAAACAAGATCGGTGGAACTCATTTTGGGAGTTTTTTGACAAGCTGGACATGTTCCGGAATCTTCCGGAGTCCTGATACACCAGGGAAAATGGCCAAATTCTATCAGTTATAAAACCTGGCTTGCGACATATCAAACTTCATGATTTTGCAAAACAAGATCGGTGGAGCTCATTTTGGGGATTTTTTGACAAGCTGGACATGTTCCGGAATCTTCCGGAGTCCTGGTCCACTGAGGAAAATGGCCAATTTCTATCAGTTATAAAACCTGGCTTGCGACATATCAAACTTCATGATTTTGCAAAACAAGATCGGTGGAGCTCATTTTGGGGATTTTTGGACAAGCTGGACATGTTCCGGAATCTTCCGGAGTCCGACCCACCGGGGAAAATGGTAAATTTCTACCTGGCTTGCGACATATCAAACTTCATGATTTTGCAAAACAAGATCGGTGGAACTCATTTTGGGAGTTTTTTGACAAGCTGGACATGTTCCGGAATCTTCCGGAGTCCTGGTACACCGGGGAAAATGGCCAAATTCTAGGCGCGTGCAAAGGCGCGTGAACGAGTGGTGATCGATCAATGAAAGAATGTGCAGGTTGAGGATCAAAGGCCGGTTCTTCAACTTCAGCATAATCAACGTCCATAGCCCTCACTCCGGAAGCACTGATGATGATAAGGACGTATTCGCAGCTGGACGCGCAGCTGGAACGTGAGTACGACAGCTGCCCAAGCCGCGACGTCAAAATCATCATAGGAGATTTTAACGCTCAGGTTGGGCAAGAGGAGGAGTTTAGACCGACTATTGGGAAGCGCTCACCAGCTGACGAACGGAAACGGCCTACGACTAATTGATTTCGCCGCTTCCAAGAATATGGCCATTCGCAGCACCTACTTCCAACACAGCCTCCCGTATCGGTACACCTGGGGATCACCACTGCAGACAGAATAACAAATCAACCACGTTCTGATTGATGGATGGCACTTCTCCGATATTATCGACGTCAGGACATATCGTGGCGCTGACATCGACACTGACTACTGTGTCTGGTGATGGTGAAACTGCGCCCAAAACTATCCGTCATCAACAATGTTCGGTACCGACTACCGCCGCGGTACGACCTAGAGCGACTGAAGCAACCTGATGTCGCCACTGCATACGCGTAGCATCTCGAGGCAGCGTTGCCGGAAGAGGGTGAGGTCGATGAGGCCCCTCTTGAAGACTGCTGGAATACAGTCAAAGCAGCCATTAACGACGCAGCGGAGAACAACGTCGGGCATATGGGACGAAGTCGACGGAACGATTGGTTCGACGAAGAGTGCAGACAGATTCTGGAGGAGAAGGACGCAGCGCGGGCGGTCGCGCTGCAGCAAGGTACCCGGCAGAACGTGGAACGTTATAGACGGGAGCGAAGACAGCAGACCCGCCTTCTTCGGGAGAAGAAACGCCGCCTGGAAGAAGCGGAGTGTGAGGAGATGGAACAGCTGTGCCGTTCTCAAGAAACACGCAAGTTCTATCGGAAGCTCAACGCATCCCGCAAAGGCTTTGTGCCGCGAGCCGAAATGTGTCAGGATAATGATGGGAGTATCTTGACGCATCTTTACTATACGGCAAATCCTTTAAAAATGCCGTGAATACCAGGTCCCAACGAATCATCTGTTCGTTGATTTCAAGGCGGCATACGACAGTATAGACCGCGTAGAGCTATGGGAGATTATGGACGAGAACAGCTTACCAGACTGATCAAAGCAACGATGGATGGTGTGCAAAACTGTGTGAACATTTCGGGCGAACACTCCACTTTTGTGCCTGTTATTCAACATTGTGCTAGAAGGTGTCATGCGAAGAGCCGGGTGTAACCGGGGTACGATTTTCAACAGATCTAGTCAATTTATTTGTTTCGCGGATGCCATGGACATTGT
The DNA here is from genome assembly GCF_024139115.2 of Armigeres subalbatus. Classification (NCBI taxonomy): domain Eukaryota; kingdom Metazoa; phylum Arthropoda; class Insecta; order Diptera; family Culicidae; genus Armigeres; species Armigeres subalbatus. The sequence continues at coordinate 202,216,739 of NC_085141.1, read as the reverse complement.
CGGCCGAACATTTGCAAAGGTGGCAGAACTGTACGCCCGCCTGAAACGTGAAGCAACAAAAGTTGGACTGGTGGTGAATGCGTCAAAGACAAAGTACATGCTTGTGGGCGAAACCGAAAGCGACAGGGCCCTCGTGGGTAGCAGTGTAACGATAGACGGGGATACTATCGAGGTGGTCGAGGAATTCGTCTACCTCGGATCCTTGCTAACCGCTGATAAGAATGTTAGTCGTGAAATACGAAGGCGCATCATTTGTGGAAGTCGGGCCTATTACGGGCTCCAGAAGAAACTGTGGTCGAAAAAGATTCGCCAACGCACCAAATGTGTCATGTACAAGACGCTAATAAGACCGGTTGTCCTCTACGGACATAAAACATGGACAATGCTCGAGGAGGACTTGCAAGCACTCGGAGTATTCGAGAGACGGGTGCTTAGGACCATCTTTGGCGGTGTGCAAGAAGACAATGTGTGGCGGCGAAGAATTAACCACGAGCTCGCCAAACTCTACGGCGAACCCAGTATCCAGAAGGTAACTAAAGCCGGAAGGGTACGATGAGCAGGACATGTTGCAAGAATTCCGGACAGCAACCCTGCAAAGATGGTGTTCGCCAAGATGAATACACAGCTAGGTGTTTCAATCTGCTCAATTTATGGACGAGAAGAAAGCGGGGGTGAAAAATTAATTTTCGGTGCAAAACATAAACAAACCGGCTGGCTCTCCCATACTAAACTCCAAGATGGCTGAATCGTGAATTTGGTAGATTGGAACACCTAATGGTGTATTCATCTTGGTGTTCGCTTCCGATCCGGCAGGTACGAGACGGCGTGGAGCGCAGCGAGCGAGATGGGCAGACCAGGTGCAAAACGACTTGGCGAGCGTGGGACGTATTCGAGGATGTAGAGATGCGGCCTCGAACCGTGTATTGTGGCGTCAAATTGTTGATTCAGTGTTATCTGTTTAGATGTAGACTAAATAAATGAATGAATGAAATTCTGATGATTTTTTTTAAGTATTTGACGAGTCGCAGGATGTTCCGATGATATCAGCCACTTTTATACCCATCCTCAAACAGATTCTGTGGGTTAGATGTTTGTGACATGTCCTGCTTATTAGATTCACGAAAATTACTTTTATCATATTCGGTTTTGGAACTTATCAAGCACGAGTCGCAAACTTCATGGTTCAACAAAGCTAGATCAAATGAAGCATTTTCTGGAGACTGGCCATCTAGCGCTGAAACATGGACACTTTTAAATCCGTACTGAAACCTGGTATGCGACATGTCGAACTCCATGATTTGGCAAAACAAAGCCAAACTGAAAACATTCTGGGGAATCTGAAATGTTTTGGACATACTACGGGATATTCTGGCCACCTAAATACGTGGATATGGTCACATTTATATCCGTTGTGAATCAAAATATGCGATATTTCAAACTTCATTGTTTTCATTGACATGTCGCAAGCCAGGTTTTATAACTGATCGAAAATGGCCATTTTCCCCGGTGGACCAGGACTCCCAAATATTCCGGAACATGCCCAGCTTGTCCAAAAACACCCAAAATGAGTTCTACCAATCTTGTTTTGCAAAATCATGAAGTTTGATATGTCGCAAGCCAGGTTGTATAACTGATCCAAAATGGCCATTTTTCCCGGTGGACCTGGACTCCGGAAGATTCTGGAACACGTCCAGCTTGTCAAAAAAAAAACCCAAAATGAGTTCCACTGGTCTTGTTTTGCAAAATCATGAAGTTTGACATGTCGCAAGCAAACTTTTATAACTGATCGAAAATGGCCATTTTTCCCGGTGGACCAGGACTCCGTAAGATTCCGGAACATGTCCAGCTTGTCCAAAAATCCCCAAAATGAACTCCACCGATCTTGTTTTGCAAAATCATGAAGTTTGATATGTCGCAAGCCAAGTTTTATAACTGATCGAAATTGGCCATTTTCCCCGGTGGACCAGGACTCCGGAAGATTCCGGAACTTGTCCAGCTTGTCCAAAAGTCCCCAAAATGAGCTCCACCGATCTTGTTTTGCAAAATCATGAAGTTTGATATGTCGCAAGCCAGGTTTTATAACTGATCGAAATTGGCCATTTTCCCCGGTTGACCAGGACTCCGGAAGATTCCGGAACATGTCCAGCTTGTCCAAAAGTCCCCAAAATGAGCTCCATCGATCTTGTTTTACAAAATCATGAAGTTTGATATGTCGCACGTTGACTTAGAGCACCTCCACGGGAGTCCTCATCGCTATTCTTATTATAGCGCTCCATTCCGAGTGCTATTTTAGGATAGCACCCCATCTTCCCACCGGTGGTTTCTGTTTTAGGAATAGCGACTTTGTAAACATATTGAGTTCTCATCGGGCGTTGCTAAAAGTAGTCATCTTCTTCAATGGCTCTACATTCCAACTGGAATTAGGCTAGCTGCTTAACTTAGTTCTATAAGCATTTCCTCAGTTATTAATTGAAAGATTTTCGTGCCCGTCATTGCAAAAGTATGTATTTTGTGTGACAACTACACAACTGCAGGAATGCCTCCACAGTTTTTTCTCTGAAGGATGCCCCGGAAAAAAATTGTGACAACATCCGAAAGTAAAGAATTCCCCTAAAAAAACTAGCTTTCCAATTGAAATTATCAAAGATTGGGCAATTCCAATAAAAATATCCCGAAAGATTCTGGAAGAAATCCTAAAACTATTCTGGGAGAACTGCTGGGGAACTCCCGAAGAAATCTGCCAGGGATCCTACATGAATTTCAAAAACAAGTCATAATTGAATAAACGACAAAAAAGAGAAACTTGCGGAAGATTTTCTGGAGGAAGTAGTTGAAGATCATACTAAATAATTACTAAAGGAACATTCTGAGAGATTCCTGGAAGACCTTGCAAAATAAAAACAGTAGAATTTCCTTTAGCGAACAATCCATGAATAATTCGGGCTCTAGCGGGAGCCGGTGCGCATCGCTCCTTATTATAGCTCTATTACTTTAATTACTTCTTCGCGGAGTTGAACTGGGGCACTAGATAAAAAATGGATATTTCCCTTGCTATTTAATAACTAGGTATTTAATTCCATCGAAATTGTTCTGAAAACAGGAAAACAGATTTTCTGCAATTTTGATCGATACCAAAGTGACGTTTCACAAAATAGCAACCCTGTATGGAAATTTAGCAACCCGCAGTATGGGGCGCTAAATTTGGAAACTCACGGCTAATTTTGAGTTGCGTTCTTATTTTACATTCCCGTTTAGATACCTCCGGTGTAGAAGTGGGTCCCTATACAGGGCCCGGAAATAGCGATAGGGCCCCAGATGGGGACTCCCGTGGAGGTGCTCTTATAGAAGTGCTAAATAAGTGTTCCCACGGGTGCCAGAAAACCTACCCCAGTACACCCCGGAATATTTCCGGAACCAAGTGACCAACCCAAAATATTATCCCATTTCCAAAAACTAGAGATCTGAGCGATTGTTTTGAAGGGATTGTCATAATCGGTTGAGAAATGCGGAAGTTATGATTTTTTTAGTGGTTATATGAAATGGTGAATCGTACGTTCAGAGGATAAGGGTTAAGGAACTGTCAGACTGCGCAAGAAAAAAATGTAATCGCATTTATGAAACAATTAAAAAATATTTTAGATGTTATGCGGATCTGGTAAATACAAATTCAAAATATCTGTACATACAGATCGTGATTGAAAAAATCTGTATATCAGTATTACAGATTCTTTGTTTAAAAACTAGTAAAAAGCTGTATAAATACAGATTAATCTGTATTTTTGGCAACCCTGAGAACATGATTCTCTTGACAGAAGCGCCTTCCTTCCGATTAGGATAACCAGAGTCTATTATATAGAGTTGCGCAAAGAGGATCTTCTTACACTTATTCTGAACGATCTTCTTGTTATTCTGTTTGCAACTTTCATTTTTGTTCAACCCTTAAAGTGACTTCACAGGAGTGTTCACTGCTAAAGCTTTTTTATTCAATAACCAAGTCACCCACAGAGTGCAAACACGTGAGTTTCTTGTTGCTACTTTATTGGGGGGTGTATTGAAGTTTTTTTGAAGCTGTTTCTAGAACAAATCTAATACATTTCAATTCATGCGTTTTAATTCGCCATAATAATCATTAGGCGATAACAATACTTCCGCCTTACCAACAAGCATTTGTTTACTTTGCTCGATAGGTAGACGGTTTGACAGTTCAATAGGTAGATTTGGCTTCACTCTTTGCGTAACTCTATATATAATAGACTCTGAGGGTAACTAAAATGAGCATGATGTCTTCCATAAAATGCCTTATGATTTCCTTCAGCTTCTCATCAGCTTGAACAAAATATCAAAAGGCGTCTCATGAAATTCAATCCATGCAACAAATAAACAACATACGTCCGCTAATGAAATCTTAAGAGCTGAAGATGGAAATCATAACAGGCTTATTTTTTTTAGAGTGGCGGAGTGGCCTGTGCTGCACATAAAAGTCTTCTCCATTCAGCTCGGTCCATGGCTGCACTTCGCCAACCACGCAGTCTGCGGAGGGTCCGCAAATCGTCCTCCACCTGATCGATCCACCTTGCCCGCTGTGCACCTCGCCTTCTTGTTCCCGTCGGATCGTTGTCGAGAACCATTTTCACCGGATTACTGTCCGACATTCTGGCTACATGCACGGCCCACCGCAGTCTTCCGATTTTCGCGGTGTGAACGATGGATGGTTCTCCCAACAGCTGATGCAACTCGTGGTTCATTCGCCTCCTCCACGTACCGTCCGCCATCTGCACCCCACCATAGATGGTACGCAACACTTTCCTTTCAAAAACTCCCAGTGCGCTTTGGTCCTCCACGAGCATCGTCCAGGTCTCGTGTCCGTAGAGAACTACCAGTCTTATAAGCGTTTTGTAGATAGTCAGTTTGGTACGGCGGCGAACTCTATTCGATCGGAGCGTCTTGCGGAGTCCAAAGTACGTACGATTTCCAGTCACTATGCGCCTCCGAATTTCTCTGCTGGTATCGTTATCGGCGGTCACCAGTGAGCCCAAGTACACGAATTCTTCAACCACCTCGATTTTGTCACCACCGATAGAAACTCGTGGTGGGTGGCTTACATTGACCTCTCTTGAGCCTCTTCCTATCATGTACTTCGTCTTCGACGTGTTGATGACTAGTCTACTCCGTTTATCTTCGCTTTTCAGTCTGATGTAGGCTTCCTCCATCCTCTCAAAGTTACGTGCCATGATATCAATGTCGTCGGCGAAACCAAATAACTGGACGGACTTCGTGAAAATCGTACCACTCGTGTCAATCCCTGCCCTTCGTATTACTCCCTCCAAAGCGATATTGAATAGCAGACACGAAAGACCATCACCTTGCCGTAACCCTCTACGCGTTTCGAAGGGATTGGAGAATGCCCCTGAAACTCGAACTACGCACATCACCCGATCCATCGTCGCCTTGATCAACAGTATCAGTTTATCCGGAAATCCGTTTTCGTGCATTAGCTGCCATAGCTGGCCCCGATCGATTGTATCATATGCGGCTTTGAAGTCGATAAATAGATGATGTGTGGGCACGTTGCCCTTACGTGAACTGTTTAACTTCTTATAGAACTTTCGTGCGTTATTAGCGCGGTACAGTTTCTCCGTCTCTTCACGGTCTCGATCTTCCTGCTGGCGCTTTTTCCTCCGGAAGATCGAGTTTTTTCTGTTCCGCGCCCGTTTGTATCGTGCCTCGTTCGCCCTCGTGCGGTGTTGCAGCAATCTCGCCCATGCTGCATTCTTCTCCTCAACTAACTGCTCACATTCGCCGTCATACCAGTCGTTTCTCTGTTCCGGAGCCACCATGCCTAGTGCAGCGCACCGCGCACCGGAAGCACCTTCCAATGGCGGATCGAATATCTCTCCAGCCATCTTCAAGAGATGCTGCGCCTAGCTGCTCTTCCGTTGGGAGTGCCACTTCCAGCTGCTGCGCGTAGTCTTGGGCTATTATAGCCGCCCAATGCTTAGCAGCGGCGGACGACTCCGACGCCTGTTAATCACCGTCGAAAGTTTTGAGCGCAGACATACTGCAACGAGGTAGTGGTCTGATTCAATATTCGCACTGCGGTAAGTGCGCACGTTCGTGATGTCGGAGAAGAATTTGCCGTCGATTAGAACGTGGTCAATTTGGTTTTCCGTTACTTGATTAGGTGATTTGAGAGACTTATGTTTCAACTATTTTCCTCAATCTTGTGGATTCATCATTTTTGCCTTATGTATTTCGCATGTTCATTTGCCTGGGTGTACGGAAAAGTATAGCAGCGATAAATAAATTTTGGTTACAACTGGGGTGGGTGGATATGGGGTGTTAAAAGTATGCCAGCTGTATAGTAGGAACTTCAAACAGGCCGTACTAACCCTCTGCTCGGTGGTGGTAGAGGCGAAGTCGGAGTGGAAGTCCCTACTAGAGGCCAGTAAGGAGGCAGAACGGAAGATTCGCCTTCTTGCTGAGGAAAAGGAGTTGGCGATAAGTCAGGCGGCGAAGGTCAGTGAGGAGGCTGAATCAAAGATTCGTCGCCTCACTGATGAGAAGCGGTTGGCCGAGAGCCATACCGCAGAACTTCAAAAACGCATGGCCGTTAGCGGAGCAACTCCGAAGCTAAGTAAGGTCGTGCAGGCCGACCTGAATGAAGCTAAATCGAAACCAGTTCCTCCACCAAGGAAGGAAACTGTATCACGCCGGGAGAGGGTCGTGCAAATTGCCGATCCTAAGGAACAGAGGAAGTCAGTGCCTCCACCTAGGAGGGCAACTGAAGTTCGCCGGAACGATGAACAACCCTGGACTGTGGTTGTAAATCCCAAGAAGACGAAGCGACGAGCAAAAGAAGCCGCAGGCAAGGAGGCAGGTGGAACGCAGCTTACATCTGCTAAGAAGGGTAGAGCCTGTGTTGCAAAGGGTGCGCCTTCCAATGGCAACGGTAAGCGGAAAGACAGAGGCGAAGCGATCATTGTCAAGTCTGATGATAACAGCTATGCCGATGTCTTGAAGGCCATGAGGAGCGATGATAAGCTCACTGGCCTAGGAGGCGACGTCAACTGCATCCGTCGAACGCGGAAGGGCGAGATAATTCTCGTCCTAAAGCGGGATGCTGCTCAGAAGAGTGCTGAGTATAAAAAGTTGACAGAGGAGGTACTGGGTGATGGGGTTCAAGAGAGAGCCCTATGCCCAGTATCGGTCATCCAGTGCCGCGGCCTGGATGAAATAACCGAAGCTGCGGACCTGGTGGACGCGCTGAGAGATCAGTGCAACGTCCAACTCCAGGAATCCGAGATTCGGTTACGTAATAGCTTTGCTGGGATGCAGGTTGCCACATTCCAAGTGCCTCTGGCTGATACCAAGAAGGTACTAGATAAGGCTAAGCTGAAGGTGGGCTGGTCGGTATGCTCGTTGAGCATAATCCAGCCACCTCAGACCTGCTATAGGTGCCTCGGCTACGGTCATAAATCCTTTGACTGTCGGGGTCCCGATCGTAGTAAGCTATGCCGCAGGTGTGGAGGTGAAGGCCACAAAGCTCGCACCTGTCAGGCCGCACCGAGGTGTCTGATCTGTCCCCCTAATACAGACAATAGACACCTGGGGGCAGCAGGGACTTTGTCCAAGGGCTTGACGACCCCTCCCCATGGCCACTGCGAGTTAGACCGGGACCATCGTCCCTAACCCCTAATCCCAAGGCGTCAAGCGACCCGTGCCGAGGGGATGCATGGCCAGGGGGGGTGAAATAATAAGCTAGGCCTTTAACGGAGCCTGTGGGGTACCTGGGCACCCTCCACAGTAATTGTCCCTTACCGCGTCATGCTGGGCTCTGGCGTGGTGGACCTCTTTTCCCGAGCAACTCGTGGGACCAAAATGGAAAACCAAGTCAATTCTTCAATTAGTGGTAGTAGTGTAGGCGACAACCCCTTCGCAAGAGGTGGGTTGTTCAGGTCTCCGCCTAGGAGGCCAGAGGCAATAGTTGGCAGCTCAGTGCGCAGCGCCAGCGTGGGTCACTCAACCTTCCTCTCGGCTAAAAAACGCCGGTAGGGGTTATTGACGGCCCATGGCTTGTGGAGGCGATGAACCGCAAACGCGATGGGCTTTCGGCCTTCGAGGTGGCGACGGAACAGCTGGACGCCATCATCGACTTTGCGTCATCGAAGCATAATATCAGCAAGGACCTCAAGAGGAGCTTGCAGAAACTTCGAAAGTCGATGCTGGACGCCAAGCTGGAGAGGGCGGTCGGGACGGCCAAGTGTAAACCCGTGAAATCGGTGGAGTCGAGGTCTACCCAGACTGAGGCCCAAGAATTCGCGGACTCGGGCAAGGTCGAATCGACCGAAGGCGTGCCAGCGAAGACGGTGGTGCCAAAGTCTACCCAGACTGAGGCTCAAGTATTTGCGGGTACGTCGGGGGTGACTGCTCCAACGGAGCAGACACAAAAACGGGGGAGACAGTCTCCAGGGGATGAGCTCCCTGGGGGCCGCTCCAAAACGCGGAGGGTTACTACCCCGAACAAGGGTAGTGGGGCTGGGAAGCTTAACCCCGGTCAGGTACCTCCAAAACCGGGGGAGGAAGGACCTGGAAAGGTCCTTCCATTCAGGAAATACGGTGGTAAGGGGTTACGGCAGGCTGAAAGTTCTCAGCCGCACCAGACCAGGGAAATAGAGGGGGATGACGCCTCCTGGACCCTGGTCAAGAACAATAGGAAACTGAAGACGTCAAGGGCCGAAAAGAAGGCCCAGGCGAATGAGGGTAGCAAGAAGTCTAGGGTAGGCGCCAATCGCTCCAGGGGCGATGCCCTAGTCATCACGGCGGACGAGGCTAAGTACTCGGATGTTTTGAAGGCGATGAGGAGTGACGTCAAGCTCGGTGAACTCGGCGCCGACGTACGTCGAATAAGACGTACCCGGATGGGCGAGATGATACTCGAACTGAAGTGGGGCGTCTCGCAAAAGGGCGCCGCCTACAAGAAGTTGGCGGAGGAGGTCCTAGGCGAAACGGTCAATGTGAGGGCACTCACGACGGAGGTGAATCTAAGGGTTAAAGACCTGGACGAGATCACTGAAGTCGAAGAGCTCGTCACGGCACTGCGGCGACAGTGTGAAGTGGAGACGCCCACCGCAGCCGTTCGGCTACGGAAAGGTCTGGCAGGGACGCAGGTAGCATTGGTTCGGCTATCTGCAGCGGACGCCTCCAAGGTAGTTAAGTTAGGGAGCGTCAAGGTGGGATGGTCGGTATGCCCTGTGCGCATATACGAGCAACCCGAAGTTTGCTTCAAGTGCCTGGAACCGGGGCACAAGCAATGGGACTGCAAAGGCCCTGACAGAAGCAATCTCTGCCGACGCTGCGGATTGGAGGGACATAAGGCACAATGCTGCACGAACCCTCCCAATTGTTTGATTTGTTCCAGCAAAGCTGTGAACAGCAAGCACCCCATGGGGGTTCGATGTGCCCGGCGTTTAAGCGTGCTGCAAAATCAAAATGCAGGTAACGCAGCTGGCTTGCACGGCCTCGCCCGAGTGCTTGGTGTGCGCAGGTTTAGAGGAAACGGCGGAACACGTGTTGTTCGTGTGCTCGCGTTTTCGCGCAATGCGTGACCACATGCTTGCCACATGTGGTCTGGACACTACTCCGGACAACCTAGTTCGGAGGATGTGTAAAGATGAAGTTGGCTGGAACGCCGTTTTATCGACTATCGCCCAAATCGTCTCGGAGCTACACAGAAGGTGGCGCGTGGACTCAAGGATGGCTAGTTCAGGCGCAAATAAGAGGTGGTCCAAGGGATCGGAGTCGGCTTCATGGGTCATACCGGTGGTCATGCTCTGTGGTCGAACTCGATCCTTTTATCGAACAAGTGGCCGCGCGAAGAACAACATGGTATCGTCGCTTTCGCGGCGTCGGTCAACCGGGCGGGTTCCGAGCCCGAGGACGGAAAGGGGTCCTCGTCAAGGCTGGGGCAGGCGTAGGCCTCGCGTAGGCAAGTCCATCTGTGTGCTGGCGAATAGGCCCTATCGCAGAAAGGTCAATTTGGGGTGCACGCGGCATCATCATTCTTGATACCAGTCGTGCAGAGGGAAGCAGGCGCGAAGTCGACCCTTCCCACCTTCAGAGGACATAGGGCGTGGTAAGGCCATCTGGAAAGCCGGCAACACGCTGGCACGATACCATGGTGTTCTTCTAAAAAAGCGAGTTACGATGTTCGGTGCTGCAAGGACACGCAGCTAACCTCGAGCGTGCGTTGTGCACTGGCCCCCCTTTGAAGCATTACTTTCTGGTTGTACCGAAGGGACTATGGGCTTGGCGGCAATGGAAGCGGTTTAGCGGGTCGGGGATGTAGTCCTGCCTCCCTCGGTGATCCCTAACCCCGCACTTCCTGGTCAACCCAGGATGTCTGTTGAGCAGATTCCCCTTCCATTGTTTAGGAAGAAAAAAAAAGACAACAGACACCTCACCGGTGCACAGGCCTGTCCGGCCTCTAGAAGGGTCCAGACATGCAAGTAACACAGCTAAACTTAAACCACTGCGAGGCAGCGCAAGCGCTGCTACAACAGTCGGTTACTGAGTGTAAAGCTGATGTTGCCTTGCTGTCCGACCCATATCGCATCCCTGCTGGAAACGGCAGTTGGGTTGCTGACAAGTCCGGATCGGTGGCAATCTGGACTTGCGGGCGGTTCCACATTCAGGAGATAATATCATCTCCTAACGATGAGGGTTTCGTTTTAGCAAAGGTAAACGGAGTTTACTTTTGTAGCTGTTACTATCCTCCTAGGTGGAGTATAGGGCAGTATACTAGCGTAGTGGACACTCTTGCGGTCAAACTAACTGGTCTAAAACCGTTAGTAGTAGCAGGGGACTTCAACGCGTGGGCGGTGGACTGGGGATCCCGGTTCACCAACGCTAGAGGTCATATTCTGCTAGAGTCTCTAGCGGGACTTAATGTAGTCCTGCTGAATGAAGGCCAAGTGTCAACATTCAGAGGACCGAACGGTGAATCATGCATCGACGTGACCTTCTGCAGCACGGTATGGACGTTGAATCCGGATTGGAGAGTACATGAAGGGTATACAGCTAGTGACCATCAGGAACTTCGTTTTATGGCTATACCCCCACTAGATCTAGAGCTACGAGAAAGGTCAGAGGTGCTGACCAAGGATGGCGCACCTCACAGTTCGATCGAGAACTGCTGATTGAATCACTACAGTGGGAAGATCGTACCTTGAACCTTAATGGTGACGAGTTGACCGATGTCTTGACACGAGCTTGCGACATGGCTATGCCAAGGAAGTGTAAGCCATAAGGGAACCGCAAACCAGCGTACTGGTGGACTGACGCGATAGCTGAACTTCGTAGATCTTGCCTTAAAGCCAAAAGAAGACTACGACATGCAAGAAACGAGGTTGATCGACTTGATAGACGCCGGACATTCCAGACAGTAAGCAGAGCTCTAAACTACGAAATAAAGTGTAGTAAAAGAGCATGCTTTGAAAGGCTGTGCAGTATGGCAAACAACACTCCATGGGGGGATGCTTACAGGATAGTGATGGCTAAAACAAATAGCACACCTCCTGAGAGATCTCCGGAGATGTTAGCTAGGATCGTTGAAAGGATGTTCCCGAAGCATGATTTACCAGACTGGCCTGATAAACCGTATGGGTCGGTTGACGTGGTCCCATTAGTGACTATCGAAGAGCTTATCGAAACCGCAAGTATTCCGAACCTTTTACGCGGCTGTTCGGCCACATTGAAAGTTGACGTAAAGTCAATGTCAACTTCTCTTCACGAACAGCCTAGATAGCCGTGTGGTGTCGGCAGCTGGTTATCTGGCTAAGAATAACATTACGGATTGCCTGTTCCAGTGGTTAAAGTCCACCATACAGGTGACCCCTAATTTTCGGTGTGATGCGGCTTTATGCTTACCGTGCCTACGAATAAATGGTTAGGGGGGTCTAATAAGAACCTAACCGCAAACGGAGCCTGTGAAGCACCAGGGCCTCCTTCACAGTATTTTAGCCCTCGCTGCGCTAACCGGAGCTATGGTGTAGTTGCCTTTTTACTTCTCCGAGATAATCGGCTTCTCTTATTCAACCTCATCGTGAGGTTAAATAAGAGTGGGGTTATGAATATGTGTTTTACTTAGTTTTCAACAAATTTTCATCTATATGAATTCGCATTATGCGTTTTTTTACAGTGTACTCTGTGTCTCATCCTTGACGTTTGGCTTCGGCTACTCTTGTTCAATCTCAACGTGAGGTTAAATAAGAGTGGGGTTATGAATATGTGTTTTACTTAAATTAATGATTTCGTGTGTGTTACTTCTACGTGAAGTTAAACGATTTACAATGATATGGAAATGCTAATATCATCTTCCAAACTTGGTATATCTTCACTGGCAAAAGGAAGGTGGTTTGACTTGCTCATATGCCATCGCGTGCGGAAGGATTTTCTATCGACGAGTACTGTCTCCGAATTTCTAATATGACATCAGCATTTAGTCGAATAGGATTTTTATTGCACAGTTCTGTTTTCTCATTGCGTCCGTCTCGTCGCAACCAACTTAGCTGCCTCGGAGAGAACAAAGCAGAGAAAGGCACTGCTGCTGTACCGTCGACCAATAACAGATGAATTGATGGATTCCCCCACCAAGGGTAGTACACTAAATTAATGATTTCGTGTGTGTAACTTCTACGTGAAGTTAAACGATTTACAATGATATGGAAATGCTAATATCATCTTCCAAACTTGGACATACATGTTCATGATAGAATTAGAGGCGAAAGTATAGAATTGATAGTTCCGTTAGGATACGGCAGGCATGAAGAATGTTTTTTATAGAAGTCGATTTGAAAGCGAGCGGAGGGCAATATTTGTGATGGCACATATCACACGACCTTCCTTCTGCCAAGCTCCCGTATGAAGGGGGAGGGAAGAATATCAGTGTGGAAGCTGATATATCTTCACTGGCAAAAGGAAGGTGGTTTGACTTGCTAATATGCCATCGCGTGCGGAAGGATTTTCTATCGACGAGTACTGTCTCCGAATTTCTAATATGACATCAGCATTTAGTCGAATATGATTTTTATTGCACAGTTCTGTTTTCTCATTGCGTCCGTCTCGTCGCAACCAACTTAGCTGCCTCGGAGAGAACAAAGCAGAGAAAGGCACTGCTGCTGTACCGTCGACCAATAACAGCTGAATTGATGGATTCCCCCACCAAGGGTAGTACACTAAATTAATGATTTCGTGTGTGTTACTTCTACGTGAAGTTAAACGATTTACAATGATATGGAAATGCTAATATCATCTTCCAAACTTAGACCTTAATGTTCATGATAGAATTAGAGGCGAAAGTATAGAATTGATAGTTCCGTTAGGATACGGCAGGCATGAAGAATGTTTTTTATAGAAGTCGATTTGAAAGCGAGCGGAGGGCAATATTTGCGATGGCACATATCACACGACCTTCCTTCTGTCAAGCTCCCGTATGAAGGGGGAGGGAAGAATATCAGTGTGGAAGCTGATATATCTCCACTGGCTAGTAGAGATATATCAGCTTCCACTAGCCAGTGGAGATATATCAGCTTTCACACTGATATGTATTCTTCCCTCCCCCTTTATACGGGAGCTTGGCAGAAGGAAGGTCGTGTGATATGTGCCATCACAAATATTGCCCTCCGCTCGCTTTCAATTCGACTTCTATTAAAAACATTCTTCATGCCTGCCGTATCCTAACGGAACTATCAATTCTATACTTTCGCCTCTAATTCTATCATGAACATGTACGTCCAAGTTTGGAAGATGATATTAGCATTTCCATATCCTTGTTTTACTTAGTTTTCAACAAATTATCATCTATATGGATTCGCATTATACATTTTTCACAGTGTACTCTGTGTGTCGTCTTTGACGTTCGGCTTTGGCTACTCTTGTTCAATCTCAACGTGAGTGTGGGGTTATGAATATGTGTTTTACTTAGTTTTTCAACAAACTTCCACCTATAGAGTAGAGTGGGGCAAGAGTGCGCGTGGGGTAAGAGTACGTTTTCGATTTTTTGAGGTAATAAAAAAAGATAAACTAGCAGCACTGCATCAGTTTGACAGGTATTTTGGCCAACTATTATCATGTGTAATTGTAAACGATTTGAATAAACAACAAGGGAGATAAGGAGTTAGATAACTTTTTGGTCATTTTGCTAAAAATAATTGGATTTCCGCAACTAGTATTTCATTCCCATATATACGTTCAATCATGTGAACATTATACCATTTCGATAACCTATTGTATAGAGTATGTAACCTGCGAGTTACAATTAACCCGTTTTTTTTAGTCTTGTCGCCGAGTGTATTTTGGGTAGTCTGTGCGTCGCTTCAACTGGCTACCCATTATGCTTTTGTTTTTGTTTTAATGGCAACATGCACCACCACTGTGGATTTGTAAATATTTTAATTAGTTTGTTTTTTCAATTAAAATTTGTTTAGATTTTGTTGTTTAGCGTTTTAAATTGTTGCTTTTAAATTATAGTGTCCGTTAAGTTAGATTTTAAAATAAAGTTAGCGCCAGAGCTCCTCCCGTAGGCTAAAAAGCGACATCAACACAAGCAACATAACAGTCGAGCACGGTGGCAGGAGCGATGGCGATTATTTGTATCGATGACGGGAAGAAAAAAAGTTACGAGCCACGGCGAAGTGAAGACGCGTTTCGGTGGATCGGCCGGTTTTGTGTCCGCAAAAAGTGAATTGTGGTTTTTTGAGTTGCGTGCGTCGGCTGGATGGTCAATTCCCAGCATCGTCGGGAGTGGAAAATTAGGAGTTCCCCCGAAAGTGCCGTGGTTCGGGAACATTAAGTGCTGTGAAGGTGCAGTGCAAAAGGGTGTTGGATCGCCGCCATAGTGGGAAGCTAAACGCAAAGGAAATATCCCAAGAACACCCGCCGTCCTTACTGTGGGGGCTCAGCCAGTAGAGTTCCTCGCCCCCGCAGTTAACAGTCAAGAAGGACGAAGCCAGACAGTGCAAAGGGGCGTATTGTCTGGGGCAGAATTCTGTGGAATCTGCCGGGGCCTACTACGGCGAGTAGTCGGTTCGGTGTTGTACACCAGCGTCGCTAGGGGGATCCGATAAAGGAGCTTGCTCTTCCCCCTAGCTAAAAGTCAAGGACGGCTGCCGGAGGCAGTCCCTAAAGCCCGAAAGCAGGAAGAAGAGAAAGAAGAAGTCGAAAGTGTGAAGAAGAAGACGAAGAAGAATAGAGGAAGAAGGCGAAAGAAAAGGAAGAAAGAGGAGACCAGTTTGCCTGCTGCTGCTGTGCTGTCGTCGACGAAGGGGCCCCAACGAGAGCAGTGAGTCGACCAGTGCCGTAGCGAGGGGGAGCAAGAGGTCAGAATAGAATATAAGGTTTTTAATTTTGAAATATTTCCTCGTTTTGCTCATTTTGTCCATCCGAAATCCGAAGGTAAGTGGGAGTACCCTGCTCTAGGCCGCCCTGCCGGGGTGAATTGTATGAGGGGAAGCTCAGGGCTTTCAATTGGCGCCCAACGTAAATTTTACAGAAAATATCTACGATATTTTCTTCCTGAGCGAGGGGTACTTCCACCAAAATTCGGATTTTGGGTGGAATAAACACAGTGGTGGGGACTTTTTCCACAATCGCGTGACCGTTTATAAAATTTTATATTGTTTGTATTATATTTGTGTTCCTAAATCGGTTATTCGTCCCGTCTGTTGAACGATTTGGCACGAGTAGATTTGCAAAGTTCCAAGGGCGGGATCGCCAATTCTTTCGAGCGGTTTAGGGTGGCACGTGAAGCATTTTGGTGACCTAAAATCATTGGGAATCGTTAGTGAGTGAAAATAAGTACCTTACCGTATTCATACTTCATCGAACAGTTGGTCAAGTTTTGAAACCGTCCATATTTTAAAGATTTGTGTCCTCTTTCGTCAAAATGGTGCTCAACGTGTTGACGTTGGGAGAATTCAACGTCGCGTACTTCCACTTGCGAGCCGATCATCTCGAACAAGACGAGATCGACTTTGAGTTGAACTCCCGCAGTGTTGTCATCCCTCCCGAATCGGATCAATCATACACCAAAAGGCGTCGTCGTTTGCGTGGGCTGTTGGCCAGCGAGCTGCAGGCCTCTGATCCTGTGGTTCGCTCCTTCAAAGGTGATGTTGAAGTTGATTTGGGTATATGTCGTGGCAAGTTCGAGTCCATCAAGGAGGATTTGGGGTACAGGTGTCCGAATAAAGAGGTTTTTCGAAGCAGGTTGCTTCACTTGGGTGCTCGGCTCCAAATCGTAAAAAACTACGCCGTGGGAGAAGGCAATGAGGCATTTATTGATTTGTTGGACGATGTGGTAGCTCTCCACAGCTACCACTTCGCAAATAGTGCTCCGCCTCCTCTCACGGTCGTTGAAGAAGACACTGAGGATGATGAGGATTTGCAAACCCAATCTGCGGAAAGGAACGACAACATTCCGGTCCTGTATAGCAAACCCTCAACCGATGTTGTCGTAAATCAGGTGGCTGGGGAAGAAATTCTCGGTGTCTTATTTGAAATAAGGGCGGAAATTCAAAAGACGCAACAGCAGATTAAGGTCAACGAGTCCCGCAACTCAGCGAGAATAGATTCTCTAGAAGCTACGATGGAAAAACTCGGTACCGATCTAGCGTCTATCAGCACGATTGCTTCTGAACTCCAAAAAACGTATCGTGAAGTTCAAGCACTTCGCGATATGGTTTCTGAATTACAGGGCATGGTTAAAAAAAACATTCCTAACGTAAACTTCAATAGTTTGCCGGTGGATATAGAGGATATTCACTTTAGAGAGAGTCCTGATCTGCCGGATTTGCCTGAGATTCAACAGCCAACGTTAGAAGGGTTGGGTATTTCAGAAGACTTGCGGAGACGTCTTTCGATTCCCGCACAAGACTTACGAATGCCGAAACAACCAAAGCTGTCTGCTCCTGGTATGGCGGATTATTCCAAGATTTTTGAAAAGCCCCAGCCGGCGTATCAGCCGCAAAATATTTTCCAGCCTTCCATCCCAGGCTTTGCAGTTCCGCGTCAGGCGGAGAGTACCAGATCGGTAGAAATTACCGGTTACTATCGTCGGCCCCAACGGGTGGCCGATTGGAACATTAAAAAATATGCTGGGAATGATGAAGGCACAGGGCTGAACGAATTCTTGGAAACAGTCCACCATTACGCAGAATCAGAACAGATTGCCGAAGCAGAATTGTTCAACTCGGCAATGCATTTGTTCACTGGGAACGCGCTAGCTTGGTTTCAAGCTATGCGATCCCAGAAGCGGTTCTATAACTGGAACCATTTGGTGTGTGAGCTGAGGGCGAACTTTGTTCACCCGGAACTTGACGCCGCGCTAAAGATGAAGGCATCTCAGCGTCGCCAGTATCGGAATGAGACCTTCCAAGATTTCTATCTTGCGATGGAGAAGATCTTCCGTGCTATGTCCACACCACTGGGTCTTACTGACAAGCTTGACCTTCTTAAGCGGAACATGCGGACGGACTATAAACAAGTCCTCTTGTTCAAACCAGTGAACACATTGTCCGAGTTGATGCTCATCGGTAAAACAATAGATGCTTCAAAGACTCCCATTTACCAAAAAGTATTTGGGAGCTCTAAAGAAGTATCTGCTATTTCAAGTCAGCCTGTTTTCAATGGTTCTCCACAGAGCCAGCGGCAGCAGCAACAGAGTGCTAACGGAAAGGGGTACAAACCCAGGGTGTTCTATAAAAGAGATAGCCCTCCGGCCTCTCCCACACGAAACAAATCGCCACCATGTCGTTTTAACGACAATGGTGGTCAAATTCGAAGAGCTCTTCGTGAGAAAACTGGAACAAGTCCTAGAATCCCTACGTCGCAAGACGGTGCAATGTGCCTGAGTGCCCTCGTGGACAAACACCGGCCACAACTGGGAGTTTGTTACAACTGTGGGACAAAGGGCCACGATCACGAGAAGTGTTCGAAGCCCAAGCAAGTATTTTGCATCGTATGTGGATTCAAAGGATTTGACGCCACCAATTGCCCTTATTGCTTGCAAAATGAGATTAGGTCCAACTAAAAGTGTTGAATGGCCAATCCCTCTTCAATAATAATTTTCCCAAATCCCGAACTGTACCAATTCTTCGTAATACATCCTCATTTTCTCAATAAAAATTGCCCATTGGTACAACGGGACTGCTTTTTTTCAGCCGTTAGGCAATTTTCAGTTTTGATTAGGCATTTGATGGCTTGAACATTTTTCGACCACAAATGACCTGTAAATAAGACCCCAAGATTTTCCTGGGTCTGCAATACTCATCCAGCCAACGTGGAACTAAAGCATTATTTGTGCCTCGGATCCAATACATCGACTTCATGGGGTCGTTCACTTGGGAGCTTCCAAAGTACGATGGGTTCGAGGACACAAATCGCATTCATCTTCACGTTGGCAATCCTCTTCTTCCGTTTGGAGTGGAGTCCAACAGCAATCGGCTCCGGAAGCCTTGACAACATTTAAGGCAAGGCAAAATATGTTGCCACCTGCCGCTCCACAACACTCCTAGTGGGAGAAAAATAAATCCCATTTCGATGGGAACACCACAAAATATATTTTATTCGGGAACTTGTACCCCAAAAACTCAAATATTCCGCGGTGGAAGGCACTAAAAACACTGCTGCTTTTTAAAGCATTAAAACATTTTCCGTCGGGGTTAAAAATCTGCCCCTTACTACATACGCCGCAGTAGTCACTTTCTAGCTGTTAGCAAGGCAAGGCAAGAAAACACATACACAATCCTTTCGACGGGATGAACACACATAAAACCCCACTTCGTCGGGGTAAAATCACCTCGAAAACCCCTCTTTGAGGGGATAACACTTTTAAAAACACTTCCTTCCACCGTGGAAGGCCTTAAACACTTGCCCGATGATGGTCTCTATCCGCAGAAACCACCAGAATCCGCGATAAACGAATGATTATTACAATCACAGTCGCAACGATCGCGACGGGTCGGCTGGATTGTTTATGTTTACATTTACCAATCGCTTCAGCATCATTCGCATTCGGCGATGTCATCAAAACAATCATCTGTTGTTTTCTCACTTCTGTGAGTGTGCGAAGTGCGTTCAATGATTGTTTCGATCCATTCGGGTTGGTCATTTATGTTGCGCAAAAACACTAAGAAAAATCTTCCAGTTATATTCCAGCGCAATGATGGCAACATGTTAAATGTTTTCTAATTTATTTATTTTTTATTTTTTTTTACTTCGTCGTTACTTGTCCATTAGTATTAGGGAAATTCTGTTGATTCCTTTTGGAATCAATACGCAATTGACTAGTTGTCCCGTCAGGTCTAGCTCAATTGTTCTCATAATTGGGAACAGTTGATGCGAAAAGGCCATAAGTCTTGCGTCCCTATTGTCCGTTTATTTTGGTATTTTGTGTGGTTACGAATGATATGCGTGAATGAATGAGTGTAACTGAAAGAGAATGTGTGAATGTAAAGTATGAGTGTGTTGTGAAATGGCGGGGTTCGTTCAAATGTCTAGTGTGATCGTGTGCAAGTGTACGGCCAGTGAGTGAGATGAGAGTGATACACTTTGAATGAATGTGGATGGAATCAGAACCCCAGCTGTTTAAGGAAGTATGAATACCGTGAGGACAGGAATACTGGACAGTCGCAAAAAAAAGTGAAATGATGGAAAATTTATAATGCCGCGACAACCGTTCCGCTGCTATGTTAAACAATCCTTGACCGGAGGCTAGCAGAGTTTTAGGAATCCAGGATGGATCACGTGTCGAGAAAACTAATCGGGGAAGATCTTAGCTCTTTTATTGCTACTCGAAAGTGTCAATGGTGGACTGATGTCGCCCAAGGGCGAGTCCCAGTCCTGGTCAGCAGACTATATCGGAAGAGACGATGTACCGATTTAAGATGTCTTTGTTCGGTGTATACCTAATTGTGAAATTGTAATATATTTTGTTCAAAATTGTGGAAGCTGTCTTTTTTCGGTAGGTTAGGCAGATTTCTTATTTTTCTTGTTTATTTTCCCCATATTTTTATTTATTCTATTTTAATTCGTTATTTATCATCAATGTTATCGGTGTTAGGTGTTAGAGTTAGTAAAAAAATGTTGCCATTTTTTTCTCCTCGGTGTGGGCGAGATTGTAACCTGCGAGTTACAATTAACCCGTTTTTTTTAGTCTTGTCGCCGAGTGTATTTTGGGTAGTCTGTGCGTCGCTTCAACTGGCTACCCATTATGCTTTTGTTTTTGTTTTAATGGCAACATGCACCACCACTGTGGATTTGTAAATATTTTAATTAGTTTGTTTTTTCAATTAAAATTTGTTTAGATTTTGTTGTTTAGCGTTTTAAATTGTTGCTTTTAAATTATAGTGTCCGTTAAGTTAGATTTTAAAATAAAGTTAGCGCCAGAGCTCCTCCGTAGGCTAAAAGCGACATCAACACAAGCAACATAACAGTCGAGCACGGTGGCAGGAGCGATGGCGATTATTTGTATCGATGACGGGAAGAAAAAAGTTACGAGCCACGGCGAAGTGAAGACGCGTTTCGGTGGATCGGCCGGTTTTGTGTCCGCAAAAAGTGAATTGTGGTTTTTTGAGTTGCGTGCGTCGGCTGGATGGTCAATTCCCAGCATCGTCGGGAGTGGAAAATTAGGAGTTCCCCCGAAAGTGCCGTGGTTCGGGAACATTAAGTGCTGTGAAGGTGCAGTGCAAAAGGGTGTTGGATCGCCGCCATAGTGGGAAGCTAAACGCAAAGGAAATTTCGCTTCCCGGCGGTCTAGCAAAAGATCCCAAGAACACCCGCCGTCCTTACTGTGGGGGCTCAGCCAGTAGAGTTCCTCGCCCCCGCAGTTAACAGTCAAGAAGGACGAAGCCAGACAGTGCAAAGGGGCGTATTGTCTGGGGCAGAATTCTGTGGAATCTGCCGGGGCCTACTACGGCGAGTAGTCGGTTCGGTGTTGTACACCAGCGTCGCTAGGGGGGATCCGATAAAGGAGCTTGCTCTTCCCCCTAGCTAAAAGTCAAGGACGGCTGCCGGAGGCAGTCCCTAAAGCCCGAAAGCAGGAAGAAGAGAAAGAAGAAGTCGAAAGTGTGAAGAAGAAGACGAAGAAGAATAGAGGAAGAAGGCGAAAGAAAAGGAAGAAAGAGGAGACCAGTTTGCCTGCTGCTGCTGTGCTGTCGTCGACGAAGGGGCCCCAACGAGAGCAGTGAGTCGACCAGTGCCGTAGCGAGGGGGAGCAAGAGGTCAGAATAGAATATAAGGTTTTTTAATTTTGAAATATTTCCTCGTTTTGCTCATTTGGTCCATCCGAAATCCGAAGGTAAGTGGGAGTACCCTGCTCTAGGCCGCCCTGCCGGGGTGAATTGTATGAGGGGAAGCTCAGGGCTTTCAAGTACTTTATGGTACAGAACACCAATCCGGTTGGTTTTCCAAGAAGTCAAAACCATTACTTGAATAATTTTTGGGACTGTGGGGTAAAAGCACGCAGGAACCGGTGGGGCAAGAGTACGCATATGAATCTTCAAGTTATGATGTCAAACCCGTATCTCCGGGCGAAATAAGACTTCTTCCAAAGCGTAAAGATCCACAACTAAGAGAAAAGGGACAGAATTTGAAATTATCACAAGTTTTTAGATAAGTTGAAGTAATTCGGTGTTAGAAAGGACTTAGCGAACAAAGCACTGAAGCGAAATAATGAAATTGTATTAGGACTTGTTGTACACCTAATCATAGTACGAAAACACAATTTCATCTAAATGATAATTTCATTTAATCAAAAGAAACATTTATAAATTATGCAACGTTTAGCTGGGAGGGGTTGCGAGATGTGTGACGATCCATATAATTTTTAGAGGATTCATACAAATAGTGTAAGATGAGGGGGGGGAAGGGTGATTAAATAGCCAAATTTTACGTTACGTGATTGGTGGACTTTCATTAAGGAAAATGCCTTTGTATACGCCACGCGAAACCTGATATATATTTTTACCTCTGTAGTTTTTTGTATATATAAAAAGCAATGGTTTTTCGTATGAAAGTGCGCATTTTTAGGACCCCCTCTCCCTTTAAAAGTTACGTAATCTTTGAACATTTCCTAATATATGTTCATTAAACATCAATTAAATGTTATTAACTCTTATTTGTGTTAATATATTCTTAAAGCACATGATTGGATAAATGCGTATTCTTACCCCACCCGATGCGCACTTTTATCCCACCGGTGGGGTAAGAGTGCGTTTTTCACTTGTCTTGCATTAAGGGTTCTACTAAAACGAATCTCAATAATTTCAATATTTTTTCCACTGGGTTACATAAAGGAAGAGTATATTAATCATTGAAACTGATTTGATATGCAGAAGCTTGCTTCATAAGGGCCACATGATCGATTGAAAACTAAGAGCGTACTCTTGCCCCACTCTACTCTATGGATTCGCATTATGCATTTTTTTTACAATGTACTTTGTTTGTCACCTATATAGATTCGCATTATGCGCTTTTCACAGTGTACTCTGTGTTTTGTCTTTGACGTTCGGCTTCAGCTACTCTTGTTTAATCTCAACTTGAGGTTGAATAAGAGTGGGGTTATGAAAATCATATTTTACTTAGTTTTTTTCAACAAATTTTCACCTATATGGATTCGCATTATGCGTTTTTTTACAATGTACTTTGTGTATGTTACCTATATGGATTCGCATTATGCGTTTTTCACAGTGTACTCTGTGTCTCGTCCTTGACGTTCGGGTTCGGCTACTCTTGTTCAATCTCAACGTTAAATAAGAGTGGAGTTATGAATATGTATTTTACTTAGTTTTCAACAAATTGTCACCTATATGGATTCGCATTCTGCGTTTTTCAGAGTGTACTCTGTGTCTCGTCATTGACGTTCGGCTTCGGTTACTCTTGTTCAATCTCAACGTGAAGTTAAATAAGAGTGGGGTTATGAATATGTGTTTTACTTAGTTTTCAACAAATTGTCACCAATATTAATTCGCATTATGCGTTTTTTTACAATGTATTTTGTGTATGTTACCTATATGGATTCGCATTATGCGTTTTTCAGAGTGTACTCTGTGTCTCGTCCTTGACGTTCGGCTTCGGTTACTCTTGTTCAATCTCAACGTGAGGTTAAATAAGAGTGGGGTTATGAATATGTGTTTTACTTAGTTTTCAACAAATTGTCACCAATATTAATTCGCATTATGCGTTTTTTTACAATGTGCTTTGTGTATGTTACCTATATGGATTCGCATGATGCTTTTTTCACAGTGTACTCTGTGTTTCGTTCTTGACGTTCGGGTTCGGCTACTCTTGTTCAATCTCAACGTGAGGTTCAATAAGAATGGGGTTATGAATATGTGTTTTACTTAGTTTTCAACAAATTGCCACCTATATGGATACGCATTATGCGATTTTTACAATGTACTTTGTGATTGTCACCTATATGGATTCGCATTATGCGTTTTTCACAGTGCACTCTGTGTTTCGTCTTTGACGTTCGTCCATTGTTACGTCCTCTGTGTTTTTGTGACACCTCTCTTTAGTCCCTAGCTGAATGCGTGTGAGTCTACATAATTGGCTTTCCTATAAATGGTTCCATTCTCCTTTCCAACTTCACTTCCTCTTCCTTTCCCCTTTTCACTTCCTTTTCCGTCAGCTAAATGATGAGAAAGGCCAGTGAAGGCAATGGCACAAATCTCCCAAATTGACGTGCCTCCTGAGCCGACGTTCTGATGCCTGATACAGGATAGTGATGGCTAAAACAAATAGCACACCTCCTGAGAGATCTCCGGAGATGTTAGCTAGGATCGTTGAAAGGATGTTCCCGAAGCATGATTCACCAGACTGGCCTGATACACCGTACGGGTCGGTTGACGTGGTCCCTTTAGTGACTATCGAAGAGCTTATCGAAACCGCAAGAGGTTTTAAGCTCAAAAAGGCGCCGGGTCCGGATGGTATTCCGAACCTGGCCCTTAAACACGCGATTCTTGCCGCTCCAGATATGTTCAGGAGCTACTTCCAACGTTGTCTGGATGAAGGAAACTTTCCAGATCATTGGAAACGACAGAAATTGGTGCTATTGCCCAAGCCTGGGAAATCCCCGGGAGAACCTTCGGCATACAGACCGATTTGCCTCCTCGATGGAGCTGGTAAGCTGCTTGAGAGAGTTATTCTGAACAAATTGTCGACCTATACCGAGCGTACTGGTGGGCTATCAAACAACCAGTATGGCTTCCATAAAGGTCGTTCCACCGTTGAAGCAATTCGATCGGTAACGGATACTACCAAGATAGCGAGAGGTTTGAACAGGCGAGGTATTAGATACTGCGCATTGATTACACTTGATGTAAAAAATGCGTATAACAATGCTAACTGGGTAGCTATTGCTGACTCCCTGCACCGATTGAGAGTTCCGGATTACCTGTGCAGGATACTGAAAAGTTATTTTCGGAATAGGGTGACGGATGCTGGTCAAAAGTCGATCGTAGTGTCTGCGGGTGTTCCACTGGGGTCGATCCTCGGACCGGTTCTGTGGAATATTATGTATGACGGAGTATTACGCTTAAGTCTCCCGGCCGGTGTGAAAATAGAAGGCTTCACGGATGACGTAATGCTAGAGGTAACAGGAGACACTCTCGACGAAATCGAACTGAAGGCTTCATACGCGATTGGCAGCAAGGATGTTATCGATCATTTAGTAATTTGCGTTCGATCATTTAGTAGTTTGTCAATAACTGATTCCAGAAGCAGAATTTCAAAATGTGTTGTATGGTGGACTTCTAGTGCGAAGGTTTTTCTACAGCTCTGCCAAATAGATAGTTGTTCGAATTCCATTAGTAACGAAGTTACAGCTATAGTTTCAGCAACTTAGACTAAGAGATAGCGAAACTCCAATCATTTAGTTTAAATTACTGCAACTAACGTTATAACTCCGTTATTAGTTGAATTCTAAGTTGTAGAAAAACCTTCGCACTAGAAGTCCACCATACAACACATTTTGAATTTCAGCTTCTGGAATGAGTTATTGACCAACTACTAAATGATTGAACGCAAATTACTAAATGATGGATAACATTCTTGATTGGCAGAGTTGAGGAATGGCTCAACTCGAGGCGGTTGTCCCTTGCGCACCACAAGACGGAAGTCGTGGTGGTGCATAACCGTCATGGGTTGCAGCAAGCGAGGATAAGAGTAGGGACCTGCACAGTTAACACCGTGAGGTCTGTAACCGTTGGTTCCAATAATTACTTGCCAGCTCCTCCGCAAGTTACATTTTATTGACATCAAGCCCACCGTGTTTTCTTCTCACATAAAGGGAACTTACAGGCTGAGAAGGGTGGTGAGTATCGCACTTCATGACACTGTTCATGCTGCATGGGTAGTGTTCAACTGCAGCGGTTTGAGTGCTTCCGTATTTTTCTCATCTGCCTACAGGTGGGGTATGGTGGAAGGGTTGCCAAACAGTTGACACTGTCAATATTCGTAAACTTTCGTGTCCTCTCGTACCGATAGTTTCTTTAAAATCTCAGCTACCATCTCAAAGAGGTTTAGTCTTTCCGAAACATTAGTCGGAATTGAAGTGCGCGTCGGAAAATAATTAACTAAATTGTAAGTTTGTTTAAAAATTTAACAGTGGTGTAGAAGTTTAAAATTAAGTGTGTGTCTTTTTAGAATCGTCGGAAGTTGAAGCCTAGTGAGAAGAAAGGCTATAGAAAAGTGTTCGAAAGGGGGTGTGTCGAGGAAGCAAGCTTAGAAAAAGGTATCCATTGTGTGAACCAATTCTTTTGTGTGTCTAAAAGGACATAGCGTGGCGTCACTTGGTGCTAATGAGTGGGTCAGGTCCTTTTAGAGGGCCTTCTTCTTTTTGTGTGCCCTTTTGGCGGTGCTGGAGGTGGCATTTTTACTTCACAGGAAGTGGTGCATCGGTTTCGCGGCCTAGAAACGACCAAACGAGTGTAGAAACGGGAATTTCGGAGTGCCCCGCATTGGCCCGGCCAAGACGCCATCGCCGTAGTAAATCGTCCAGCGACCCCGCTACCTCACCACCTCATGCAAAACTCCATCGCATCGCTGCAAAGCTCCCCGGCCGCCATTGCGGAGTATAGCATCGACGCAAAGCACCGACCCACCATCGCCCGCTCTCGTCCGGCACCTCATCGTCCCACGGTCGAACCGAAATCGCACGCCATCATCCCATCATCGAACCCAAAATAGCCGGCCATCACCCGGCACGTCATCAGCACGCCATCAGCCGCCATCGTCACACAACCGAACCAACATCGCCGGCTCTCGTCCGGCATATCATCGTCCTGCATCGTCGGCAATCGTTCCATCATCGAACCGACATCGCCGGCTCTCGTCCAGCATACCATCGAATCGACATCGCCGGCTCTCTTCCGGTAAAGCTATGTCCATTTAGAATCCGGAATAATTTATTGTATTGCAGCGGCACGGAAAGTGACCGCTGCAAGAATTCTTTTACAGCGGTTTGTCTACCTAGGCGCCCACTTGCTGTGGTATAAATTTCACGAAGTTTCGCGTAGCGTGTCAAAAATTATTCCAGATGGAAGCCGAAAGGAGAGAAAAAAGTCTGCACACCCACGTTGATAATCCTGCTCATCGACGATGGAACCTACGTCAAAATGGATTTCGGGCAGCTTTCTAGCCAAAAATTCTACATGGTGACGGCACGAGGAGTAGTTCCTGCGAAGTTTAAGTTTGCTTTTTGGACAAACTTGCAAAAAAACGGATGATTTTGGCAAGGGATATGCAACTGTGGCGCAAAGACCTAAGTGTTTGTGACGAATAAGACGATGAACTCGAAGCTGTACAAGGAGGAATGTCTCAAAAACCGCGGTCGACCTTCCATAAAGTCCATAAAGGTCCCGTGAAGTTTTGGCTAGATTTGGCGAGTTGCCACTACAGCCGGGAAGTCATCCAGTGGTACCGCGATAATAACGAAGATTTCATCGATAAAAACATAAATCCACGCAACTGCCCACAGCTCCGGCCCATCGAGACATTTTGGGCAGTAATGAAGCGGAAGCTTAAGAAAAGTGGAAAAAGTGGAAAACAGCTCGGGACGCGACTCAGATGACCAAAATGTGGAACAAATGTGCCAAGGAAGTTGACTCCGGAGGTGTGCAACTTTTGATGAGAGGAATAAAGAAGAAGGTGCAAATTTTCACTAGAAACAAGAAGAAATTATTTGTATCAATATTTTTTCCTTAAAGTACAGTGAATTACCCTTGTTTTGATGTATTAACCTTATTTGTACGTCAATCCGTTACCGAGATACAGATGATTTTATTATTCCGGATTCTAAATGGACATAGCTTTACACAATCGTCCTGCATCGTTCCACCATCAAACCGATATCGCCGGCCATCGCCCGGCACGCCATCGCCTTTCATCGTCCGGTCATTGTCGGCCACCGTCCGGCATTCCAGCCATCGGCGCTTGCATCGCGTCGCAAGGTTAGATCAGCGGTGGACATGCAGAGCCACCAAGACCCAAGTCGGCATCCATCAACTTCCATCATCGCCAGCGGACATTAGTCGCCCGAATGCTACCACCTATACAACCGGCAAGTACCCATTCAAGCCCTATGACGTCACCAATGATATAAAACTTTAATAAATTAGCATGTAAAACCATTTGGAAGTGTTGGTAGCAAATTCTTTAAGATCACGCAGCCCTTTTAGATTTCTCCACCTCTTTTGTATTGATTTCGCTTTGCCGGACTGATATTGAAGTCGCCAAGCCTCGCCTACGGTGTTTCAGTTTGAAAATTCCTCTTCGAGTAGCTTTTGAGCCTTATAGGTACGACACTGTTTGTCAGCTTTTCGACCGATTCGCACAGGTGGCCAGGTGTTTCGCGACACACGTGTGTGTGTGTAGCTCCTGCTACAGGTAAGTACTACCGTGAGCGTGTGTGGTGTGGTGATTTACGGCAAAGACCCTTCATTTGTCTCCCATTCGTAGCTTGATTGGAGCTAGCGGGTAACAGGTCTCTTAAGCATCTGGGCGTGATGATCGACGATAAGCTCAATTTTACGAGCCACGTCGATTATGCATGTCAGCGGGCTTCATTGGCGATAAAATCTTTATCACTAATGATGTTCAACAGATCGGCGGTGCATAGTCAAGTGTGTAGGTTGATAGCGGGCGAAGCATTGTCTATCATCCGCTAAGGCGTACCGGCCGTACCACTAAAGGCCGAGTACAATGTAAAGAAACTGATCAGAGTACACCGGCTGATGTGCCTACGTGTCGCGAGCGCATATCGCACCATATCATATGAGGCGGTGTGCGTTATAGCTGGGATGATGCCTATAGACATACTCCTAAAGGAAGATATGGAGTGCTACAACGAAAGGGATTCGGTGCAAGTGCGACGTGTCAAGAGAGCAGCCTTGCTGCTCAAATGGCAAAGAGCATGGGACACCGCAGTCAAAGGTCGTTGGACCCACAGACTGATTCCGGATGTGTCCAACTGGGTCGATAGAAAACATGGTCAGGTCAACTTCCACCTAACACAGGTGTTGTCTGAACATGGTTGCTTTAAAAAATTCCTACACAGGTTTGGCTTCGCAGATTCTGCGGAGTGTCCAGAATGTGTAGGTGAGGTAGAGTCGGCAAAGCATGTGATGTTCGCATGCCCGCGATTCGAGGTAGAACGCAATGCCATTTTGCTTGTTAGCGGTATGGATACAACCCCCGACAACCTCGTCGAGAGGATGTGCCGGGAGGAAGTTATATGGAATGCGGTGAACACAGCATCTCAACAGATTATGTCGAAACTGCAGCGGTGGTGGCGTCTTGAACAAAACCAACGAAGGCAGTAAGGGCAACAGTGATGCAGTGAACACTTTGCTCACCCCGACAACCAACATGTCGCGGTTGGGCTGCGGGGACCTCCGTATGTAGATATAGAGGTCATTGCGGTTCATGCGCAATGGTTGTTGTCGGGGTGCTCGTCTCCAACGTGAGATTATGATACGGACCGCTAGGTTACTATCATAGCTTGCGATCGTCGGGTGGTGAGGTTACCACCCTTGAAGTCGATGTGTATTAACGTCAAGTGCGTTAGCATAGGCGTGAGCGTTCTCAATAGTCTCCCCCTGATGTATTGCTTAATTGCGGGCCGGGGGTACGGACTGGTGAAAGGGTTTTGGTTTTAGTGGATCGGGTAACATACCTATCCCCACACTACCTGAGTTAACCTCCTCAGGTGTATGGATGCAGATTTCCGTTTACCCTTGCTCAAAAAAAAAGTATGCCAGCTGATGCATAATGTTGCCAGACTTGACGAAATGTTTTTTTATATCATAACACATGTACACTGTGTATCAAATATATGGGTATTTATCAGTTTATTTTTTTATTTACCACTTGTAATATAACAGAAGCATGATTAGAAGAGATGATTATTTTCTTGTGTATGCACACCTTTGTTTGCGTGTCGGTTGGCGTATACGTTGTATTGTTCGGATTGAATGAAAATGCATCGCGTAGATTTTGTACTCGCAATTTCACTTATTGCGCTATAGCTATATATTCACTATAGTGAATTTGAGTCTTCCGCATTTTATTGCATTCACAATACGGTCGTCAAATTTGTCTCTCACCTCGATTTTTGGAAAACAGATTTCGACAGTTTGTATTCTCAATCCAGTTGAAACCCGGAATTGGGGGACAGCGAAGTTGGATTTTTCTCGCAATCCGTACGTTAAACCTAACTTCGGAAGTGGTGCGCTGTTTTCATATCGCGAAACGTTATTCAGCGCACCACTTCCGAAGTTAGGTTTAACGTTCGGATTTTGATAAAAATCCAACTTCGCTAGCACTCAATTTTGGGTTTCAACTGGATTGAGTATATTGCCTGATTTTCTCGCCGCGATCTCTGCACCCCGTTTACTTGATTCTTATGCGTGGATAGCATTGCGGTGTATCGTTTGGCACGGCCATACCTTTCGACAGTCATTCACCGCGTGAAGTTTTGTGCAAGTACCCATTTGGAAACATTACAAACGCCGCGCAGTGTATCATATCCAGAAAATCTGACAATAACCTGCACACGTCCTCGCGACTGCCTCGCGATAGCTGACAAAATCGCCGTACGTAATGGGAAAAAAAATATTTCTTACTGTGTAGATCAGATCACACAAAACACAACACATCAACAGGACAATCGTTGCTGAAAGTTAAATGATCAAGATAACATCCGCTGGAGGCAGTTAAACAAATTACCTGCCTAGATTGTATCATCTTCGTTCAGCAGCTTAATACTGGCTACCAAGCGAGCCATAAATTGGTTCCTGGACGGCTGGACCCCGTGTCATCCAATATTCTCGCTGCATTTTACTGAGATATTGTCTATCCGGAACAAAGTTAGAACGCTTTTTATACCGAAGTTGGATTTTTCTCCAGAAACAGGCAACTTTCCCAACTTCGGAAATAGGGCGCTGGATTCACCTAAAGATGCGCTAAACAACGCATCAATTAGTTTGACAGATAAAACTTCGGAAGAAAGTTCAGTTCGGAAGTCCCGACTTCCGAATTCTAAGTTGGTGCTACGCCGACAATAATCAATAATGATAATAATAACGATCAGCCACAAGATAGCCGGCAATGGGCCTTTTCACGAGACGTTTAAAAACAGCTGATTTTGTCGTCAAGGCCTATACACATCTCAGTAGGCAGAGATAAAAGATATTTTAGTTACTAGATAAAGATTGTCGCTTCGGTTCCCTTTGTTCTGCTGTCCGAAATATGTGTGGTACATACCTGTCAAATCGTATGGATTTTCCTTCTTTGACATTTAGCTCCCCTATCCTCGCCAGCAAAAAATGTTCCGGACAGCGACGACAGCGACAATCTTTATCTAGTAACTAAAATATCTTTTGCAGAGATAGAATCCGATCTCCCCAGTTAGTTGTCGGTTGATTGCCAAGAAGGCACTATGTGTGCAAGAGATTTGTTTAGTTCGGGATCAATGTGTGATTCGCCTGACCGACAGAATATCCATTGTTACCATGTGCGGGAATTAAAAGCAACTACTTGTGGGCAGTGAAGTGTGTGACTTATTGAGGGCTTAGAAAAGATAGCAGCTCTGCTGTAAAATTAATGTGATTATGCTAATATCTGTCCATCCTACAGCCCAAATTATAAAAGTGATGCTCCTGCTCCACGAAGCAAGTAGAATGGTGTAGTGATTGTTTTGCGAAGAGATCGGTAAGAAGTTCAAAAGCAAATCCTATATTACTGTGATCTAAGTGGCCATCCATAATGTACCTCCAACAGGCCTTTCATTTGCTGCAAAACTATGTTGCTGCTTGTGGGGAACACATCCCAGAGCAACAGTGGATCGAAATGGCTGGCACGGATAGCTGGCAGGGACCAGCAATCATCTTGGTTCTGTCCGGACAAAAGATATTTTAGTTACCTGATAAAGATTGTCGCTGTCGTCGCTGCCCGGAACATCTTTTGCTGGCGAGGATAAAGGATCTAAATGTGGAGTACCAGGTACCACACATGTTTCGGACAGCAGAACAAAGGGAACCGAAGCGACAATCTTTATCTGGTAACTAAAATATCTTTTGTCCGGACAGACATGACGGTTTGCGGTCACCGAAGGATACATTTTAACACTGACACACACACATACCTTGGGGCAGCAGGGACTTTGTCCAAGGGCTTGACGACCCCTCCCCATGGCCACTGCGAGTTAGACCGGGACCATCGTCCCTAACCCCTAATCCCAAGGCGTCAAGCGACCCGTGCCGAGGGGATGCATGGCCAGGGGGGTGAAATAATAAGCTAGGCCTTTAACGGAGCCTGTGGGGTACCTGGGCACCCCCCACAGTAATTGTCCCTTACCGCGTCATGCTGGGCTCTGGCGTGGTGGACCTCTTTTCCCGAGCAACTCGTGGGATCAAAATGGAAAACCAAGACAATTCTTCAACTAGTGGTAGTAGTGTAGGCGACAACCCCTTCGCAAGAGGTGGGTTGTTCAGGTCTCCGCCTAGGAGGCCAGAGGCAATAGTCGGCAGCTCAGTGCGCAGCGCCAGCGTGGGTCACTTAACCTTCCTCTCGGCTAAAAAAATGCCGATAGAGGTTATTGACGGCCCATGGCTTGTGGAGGCGATGAACCGCAAACGCGATGGGCTCTCGGCCTTCGAGGTGGCGACGGAACAGCTGGACGCCATCATCGACTTTGCGTCATCGAAGCATAATATCAGTAAGGACCTCAAGAGGAGCTTGCAGAAACTTCGAAAGTCGATGTTGGACGCCAAGCTGGAAACGGCGGTCGGGACGGCCAAGTTCGAACCCGTGAAATCCATGGAGTCGAGGTCTACCCAGACTGAGGCCCAAGAATTCGCGGATTTGGGCAAGGTCGAATCGCCCGAGGGCGTGCCAGCGAAGACGGTGGTGCCAAAGTCTACCCAGACTGAGGCTCAAGTATTCGCGGGCACGTCGGGGGTGACTGCTCCGTCGGGGGTGACGGAGCAGACACAAAAACGGGGGAGACAGTGGGGGCCGCCCCAAAACGCGGAGGGTTACTACCCCGAACAAGGGTAGTGGGGCTGGGAAGCTGAACCCCGGCCAGGTACCTCCAAAACCCGGGGAGGAAGGACCTGGAAAGGTCCGTCCACCCAGGAAAGACGGTGGTAAGGGGTTACGGCAGGCTGAGAGCTCTCAGCCGCCCCAGACCAGGGAAATAGAGGGGGATGACGCCTCCTGGACCCTGGTCAAGAACAAGAGGAAACCGAAGACGTCAAGGGCCGAAAAGAAGGCCCAGGCGAATGAGGGTAGCAAGAAGTCTAGGGTAGGCGCCAATCGCTCCAGAGGCGATGCCCTAGTCATCAAAACGGACGAGGCTAAGTACTCGGACGTCTTGAAGGCGATGAGGAGTGACGTCAAGCTCGGTGAACTCGGCGCCGACGTACGTCGAATAAGACGTACTCGGATGGGCGAGATGATCCTCGAGCTAAAGCGGGGCGTCTCGCAAAAGGGCGCCGCCTACAAGAAGTTGGCGGAGGAAGTCCTAGGCGAGACGGTCAAGGTGAGGGCACTCACGACGGAGGTGAATCTAAGGGTTAAAGACCTGGACGAGATCACCGAAGTCGAAGAGCTCGTCACGGCACTGCGGCGACAGTGTGAAGTGGAGGCGGCCACCGCAGCCGTTCGGCTACGGAAAGGTCCGGCAGGGACACAGGTAGCATTGGTTCGGCATTTGCAGCGGACGCCTCCAAGGTAGTCAAGTTAGGGAACGTCAAGGTGGGGTGGTCGGTATGCCCTGTGGGCATATATGAGCAACCCGAAGTTTGCTTCAAGTGCCTGGAACCGGAGCACAAGCAATGAGACTGCAAAGGCCCTGAGAGAAGCAAGCTCTGTCGACGCTGCGGATTGGAGGGACATAAGGCACAATGCTGCACGAACCCTCCCAACTGTTTGATCTGTTCCAGCAACGCTGTGAACAGCATGCACCCCGTTTAAGCGTGCCCCGTTTAAGCGTGCTGCAAAATCTGCAAAAAACCTGAACCACTGTGATGCAGCCCAGCAACTGCTGTGTCAAACAGTTGCTGAATGGGGGACGGATATCGCCATCATAGCAGATCCTTACCGTGTACCCGCCAGGAACGGTAATTGGGTCACCGATGGGTCTAAAATAGCGGCGATATGGACAACGGGGAAATACCCAGTCCAAGAGTTGGTGTCTTCGACACACGAGGGCTTCGTCATTGCCAAAATAAACGGGGTCTTCTTATGCAGCTGCTATGCGCCTCCTCGATGGTCGATCGAGCAGTTCGGTCGAATGCTAGATTGTTTGACGGCTAACTTGATGGGGCGTAGGCCGGTGGTCATAGCGGGGGACTTCCACGCTTGGGCCGTGGAATGGGGAAGCCGATCCACGAATCAACGGGGGCAGATTCTGCTGAAATCACTGGTCATGTTGGATGTGGACTTGGCTAATGTCGGTACCAAAAGTACCTACATCTGGAACGAGGCCGAGTCGATTATCGACGTTACGAGTACAGAAGCCGTTCGATAACTGCAAAATGTTTACTTTTCAGTTAACGAATGCCGTTCGATAACTGCAACGCATTCTAGACGTCAAACGGTTGTCAATCGACGTCAGATGCAATAAAAGTGCATTTAAATGTGCAGCGCAATGCAGCTGTCATTGAGTTTGACATCAGTTTGAAGTTTAGCGGTCCGATAGCTGCAAAACTATTGCAACTATCGAATTGCAGTTAAAAAGCATTGCAGTTAAATGACTTGCAGTTATCGAACGTCTACTGTAGTTCGAACTGGAGGGTAGATGATGGCTACACTCACAGCGACCACCTGGCGGTTCGCTACAGTATCGACTATACGACCAGCATTCAACGGACGGAAGAAGGGGCGAGGCCTAGCCCTCGTATATGGAAGACATCATACTTCGACGACGAGGTGTTTAAGGAAGCGCTCCGCCGCGAGCACAATTCTCTCGGTCTGAGCGGCGAGCAGCTGGTAACAGTACTCTCGCGTGCATGCAATGCCACCATGCCTAGGAAAGTCCACCGTAGGAATGGGAGGCCACCGGCTTACTGGTGGACTCAAGCAATTGCGAACAGCGCCGCGCCTGCCTACGGGCAAGGAGGCGGATGCAGCAAGCACGCACAGAAGAGGAGCGTGTTGAACGACGGGTGGCGTTCGTGGCTGCTAGAGCCGCTCTGAAGACTGAGATTAGATCAAGCAAAAAAGCCTGCTTCGAAGGCCTGTGTCAAAGTGCCAACGCGAATCCATGAGGTGACGCCTATAGCGTCGTAATGGCCAAGACACGTGGGGCGATGGCCCCTACAGAGCGGTCTCCAGAGATGCTGGAGAGGAACATCGCGGGGCTCTTCCCACGTCACGACCCAAGTCCCTGGCCTCTCTTTGTGGAACTGCCAGGGGCCATGGTGGCCGGCGAGGGAAGAGTAACTGTGGCGGAACTTGCGGGGATTGCACTGTCCCTTATTGTAGGTAAGGCGCCAGGACCGGATGGTATTCCGAACCTGGCCATCAAAGCGGCCATTGCTGAGGCTCCCGAGATGTTCAGATCTGTCATGCAGAGATGCCTGGACGAGGTAGCATGGAAAAGGCATGGAAAAGGCAGAGCTTGGTCCTATTGCCAAAGGCGGGAAAACCACCGGGGGATCCGTCGGCATATAGACCAATATGCCTGCTTGATACGGCGGGGAAGGTGCTCGAGAAGATCATCCACCGTAGGAATGGGAGGCCACCGGCTTACTGGTGGACTCAAGCAATTGCGAACCAGCGCCGCACCTGCCTACGGGCAAGGAGGCGGATGCAGCAAGCACGCACAGAAGAGGAGCATGTTGAACGACGGGTGGCGTTCGTGGCTGCTAGAGCCGCTCTGAAGACTGAGATTAGATCAAGCAAAAAAGCCTGCATCGAGGGCCTGTGTCAAAGTGCCAACGCGAATCCATGAGGTGACGCCTATAGCGTCGTAATGACCAAGACACGTGGGGCGATGGCCCCTACAGAGCAGTCTCCAGAGATGCTGGAGAGGAACATCGCGGGGCTCTTCCCACGTCACGACCCAAGTCCCTGGCCTCCCTTTGTGGAGCTGCCAGGAGCCATGGTGGCCGGTGAGGGAAGAGTAACTGTGGCGGAACTTGCGGGGATTGCACTGTAAGTAAGTATTGTAGGTAAGGCGCCAGGACCGGATGGTATTCCGAACCTGGCCATCAAAGCGGCCATTGCTGAGGCTCCCGAGATGTTCAGATCTGTCATGCAGAGATGCCTGGACGAGGTAGCATGGAAAAGGCATGGAAAAGGCAGAGCTTGGTCCTATTGCCAAAGGCGGGAAAACCACCGGGGGATCCGTCGGCATATAGACCAATATGCCTGCTTGATACGGCGGGGAAGTTGCTCGAGAAGATCATCCTCAACAGGTTGTTGATACGCACGGAGGGTGCGGATGGTCTATCGAGTAACCAGTTTGGCTTCCGAAAGGGTAAGTCGACCGTAGACGCTATCTTGTCGGTTACCAAATCCGCGGAGATAGCTATCCAGCGTAAGAGGAGGGGAGTTCGCTATTGTGCAGTAGTGACTCTCGACGTGAGGAATGCTTTCAATAGTACCAGTTGGGCAGCTATTGCAGATGCGCTCCTGCGTCATGGAATTCCCGAGTACCTGTACAAGATTCTCGGAAGCTACTTCCAGAATCGAGTACTGGTATACGACACGGAGGCGGGTCGGAAGTGCGTTGACATAACCTCAGGGGTTCCGCAAGGTTCCATACTGGGTCCGGTGTTATGGAACGTCATGTACGACGGTGTCTTGAAGTTGAAGTTCCCGGTGGGCCTGGTAATCGTCGGCTTCGCTGACGATATTACGCTGGAGGTCTACGGCGAATCGATCGAAGAGGTGGAGTTGACTGCAGCCCACTCGATCGCAATTGTGGAGAAGTTGATGAGTTCCAGGAAGTTAGAACTGGCTCACCACAAGACTGAGGTGGTTGTTGTTAACAACCGAAAGTCGGAGCAACAAGCAGTGATAAGGGCAGGCAACTGCACGGTCACCTCTGAACGATCCATCAAACTCTTGGGGGTAATGATCGACGATAAGCTCACCTTTGGTAGCCACGTCAATTACGCCTGCAAGCGTGCCTCTACAGCTATAGTCGCATTGTCCCGGATGATGTCCAATAGCTCTGCGGTTTATGCCAGCAAGCGCAAGCTTATGGCTAGCGTTGCTCTGTCCATACTGAGGTATGGGGGGCCAGCTTGGGGCACGGCCCTGCGTATTAACTGCTACAGAACGAAGTTAGAAAGTACGTATAGGCTCATGTGCCTAAGAGTTGCGAGCGCGTACCGTACCGTGTCGCACGATGCACTTTGCGTCATCACCGGTATGATGCCTATTGACATCGTTATCGGTGAAGACATAGAGTGCTTCGAAATGCGCGGCACGAGAGACATCCGTAGGACTGTGAAGTTGGCCTCAATGGTCAAATGGCAGCGTGCGTGAGACAGTTCCACTAAGGGTAGATGGACACATAGGTTGATACCGGAGATAGGTAGGTGGGTCCAGAGGCGCCATGGGGAAATCACTTTCCACCTGACCCAGGTCCTTACAGGCCATGGTTGCTTCAGACAGAACCTACACCAGTTCGGACACTCGGCCTCGCCCGAGTGTCCGGTGTGCGCAGGTTTAGAGGAAACGGCGGAACACGTGTTGTTCGTGTGCTCGCGTTTTCGCACATTGATGTGGCTTGCCACATGTGGTCTGGACACTACCCCGGACAACTTAGTCCGGAGGATGTGGAAAGATGAAGTTGGCTGGAACGCCGTTTTATCGGCTATCGTCCAAATCGTCTCGGAGCTACACAGAAGGTGGTGCGTGGACTCGAGGAATGGCTAGACGCAAATAAGAGGTGGTCCAACCCTAGCAGCACACATGCTTCACATAGGTTGCTGCAACTCATATGTGACCAGATTTAGACACAATCAAGTTGCTGCAACCATTTTTGTCTGACTGGTGCTGCTCGGGAAGGGTTCGGAGTCGGCTTCATGGGTCATACCGGTGCCCTGTGGTCGAACTCGATCCTTTTATCGAACAAGTGGCCGCGTGAAGAACAACATGGTATCGTCGCTTTCGCGGCGTCGATCAACCGGACTGGTTCCAAGCCCGAGGACGGAAAGGGGTCCTCGTCAAGGCTGGGGCAGGCGTAGGCACCGCGTCGGCAAGTCCCTCTGTGTGCTGGCGAACAAACCCTATCGCAGAGAGGTCAATTTGGGGTGCACAGATGCCGCATCATTCTTGATACCAGTCGTGCAGAGGGAAACAGGCGCGAAGTCGACCCTTCCCACCTTCCGAAGACAAAGGGCGTGGTAAGGCCACCTGGAAAGCCGGCAATGCGCTGGCACGATACCATGGTGTTATTCTAAAAAAGCGAGTCACGATGTTCGATGCTGCAAGAACACGCAGCTAACCTCGAGGGTGCGTCGTGCAGTGGCCCCCTTTGAAGCATTACTTTCTGGTTGTACCGAAGGGACGATGAGCTTGGCGGCAATGGAAACGGTTTAGCGGGTCGGGGATGCAGTCCTGCCGAATTATTCTTCTTTCCCTAAAAAGTTATGCTCAATTCGTATAAAAACTGTTCCTGTTGTAAACATTAGAATTTATTTATAAATAACCTGAAAAATGTGTCATTTATAAATAAATACAATATTTTTTTTAATGGCAATATAGTTGCCACTGCTTAATAAAGAATACATTATATTTATATTCTTTAAATCCGTAAACTTAAACAAATTATTCACAGAACTGCAATAATGAATAAAATAATGGTATGAAAATTTTGGTATAAATATCATCATAGCGGCAGATACTCCGGTACGCTATCCAGCTTTCCACGCTCATTACCACGCGGCTTATCGGTGTGTAAAAATCAATCGGTCGCTGTACTGTTTGACACTAACTGGAGGAAAACTCACTGTCGAAAAGGCCTTTTTTCCCTTCCCCTCACCCAGGAACGCCAGTGGGCTTTCCTCCAGCTAGTGTCAAACAGTACAGTGACCAAATCATTTTTACACACCGATAAGCCGCCATTACCGAACGTGGAAAGCTGGATTTTCCCATTGAGCGAGCAATTATACCTAAAGTATATGTTTAAAACACTTTAATAAAGAATTAAAAAAAAAAAATATGTTCAAATACACAACGTATTAGTGAATAAATAGGAGCTATCATCTTGTAACTGCATTTTATAAATCATATTTTCAACTCAACCCTCATTTTGTTTATAATGGAGCACCATCTGAAGTTATCAGCGAAAAATATGTCGATATCTGAATCCAATTAACCATCATAGAAACTTGAAGACAGCACACAATTAAAATAATCCATTTTTGCGTGGAAAACAGCAACAGAATTGATAAATTTAACAAATGAAGCAAATAAAACCAAATACTCATCCGTGTCTTTTACGTTTTCATTTTCCTTTAGCGTAAACATAAACACCAGTTTGACAGTTTATGTTTGAATGTATTGGTGAACCTAGGTTGGATCTCGATAAATCGGCAGAGCGAACCTCATTCATTTTGGGTCGGATCTGGTGCGGATCGCGATCCAACCTGAACGAACAACCGAACGTTTTGGCAGCTGTTAGAGCGGATCCGGGGCAGAACTAGGTTCGACCCAGCAATAACCGAAAACGACATTAGTAGGGCCTGCTCAAGATTGGTTCGTTGCAAAATGACAGATTTTGCGCGACAAAAATTGGGATTATTTCATTCAAGCATTGAGGTACCAATTTTTGACAAGTAACATCGATCACTACGTAAAGGTGCGATCGTTCTCGATGTTCCAGGGGAAAAGTGAACTTTTTTCGAACTTTTTGGTGCGCATGGAGCAGTTCTTTTTATGCAGAACCACTCCTATGTCTGAGCAAGACAAATTCGATATAATGTGGCACACAATGAGGCCCATCTACCAAGACCGACTGGCCTTAGTAGACGTCACAGATTTGCACTCATTGGAACGACTGTGTGCGAGAATAGATAACCATAATGAGGCAATGATGAATAGATTAGCTCTTTCTTTCGATAATCTTAAAATTAATTAAATAAATAATACGAATGACAATCCAAGGTCAAATGCTAATGGCAATACCATTATTATTTTTATTTATTCAGACTAAGGCCGAAGTGGCCTGTGCGGTATATAAGAGTCTTCTCCATTCGGCTCGGTCCATGGCTACCCGTCGCCAACCACGCAGTCTACGGAGGGTCCGCAAGTCATCTTCCACCTGATCGATCCACCTTGCCCGCTGCGCACCTCGCCTTCTTGTGCCCGTCGGATCGTTGTCGAGAACCATTTTCACCGGGTTACTGTCCGACATTCTGGCTACGTGCCCGGCCCATCGCAGTCGTCCGATTTTCGCGGTGTGAACGATGGATGGTTCTCCCAACAGCTGATGCAATTCGTGGTTCATTCGCCTCCTCCACGTACCGTCCGCCATCTGCACCCCACCATAGATGGTACGCAGCACTTTCCTTCCGAAAACTCCAAGTGCGCGTTGGTCCTCCACGAGCATCGTCCAGGTCTCGTGTCCGTAGAGGACTACCGGTCTAATTAGCGTTTTGTAGATTGTCAGTTTGGTACGGCGGCGAACTCTATTCGATCGGAGCGTCTTGCGGAGTCAAAGTACGTACGATTTCCAGCCACTATGCGTCTCCGAATTTCTCTGCTGGTGTCATTTTCGGCAGTCACCAGTGAGCCCAAGTACACAAATTCTTCTACCACCTCGATTTCGTCACCACCGATGCAAACTCGCGGTGGGTGGCTCACATTGTCTTCTCTTGAACCTCTTCCTATCATGTACTTCGTCTTCGACGTGTTGATGACTAGTCCGATCCGCTTAGCTTCCCTCTTCAGTCTGATGTAGGCTTCCTCCATCTTCTCAAAGTTACGTGCCATAATATCTATGTCGTCGGCGAAACCAAATAGCTGGACGGACTTATTGAAAATTGTACCACTCGTGTTACAATACCAGGCCTACACCGAATAGCAATAGTAACACAAAACAACATAGATTGCAGTAATCCAATCTAATTAATGGCAGGTAGAATACAAACAACAAAAGATATTTTAGTTACTACAACATAGATGGCAGTAATCCAATCTAATTAATGGTAGGTAGAATACAAACAACAAAAGATATTTTAGTTACTAGATAAAGATTGTCGCTTCGGTTCCCTTTGTTTGCTGTCCGGAACATGTTGGGTACCAAGCTGTCAAATCGTATAGATTTTCCTTCTTTGACATTTAGCTCCCCTATCCTCGCCAGCAAAAGAGGTTCGAGACACTGAAGACGGCCTTACTGTTGAGGTCGAAATACGTATCTGTTAAGATACAATTAAGTGGTGGAATTCAATGGGATTGTACAAACTCGTCTTATGACAAGTGAAGAAATCTAGACCAAGATTTGAAAAGGGCGTAACAGCCAAAATTTATTCCTTCTGATTCTTCGTCTACATATAAAGCTTTGTATGTGAACGAAGAATCAGAAGGAATAAATTTTGGCTGTTACGCCCTTTTCAAATGTTGGTCTAGAAATATTCTTGTTCCCATTACGTACGGCGATTTTGTCAGCTGTTTTTGTAGCTATCGCGAGGCCGTCGGACGTGTGCAGTACAATACCCCCGCACCAGACTGCAATATAGTGGGTCATACCGGTGCCCTGTGGTCGATCTCGATCCTTTTATCGAACAAGTGGCCGTGCGAAGAACAACATGGTATCGTCGCTTTCGCGGCGTCGGTCAACCGGGCGGGTTCCGAGCCCGAAGACGGAAAGGGGTCCTCGTCAAGGCTGGGGCAGGCGTAGGCACCGCATCGGCAGGTCCCTCTGTGTGTTGGCGAACAAACCCTATCGCAGAGAGGTCAATTTGGGGTGCACGCGGCATCATCATTCTTGATATCAGTCGTGCAGAGGGAAACAGGCGCGAAGTCGACCCTTCCCACCTTCCGAGGACAAATGGCGTGGTAAGGCCACCTGGAAAACCGGCAATGCGCTGGCTCGATACCATGGTGTTCTTCTAAAAAAGCGAGTCACGATGTTCGATGCTGCAAGGACACGCAGCTAACCTCGTGCACTGCCCCCTTTGAAGCATTACTTTCTGGTTGTACTGAAGGGACGATGGGCTTGGCGGCAATGAAAACGGTTTAGCGGGTCGGGGATGTAGTCCTGCCTCCCTCGTTTGCTGTCGGAGGTGGTCCCTAACTCCGCACTTCCTGGACAACCCAGGATGACTGTTGAGCAGATTCCCCCTCCATTGCTTAGGAAGAAAAAAAATAGAAGTACTGTCAGACAATCTGCACAGTAGTGGATTACCCGTTATTTTGAACAATTTCTTGTACAATTTGTTGTCAGAAAAACAAATGAACTTCACACTCGGCACTCTGACAACTTCCAGAAATAGCTACATGGGCCTTCCCCAAGGATCATGTTTAAGTCCCTTGCTTTATAATTTCTATGTTAAAGATATTGACAATTGTTTGGAAGGACAATGCACGCTCAGACAACTTGCAGATGATGCCGTGATCTCTCTAAGAGGTCCATGTGCAGATGTCTTGCAAGGACCATTGCAAAGTACCCTGGATAATCTGACTGTTTGGGCCAGACATTTAGGGATCGAGTTTTCACCGCAAAAAACTCAGTTGGTTGTGTTTACTAGGAAGCGG
The DNA here is from genome assembly GCF_024139115.2 of Armigeres subalbatus. Classification (NCBI taxonomy): domain Eukaryota; kingdom Metazoa; phylum Arthropoda; class Insecta; order Diptera; family Culicidae; genus Armigeres; species Armigeres subalbatus. The sequence goes on along the minus strand of NC_085141.1, from coordinate 202,174,469 downwards.
TACCCTGCTAAACTGAAACTAAAACTGTTGAATGATGACATCAACCAATCTTTATCTTCTAAATACCTTGGGGTCATGTTTGATTCTAAATGTACCTGGAAACTCCATTTTGAGTATTTGATACAAAAATGCCGGAAAAGGATCCATTTTCTACGTTATATCTCCGAAAAATGGTGGGGTGCTCACCCGGAAGACCTCATCAAACTCTATAGAACTACTATTCTCTCTGTTTTAGAGTATGGCTCCTTCTGCTTCCTCTCAGCAGCTGATTGCCACCTGATCAAATTGGAACGAAATCAGAATCGTTGTTTGCGTATTGCCCTTGGCTGTATGCATTCAACGCATAACATGAGCCTGGAGGTGCTTGCTGGAGTCACTCCTTTAAAGCACCGTTACTTGGAGCTTTCACTTAGAATACTCATGAAATGTGGAACAAGTAACACACTTGTCTTAGATAACTTTGATAAAATGCTTGAACTGACTTGTAGTTCAAGATTCCTTAGAGTCTATCTCAACTACATTTCTTCAGATATTTGTCTTCCGTGTTATAATCCACCTCGAGTTCACTTCACCAACGGTTGTTTGGGTCCTATCTCACTGCTCAATCTACGGCAATGAGAAGGCAGACTCACTGGCAAAGGAAGGCGCACAGGAAGGTGAAGTTTTTGATAGACAATACTCGAGCCACGAGTTTTTCCCATTAGTCCGTCAGAGTACTCTTCAAAGTTGGCAAATAAATTGGACACACAACGAACTTGGACGGTGGCTATCTTCCATAGTTCCAAAAGTTTCTGGGCGAGCGTGGTTCAGAGGTGAGGACGTAAGTCGAGGCTGCATTCGCGTGATGTCGAGACTTATGTTTAATCACTATTCACTAAACGCACATCTGTACAGAATAAACCTTGTCGATAGCATCTTATGTAGGTACGGAGCCGGTTATGATGACATCGATCACGTAGTTTGGTCCTGCTCGGAAAATGGCGCCTCCAGAGAGCAATTATTGGATACCCTTGTGGCCCGAGGTAAACAACTCTTCAGGGAAGTTCGAGGTGTTTTGGGAGATCGTGATGTTGTCTATATTCAGGCCATTTATAGTTTTCTTTGTGCTTCTGACATCAAAATTTAATATTTTGTTTTTTTTCTTTCTTCAATTTTTATCCATGTGGTATATAAAAAGGCTTAAATTCACTTAATCAGCACCTTCTTTTATGCCATATTGGTCAGAATTCTCGGAGCGGTGGGTGCAGTTGACCTCCAAAAATGTCAAATCAGAGACTAACCCGCAGGCAAGCTGGGGGCCATTACCGCTCGCGGAAAACTGGATAGCTCTTGCCATCCGGAAGATGCTCTCAGTCGAACCATTCCTCGAGCACGACGACACGCCACATCGTCACTGACGCCAAATGCCCGGATGAAAAGCTGAAATTTCCTTATCCCAAATCCTAAGCCCCGTCCATTCTTGAACATTGTAAACTAACCTCGAGTCACCACGAGTACGCTGACTCCTACTTCTCTCTTATTACCTGTATAATAAAATAATATTGTTTGTATATATCACTGGATTCCTTTCGGTATCGTTGAGGGATGCCCTTAAGAATCTGTGGGATTGGTTCAGAAACCCTCGTTGATTTATTTCGTTATCAGATTTGCTTCGGAATCCCTAGAAGATTTGTTTCAGAATTCCTTGGTCTCTCGAGGTTGTGCTAAGGAATCCCACTGAAACTTTATTTCGGAATCATTCAACGATCTTCTTCGGAAAACATCGACGGATGGCTTCGTAATTCCTCGAAGATTAAGTTCGGAGTCCCTCGACGATTTACTTCGGAATCCCTCGATGAATTGCTTCGGAATCATTCGACGATTTTCTTTGAAATCATTCGATGATTCGCTTAGGAATCCCTGAACGATTTGCTTTAACATCCCTGGAAGATTCCCTTCAGAATCGCTGGATGATTCTCTTCTCCGGTTGGATTAATTCGAAGTCCCTGGACGATTTGTTTTGGTATCCCTCGACAAATAGCTTCGGAACCGAATTTGCTTCTACATCCCTGGAACATTGCGTATGAAAGCCCTGGAACATTACCGTCACAACTTCTGGAACATTCCCGGCGGAATCCCTGAAAAATTCCCGTCGGATTCTTTGGAACATTCCTGTCCGAATCCCTGGAACATGCCCGTCGGAATCCCTGCAACATTCCCGTTCAAATTCCTGGAATATTCGAAACTCCTGGAGGATACCAATCGGAATCCCATGAAGATTTTTTTTTTTGAAATCCCTGGAGCTAAACACACTTCGATGCTGCGAGCTACAACAGAAAACACTTACTTGAAGCTTGCTTGATATATGGATGAGTGTGATTGATCCGCAATTACCTTGAGAAGTTGGATAATATTTATCACATTACCACTAAGATAACTTAATGAGGTGGTAAAATGCTTGATAATTTTGTTTGTAATTTGTAAAGTTTGAAATGCTTGAATAAATTAATCAATCAGTTCCCAAGCTTAGAACAGACAACACAATCATTGAACTAGATATCACAGTCAGAAGAAAAGTAAGAACATTACATCGCGACCGTGCCAGAACTTTGTGCATTAAGTAGTTCGATGTCCTCACATTTCGTCTAGAAAGGCGCACTCGATGCACCGTTGTCAAGTGCGCTTTGCGCCAACAACCTTCTCCTATTTTTTACTTCGCTCATACTTCCAAAATAACGATCACTTATCGATGATCGCATACATAGCAAATTTATAACTGACTCCAAGCGCTTCCAGTAGGAAAACTGTGTTTTTTTTTTAACTTTATTACAATTCAGAAATGCTTGAATAAATCAATCAGTCAGTTCCCAACCTTAGAATAGACAACACTATTTGTAGCGTCATGTTGCAGTGGACTGTAACTGCTGCTGGGTGCTCCGGGGTGAAGCGCGAATCCAAAGCTGCCTTCATGCACCGTATCCGCCGACGAATGCTGGTTCCGCATTGGAACCAGCAGGATGGGAACTGCCCTAATGCAGTTACCGACGGACCAGCGACGAATGCCAAACAATTGCCTCGAAAATTACTATTAACTCTTTGGCCCTGACAAGGACCGAAAATTAACTCTTTGTGGCAGCTGGTGGACCGAGGGAGCTTCTGGCAAGGAACCAAAACACACACGCGAGACTTTTCTAAAACATTATTTACTCTTCTTCTTCTTATTTAAAAATACACATTTCTTCAGCTTGCTGCGGCTCCACGCCGATGCCGGCCGCCTTCGGCTAGGCTCTGATGCTGTTGCCGGTGTCGGTTCGACTCTGCTGCGGCTGGTCTCAGCTGGGCTGCTTCTCGATCTTCTTCTCCTTCTGCTGTTGTTGGTCGTTGCGAAAAAACTGATCAATGGTGCTGGCTGGCACCATGGTTTTATTCAAAAACTGTTCTGCACAGACGATGGCGATGGTTGCGCAAGGAGGCGTGGCTTGTTTCTTCAGTTTGCTGGGTTACGGACTGAACATGCTTCCACCGAGAAAGAAGTGATGTTGTAGGTGCACCACTTTCTTCTAGAATGGGTAGTGGGGCCAATTTATGGATCGGCCACTTGAAGATGCTGTTCCCCACACGGACATCTTCGACGCGAGTCAGATTATCGGGTAGCTTTTTATGATTCTACCTAGTCTCCATTGCTGTGGTGGCATGTTATCTTCCTTCAAAAGCACGACGGTGTTGGGAACGACATTTGCATGTTTTCTCGTCCATTTCGAACGAGTTTGAAGCTGTACCAAATATTCTTTCGATCAGCGGTTCCATAAATGCTGTCGAAGTAATTGAATATGCTGCCATTTTGATAATCGATTGATGGGAATGTGATCGAGACAGGGTTCAGGAATAGCAGTTAAAGCAACAATCAATATGAAACAGGCGATTTTTTTGTGGTTCCTGTTTCGTAAGCTATGAACGATCTTCGGTACCCAGCAATGAAAATCGTCGCTTCAGTACGTAATCTTTTAATGCTCCATTGGAATACATTTTAGTACTGCTGTCATAGCGACACTTTTCAAATTTGTTTATTTTTCAAACAAAAACACAGTGCGAATATTATTAAACTCGCTCAGAAGGAATCGTTGGTGAGAAAATTGTCGGCCACTAGGTCATTTAATTATATTTATATCACCGTTTTATCCATGCTCCCTCTTCACTTAATCTACAGCAGGTGCAATTAAATAGAAAACATTGAAGAGAAGTCAGCCAATCGCCGGTTCTATTGACCAAGGTGGACTATAAAACGATCGAGGTAAAGGCTACTGTACTGGTGGGGGGGCATAAGGCGATGGAGGAAGTTGTTGGATTGGCTTGGAGGTTGGCGGTGCGACTTTGGCACAATAGTGGCTGCAGAGGTGAGGGTGTATCAATCTGATGTCGGACTGTGCTGGCCAGGGGCCGGGATAGCCCAATCAGGAAACAGGAAACGGTGATGATCTGACGTTTTTCAAGCGAATTTGCGACTCAGCTTCCGAGCTCGCACGGTGAAGGCCACCGATGGATGGTAGTCTGATGGAATTTCGCTATGAGTTGCAGGGCAACAATCCTCGTGGCACAATGGTGGCCTGAACACAGAGGTACTAATCTGCTTTACTGCCGTGAATCGCATATTTGTCCCATATGAATAGGAAACCCAGCAAAGATGGGACAGATATGCGATTCACGGCAGTTTACGTCGTACTAGGTCTGCGACTAGGCGCGATGGCGACTGGTGACATAGTGCCCACGCGTCGGAAGGGCCTGGCCTGCTACCCGATTGGTGCAATGGCGGCGAGTGAAAACTATGGCCAAACGTGGGGATGCGTGTAGATTCGCCAAGAAACCACAAGCCACTTACAAGCGATGAACAATGAACACATTTTTTAATATTATAAAACTATGTGACCAATATCCCAGGCAATTTTTTACATTTTTATAAAAGGAAAAAAAAACAATTTATAACTCGCTAGTAGAAAAATAAAATCTATAAAACCACCCCCCTATCGTCGTTAACTGGGCTCGATAACCGATAAAGTAAAGAAAAACAGGTTATCAATTGATGAATCTGCCAGTTTATTTCGGAGTAATCCGTTAGTTTGGTTTGGTTAGCGGAATAATATATCCCGTAGTGACTCGAGGCAGTGAACTGGAGTGGGGGAGTGCCGTCAGTCTACGTCGACGTCCATCGAAGGTCACGTAAGCCAGTCATGTTAATTTTTGTAGAACACTTTCAAATTTCCTCGTTACATGGTCAACACGGGAGTGAGTCACGTTCTAGCCATATACAAGAACCGGCCACTCTTGGTACTTCTTCATTCAGTAAAAAGCTCTGGACGGTAATTGATTAAAGAGGCGGAAAACGGAAACCCTTACTTACGAAAAGCTTTAGAGCCGCTGAGACAAATGAATAGCTCATGATTCATATTATAATTAATGTGTGTTCTATTTAGTGGGGATTCTGCCAACAATTTATAAAATCCTAAAACAGCTCATTTTAAAATGCAACGAACTAATCTTTTAGTTTGTAAATGACCATCATACGCTATCTGAAGTATATCTCTGCCATTTTCCATATTAGATTCAGCTGAAATTTAAATGATTCTAATCCGGCTAGGTAATCTTGTTCCCATTCAACCATAAGACTGTCATTCAGATTTCATCTGCATATTGTTGAAGAATGTTAGCGAATAAGGTGGGTTCTGGGTTGATAAATTGATTTGGTGTGGATGGTGGAGGCATAGACCAATGCATAGACGGAATAAAGTAACCCTAAAAAACAAAATTACATTTTAGAAACTGCTCAAGCTGCAACATCAGCTAGAATCACTGGTCAGGCGACTGTGTCTTAATTACTCAGTTTCTGATTGCATCCTGTTTTGTATTAGTGTGCTTGAAATACGCAACGAAACGCAGTATTTTCTTGGGTTCCTGGGCGATGAAATTTAATGTTTCCATCTACCTGCAGTGCGCAGTTAAACAAAATTTAACTTCCGTTTTCTTCTGGTGGTAGTTCGACTGAACAACGGTAAATTCTTCTGACGGAAACGATTCACTGCGGAGGAAACCTGTGTCACAAACACACAAACATGGACACCTCTCTCTCCAATGTAAAAATACTTCTGAAATTTCTAATTTTCCAAAGGAAATGTTTCTTAATCTGAAAACAAATATAAAGTTTATAGGCTAGTTAGGAAAAATTCAAATTATCGTTTTCCGCAAACCAAAGGAAAATAATAAATAAACAGCCAGAGGTGATAACCTTGACAACAGTAGAATATTAGAACAGTTAAGGCCGGCGCACAATGGATCCGGAAGGCAATCCGGAAATTTGACAGCTAGTTTGAATACATGCAGTCAAACGTAGCAACGCACAATGCATCCGGAATGAGTTTGCGGATTGTACTAAACGCAAAGTAAACCGCAAACCTGTCCGCACCATTTGAACAATCTCAAACTTTGCGGACAGGCTTGCGTCAAATAAATAAACAAATAACGAGAAAATGATGATGATGACTTTTCAGGGGAAATTGTAAGGAACTTCCATACGAAATTGCGAGGAATTTGAACGGGAAATGGAAGGAATTTCGTCGGGCATTTGTAAGAAATTTCCATTAGCATTTGATAGGGATTTCCATCGTAAATTGTTAGGAATTTCCATAGGAAAATGTATGAACTTCCATAGAAATTATTTAAATAATACCGATGGCAAATTACAAGGGATCTCTATTGAAAATAGAAAGGAATCTCTAAGGAAAATTAAATGGAATTTTATAGGAAATTGTAAGAAATTTCCATGAGAAACTGTTATGGATTTTTCATGAAAAAATTGAGGAATGTCCATGGAAAACCATGAACAGAGAGGAACTTCCATGAGAAACCATGGAGAATTGTATGGAATTCCATTGAAATTTCTATAGGAATTTCTATAAGAACATTTGAGGATTTCAATCGGCAAACTGCTAGTAAATTTGTGACGCATTTCAATGGAATTTGTAAGGAATATCCATGAGGAACTGTTGGGAATATCAACAGTAAATTGTTAAAAGTGCTATTCAAAGAAACTTCCATGGCAAATTGTGAACGTAATTGTAAGAAAATTCAATAAGAAACTGTTAGTAAATTTCATGGAAAATTGTTAAGAACGTCAATAAGAAATTGTAACAAATTTCCAAAAGGAATTGTAAGGAATTACCATGGGAAACTGTTAGAGTTTCTCATGAAACTGGGTTTGCATGGGAAATCGAAAGGAATTTTCATTAGAAATCGTAAGAAATTTCGATTGGAAACTTCAACGAATGCCCATAGAAAATTGAAAGATATTTTATCGAAAAATCCAAGGAAGTTTCACAAGACATTTTTCAAATTTCCGTTGGAAATAGCAAGAAATTTGAAAGATGAAACGTAAAGAATTAAAAGTGCCTAGAATTCCACCGGAAGTGCTTCCAAGAATTTCTACGGAAGTTCGTCCGAAAATTCTTTCAAAAGGTCCTCCAAAGAATTATTCTCAGGATTTCTTCCAGGCGCTTCCGAAAATTTCTCCGTAAGTTCCCTCAGAGCCCCCTCAAAGTTCCCTCCATGGTTTCCCTGGAAGATCGGAAGGAGTTCCTCCTGAATTCCTCTAAAAGTTCCTTAGAAATTTCCTTATGGTTTTTTTCTATAGCGGATCCTCCGAAAGAATTTTGACAGAAATTTTCGGAAGTTTCTACAAAAAATCTTTGGAAAATATTCCAAAATTCTGCGGAAGTTCCTCCAGGAATTCCTGCGGAAGTTCCTCCATGGAATTCCTGGAAGTTCCTCCAGGAATTCCTGCGAAGTTCCTCAGGCATTCCTCGAAAGTTCCTCAGGAATTTCCTATGGTTCCTCTAGTTTCCTGGAAGTTCCTCCAAAAATTCCTCCGAAGGTTCCTCCAGAATCCTCGGAAGTTCCTCAAAAATTCCTCCGGAAGTTCCTCCAGGAATTCTCCGGAAGTTCCTCCAGGAATTCCTTCCGGAAGTCGGAATTCCTCCAGAAGTTCCTCCAGGAATTCCTCCGGAAGTTCCTCCAGGAATTCCTCCGGAAGTTCCTCCAGGAATTCCTCCGGAAGTTCCTCCAGGAATTCCTCCGAAGTTCCTCCAGGAATTCCTCCGGAAGTTCCTCCAGGAATTCCTCCGAAGTTCCTCCAGGAATTCCTCCGGAAGTTCCTCCAGGAATTCCTCCGGAAGTTCCTCCAGGAATTCCTCCAAGTTCCTCCAGGAATTCCTCGGAAGTTCCTCCAGGAATTCCTCCGGAAGTTCCTCCAGGAATTCCTCCGGAAGTTCCTCCAGGAATTCCTCCGGAAGTTCTTCCAGGAATTCCTCCGAAGTTCCTCCAGGAATTCCTCCTGGGAAGTTCCTCCAGGAATTCCTCCGGAAGTTCCTCCAGGAATTCTCCGGAAGTTCCTCCAGGAATTCCTCCGGAAGTTCCCTCCAGGAATTCCTCCGAAGTTCCTCCAGGAATTCCTCCGGAAGTTCCTCCAGGAATTCCTCTGAAGTTCCTCCAGGAATTCCTCCGGAAGTTCCTCCAGGAATTCCTCCGGAAGTTCTTCCAGAATTCCTCCGGAAGTTACTCCGGCAGTTCCTCCAGGAGTTCCTCTAGGAATTCCTCCGGACGTTCCTCTAGAAATTCCTCCAGAAGTTCCTCTAGGAATTCCTCCCGAAGTTACTTCCAGAATTCCTCCGGAAGCTCCTCCGGGAATTCCTCCGGAAGTTCCTCCAGGAATTCCTCCGAAGTTCCTTCCAGGAATTCCTCCCGGAAGTTCCTCCAGGAATTCCTCCGGAAGTTCCTCCAGGAATTCCTCCGGAAGTTCCTCCAGAATTCCTCCGGAAGTTCCTCCAGGAATTCCTCCGGAAGTTCCTCCAGGAATTCCTCCGGAAGTTCCTCCAGGAATTCCTCCGGAAGTTCCTCCAGGAATTCCTCCGGAAGTTCTCTCCAGGAATTCCTCCGGAAGTTCCTCCAGGAATTCCTCGGAAGTTCCTCCAGGAATTCCTCCGGAAGTTCCTCCAGGAATTCCTCCGGAAGTTCCTCCAGAATTCCTCCGAAGTTCCTCCAGGAATTCCTCCGGAAGTTCCTCCAGGAATTCCTCCGAAGTTCCCTCCAGGAATTCCTCCGGAAGTTCCTCCAGGAATTCCTCCGGAAGTTCTCCAGGGATTCCTCTGGAAGCTCCTCCAGGAATTCCTCCGGAAGTTCCTCCAGGAATTCCCCCGGAAGTTCCTCCAGGAATTCCTCCGAAGTTCCTCCAGGAATTCCTCCGGAAGTTCCTCCAGGAATTCCTCCGAAGTTCCTCCAGGAATTCCTCCGGAAGTTCCTCCAGGAATTCCTCCGAAGTTCCTCCAGGAATTCCTCCGAAGTTCCTCCAGGAATTCCTCCGGAAGTTCCTCCAGGAATTTCCTCCGGAAGTTCCTCCAGGAATTCCTCCGGAAGTTCCTTCCAGGAATTCCTCCGGAAGTTCCTCCAGGAATTCCTCCGGAAGTTCCTCCAGGAATTCCTCCGGAAGTTCCTCCAGGAATTCCTCGGAAGTTCTCCAGGAATTCCTCCGAAGTTCCTCCAGGAATTCCTCCGAAGTTCCTCCAGGAATTCCTCCGGAAGTTCTCCAGGAATTCCTCCGGAAGTTCCTCTCCAGGAATTCCTCCGGAAGATCCTCTCCAGGAATTCCTCCGGAAGTTCCTCTCCAGGAATTCCTCCGGAAGTTCCTCTCCAGGAATTCCTCAGGAAGTTCCTCTCCAGGAATTCCTCCGGAAGTTCCTTTCCAGGAATTCCTCCGGAAGTTCCTCCAGGAATTACTTCGGAAGTTCCTCCAGGAATTGCTCCGGAAGTTCCTCCAGGAATTCCTCCGGAAGTTCCTCCGGGAATTCCTCCGGAAGTTCCTCCAGGAATTCCTCCGGAAGTTCCTCCAGGAATTCCTCCGGAAGTTCCTCCAGGAATTCCTCCGGAAGTTCCTCCAGGAATTCCTCCGGAAGTTCCTCCAGGAATTCTCCGAAGTTCCTCCAGGAATTCCTCGGAAGTTCCTCCAGGAATTCCTCCGGAAGTTCCTCCAGGAATTCCTCCGGAAGTTCCTCCAGGAATTCTCCGAAGTTCCTCCAGGAATTCCTCCGGAAGTTCCTCCAGGAATTCCTCCGAGTTCCTCCAGAATTCCTCCGGAAGTTCCTCCAGGAATTCCTCCGAAGTTCTCCAGGAATTCCTCCGGAAGTTCCTCCAGGAATTCCTCTTCCGGAAATTCCTCCGGAAGTTATCCAGGAATTCCTCCGAGTTCCTCCAGGAATTCCTCCGAAGTTCCTCCAGGAATTCCTCCGGAAGTTCCTCCAGGAATTCCTCCGAAGTTCCTCCAGGAATTCCTCCGGAAGTACCTCCAGGAATTCCTCTAGAAGTTCTCTCCAGGATTTCCTTCTGAGTTCGTCCAGGAATTCCTCCGGAAGTTCGTCTAGAATTCCTGAAAAACTTGCGGAGGATGTCCTGAAGAAAATTCCGTAGGAATTTCTGAAGGAAATTTCGAAGAAATTCTGAAGGAACTTCAGGAGGAATTCTGGAGGACCTTCTGGAGGAACTTCGAGGAATTCTTGGTGAAACTTCCGGAGGAATTCCTGGGGAATTTCCGGAGGAATTCCTGGAGGAACTTCCAGAAGAATTTATGGAGGAACTTCCGGAGGAATTCCCGAGGAACTTCCGGAGGAATTCCTGGAGGAACTTCCGAGGAATTCCTGGAGGAACTTCCGGAGGAAATTCCTGGAGGAACTTCCGGAGGAATTCCTGGAGGAACTTCGGGAGGGGATTCCTGGAGGAACTTCCGGAGGAATTCCTGGAGAACTTCCGGAGGATTCCTCGAGGAACTTCCGAGGATTCCTGGAGGAACTTCCGAGGAATTCCTGGAGGAACATCCGGAGTAATTTCTAAAGAAACTTCCGTAGGAATTCCTGGAGGAACTTCCGGAGAATTTCGTGGAATAACTTTCGGAGGAATTCCTGGAGGAACTTTCAGAGGAATTCCTGGAGGAACTTTCAGAGGAAATCCTCAAGGAACTTCCGGAGGAAATGCTGAAGGAACTTCCGGAGAAATTCCTGGAGGAACTTCCGGAGAAATTTCTGGAGAAACTTCCGGATGATTTCCTAGAGGAATTTTCGGAGCATTTTCCGAATGTTTTTCTGTAGAAATTTCCGCAAGAATTCCTGTTCAAATCTTGTTGGAGGGATTCCTGTAGAAACTTCGGAAGAAATTTTGAGGAATTTATAGAGGAATTGCTGGAAGAACTTCCGGAGGAATTTCTGGGGAATTTCGGAGGAATCTTGGAGGAACTTTTGAAAATTTCTTTGGATTCTTTATAAAAAACTTCCGAAGTTATATTTGTGGCATTTCGGGAGAATTGCTGAGAAACTTCAGGGGTGGAGGTGGCTGGTGACTGCTGGAGCAACTTCCAAAGGAAATATTTGAAGATTTTCTGGGGGAATTCTTGGAGGCAGTTCCAGGGGAATTCCTGGAGGGTCTCCCTGAGGATTTTTTTAGAAATTTTCGAATCCGAATGATTTTTTGTATTTTTTTATAAATTGGATGAATTTGCGGAGGAATTCATAGGATATTTCTGAGGAATTCGTGAGGTAACTTGGAACTTTAAGGAACTCTGCATAAATTCCTGAAGGAAGTACCGGAGGTATTCGTGGAGGATCTACCTGAGTTTTTCCTGAAGGAACATTCCCGGGAATTATTGAAGGAACTTCCCGGGGAATTTCTGGAAAAACTTCCGGAGAATTTCCTGAAGGAAAGTCCGTATAAATTCCAAAAAGAACTTCCGGAGAAATTCCCGGAGGAACTTCCAGAGGAATTCTTGGAGGATCTTCCTGAGGAACTTTCGGAGGAATTCCTGAAGGAACTTCCGGAGGAATTCCTCAGGGAACTTCAGGAAGAATTATTGATAGAACTTCCGGAGGAATTCCTGAAAGAACTTGCGGAAGATGTCCCGAAGAAACTTCCGGAAGAATTTCTGAAGGAAATTTTGGAAGAAATTCTGGAGAACTTCCGGAAGATTTTGTGGAGGAAATTTCGGAGGAATTTCTGGAGGAACTTCCGGAGAAATTCCTGGAGTAACTTCCGGAGAAATTCCTGAAGGAACTTCCGGATGATTTTCCAGAGGAATTTTCAGAGCAATTTCCGTATGTTTTTTGTAGAAATTTCCGAAGAATTTTTGTACAAATTTCTGGAGGATTCCCAGAAGCTTCGGAAGTAACTTTGAGGAATTTATAGGAGAATTCTTGAAAGAACTTCCGAAGGAATTTCTGAGGAATTTCCGGAGGAATCCTGGAGAACTTTTGAAAATTTCTGTAGGATTTTTTATAAAACTTCCAAAGTTATTGTTTGTAGCATTCGGGGAATTCCAGGAGAAACTTCGTGGGGTGGGGGTGTCTGGTGACTGCTGGAGCAACTTCCGGAGGAAATATTTGCAAAATTTCTGGGGGAATGATTGAGGCAGTTCAGGGGAATTCCTGGATGGTTTCCTGGAGGATTTTGTAGAGGAATTTTCGGAGGATTTTTGGAATGATTTTTGTAATTTTCATAAATTTCTGGAGGAATTCGGAAGAACTTCGGATGAATTTCTGGAGGAATTTGCGGAGGAATTTCGGAGGAACTTACGAAAATTCCTGAAGGATTTAAAAAAACTTACGAAGTCAATTTTGAGGAATTTCTGGGAAATTCCTGGAGGTACTTGCAGGAGAATTACTGAAGAAACTTTGGGGAACTGTTGGAGAAACTTCCAAAGGAATGCCTGGGGAGCTGGGAGGATATCTCATAGGAACTTCCGGAGGAAATTCTGGAGGAACTCCCGGAAGAATTCCTGGAAGAGCTTCCAAGCAATTCCTAGAGGAACTTCGAAGCAATTCCTGGATGAACTTCCAGAGCAATCCTTGGAGGATCTTCCGGAACATTTCCTGGGAAATTTTGAGTTTCTGGAAGAAAATCCTGAGGAATCCCTAGTGGATTTTTCGTAGGATTTTCCGAATGTTATTTTGTAATAACTTCCGAAGGAATTCCTGTAGAAATTTCTAGAGGACTTCCTATAAAAACTTCTAAAGGAAATTTTTTGAGTAATTTTTGGAAAATTCCTGAAGAAACTTCCAGAAGAATTCTTGGTGAAACTTCCCGACGTATTCTTGAAGGAATTTCCGAAGAAAATTGTAGATAAACTATTTATAATTCATGTGGATATTTTGTAGGCATTTCTAGAGGAATTCTTAGAGGAACTTCTAGAAGAATTTACGGAGAAACTTCTGGATAAACTCTCGCAGGAATTTCTGGAGAATTTAGTGGACAATCTCCTGGAGAAACTGCCGAAGGAATTTCTGGAGAAAGCTTCAGAAGAACATCTTGAGGTACTTTCGGAGGAAGTCTAGGAGGATTTTATGAAGGAGTTCCTAAAGAAGCTCTCGGAGGAATTTCTCAAAAAAATCCTGTAATGACTTGTGGGGAAACTTGCCTAGGAAACACCTGAATCAATCACGATTTTTAATGAACCTCCATCCCCAATGTCCAAAAAATTCAGTTGTGATTCTCCTTCAAATTTTCTGAATACTTTAATAACTTGTCTAAAAATATAAGCTCAAATCTCGAGCGCCAGAGATACATATCCATTCCGTAATAACTTATTTGGAACCCAACAGCGACAAATAAATGTTAACTGATTAACTGTCAAAACCGTATGCATTGTGGGTTGCTTATCCGTTTTGCGTACGTTTTGTATTTTAGTACAAAACGTATCAAACGGATAGCAATACGCAAACTCAAACGCAAACGCAACGTATCCATTGTGCTCCAGCCTTTAAAATTTATGTAGAAGCGTTGCTTTGTTTTACTGGGTACCTAAATCTTAGAACATGGAACCACAAAATGAGTACTAATTTGTTCTGACCCCAACATCTTGATTATTATATCTATGGTTAAAGGTCGATTGATCATCAAATGGCCAGGGGTCAAAACATTAGGGTCATTGGGGTCAGAGGAATGAGCAAAAAGAGGTCTCGAGTTTAGTATGGCCTCAATTTGGCAAAGCAAGGTCGCAAATTCTATAATTGTCAGAGAGGCGGATTGATATACTTTCTTCATAACAGATTTGACACTTTTAACTCCCCCCTTCCATAACCCTCCCAAATGAGGTGCGCTAGGGGGAATTGTTGTCCACTTGATCTCCTTGACTTGACAAAACTGCGATAGCCTTTCACTGGTGAGGTCAGCCTTGAAGAGCTCGTACAGCTCACGCAGTTCCGATCTCGCTCCCATGAAATTGGTTCCATTGTCACTGTATACCTCTTCAGGAACTCCTCTTCTGGAAACAAATATTTGTAGTGCCGCCAAAAATGCTTCAGTCGAGAGGTTTTCGACTACTTCCAAGTGCATTGCCTTAGATACCATACAGACAAATACACAGATGTATCCTTTTGTTGGTGCGGCTTTTCTAGCGGTTTGTTTGATGTAGATGGGTCCGGCAAAATCCACTCCAACTCTCAGGAATGTAGGTGCTTCGGTGACTCGATACGAGGGCAAGTCTCCAATAAATTACACAGCCAACTTCGGGTTTGATTTGAAGCAGGTGATACAACTTCTAGTAACTTTCCTTACCGTCGATCTACCATTCAGGATCCAATACCGTTCTCTTAGAGCTGCGAGTATGCTTCGGACCAGCATGTCGAGTTTCCCTATGTATAGCGACGATGAGATTTCTTGTCACAGGGTGTTTAGCAGGAACAATCCATTGGTGCTTCACATCGTAAGGTAGGTTGCAGTGACGAATTCTACCTCCAACTCTTAGTAATCCGTCATCCAAGAAGGGATTTAGGTTGCCAACATGGCTCTACAGATTGTAGGCGGTCGATTTCATCTTGTAATTTACTTCGTTGGATCGCACGAATGATGCACTTAGTTGCGTTTTGTAGCTCCGGAATCGCTGGTGTTGATGTAGCACTTCGTGTACCTTTCTTCAAACGACAATTCTAGACCAACATTTGAAAAGGGCGTAACAACCAAATTTTTTTCTTTCTGATTCTTTGTCCACATATATAGCTATATATGTAGACGAAGAATCAGAAGGAATAAATTTTGGCTGTTACGCCCTTTTCAAATGTTGGTCTAGAATTGGATATGAACCGGAGAACAAAGGCGATAATTCGTTGCGTTTTTCGAAAAGACTCAAATTTCGTTAATATTGGAAGCTCTTCATATACTGTTGCGATATTGGCAGATATTGCAGACTTCAATTCTGGAATTTCTTCATCTTTCAGTACTGCAGGGGTCACTTCTTCATAGGTTGCGCTGCGTAGAAAATACGGTCCATTCCACCATAAATCATTTTTCGAAAGCATTTTAGCTGACATTCCGCGAGACACAATATCAGCCGGATTGTCTGCAAACCTGACGTATTTCCACACATTCTTAATTTCCTGGTTAGTCTCTGCGAATATTTACGAATATCTGAAGACGATCTACAGGTTTGTTCAGCCATGTTAAAACTACTTGACTGTCCGACCAGAGAATAACTGGGACGTTTTCCAATTCCATTGCGTTGATCACTTTTTTCACCAAGCGATTCAGAAGCAGAGCTGCCATTAGCTCCTTCCTAGGAATAGACAATGGGGTAATTGGACAGACTTTTGATTTGCTAGTAATCAACTTCGCACTAGCTGTGCCATCATCGAATACTGATCGAAGGTATACGCACGCACCGTAGGCCATGTTTAAGGGTCTGAGAATCCATGGATTTCGATCCTGACTGCTTCATTCGTAACAACTCGTCGTGTAACCTTGAAGTCTTCTGCAAGTGGTAGCGCATCCAAGAAATTTGTCCAATCCTTCAGTAACTCTCCATCTAGTTGATCGTCCCAATCCATTTTGCTTTTCCAAAGTTTTTGCATTAGTGTCTTCGCCAAAACGATGACTGGTGACAACAGTCCCAGTGGATCAAAAAGACGGGCAATTACTGACAACACTTGTCGCTTTGTTGGGGTTGGAATTTTATAGTCAGCTTATGCACGAAATAGAAAATCATCTCCGATTTGGTCCCACATTAATCCAAGGGTTTTGATAACTTCATTTGCGCTAGAGTCTTCAATCTTCACCAACTTATCTCGATCAACATCAGATACATTTTGCAGGAGTCTCTCATCATTCGCTGTCCATTTGTGTAGATGGAAACCTCCACGCTGCAACAAGGAAACCTATTTTCCTTGAAATTTTCGCACTTCTTCCAAGTCGTCGCCGCCGAATAGTACATTATTGACGTAGAACATCTTCTTCACTAACATTGCCGCCCCAGGATGTGACTCCTCCTCATCTATTGCTAGTTGGTATAATGCTCGAATAGCTAGAAATGGGGCGGAAGCTGTGGTGTAGGTCACAGTTTGTAATTCCAACACTCTAAGTGGATCACTAGGGTTCTTCCGGTAGAAGATGCGTTGTAACGGAGTGTGGCATTTTGCTTTCTGCACTTGCCGATACATTTTAGCTATATCAGCGCTTAACACGTACCGAAATACGCGAAACTTCAAAATAATCGTCAGCAAATCGGGTTGGATTGTAGGACCGATCATCATCGCATCATTCAAGGACATTCCACCTATCTTCGCTGATCCATCGAATACTACGCGGCACTTGGTAGTTGACTTCGATGGCCTTAGCACTACATGGTGCGGCAGATACCATTTCTGCAAACCGACGGGATCATCCATTTCACGGACTTCCACACAATGTCCAAGTTGCTCATACTCTTCCAGGAAATCATCGTATTGCTTCTTTATCTCCGGATTTTTCTGCAGTTTTGCTTCCAAAGCGTAGAATCTCCGGAGTGCCATCGATCTAGAATCTCCAAGCTTACTTACTGAATCCCTTAGTGGAAGCTGCACTACGTATCAATCATCATCGCGTCGGCGAAACGTAGACTGGAAATGTTATTCACACTGTTTGGCTTCCGACAACGGACAATTTTCACTGGATACACTTTCAATGTCCCAAAACTTCTGCATTAGTTCACTTAGCGGATCACCAGATGGTGTCGCTATACAAGAGTTCACACTTATTCCACTAAAAGCACTAGAATATCTTCCACATACCAACCACCCAAATTGCGAGTTCTGGAGCATAGGGAGTTCTTCGGACAGCTTCAGTCGACCAGGCTTGATTACGTCGTCGTACCATTTCATTCCAATCAACAAGTCCACTTGTCTCGGACGAAAGAACACCAGATTCGCTAGTCATATCCAAATGAAGTTGACCTGAGATCCACTATCCAAGAGGGCTCGACATACCTGCGGGTTTCCATTCTTATCCAAGATGCTGACTATTGCAGTTAGTAAAAGCACTTGTACAATTGGCTTCTCGACCACGTTCGATGGTACGGTAGTAGGGATGATGCCATCAGTTGGGTTTCCAATAGCTGGTTGAACTGCTGCCTTTGATACTTGTTTCTGCTCTGCTGATCTGAAATTACTCGAACCGGAACTCTGAATTGAACCACCTTCAAAATGTAGTAGCGTATGGTGTTTCCTTTTGCACTTTGAGCACGACTTGTTGGGCCTGCAATCCGTACTACGATGACCACGTCTCAAACAATTAAAGCACACTTGTTTTTCACGCACTAGCCTCAATCGTTCTTCCACCAACATTCCATTGAACACCGAGCACTTGAACGCCAAATGTTCACCAGCACAAAACTCGCAACTGTTAGACGACGACACGGTATTTACTTTCACATTCGACGACGGCTTTCCGAACCCTTGACTTGCTTTGGTTTGAACACGCGTGGATTGCTTGACCTTGCTATCATTTATGGACTTCTGACATCGTTCGAGAACGGAAATGCGATCTTTTAGAAATTTGACAGTATCCTCATAATCTGGTAATTCCCCATGTATGACAGACGTTCACCATAGCTTCTTAGTTTCGTCATCTAGCGCATTTGCAAGGAGATGTGTGACGAATGATTCTGATACCCCAGTAAATTCCTGACCCAAAAATTTCAAATTTTCGACATGGCCTACGCATGAATCAACCAACTCTCTCAACTCAGAGTGGCTTTCTTGCGACAATTTTCTCATATTCAGCAGCCCATTCGCCTTTTATTTTCAAACCTTTCTGCTAAAATTTCCCATGCATGATCATAATTGCCATCAGAGATGGTTTTTGCGTCAATTATGAGAGCAGCGTCCCCAATCAGTGCTTTTTCCAAATGGTAGAGCTTAATCCGTGGTGCGTCGTTCGATCTGTCCACCACGTCCCTGAACATGACTTTAAACTTTTCCCACTGCTCGTATTTGCCATCAAAATGCGGAATGGCACGAGGAAGCGACTGTTGCACAACCAGCGGTTGCTGACTCCGGAGTGTTTGAGCATTCACGGGCATTTCGTTGAGACTTTCGATCCATGTTTCGAGAGTGAGGCAAATATTGTCGTGCAAGGTTTCAAATTCGAGGTACTCACAGTCTTGTTCCTTCCTCTTACTTGGTGGGGTGATCGCCATCATGATGCGTTCATGATAATCGGCAAACTCCTTGTAGGCTGCTTCCACCTTTTTCTGATGCACCTTCATCAGCGGCTGCGTAATTTCTTCTTGCGCGAGTTGGTCCATGATATTTCTCTCACAGGTGAGCTTTCCTTTAGCTAAGCCACGCATGTGAACAAGCGTGTCCCATTCTTCCACTCCATCCTCGTTGTTGCCACAACCGGCGGAAGCACCGGTTGCATCACTTGCCTGAGCCTTCATAGGCGTTCTCATATTGCATATTGCAGTAGACTGTAACTGCTGCTGGGTGCTCCGGGGTGGAGCGCGGATCCAAAGCTGCCTTCATGCAGCGTATCCGCCGACGAATGCTGGTTCCCCATTGGAACCAGCGGGATGGGAACTACCCTAATGCAGTTACCGACGGACCAGCGACGAATGCCAAACAATTGCCTCGAAAATTACTATTAACTCTTCTTGGCCCTGACAAGGACCGAAAATTAACTCTTTGTGGCAGCTGGTGGACCGAGGGAGCTTCTGGCAAGGAACCAAAGCACACATACGCAAGACTTTTCTAAAACATTATTTACTCTTCTTCTTCTTATTTAAAAATACCTACACATTTCTTCAGCCTGCTGCGGCTCCACGCAGATGCCGGCCGGCTTCGGCTAGGCTCTGATGCTGTTGCCGGTGTCGGTTCGACTCTGCTGCGGCTGGTCTCGGCTGGGCTGCTTCTCGATCTTCTTCTCCTTCTGCTGCTGTTGGTCGTTGCGAAAAAAACTGATCAATGGTGCTGGCTGGCACCATGGTTTTATTCAAAAACTGTTCTGAGTTGAGCACAGACGATGGCGATGGTTGCGCAAGGAGGCGTGCCTTGTTTCTTCAGTTTGCTGGGTTACGGACTGAACACTATCATTGAACTAGATATCACGGTCAGAAGGAAAGTAAGAAAATTACAGATGTTCTGGATTGTAGAGGGGACCACCCGGTGGCCACAATTGACCATATTTACGGATGTTCCGGATCTTTCAGGGGACCATATGGACCACGGATATTCCGTGGAGAAGCAACAAAACCATCAGCGCAAGCACAATGTTACTGTTTAGGCAAATGACGACTGCTGTTAATATTGTTCGTTGTTGTTTTGGTTGGAAAAACTGTTGAACAAACTGTTGTAGAGACTAAATTGGTCGGACTTACTTAGGGGTGGAGTCGAGAGTCTTCGAAAGTGAAGCTGGAAAGCCAAATTTCCAACAAATAAAAACAACCAACTGCAATTTTAAGTATACATGTTATTTATTCTAGAATTAGTGGAGAAATATAATATGCAATAATGTAACATATTCCGCTGTATAGTTTTAGTCTTACTACAAGTTGGTGATAAATGCTTCCTTTTATTACTAATGTTATGAATATAGGCACAAGTCGGGATCATTGATTGGAATACTTCCGAAGTATATCAGAACTGCATGCTTTTAAAACACTGTGGACTACAAAATGGCATGCCATTTTTGACACAGAAACGTCCTCCAATAAGGGACTTGTCACATCCTTTTCCACTACAAATAAAACACTTTCCATGCCAGTGTATGTTTTCCCAAGCGACACCTTGCTCGGTTGGTCCAATAGTTGTGTGGCAATGGTGACAAACTTTTGCAAAATATGAATTATAGCAACCCAAGCACAGTGGCATGCTTGTATTTTCATCTGGAACATATTGTTGACCGGCCAGTGGAGCGTCGCAATGGTAGCAGCAAAAATGTTTTATATGAAATGTAGCACCTTCAGCTGCGGTATATTCTTTAGTGAATATCAGTTCGTCACATGCAGAACAGCGAGGAATTTTCAAAATATGTGCTAAATCCCGTCCGCAATACACTTCACCTCCGTGGAAGAAGTACACCAAATCTGCTAGTAGTTCGTTACATTTGTGGCATTTGAAACACTGAGGATGCCACGCACCATTGTATCCAACTCTTTCGGCTTTGACGACGACTTCTCCGGGCACAATAGATTCCGAACATCCTTTACAGTTAACAAGATCGTGGGATTGTGAAACATCATGCGAAGATTGTCCTACATTGGTATCTAATTCATTTAGAACTAAAAAGTCAAAATTTTCTAAAGAACTGGGTAGAATATCGTCTGCGCAGGGCTTATACTCTGGAGGGCTTTCTGTTAATTTATTGAACCCCGGATACGTGGCAAATATTGGAGTTGGAGGAACTGATCCGAATCCAGAATCATCACTATGTGAAGCATGCATTTTTGATGATTGATTGTTTACTAATGGCTCTTCTGGGGAAATTTCTTCGATTGTGGCTGGGTCAAATAAATATGGCTCAGGATGAGCAATATATCTAGCAAGTTCTTTCCTAATATTTTCATCGTTGTTACATTCATTGCGGAGTTTCAAGATTGAATCTAACAACGGATCTTCGACAACATTGATACCATTCCTGGACAATCGATGTATAAGTTGGTCATATACCGGACCACTGACAATAGCACTTTCAAGTACCGGGTAATCAATTTTCAAACTGTAGATTTTTTCAAATGTTGCGGGAGATAATTTTGAAGTGCACAGCAATTTTTTTTTATTTGGAATATTTGATGAAAGCTGCAGAGGTTGATTAGGCTTTTTTCCATAGTTGAGTGCATCTTGCAGAGCAGGATTTGATAACAAGGCCAAAAGAACTGAATCTTCGTTTTGCGTAATCTTTATAATGCGCTCGGCACCAGGAACCTGGTCTGCACTCACATCAAAAGATTGAAGATCAGACATTTCAACGAATTTTATCACCTCTTTAGGAAAACAATCGTCTTTATCAAAACTTATGAATTTGTCACGGAATGCTTGAATTGGTTGCAAAACTGAGTCATGTGAATAGTTTATATGACAATTGTCCAGCTTTGTGAAAAGTTCATCATATAATGGTCCATTAATTACCGCACTCTGGACAACTTGCGCATTTACCTTAATTTTTTCCAAAAAGCTTTTTGATGCTGGCGATAATAGTGGACTGCTGCTGAAGTCCGGGACTAAAGGTTCACGCGATATTATCAAGCTGCCTCCATTAACAGGGGCATGTAAAATGGCCTGTAGAGCACCCGAATTCAAAATATCGTGAAGAACTTTATCCTTCGTCATAGCAGCTTGGCACTTGGAAGAAAATTGATTAGCCATTTTCGAAGGTCCCGAAGCTTGTAATTGGTCAGGATATAAGGTAGTTTCATGAGTTTCGGCAGTTAATTTAAGATACCTGTCGATTTCATCCTTAAATCTTGCATTGCCTTTATAGGCTTGCCTAAATTCATATAATGGGCCCATAATGTTGCAGCTCTTTTCAAAGGGTATTTTTTCCGAAACCAAGGCATTTAGAATATAATCAATTTTGCTTGCATATGCTACTGCTGTGCGAATGGCTTCCGAGTTTAATTTCATCAATTTCAATTTGTACTTCATCTTGTCCGATAGGAAAGGGCTTACGTTAAAATCTGGTTCCATCATCTCTTTTTGAATGCATATTTGTTGCTTTGGTCCATTAGAAATTCCCAGCAAAGCATTCTTTATTGGCACCGAGGATAAAATTTGATTTAGAAGATTTTCTGATGATGGTGATATTCCACATGTCAAATGGTCTGATCCCAAGTGTGCGTTTGGTCGTTGGATGCTTGCTCTTGTAGGTATATGCTGGTCGCCAATCCTTATGACGGTACCCTGTCCTACGCAGCTTTTCCTAATTTTCTCCGCATACTGTACTAATTGTTTCTTTTCATTCTCCGACAGATTATGACACAAAGAAGCATCGAGATCATGAGGGGGTACTTGAAACTCGAGTTGTTGCTTTCGCCTTTTTGCCGCATTGCTACCTACTATTGGTATGTTTTGCTCGCCAATTCTTAACATGTAATCCGACGCCAAATCCGTAGTAACATTCGGGGGAATCCAGTCTAATTGCACCGGTTTATCAGTGAGTGCCGAAATTTTGATATCTGAAAAGTAGTATTTAAAAATATCCATCAGTGATTATTTTTTGGCTAATAATAATAATTAATAATAATGATTAGTGTGAGACATATCTGAAAAGTTTTCAATGCACATACAAGATACGAAATGGAAGATAAAGTTGAATTTTCGTTATCTCAATCCCTTGAATACATATAATAAACTAGGGTATCTGTTCCATTAATAATAACATGCTCCTATATCAAAATCATGCGCAAAATAGTCAATGTAGGCTCAATTTGTGTTTGGTGTTGTTGCGTCTCCCGAAAGAAAATGCCGAACAGAAAACTGAGCAAATTCATGAAAATAAGCCACGCCCCAAACGACGCTGCAAAACAAACTAGAACTGAGACAATGACGAAACGAATGGTATAAAACAAGTCCCA
Source organism: Armigeres subalbatus (assembly GCF_024139115.2). Lineage (NCBI taxonomy): Eukaryota > Metazoa > Arthropoda > Insecta > Diptera > Culicidae > Armigeres > Armigeres subalbatus. The sequence goes on along the minus strand of NC_085141.1, from coordinate 202,151,596 downwards.
TTTTGAGGAATCAGCATCACGATTCGATACGACGTTACACAAGCAACACTACGAGAAGAACGAGGCGACGCAGAGCAGAGGAGAAGAAGTGCAAATAGCTTGCAATTCCCGACTACGACAGCAGCGAAGCGATCGTAGCTGAGCCGACACACCGACGACAGTAGTAGTGCACAGGGTTGCCACATTTAAATCTGTATTTTTGCCCAAGAAAATCTTTATATCTGTATCTCAAGTCAAAAAATCTGTATTGCAAATCTGTATCCATCTGAACCAAATCAAATTCGTCTTTAATAAAGTTAGTTTTGAAAAGATAAAGTCTGGAAATACTATGCGTAACTACAAGTCAGACATGTCAATATTTAGCATTTTTTTCCGCAATTCTTTCCAAGGATGACAAATAAAGGAATACAAGAAAAACAATGCTTGCTTTTTCAAGGTTTAATATTTGATCATTTACGTGGTATGTTTACGAATAACATATGCCACGGATCCAATATAGCCATATGCAGAACAACTTTATTGTATTAATATTCAGCCACACATAATAGAAGCACTTATAAACTGTTTCAAAGCATTTCAGATATGATCTATGATTGTTAGACCTGATTTTTTAGTATTATTTTAGAGCATTTTCCATAACCACATGTATTAAAATATAATCTGAACATTTTCCGGAGCATAATCTGATCGATTTTCAAAAATATTGATCTGCATGAATTGCCAATTCAGAACGAAACCTTCCAGAGACCACGTGTTCTGTATTTTAAAATTAAAATTTATTTAATCTTTAAATGGTTCTTAATAAGATAATTTTAGATTAGCATAAAAGTAATTTACAATAATTTTTGGTACTAATATCTTCAAGAAATCTGTAAAATCTGTAAATTTTCCAAAAATCTGTATATCTGTATATACAGATTCTTGGTCACAGCTTTACCTAAAAAATCTGTAAAATACAGAAAAATCTGTATATGTAGCAACCCTGAGTGCAGTGCCGCGCCTACTGAGCACCGAGCAACCATACATTAGTTGAAAGAGGAAGAAATAAAGAGTTAAGAATAATTTTCCGACTTCCTTCTTTCACTAATATCCCGATTGGTAACTCGTTCGCTCGAAGAGGATTTTTCACTCGTTCAGCCACTACGACAAAAGCATTCATCGGTCCCCGAAATTACAGTCCACAAAATTTTGAATTCCGCACCGAACATTTGGTCCATGCGAACCGGATTTGACTACTGAGTGCTTCCCGAGGACGATTGGAAAAGCAGACGACGAGGAACAAGACATCGACTACGAAAAAGTGCGCGAAAAAGACTAGTATCAAAAAAGTCTTTCGGAAGAACAGTGGAAAGTGAAGTGAAAAGCTAAAATGCCGATCGATCGTACCCCTTCCAAGACGACGAAAGACGATGAATCGGATTTGTTCACGGGATTTTCTGAGACATCTATCTTGCAATCTACGGATGCCGTCGCAGACAACACCAATTCCGAAAAATTACAGCCGTACCCACACCGCTACATCGAACGAAGCTGAGATGACAGAGAGATGTGATTTTTGCAACGGTACGCATTTCAACTATCAATGCAACAAGCTGAACACATTTGCGTACAACGAGAAGATGGAAAAAGTACGCGCAGCCGGCGTGTGTTTTAACTGTCTGCGAAAAGGACATCGATCAATCAATTGCCCCTCAACGAAGTGTTGCCGAAAGTGCCAAAAACGACATCATACGCAGCTGCACGACGACGAAGCCTACCAGAAGCAAGAATCCCGAACCATTTTGAAGGAAGAATTGATGCCAACGACGACCTCATCGAAGACAAACGACTCATCAGTGTCAACCGCCTTTGCGTGCAACTATGGACGCTCGTTACACACCGTATTGCTACAAACCGCAGTAGTCTTGGTTAAGAATCAGCACGACGAACTACTGCCATGCCGCGTTCTCTTGGACTCAAGGTCCCAAGTGAACTTCATCACTGAGAAGATGGCCAATACGCTTGGCATCCAACGACAACCTGCCTACGTCCCGATAGCAGGGATAAACGATCTTCGAACGATGGCTCGTCATAGGACATCCTTAGAAATTCGTTCTCGTTGCAGCGATTTTCGTACCAAACTGGATTGCTTGATCACCAAGCAGGTGACTGGAACTATTGAGCTTATTCCACGATTAGAGTGAAGTGAGGTTATAATTTCGTACAAAGAAAGTAAATGGAATTATATTATACTAATTTATTTTATATATTATATTATTTTCTCTCAAAAATTTCTAAACCAGCATAGACAAACTGCATAGTTACCAAATACCGTCTAATACACCCAGGTTTTTTCTACACGGTTTGGTTTTAGTCGTTTAAGACCTTCAGCGTCAATCAAACAATAAGTTAACCCCACGAAAAAATTCACAAAAATCAAAGAAAATTCAGGGGATATTTGAATAGCTGTGAAAGTTCAGGTTAACCGAGAAATTATTGAATTCCAACCGCGTAAAAAAACCTGGGTGTAAACGCGTCAAAAAAGGCATCAAAATCGGCATAAGGCATACTATCATGGGCTGGACATTTAGTGGAATAATCCATTGTTGACTAATACTCTAAGTAGTAGCGAGTTAGTTGAAACTAAATGAATAAATATTGCTTTTCCTAAGAGCATTGAGGTTTATAAGCGCTGCTTTGTCTATTCGTCTGATAAGATTATTTGGGAACATCACAATGCATTGTGAGCCTAATTTTACGCAGAACATTTTGGGTTGAAAAACGCGTTCGAATGTTGCAATGTTCAGCTTAAAAGGGAAAGCTAATGTTCAGATGTTTGTAGGTAGGGGTCAAAGATTCTCAAAAAAGTCATTTAGCGCGGAAAAATGAAACTTCGATCCTTAGCACAATGGTTAAGAAAGCGAAAATTTGACGCATTGTAAGAATAACTTCCATATATTTTATTCGGGTACGTTGATTCTTCATCAATAATATGCATTTTATGCCATATGTGCAAAGAAGAAGAGCAAATAAAGCCATGTATTTGTGCCATCTAGCTTGTTTCGTTGAAATATTTTTGGCGAAAATAAGTTTTATGAATAATTTAATATGAAAGTACGCCAAGTTTGGACCTGCGTCAAATATGGTGCTTCCATGGAAGTACAACACTCTAAATAATCATCACGTCATATTCACGTGAAAAATCACGTAACTGATCTGTCTTGAACGAACGACGATTGTTACGTGATGTTAGTAATGTTCACCTGAAATTCACGTAACTTTTACTAAAAATCTTGGTGAATATGTTTGTATGTACTCGTAATCAATTAAAGTGAAATTGTGTTAGTGTGATTGCAGCTTCGGTATTTGCGGAAAACTAGCATTGTAAACAATCTTCACGTCCGATTTACCTGAAAACAAATATGGTTCTCATCCACCATACTTTTCACGTAAGAGTGACTTGATACTCACGAAAGAATGAAAGACACATAACCTAAACATAATTATACGATTTGCAGAGGTCGTAAGCGATATTTCATGTGCAACTAGGCGGGGATTTTCCGAACCTGCATGTTCTCTCCTTGAAAAAAAAATCAGCGGAAGTCGGATAAAATTTATAAGATTCGTAGAAAGTAATATGGAAGAAGATAAAGCTACATGAAGCCTATAACTACCGTTTTCGGTAGCGTTAGTAGAAAATTTCTATTCCAGATTTCAACTGCCAAGAGTGAACTACTTTTTGCTTGATTTAACAGCGGAAATAGCAGCAATTTTTGAGAAAAAAACTAGTTCCATCTTTTTCTACAAATCTAATAAATTTTATTCGACTTTTTTCAGTAACTGATTTGTTCTCTCCAACAGTGTTTTCCCGAAGCGCAATGGCCGAATGACAGCATTTTCTGTCTAATGATAAAAACATCATTCTGCATCAAATGCAGTTGAACGCATCAAGTGCATCAACAATGCGAAGAAGTCTCCTGTTTACGGCTGCAGGCAGTCACTAGCTTATTTTGCATTCATTAAAAAACAATTTTGCAATATATTTCAAACCATGTAGTGGTTACCTGATGTCATGTAGCTTTTACTGAAATTTCACGTAACCAGTACGTAGAAATCACGTAAAGTTTACCTGATCAAACACGTAACTACTTTCAAACTTCACGTCATTAGTACTGGAAAATCCAGTCAGATTCACCTGATAAATCACGTAACTCAACGAGGTTAAATTTTGTTCAGGTTACATGCCATTCAGGTCACTCTTACGTGAAAAGTATGGTGGATGAGAACCACATTTATTTTCAGGTAAATATGACGTGAAGATTTTTCAGAGTGAATGCTACCAGAATATAAATATTGGTAGAATTGATAGGGAAATATTATTAGCGGCCGAACCAAAACAAAAATATGTATGTTTGCTTTAAACAATCCGCTGATTAAAAAAACTGAAAATGTATATTTGATTCAAACATAATTTACGTTTGTTTTGATTGCAACAATATGTTTGTTCTTAACCATATTTATGTTTGATGCCAGAACAAACTGAAATTTTGTTTGATTTTACCTAGAATATGTTTGAGTTTACCTTATTTTTTTCTGCGTGACGGTTCATTCTGAGACCCCATTCTGCTCGGGCGTAAACGACACGTTGTTTGATGCCGAATCCCTTCTTGTTTCAGAACTTACCGGAAACTTCGGTTGACATACTCCTTCCCGTTATCTGTCCGCAAAATCTTCAACTTCTTCCCTGATTGCCTTTCAGCAGTAGCCTTGAAATGTAAAAATGCTTCAAGCGCTTGACTTTTATGCTCGAGAAAGTACAACCACAACTTTCCTGCTGTAAACGTGCAAGAAGGTAATAATAACGACTTCCCCCAAACGATGGAACTTCTACGGGGCCACCCAAATCTGTAAGCACCAACTCTAGCAAATTCTATGCCCTTGATTCGCTAGATGGGAACAAAAAAACGTGCCTGCTTGCCTTTCAGACACGACACACAATTACCAAGTGCTTCGTTCATAAAATTTACATCTTTTGCCACATGCTTGAGCTTCTTCAAACTACCTTCATTCAAATGGCCAAACCGTCTGTGTCAAACATCGATGCCATTTATCAGAAACGATTTCATCGCCCGTATAATATCCGCCGGTATAATCCGCCTTCCTCGATTCCGGAAACGACAAGTTTGCCACTGTCATCCCAGACCTCGCACTTGTTGGATGTGAACACCACTTTGTGTCCTCGCGGGAAGATCCATTAATTACGTAACGCAAAAAATGGGTATTTTCAAGCCCCCCTCCCCCCTATGTCACACTTTTTGTATGAAATATCTTAAAATTTTGTATGGACTGTCACACTTCGCTAAACCCCCCTCCCCCCTCTAAGCGTTACGTAATTTGTGGACGCTCCCTGATGCGAAAATCACTGTACAACATAAAATCATATATCTGTCACCCAGAATCACGGTGGAATCAATGAAAATAAATACTAAGGTATGGAAATCCATATATTGTGTGCGTGCCTTTCGTGTACGGCGAAAAAGCTTTCACTACTACATTCGAACAAGCTCCCATAAGGCTTTGAGCGATCGTGTACGTACACGCACGTTTCACTCACACTTTTACTCGGTTTGTTTGCAACCACGAGCAGCTGTCACGGCAAAATCAAATGGGATTGTTTGCAACCACGAACCTTGCGTTCGTGTTGGTGAGAAATGTCGGCGAGACCCTAATAAGAAGCCGTGCAAATATGTACGTCACCATTTGCTGTTTACATTTTCCATCATCCACTAATACACATGCATTTGGTCTTCTTCCTCACCTTCTATCTATTCTCATTGCGGTGGAATTACCCGATGATTCTACGCAGATACGTACCCACAAAAGATATTTTAGTTACTAGATAAAGATTGTCGCTGTCGTCGCTGTCCGGAACATCTTTTGCTGGCGAGAATAGGGGAGCTGCAGCAAGGTACCCGGCAGAACGTGGAACGTTATAGACGGAAGCGGAGACAGCAGACCCGCCTTTTTCGGGAGAAGAAACGCCGCCTGGAAGAAGCGGAGTGCGAGGAGATGGAACAGCTGTGCCGTTCTCAAGATACACGCAAGTTCTATCAGAAGCTCAACGCATCCCGCAAAGGCTTCGTGCCGCGAGCCGAAATGTGCCGGGATAAGGATGGGAGCATCTTGACGGACGAACGTGTGGTGATCGAAAGGTGGAAGCAGCACTACGAGGAACATCTGAATGGCGCTGAGAGTACAGGCAATGAAAGTCAAGGCAGCGGAGGAGATGACTACGTCAGTTCAGCGGACGATGGAAGCCAACCAGCCCCCACCTTGAGGGAAGTTAAGGATGCCATTCAACAGCTAAAGACCAATAAAGCAGCTGGTAAGGATGGTATCGGAGCTGAGCTCATCAAGATGGGCCCGGAAAAGCTGGCCACTTGCCTGCACAAACTGATAGTCAGAATCTGGGAAACCGAACAGCTACCGGAGGAGTGGAAGGAAGGGGTTATATGCCCCATCTACAAGAAAGGCGACAAACTGGAGTGTGAGAACTTTCGAGCGATCACCATCCTTAATGCCGCCTACAAAGTGATATCCCAGATCATCTTCCGTCGTCTGTCACCATTAGTGAACGAGTTCGTGGGAAGTTATCAAGCCGGCTTCGTTGACGGCCGCTCGACAACGGACCAGATCTTTACTGTACGGCAAATCCTTCAAAAATGCCGTGAATACCAGGTCCCAACGCACCATCTGTTCGTTGATTTCAAGGCGGCATACGACAGTATAGACCGCGTAGAGCTATGGAAAATTATGGACGAGAACAGCTTCCCTGGAAAGCTTACCAGACTGATCAAAGCAACGGTGGATGGTGTGCAAAACTGTGTGAAGATCTCGGGCGAACACTCCAGTTCGTTCGAATCGCGCCGGGGACTAAGACAAGGTGATGGACTTTCGTGCCTGTTGTTCAACATTGCGCTAGAAGGTGTCATGCGGAGAGCCGGGGTACGATTTTCAACAGATCCAGTCAATTTATTGGCTTCGCGGATGACATGGACATTGTCGGCCGAACATTTGCAAAGGTGGCAGAACTGTACACCCGCCTGAAACGTGAAGCAACAAAAGTTGGACTGGTGGTGAATGCGTCAAAGACAAAGTACATGCTTGTGGGCGGAACCGAGCGCGACAGGGCCCGCCTGGGAAGCAGTGTTACGATAGACGGGGATACCTTCGAGGTGGTCGAGGAATTCGTCTACCTCGGATCCATGCTAACGGCTGACAACAACGTTAGTCGTGAAATACGAAGGCGCATCATCTGTGGAAGTCGGGCCTACTACGGGCTCCAGAAGAAACTGCGGTCGAAAAAGATTCGCCACCGCACAAAATGTGTCATGTACAAGACGTTAATAAGACCGGTAATCCTCTACGGACATGAAACATGGACAATGCTCGAGGAGGACTTGCAAGCACTCGGAGTATTCGAGAGACGGGTGCTTAGGACCATCTTTGGCGGTGTACAAGAAGACGGTGTGTGGCGGCGAAGAATGAACCATGAGCTCGCCCAGCTCTACGGCGAACCCAGTATCCAGAAGGTAGCTAAAGCCGGAAGGGTACGATGGGCAGGGCATGTTGCAAGAATGCCGGACAGCAACCCTGCAAAGATGGTGTTCGCTTCCGATCCGGCAGGTACGAGACGACGTGGAGCGCAGCGAGCGAGATGGGCAGACCAGGTGCAGAACGACTTGGCGAGCGTGGGGCGTATTCGAGGATGGAGAGATGCGGCCTCGAACCGTGTATTGTGGCGTCAAATTGTTGATTCAGTGTTATCTGTATAGATGTAGACTAAATAAATGAAATGAAAGGGGAGCTAAATGTCAAAGAAGGAAAATCCATACACGGTTAGAAAAAAAGTACCTTATTTTAGGTACTTTTTTTCTCCTGCATCTCCCTCCCTCTTCCTTTTGTTGTCATAAAATGAAGAGCAAAACCACTCAACAAGGGCATTAAAGTGTGGGAACCCAACGTTGAGTAATCTCATGTTTACAAAAGTTGAGGGAAATTTACGTAACTTTTAGTTAGTTTCTAATTAAAATTAGGTATATTTTACTTAATATTAAGTGAATTTTACTTAATTTCAAGAAAAACTTACTTAATTTTGGGTTCCCACACTGAACCCCCGATTTGAGTGGAAAGTACCTAATATTAGGTACTTTTTTCTAACCGTGTACGATTTGACAGGTATGTACTATAGACACTATACACGGATAGATAAATCAACCCAAACTTTGAGTTCAATATACGCACTTATGAGAATATAGCAGAAAAAATTTACCCAAATTTGGGTAGTTTTCCCTTTCTTTCCCATGATTGCTATCAAAACTAGAGCAAGATGCAAACACCTCACCGAGGTTGCTCAGCTCAATAACCCAAATTTGAGTAAATTCAATATTCTCTATTTTGGGTTGATTAAGGTCCGCTTTGGATAAATTAAACTCAGCTTTGGGTAAATTGTTTACATGGGATTAAAGGCAAACTACCTAGTGCCAGAAAAGTCATTTTACTCAAATTTGGGTTATTGGCCCAAACCACGGTTTTGAGTGCAAACAACCCACTTTTGGGTAGTTTTGGTTTTCAGTGTAGGTTCCATAGACGAGCTGAGGCGAAGGCGAGTGTAGCCAAACGAACTGTCAGTTAGTGTAGCCAAACGAGCATGACGTCTCGATTGCAATCCAAGCAACGGAGCGTGTGACGTCAAATTCACGTGGTAGACTGTGAAAAAGTGGAAAAACACACTTAATCGAAATGACCCAACCGTTCCTCCGCTCGTCTATGGAACCTATAGTGTCTATAGTATGTACCACACATGTTTTGGACAGCAGAACCAGAGATGCCAGATTTGAAGACATGTCTTCAATTTGAAGACATTTGAATCTCTGTGCAGACATTTATTTCGTGAAGACATTTTGAAGACTTTTCAAAATATTTGAAGACTTATCTACTTATTTGAAGATACTTGAAGACAATCAATAACCAGCGAATATAAAATTCAATTTTGTTACTTATTTATAAATTCAGCGACCTCTATATGTAAACAAAAGATATTTTAGTTACTAGATAAAGATTGTCGCTGTCATCGCTGTCCGGAACATCTTTTGCTGGCGAGGATAGGGTAGCTAAATGTCAAAGAAGGAAAATCCATACGATTTGACAGCTTGGTACCCAACATGTTTCGGACAGCAGAACAAAGGGAACCGAAGCGACAATCTTTATCTAGTAACTAAAATATCTTTTGTACCCACACTCAGGCAAATGAACATACAAATTACATAAGGCAGAAAATTTACAAGATTGTTGAAAATCGTTGAAACATAAGTCTCTCGTGCTTTTCATCCTGAGCTCTTCATATTTTATTATTGGGACGTATGTCGTTCATTAGTTGCATGTAACGAATTTCATAAGACACCTTTCGGTTTTTCGTTCAAAATTGATTTGAAGAAAATCTTAAGGCATTTTATGAAAGATATCATGTTCATTTTAAGTTATCCTATAATTGGAAGGAAAGAGCTTTACTGCCGTGAATCGCATATTTGTCCGATATGAATAGGAAACCCAGCAAAGATGGGACAGATATGCGATTCTCGGCAGTTTAGCCAAGAGAATTATGCTCTCACATATATTGTAAAGTTTTTCAAGTCGTGCGGTTGAATTTTTCATCGAGTGTGTCTGAGAAAATAATAAGTTGAAGCTCTCTCAAGTTTCAACGGTGAATAATAAGTGTTTACCAGCAAATTGATAATTGCGCTAACAATTGCAAGTGAAAAGTTTAATTCGAATGAGATGAGTGGCTTTTTTTCCAGATTGGAAAAAAATTAAGAATGCGTTCGACACCACTTGTTTTTTCACACTCCCTCGATGTCCTCTATACAATCGAAAAACGATGTGGAAATCACATGCATAACCATGAATGAACCAAACATTTTAATTATTTTCTGCCATTAAGCACATGGTCATAATTCGAGAAAATTTTCAATATGCTTGAATTAGAAATTCTTAATGCAGCATTATGAATCTAATAATACATAGGAAAATGCATTAATAAATTCATAAATCTGCATTATGAATTCATTAAGATGTTTCATAGGAATTACGAAATTCATAAGGCATGATTATGGCCTCTAAACACTATCAGGCAAATGAACATACGAAATACATAAGGCAGAAATTATGAATCTACAAGATTGTCGTAAATCGTTGAAACATAAGTCTCTCATGCTTTTCATCCTGAGCTTTTCACATTCCATTATTGTGACTTACGTTGTTCATTCGATGCATGTAACGAATTTCATAAGACACCTTTTGGTATTTTGTTCAAAGTTGATTTGAAGGAAATCATAAGATATTTTATGAAAGACATAATACCCATTTTAACTTAACCTAATTGGAAGGAAAGAACTAATCAAGAGAATCATCTTCTCACACATTGTAAAGGTTTTCAAGTCGTGCGGTTGAATTTTTCATCGAGGGAGTGTGAAAAAATATTCAGTTGAAGTGTTCTCAAGTGTCAACGGGGAATAATAAGTGTACAGCAAATTAATTATTGCGCTAACAATTTCAAATGAAAAGTTTTTATTCGTATGAGATGAGTATTTTTTTCTAGATTCGAAGACATTTTACTAGAATGCGTTCGACACCACCTCGATGTCCTTGATACAATCGAAAAATGAATTGAAAATCACCGCATGTATGTATGAGCATGAATGAACAAAACATATTAATTATTTTCTGCCATTAAGCACATGGTCATAATTCGAGAAAATTTTCAATATGCTTGATTTAGGAATTCATAATTCAGCATTATGAATCGATTAATATATAGGGAAATGCAATAATAAATTAATAAATCTGCATTATGAATTAAATAAGATGCTTCTTAAAGATTACGAAATTCATAAGGCGTGGTTATGGTCTCCAAATGCTACTTCTGTAATTCATAAGGTGGAGTTATGGTTTAATTCATGTCAAGCGTACAGCGATCATTATGCATCATTGTAATTTCATAAATGTCCCTTATGAAAATGTTATGCTTTGTATTAACCATGAAAATTTATTTCATAATGAGTCCTTTTGAATTTCAAATCCAAAACTTGTGGCAAATTTCCAAAAGGCAGAATTATGATATTCGATAGCCAATGTGCCTGAGTGATTTCATCAAACTCCTGTATGAAGGGCCAAAAATGGGTGGGGTGGTGCCATAAGCAAAGACACTTATGCGAATCCACGGGATGGATAGAGAATCTCCTTCCAGAAGAAAGTTCGTACATACCATAATATAATCTAGCCCTCGTTTCCCAGATTGACCCAATAGATGGGGAGAAGAGCCCGCCATTTATCCACGAAATGTTAACAATAGGAAGTTGGCGATTCCACTCTTCCTATCCAAATCGCTTCAATCGGGTGCCCTGATGGTTTCATATAATGGTTTCATTATGAATATCAAGTATCAATTGTTTAAAATATATATTGGAATTCGCTCACCAAATTTTCTTTCGATGAATATCCTGAGGGTATATTTCATTATGAATCAATAACTTGATTGAGGAACCAGATATCCGAAGTCTTTCAAGGATGAAAAATCTTGAATCCTGAAAGGATGGGGGAAAATGGATGGCAGTATCAAACATAATAACAAGCATCAATTGTATATTAAAATAAAATAATGAATAATAATCAAATGAAAATGTATATAAGAAAAATAAGCAGTTTGTTTTCTTTAATTAACATATAGCCATGGGGTATGAACTATTTAGCTTAACAAAAATCGTTACTAGCTGGCAACAGCAGGCAAAAGTGTGATCAACTACCATTCAAGCTTAAAATTCACGGAGCTCTCCGTAATAAGCTCAAGGAAGTAAGGGAAACCACCAAATGTCACCAATTGTTGAACTCCCATAAGAAATGCACGTGCTTTCGACAATAAGCGAAAAAATTAGGCATTCAAAATTTGGCGAATTACCCAAATTATACACATTATCAAAATACGGGTTCTCTGCCTGGACCAGGATGTTTTCAGGACAATGCTAATAATGCTATAAAAAGAATATATAATGAATGGAAATGAAAAAGAATTTGTATTTTAAGTATAATAGACACATTGAAAATAATTAATGGGTTAAACACAGTGCAGGGGTGGTTCACTTATTATGCAAAAAAAAAAATACATGGCACACGCGGGTTGGACATGGGAAGCTAATTTCTAAGGAAGAGAGAGCATTAATTCTATTCACTGCATGGATCTTTTGAGTTAAACTGATTATCGAGCATAACTTGTCCGTAAGGCACTTGTAACGATTGTGTCCATTCTGTATTGATTGTGTTTTTCATTAACAGTAAGAAATTCGAGTCTAAAAAATCTTGCTTGCTAATTGTGTACAAAATAACAACACATAAAATACGGCCAAATGAGCATACACAACTGATGGAGCACATTTGAAAAAAAATTATTGAAAATTGTAAATTGTAATTGAAAAATCAAAATGATTCCATCGAGTCATTTGATTTCCCTTAAAAAGATCTAGTCGTCAGCATTTCGAACCAGCACAGTCACGCAAACCAACACCACATGTGTATTTATCAATACTGTTATGTTACCTGTAGATGATTCTGGTTTGAATTTGGTGGGCCACCAAGTTAAACAATACGCCCCAAAAATTTTGGTATTGATATACCATATGCAATATGAGACCGGCCAATACTTGCGTGGTGATTCAATATTATTTGTAGAAATTCAGCTAAAAATAATGAAAAAATAAATCCTTGTTCCCGAAGGCCCTTTTACCACTTTTTGGCTCTATCTCAAAATAGCATAACACCAGAATAATTAAGAAGCTAACAGACATGTCATAAAAAAAATTGAATAATTAATCTTCTCTTATATATAAAAATGAAATGGTCTGTGTTCGTATCCGCATAACTCGAAAACGGCTGGATGGATTGTTTTCATTTCTTCAGCAGAAACATTCGTTATAGTTTCCGACGGGTTTATATGATATTTCCTAATGCGAAAATTACGAGTAAAGTTAAGCAAATCGTGAAAAACTAAAATTGTGATTCCTATGCGAACTTTGCATGAGCAGTTCGGAATGCACATTCTCGCCTACTATGCAGGACAACGTCTGCCGAGTCAACTAGTCTTCTTCTTATATATAAAAATGAAATGGTCTGTGTTCGTATCCGCATAACTCGAAAACGGATGGATGGATTTTTTTCATTTCTTCAGCAGAAACATTCGTTATAGTTTCCGACGGGTTTATATGATATTTCCTAATGCGAAAATTACGAGTAAAGTTGAGCAAATCGTGAAAAACTAAAATCAAGATTCGCATGGATATTTCGCATGGGCAGTTCTCAATGTGTATTTTCGCCTACTATGCAGGACAACGTCTGCCGGGTCAACTAGTCATATAATAAAAATGAAATGGTCTGTGTTCGTATTTGCATAACTCAAAAACGGCTGGATGGATTTACTTCATTTTTTCAACAGAAACGTTCATTATAGTTTCCGACGGGTTTATATGATATTTCCTTATGCGAAAACCACAAGTAAGGTTGAAAAACTAAAATAAAGAGAAAATATATTTCTAGCTCTTTTTAGTGGAATGTATTCAACCGTCTAAGACGAGTTTAGTACTTTCCATTTAATTCCACTACGTTTTGTTATCTCTACAGATACGTATTTCGACCGCAACTGTGTGGTCGTCCTCAGTGTCTCCTACTTGACTACGCGCGTTTTCGCCTACTATGTAGGACAACGTCTGCCGGGTCGACTAGTCTTCTAGTCTTCTATATCTATATAATAAAAATGAGTTGAGATTTCCTTCCTGACGATTTAACTCGCGAACGGGTTGACCGATTTGCAAGATTTTTTCCCTGGTCGATTCGTTTTGAGATCCGCAATGTTTGTATATACAAAAAGTTGGTGAAGTTGGGGAAATATAAAAAATCATTACAATACAATTTTGGGTCAGCTGTTGAGGAAAACAAAGTAAACGCATGGAAATTGATCTAGAGTGCGGTGCTGGAAATAGTTCATTATGACATTTGCAACACCCGGGCAAAGCTGGGTTTGTTTCGCTAGTAATAAATAAAATTATACTTCGCGAAGTCCAAAAGTAAAACCTCATCGACGTGGAACTTTTTGAGAAAAGTCCGTATGTTTGAACCACACGATCGCCTCACGGTCGATAGCATCTATGGGTAAATTCAGCATATGAAAATTTTATTCCGAATCCTCATCAACTTGAAAATTCCGGACTTCATGAGTCAAATCCTGAAAAATTGAAAATATTTGAAAAAAAATGACAAGCACAGAGAAAACAATTCTATTTTGACCAAGGCCTACTCCAGGGTGATGCATTTGGATGGTAATCGAAAATATTATGTTTTGTATTAACCATAAAAATCTAATTCATAAGGAGTTGTTTTGAATTTCAAGTTTAAAACTTGTGGCAAATTTCCAAAAGGCAAAATTATGATATTCGATAGCCAATTTGCCTGAGTGCAAGGGACTAGACTTTACTGTTGCGCAGATCAGCACTGCGTGCCACTAGTTGTTTTTCTTATTCTCCCGTTGTTCTGACGTGACGTCACTATTTGCGTTGCATAAGAACAGCGGGAGAATAAAAGAGATAACTAGTGGCACGCAGTGCTGATCTGCGCCACCTTAGTAAAGTCTAGCCAGTCTAGCTCATTGATACGTACCCTCCTCTCGTCCGTTGTAAATATACAACGTTAGAGGTACAGCGCAAAAGCAAATTTGAATGGAAGCAATGCTAGTAACGCATACAATGGCGCCATCTGGTTGCGGTCACTACCAATCATTGACGTTAAAACATAATAAGAAAAATGTTTTTTTGCCTTTCTCGTACAACGAAGTTGCACCGAAAGGCTATCATTTCACTGCGAAAACGAGCTTTTTATAGAAGCCTCGGAGATCCATAGTGTTATATACCAATCGACTCCAGCTCGACGAAATGAGCACATATCTGTCTGTCCGTGTGTATGTATGTGTGTATGTGTGTGCACAAAAGCTAAAAAAACAATAGACAACTTTTCGTATAGTAATCTCTGGCCGATTTTCTCGCAACAAGTTTTATTCGACTTGTTTGATAATGATCGACCGTTACGTTTAAAAGTTATAAAGAAAATGGTACATCCAACCATATAAGGTTGGTGTCTTGACTAAATGCGAGTATCACTACACTACAAGCTTTGAGTGGTAATCCGAAAAAAAACATTGGCGTAACTACAGGGGGGGAATGTGTGAGTGGCGATAAAAGGAAAATAAAAACTCCTAGATAGTGCAACTCAGCAAAGATTTGGTAAAAATGAGTATATTTCCATATATTTTTTGACTCTTTTGAAATCATTGTGATGACCCGATCATTTTTGAGGTTATGAGCAGAAGGAAAACAAATATGTTTTTACACATGACGAATTGCACATTAGTGTGCGAGCGCTAAACGTCACTCATCTCTATTGTACTTATCTAGCTCTCTGATCATTTATAGGCGTAACTGCCAGGAATGAGTTTTCTTCATTCACATCTCCCTCTATACGAGTTAATAAAGTACAGTAGCTGTTCGATAACTGCAAAATGTTTACTTTTTAGTTAACGAATGCCGTTCGATAACTGCAACGCATTCTAGACGTCAAACGGTTGTCAATCGACGTCAGATGCAATAAAAGTGCATCTAAATGTGCAGCGCAATGCAGCTGTCATTGAGTTTGACATCAGTTTGAAGTTTAGCGGTCCGATAACTGCAAAACTGTTGCAACTATTGCAGTTAAAAAGCATTGCAGTTAAATGACTTGCAGTTATCGAACGTCTATAGAAGTCTATTTTTCTGTCAATCAAAAAATGCCGGGGCAAGATGGGTCAAACAGCGGGGCAGGATGGGTCACCTTTAAATTCTGCAATTATTATTGATTTTATTCATAAATATAAATTACACACAGATAGATAGGCTTATTGCCAACGATTTTATTGAATAAAAAGGATTTTAAAGCTTTGGATTGAGAAATGGCATTACATTTAAAAATGTTTGCAATATTTCTTATGAAAACAAGCCGTCCGTGTATTGCTTTCTTAAAGACAAAAAATACATTTCTTATTAACAAATTTACATCATTATGCTCAAAAGTAACCTTAAAATGATTAAATCAGCAATGTAAAATATGTTTTAATTACGAACTATGCCCTTCAGTATGTGCTGAACCATCTTGCCCCATTTGTAAGTTCATGTTAGAATGTCTAATTGAGCATGAGCATGAGCATGAGCATTATGACCGCACAATTCGTAGTTGCTACTCCGTGATTGACTAGAACTTGCGAAATTGTACAGAGAACACAATAAATGGGGCTTGGGACTAGCTACCCATTCTCAATGTACACGTTTCGGGAGCTCAAATATCTAAAGTCAATAACGGCGCCGGCCACGTCATTACGGTCATATAGGAAGGGGAGGATTGTTAGTCCGACTCTCGTTGCTACTAGAGACCGAGAACACCTCTGCATCTCCACGATTGTCTTGGGATAGGATGTCGTTTTAGTCACAAAGGATAATTTATCTGGATTCACTTCGGTAAGTGATGCGATCTATGGGATGGGAAATAACACTCTCGCTGTCTGAAACTTTCACTTTCTGATTTATTCACTCACCCGCGCAAACCAGAACAAAATTACGATGACCGGCCGATCGTTTTGCCTTCCGCACAAAGCAAAACTAAACTTCGACGACCGGCCGATCCGCTTACTGGAGAAACACGACCGGATAAGAAAAAAACTTTCACTTTCTGATTTATTTACTCACCCGCACAAAGCAAAACTAAACTTTGGCGACCGGTCGATCCGCTGACAAGAGAAACACGACCGGACAAGAAACAAACTTTCACTTTTTGATTCATTTACTCACCCGCGCAAATCAGAGCAAAATAACGGCGACCGGCCGATCGTTTTGCCTTCCGCACAAAGCAAAACTAAACTTCGACGACCGGCCGATCCGCTGACTGGAGAAACACGACCGGATAAGAAACAAACTTTCACTTTCTGATTTATTTACTCACCCACACAAAGCAAAACTAAACTTTGACGACCGGTCGATCCGCTGACTCGAAACAAGAGCCAACACGCACTGAACTAATTAACTTTACTACTGGCCGCGCAATGCAAAACACACAATTTCGGCAAATCGCGCGGTTGTACGGCCGTCCGAAACAAGAGCCAACACGCACTGAACTAATTAACTTTACTACCGGCCGCGCAATGCAAATTACAAAATTTCGGCAAATCGCGCGATCGTTCGGCAGTCCGAAACAAGAGCCAACACGCACTGAACTAATTAACTTTACTACCGGCCGCGCAATGCAAATCTAAAAATTTCGGCCAATCGCGCGATCGTACGGCCGTCCGAAACAAGAGCCAACACGCACTGAACTCCATTTGTAAGTTCATGTTAGAATGTCTAATTTTCGATAAAATTAATTAATTTCGACGCAGTTAGTACAACATCGCATAAGGTACACCGGGGCAAGTGGGACCTAAAAAAACGCTAGTTGTTTGCTAGTTGAAATTGTTAACGCATACTTAGAAAACAGGATATTTCAGAACATTAACCAGGGATACATCATTATATGCTTCCGTTGTTGAAGTGTAGACGTGTTGAAGCCATTTATTCAATTACAAAAAATATTGGTAGTGAAAGAAATAAATTCACCTGTAAGACCCACTTACCCCTTCAAACGGGGCAAGTGGGACCTATTCTGCTTTATACTATCAAATGAAACTAATTAAAGGAATTTATAATGTTAATATTATTTCTGAGTCGTAGTATTTTCAGATCATGGATGGAGGTTGGTTGTTTGTCGGACTTGTGTTTTAGCAACAAGAAAGGGATTATAATGTTATAATGAAAACAAGACAACAGCCGACTCACTGTTCAATTGTCTCTTGTCTTGCTTTCTATTAGCTTACTTTTGTACCAAATGTTTAAAGTGGAAAGGATAAGTAAATTTTTATTCACCATTCGAATTAAAATTTCCCTGTTTAGAACACGAATTATTACATAAATCAAGATACTTCAAAAGAAAAGTTTTCATTCAGGCAAGGCGCAGTGTTCTAAATTTGTAATAGAACGAAATTGCCAATTTATATGTTAAGCACTTTGTGTAAATATCTGAAAATCTGTAAATCTGATGCAAAGTTTAAAAATAACAAAACACGAAACAAAACCTGCTGACCTATTGCAGAATAAATGAGTTATTTGCACTGTAAACGGAAATATATCGTATAGTAATAACCATTGCTCTTTTTCATTCGGGAGATAATTTTAAGAATGTAAAATAAACACCTGTTAATGAACTGTAAAATACTTTTTAACAACGAAACCAATGATATCAAACCACATCTGATTCAGATCCATATGATATATGAATGGCAAAGTTATTTTTCACTAGACAAATATCTAAAAGCAGTTAAAATTGTTCTATCGAAAATGTTGTTCAAATATGTCCCACTTGCCCCATATATGTTAAAACTTAAAGGCAAGTGTAAACTGCAAGTTTTGGCTTTAATTAAAAATTTTAAATCATTTTTGATGTCACACAATTATTAATTTTCTCAACCTATTCGCTTTCCACATCAATTAAATATTTAGGAACGACTATTCTGTTGGAGATCCATTGAATCAAAATAAAAGTAATAGCTTTTCTCGGGAGTTTTAAGTCATGATCAAACAATAGCATTAGCACGGTGCCTCAATTGGTTTTAATTCCAAATATTTTTGTGTCGGGTGCATTCGTTGATAGTCCTGCTTCATCTTTCTAGAACATTGTTACCATTAAAAACGTTCATCGATTCATCGGCAGCCATAGTACCCACTTACCCCGTATTTTCACTTGCCCCGGGGTACCTTACATTACTTATGATACTTTTACTATATAAATAAAAAAAAAAAATTTTAGATTGCTTAACGAGATAACACGTTTTATAGAAAGTGTGTTTCGCATAAGAAACAATGCTGAAAAATATTTTACCTTGCCATACTCTACCAAAATGAAATTTTATCACCAAATCGAGTGACAATAAAGTAGAACCAAATTATTCATCCTACAAAGTCATAATCTCCACATTAAAATGTATACCATGCTCAAAAACGACCCTGACCCATCTTACCCCGCCTAACCCTACAATTTCTAAAATTTTGATTGGATAAAGTTCTAGTGGCATACTGAACTGTCTGTATGGTCTTAATATCGACACAGCATAAAATGTTGGACAAACAATTTAAGTTGAATAAGCTAGTTTTTTAGCTGAACAAGCCAAATTATGGCAAAATAAGCTTTTATCAGCCTCCAATGCTTGTTTGGTAAGCTCATATGTCTTTCTAATCGCATAAAGTTTTTCTGGAATCTGACGACAGAAAATTCATCACTCACACTCAACCTCCTGTAAAATAATGGTTTTGAGACGAACCGACAATGCGCCCTTCAAATCACAGGCAAAATCAGAATTGTGAAAGAAAATTTCTTTTGTCTACTTTGACATCAACGTCAGATGATTTGCCATCCATGGAGAAAAAACTTCTACAGCGTCGCCAAGCGATTATGATTTGCACTTTGAAATACGTTCCTCTCGGCTCAACCTCCTCTAGTGTAACTGAGAAAAACCGATTTGTTTTCAATAATGTTTCTTTCCAATTACAAACAGAAATAAAACCTGAATTTTGAATATCACTTGACTGTTACTGACGACAACGTTTCTGCAGCGTTGCTCTCCGACGAGCGTTTGTGATTCTGATACTGACGGAAACTTCCTTCAATACCGACGCCATTGTTTGCTTTCAACCCTTTCTTTTCATAAAATGCTGGTCCTGAAAAGAGTCGATTTTCAATCCACAATGCGTCTTTTGAATCACTCACAGCAATCAAACGTTAATCTGAACCGTGTGTTAAAAATTCACTGCTTCACGACGGCTGCTCGATGATTTCCCGCTAAGACGCTAAGAATAAAAGTTCAGCACCGCCACTGATATCCCGAGACTGCAATCGACGCCCAAGATGAACAGATTTTCTTTCCACAAAGCGCTTTTCTAATCACTGATAGAAGCGAACCGATAGTCTGAGCATTGCGTGGATATTTCTCTTGAGTACTACTACTTTTGGCGACGGCCAGCGCATATTCTAATCCATTGTTTTTAATTGTTAGGGAGAATCTTAAAGAGTTCGTCGATCGATTGATACCAAAATCTCGAAAATCGGTACTTTGAATATGCAGAATTACCACCCTATCTTCGAAAAGGTGTAACCTACGTCAAAAATTAGAATTTTTCGTTAGTTACGCCAATGAAAAAAACTTATCAATTATTTCAGAACATTATAGTTGGAATATGAAAGCGAGCAATGAACGTGTTCGTCGGCGATATATTTGTGTATTCCGTTTCAATTCAAACTATTTAGGTCACTACAATTATTTAATTAAAATTATGTCCTACTGATCTCCAAAAAGTCAAGGGGGGGGGGGATAATAAAAAATAAATATTAGAATGAAAAAAATCTAAAAACACCTCGGATTTGTTAAGAAAATTATTTTGAGCTTTTTAGTGGAATGTCTTCACTTGTCATAAGATGAGTTCGTACAATCCCCTAAATTCCACCACTTAATTGTACCTTGACAGATACGTATTTCGACCTTACTGTTGAGGTCGAAATACGTATCCGTCAAGGTACAATTAAGTGGTGGAATTAAACTCGTCTTATGACAACCTCGGATTTGTTAAAGACTGTTTTGAAAAGGCTCAAAATCGTCCGATTTTGTTTTGTTGCGCCCTCAAAATATTATTTTTGGGCTAAAAAATCCGGGGGGATGGGGACATAATTGTTTTTAAATATTTGTATCGACCTTATTTTACAAATTTATATGCCACATCACATCACTAAATATACTAAGGGCCGTTTTCTTCACCTCCGCTTAACTCGTAAGCGATGCTTACCCATACGTTTAAACCTGGTTTAAGCACTAAACGGAGGTGAAGAAATTGACCCTAAATAATGTGTTCTTCTTCTTCTTATTGGCATTATATCCCCACACTGGGACAGAGCCGCCTCGCAGCTTAGTGTTCATTAAGCACTTCCACAGTTATTGACTGCGAGGTTTCTAAGCCAGGTTACCATTTTTGCATTCGTGTATCATGAGGCTAGCACGATGATACTTTTATGCCCAGAGAAGTCGAGGCAATTTCCAATCCGAAAATTGCCTAGACCGGCACCGGGAATCAAACCCAGCCTCCCTCAGCATGGTCTTGCTTTGTAGCCGCGCGTCTTACCGCACGGCTAAGGAGGGCGTGATTTGTTCAGTAGATATATATTTATAAAAATATTGTAACTGTTTGTCCTGGTTATACTTGATGACTTTAAATCATTTTCTTTTGCCATTATCAGCTGTTTTACATTCTGAGTTCCGGACAAACTGACACGTTTGATCAAAGCGACGATGGATCGGGTGATGTGCGTAGTTCGAGTTTCAAGGGCATTCTCGAGTCCCTTCGAAACCCGCAGAGGGTTACGGCAAGGTGATGGTCTTTCGTGTCTGCTATTCAACATTGCACAATGGTCCCAGAGTTGAATCTAGCATGACAAAAATGTTTGCGCCAAAACTATTAGTTTTAGATATATAGTGTCTTTGGGGAAAAAAAAAATCATATTTTTTGACGATTTTTTTCCATGTAGTGAAATTAGGGTGGTACCTATATTTCAGAAGTTCATAATATCAACTTTTTATTTTTTCGGTAAATACTTGTGCAATGTTCCACAAAGTTATAGAGCAATTAATTTTGAACAACTTTGCCGAAAAAACCATTTTTCTATCACTTATGGTTCACAAGTTATGAGCTTTTTCAATAAATACGTTAGGGTGGTCCCTAAAAATCGGTATTCTTCACATAACTTTTTATACATTCATTTCTCACACAAACTTTGTTCCGAGCAATTTTAGGATTTTTGTTCCGAGCAATTTGCGCCGTTTCAAGGTTTTCCGTTCCGGAATTTCTCGTGGTGTACCTACTTAGCCAAGTTTGTTGGGTTCAAGAAATGCTCTTTTTTCTATTACTTGCCTTCCATAACATTTCGAACTTTAATGCAAACCATTGAGATTTCCCACCTGATGAAGATTTGCTTTTAACGTAATAGTAATAAAAACATTTCAGTAGCTAACCACTGGTCATCTTCGCTTTCTCCCACTGGCGATACCGAAAAAAAATCTAATCAAAACAAGGTAGGCTTTTAACAAAGGCTATACTTCAAAAGTGACGTACTTTTAACGCCACAAATCCAACAGAAACCCAAGCTACTACCATTAATATGCATAGTAGCCTGATTTTCTGTTTGATGTTTAGCATTTTTGTTGAAGACCCATGGACATATCTCGTTTATTTATCAAATTATAGCCGTTTTTCGATAAAAACATATTTTTTTGAGAATAAAATAAAACGCTTCAAACAAAAAACGCTCTCTCAGTTTTCCCACCATAAACGCAGAAAAGTGCGAGCTTTCGAATAGAACCAATAGATTGAAAATCGGTTTGCTCCATTTTGAAATTTTCGAATATGAAAAAACATGTTTTTCATACAAATAACTTTTTTGTTATAAGAGATAGATCCATGGTTCTTTGACAAAAATGTGCGTCTTCAAAAGTCCTAAAAGTGCTCGGAACAAAGTTTGTGCGAGAAATGAATGTATAAAAACTTATGTGAAGAATACCGATTTTTAGGGACCGCCCTAACGTATTTATTGAAAAAGCTCATAACTTGTGAACCATAAGTGATAGAAAAATGGTTTCTTCGGCAAAGTTGCTCAAAATTAATTGCTCTACAACTTTGTGGAACATTGCACAAATATTTACCGAAAAATTAAAAAGTTGATATTATGAACTTCTGAAATATAGGTACCACCCTAATTTCACTACATGGAAAAAAATCGTCAAAAAATATGAATTTTTTTTCATAATGACACTATATATCTAAAACTAATAGTTTTGGCGCAAACATTTTTGTCTTGCTAGATTCGACTCTGGGACCATTGTGCATTGCTTTGGAAGGGGTAATACGAAGAGCAGGGATTAACACGAGTGGTACAATTTTCAATAAGTCCGTCCAGTTATTTGGCTTCGCCGATGACATAGATATTATGGCACGTAACTTTGAGAAGATGAAGGAAGCCTACATCAGACTGAAGAGGGAAGCCAAGCGGATCGGATTAGTCATCAACACTTCGAAGACGAAGTACATGATAGGAAGAGATTCAAGAGAAGACAATGTGAGCCACCCACCGCGAGTTTGCATCGGTGGTGACGAAATCGAGGTGATAGAAGAATTTGTGTACTTGGGCTCACTGGTGACTGCCGAAAATGATACCAGCAGAGAAATTCGGAGACGCATAGTGTCTGGAAATCGTACATACTTTAGACTCCGCAAGACGCTCCGATCGAATAGAGTTCGCCGCCGTACCAAACTGACAATCTACAAAACGCTCATTAGACCGGTAGTCTTCTACGGACACGAGACCTGGACGATGCTCGTGGAGGACCAACGCGCACTTGGAGTTTTCGAAAGGAAAGTGCTGCGTACCATCTATGGTGGGGTGCAGATGGCGGATGGTACGTGGAGGAGGCGAATGAAGCACGAGTTGCATCAGCTGTTGGGAGAACCATCCATCGTTCACACCGCGAAAATCGGACGACTGCGGCACGTAGCCAGAATGTCGGACAGTAACCCGGTGAAAATTGTTCTCGACAACGATCCGACGGGCACAAAAAGGCGAGGTGCGCAGCGGGCAAGGTGGATCGATCAGGTGGAAGATGACTTGCGGACCCTCCGTAGACTGTGTGGTTGGCGACGTGTAGCCATGGACCGAGCCGAATGGGAAGACTCTTCGGCCTTAGTCTGAATAAATGAATAAATGAACATTCTGAGTTTGAGACAAGTTTGGAACGCTAATATTTTTTGCCTTTCTCGTATACTAAGTATACGGTAAAGGCTATATGATCGCTCCAAAAAGAAACTTTTTATAGAAGGCCCGGAGACCCATAGTGTTATATACCGATCGACTCAGCTCGACGAATTGAGGTGATGTCTTCTTGTAGGCGGCGCCCTTTTGCGAGACGCCCCGCTTCAGCTCGAGTATCATCTCGCCCATCCGGGTACGTCTTATTCGACGTACGTCGGCGCCGAGTTCACCGAGCTTGACGTCACTCCTCATCGCCTTCAAAACATCCGAGTACTTAGCCTCGTCCGCCGTGATGACTAGGGCATCGCCCCTGGAGCGATTGGCGCCTACCCTAGACTTCTTGCTACCCTCATTCGCCTGGGCCTTCTTTTCGGCCCTTGACGTCTTCGGTTTCCTCTTGTTCTTGACCAGGGTCCAGGAGGCGTCACCCCCCTCTATTTCCCTGGTCTGGTGCGGCTGAGAACTTTCAGCCTGCCGTTACCCCTTATCACCGTCTTTCCTGAGTGGACGGACCTTTCCAGGTCCTTCCTCCCCCGGTTTTGGAGGCACCTGACCGGGGTTCAGCTTCCCAGCCCCACTACCCTTGTTCGGGGTAGTAACTCTCCGCGTTTTGGAGCGGCCCCCAGGGAGCTCATCCCCTGGAGACTGTCTCCCCCGTTTTTGTGTCTGCTCCTTTGGAGCAGTCACCCCCGACGTACCCGCAAATACTTGAGCCTCAGTCTGGGTAGACTTTGGCAACACCGTCTTCGCTGGCACGCTTTCGGTCGATTCGACCTTGCCCGAGTCCGCGAATCCTTGGGCCTCAGTCTGGGTAGACCTCGACTCCACCGATTTCACGGGTTTACACTTGGCCGTCCCGACCGCCCTTTCCAGCTTGGCGTCCAGCATCGACTTTCGAAGTTTCTGCAAGCTCCTCTTGAGGTCCTTGCTGATATTATGCTTCGATGACGCAAAGTCGATGATGGCGTCCAGCTGTTCCGTCGCCACCTCGAAGGCCGAAAGCCCATCGCGTTTGCGGTTCATCGCCTCCACAAGCCATGGGCCGTCAATAACCCCTACCGGCGTTTTTATAGCCGAGAGGAAGGTTGAGTGACCCACGCTGGCGCTGCGCACTGAGCTGCCGGCTATTGCCTCTGGCCTCCTAGGCAGAGACCTGATCAACCCACCTCTTGCGAAGGGGTTGTCGCCTACACTACTACCACTAATTGAAGAATTGACTTGGTTTTCCATTTTGGTCCCACGAGTTGCTCGGGAAAAGAGGTCCACCACGCCAGAGCCCAGCATGACGCGGTAAGGGACAATTACTGTGGAGGGTGCCCAGATACCCCACAGGCTCCGTTAAAGGCCTAGCTTATTATTTCACCCCCCTGGCCATGCATCCCCTCGGCACGGGTCGCTTGACGCCTTGGGATTAGGGGTTAGGGACGATGGTCCCGGTCTAACTCGCAGTGGCCATGGGGAGGGGTCGTCAAGCCCTTGGACAAAGTCCCTGCTGCCTCTGCTGTGTGTAATACCACTTTTTTATAGAAAAATTGAGTAAAAAAATGTCACTCATTTTTCAGGCACATATCCTTAGTCGATTTCTCGCTTAACTTTTCAAAAGGACCTAAGTAACATTTTTTTCATGAATTAATTTGAATAGCGCAATCAACAGAAAAACATGTAAGCTTTTGATTGCAGTACTCAAATTAATTCATGAAAAAAATGTTACTTAGGTCCTTTTGAAAAGTTAAGCGAGATTTACTCACAACAAATTGCATTCGAAGCAAGATACTCTACCATTGCTTCCTATTGAAAATTGGGCAGATCGGACTATGGGCTCAAGAGTAATGGCCAAAATACTATTTTTATAATGCACGAGAAAGGCACCATTACCGCTAGGTGGATTAATCAGGGTTTTTCTTCTTTTTCTTATTGGCATTACATCCCACACTGGGACACAGCCGCCTCGCAGCTTAGTGTTCATTAAGCACTTCCACAGTTATTAACCGCGAGGTTTCTAAGCCAGGTTACCATTTTTGCATTCGTATATCATGAGGCTAGCAAGATGATACTTTTATGCCCAGGGAAGTTGAGACAATTTCCAATCCGAAAATTGCCTAGACCGGCACCGGGAATCGAACCCATCCACCCTCAGCATGGTCTTGCTTTGTAGCCGCGCGTCTTACCGCATGGTTAAGGATGATATTTTTTCTTAGTTTGTTGTAATTATTTATTATCGTCACGTCAACAAATTTTCAACTCGTCAACATATTTTCAATTTATATTCGAACTAATTATTTCCCAACAAATAAATGAATACAGTATTGACCCGATTTTATCACGTTTTCGACCGATTTTGTTACCCCAATTTTTTTTTTAAATTTTAGTCATTCTTTTTATTTTTGTGAATAATACCGCAAACAACGTTGATTCCCAGGAAATATCTTTCACCGCCTGTAGTTTATTCTAAATGACTTCTGAGAACCTGGGAAGGATTTTGTTCCGTCTAGGACGAAAGTCCGAGAACATTCTAGAATCCGAAATCCAACTGCTCTAGAAGTCTCTAGAACCCTATGGAACTATTTGGATGCGCCAACTATATCGACGCAACATCATCGTACGATGCGACATCACCATGCGACGTGACATCGATGCAACAACAAATCATGTTGCACACGCTGAAAGGAATATACATGAAATTTCTAGAAATAATCAAAATGAGTATATAAGCAGTGTTGTAGCACAATTCAAGCCAGTATAATTTTACCATCCGCGACGCGAGTATAATCGATAACCGTATTGTTAACAAAGTGTAGTGTATTGAAAGGTGAATGAAGTGAAGTAGTTCAGTAGTGCCTACTGGTGTTTTTCCCTAATTAATCCCAGTGTTACAGTCCACTGACCACCTAAGAAGGGAATCGTCTCCTAAGTCTCAAGAACATCATTCCATTCTAACGTTTGCCCTATTCCAGTTCCCAACAGCCAGTTTTGGGACGAAACATTTGTCTTTCGAGCCGGATATTGTACCGGAGATTATCCTGTTATTAGTGTGGAAAATGCCACGAGTGGAATATTCGCCGATTAAACACACCGCACCGGAAACTACCACACCTGTAAATGAAAACCCGCTAGTGAATGAGAACCATGAAGTGATCCAAAACCAAACATCGTTGCCGAATCCTCCATCAAATCAGGGGAATCGTTCGGAGGATTCTCAATCATCGGAGGATTCTCAATCAATCATCTGATTGGCAAGCTCAGATGAGTACGAATATTATGGAAAAGCTTAATGGACTCTTCCGTCAGCGCAAACCAAATAAAGCGAAAAGTTGTACGCATTCAGTTTACTTTGCGAGATCAAAGGCACATGAGCTTGGCTCAACAAAACGTAATCAGTGGAAAGCTCACAGCAGCGTACACTGAGTTCACCAAATTCCACAGTGAGATTATGGCCTTGATTCCCGATGCTGCTGAGGAAGAACAAGAGGAAATTTACACTGCGTTCGAGGATCGCTACGACAGTGCGTCAACTACAGTTCAAGAGATGATGTTTGTTCTCAATCGCAACTCTCAGTCTACCATAGCCAAGCCTCAAGTAATAATCCAGCAGCAACCTCTTAAAGCTCCAATTCCCACGTTCGACGGGAACTACGCCAACTGGCCCAAGTTTAAGGCGATTTTCCAACACCTAATGGAAAATTCTGCCGATTCCGACGCCATCAAATTGTACCATTTAGACAAGGCTCTAATTGGACCGGCTGCCGCTTCACTCGATGCCAAAATAATGAATGAGGGAAATCACCAACAAGCATGGCAGGTTTTGAGTGAACGCTACGAGAACCAACGAATCATAGTTAAGACTCACCTGCGAAGCCTGCTCAATCTGAGGAAGATGCCCAGTGAATCGTTCAAGGAATTACGTTTCTTGGTGGACGAAGCAACGGGACATGGGGAGAGCCTACGATATCTGAAGCAAGAACTTATCGGCGTATCAAAACACATGGTCGTATACCTAATCACCGCTGCTCTCGACAAGGTCACTCGTAAGGCATGGGAGTCGACCCTGAAAAGAGGTGAGTTGCCAAGGTACGACCCAACAATTCAATTCCTGAAATTACGCTGTCAAATTCTGCAGAACTTCGAGATGTCACAGCTTTCAATCTCGCCGGCATCAAGGATGAAGCCTAGTCCACCACCCAAACTTCTACCACAGAAAACCAACGCCGCCATAAGTTCAAACAAATATGTCAAGTCATGTGAGATTTGTTCTGGTGAACATTTCAACTACCAGTGCTCGCTATTGAAACAACTCACGACAGCGCAGCGAGCCGAGAAGATACGCTCCATCGGACTCTGCTTCAATCGTCTACGTAAAGGCCATCATTCCAAGCAATGCTCTTCCACAAGAACCTGTCGAAAGTGCAACAAGAAACACCACTCATTGCTCCATGAAGAATTGAAGCCATACAACACCGAAGTTGTTCAACCCGACGTTTCTACTCTAATCCGAACGAACGCTTCTTCTCCTGCCTCGTCGCCCTCGACTGTGATTGAACCTGTAACCACGACCTGTTCCTGCAGCAGAACACCGGAGTCCAAAACAGTGTTGTTGCTCACCGCCGTAGTTCACGCTTTCGATAAGGAGGGTCAGCCGCATCCTTGTCGAATACTACTAGACAGTGGGTCGCAGGTAAACTTCATCACGGAAAAAATGGCTAATCTCCTTGGAGTTTCGAAAACGAAAACCAACGTCCAAATCACAGGGATCAACGCACTCCGAAGTCTTTCTCGTGAGAAGATTACCGTGGCAGTCCGTGCCAGATTTACCGAGTTCCAAGCCTGAATTGAATTCTTGGTGACACCTAAGGTAACACAATCCATAACTTCTGCTAAGTTCGATGTGAGTTCCTGGAATCTTCCCGCTGGCATTCTACTAGCAGATCCAAAATTTCATACTCCAGACAAGATTGATGCACTCCTTGGAGGAGAGCTTTTCTTCGATATTTTCTTCGGTCACATCGCACTAGGTCCAAATCTACCGACGCTTCGTGAAACCTACCTAGGATGGATTGTTGCAGGAACCATCAGTACATCAGGAGATTCAAGTGCAAATGCTTTTCATTTCAATGTTGCAACCATTGAAGATGTTGAGGATCTGATGCACAGATTCTGGAAACTCGAAGCAGTACCAACCGCTTCCAGTCGCTCAGCCGAAGAGCAGTCTTGTGAGGACCATTTTTTGTCAACGTATAAGTGTAATTTATCCGGAAGATTTGTGGTGCAGCTTCCATTCAAACAGAATTTGGACCAACTTGACGACTGTCGACTGTCGAGCAAGGTTGGAAAAGCGGTTCAAGCGTGATCACAACTTACGAAGTCAATATATTGATTTTCTTCGTGAGTATGAGTCACTTGGGCACTGCCATCAAGTTGATGAAGCCAACGACCATCCACATTAAGCCAAGTACTACCGACCGCACCACGCAGTTCAAAGCCCTATGAAGTCTAGTACAAAATGTCTAGTGGTTTTTGATGCTAGTGCGAAGTCGGAACCTACGAAGATCTTTGAACGAGGTTCTACAGATAGGTCCTGTCGTACAGAGTGACTTATACTCGATCATGTTGCGGTTCCGAAAATACTCCTATGCTTTTTCCGCTGATATATCGAAAATGTATCGTCAAGTGCTCATTGCGTCGGAGGACCAACGATTTCTGCGAATCTTTTGGCGAGAGGACCCATCACAACCGCCAAGAGTAATGGAACTAAATACGGTTACATATGGAACAGCTTCGGCTCCGTATCAAGCAACGCGTTGTCTCATGCAACTAGCTGAGGATGAAGCTTTGGATTTCCCTGTCGCTTCTCGGAGCGTGAGGGAAGATTCTACGTCGATGACGTATTATCCGGCGCCGATACGTTGGATGAGCTCAGCGAATGTCACTCCTAATTGAAGGCTCTGCTAGCTCGCGGTGGCTTCCAATTACACAAGTGGTGTTTGAATTCTGAGGATTTTCTGCAACATATACCACCGCATGAACGGGAAAAACAGATGTCTTTGCATGAATATGGAGTGAACGATGTCATCAAGGTGCTAGGATTGCTTTGGGATCCCAAAGCTGACAACTTTTTCATCGCCAGCACATCAACCCAACCACAACTTTTGTCACAGTCAATCACGAAACGAACCGTGTACTCTGAGGTTGCAAAACTTTTTGATCCACTTGGACTATTTTCTCCGGTTATATTTGTGGCAAAACTCTTCATTCAACAACTATGGAAAACCAAAGCCGACTGGGATGAAGTGCTTAACGACGAAAATCAACGTAAGTGGATAGAACTCCGGAATGCATTACCTCAACTGAGTCTGATACAGGTACCAAGTTGTGTCATCTTTCCCAACGCAGTATACTACGAACTTCATGGTTTTTGGAGATGCTTCAGAAGCCGCATATGGAGCATGCTTATACTTGCGCAGTGTGTTCGCTGATGGTTCTGCCAAGTTACGCTTGCTTAGTGCCAAGTCGAAGGTTGCTCCTCTACAAGGAGTTGTGTGCCGCACTGCTTCTAACACATTTGGTACAAAGGGTCATATCAGCATTGAATATTCCATTTTCAAATGTCAGACTATACTCCGATAGTACAATAGTTCTGGCATGGTTGAATAAACCTCCTAGCAGCCTACAGACATTTGTAAGAAACCGTGTAGCAGAAATCCAAGCAAACACAAGTGGATACCTGTGGAATTACGTTCGATCTGAGGAGTGCAATCCAGCCGATATTGTGTCCAGAGGCCAACTCCCGGAAGCATTGAGTCGAAATTCCCTCTGGTGGGATGGACCTCCGTTCTTAACCCAGCCAGAACAGCCAATTGAACCATACAACGACATTCCTGACGATGAGTTACCTGAAATGAAGACGATTGTTGCTATGCCGATTGCAATTACTGAACCACTCAGTATATTTTCAACGCAAAGCTCATACCGTAAAATTCAACGTATCATCGGATAGGTTATTCGATTCGCCGAAAACTGTAAAAAATCAGCATCTCAACGTTTGCTGCTTCCTTACCTCACTATTGAAGAGTTACGTCGTGCCAACAACGCCGTCATGAAGGTGATTCAACGTGTTCATCTAGCGGATGAAATAGAACGAGTGATATCCAACCAACCATGCAAGCGTGTTGCAAATCTACGGCCATTATACGAGGGAGGACTTCTCTGCGTTGGTGGACGACTATATCGTTCTAATTTACCATTTGCGTCAAAGCACCAGATTATACTTCCCGATAAGGACGAACTCACAAAGAAACTCATTCGAAGCATGCATGTCGAGCTGCTACACATTGGTCAAGCAGGACTCATCAGTGCTCTGCGTCAACGGTATTGGTTGCTGAATTCACGGTCTACTGTCCGGCAAGTGACTCGCCAGTGTGTGAAATGCTTCCGTACCAACCCAATCGGAACGACACAGCTGATGGGAAACCTTCCAGAATCTAGAATTGTACCATCACCTCCCTTTGCAATGACAGGAGTAGACTACGCTGGCCTTAGCGTCGTAAAACAAGGCACATACAGAGCGAAGCTGATTAAGTCTTACGTTGCTGTCTTCGTCTGTATGACCACGAAAGCCATACATTTAGAGGCTGTTTCGGACCTGACTACAAGTGCCTTTTTGGCTGCACTGAGAAGATTCATCAGTCGTCGTGGGATGGCACATCACATCTTCTCTTATAATGCTACGAACTTCAAAGGAGCCACTCACGAACTTCACGAGCTCTATTGTAGGTTTCAAGCACAACAGACAAACAAAAGCATCCAAGAATTTTGTCAACTTCGTGAAGTGGAATGGCATTTCATCCCACCCGACGCCCCAGAGTTCGGTGGCCTTTGGGAGGCAGCAGTAAAATCTGCAAAAACCCACCTGAAACGTATCGTAGGAAATGCTACTCTTACGTTTGAGGAGCTTGCAACTGTTTTGGCAGAGATTGAAGCAGTACTCAATTCAAGACCAATGTTTGCACTCTCTAACGATCCATCTGATCCTCAAGTTATCACTTCAGCACATTACTTGATAGGACGCTCGCTCACAGCACCCGCCGAACCGTTACTTGAAAACGTTAAAGTAAATCGTCTCGAACGTTGGCAACATTTGCAGCTCACGCGCGAGCACTTCTGGCGAGCTTGGACAAAGGACTATCTCGCCTCACTACAGCCAAGAAAAAAGAACTTGAAAATGATGTCTAATGTTCAATCCGGTATGATTGTTCTGATCCATGACAAGAATCAACCGCCTCTTTGTTGGAAGTTAGGAAGAATTGTTGCTGTTTATCCAGGAGAAGACAATTTGGTGAGAACAGTGGATGTTTTCAGTAATGGTGTACCTACACTAGCGCCTCCTAAAGGCCGTCATGATATATCATATCTTAAAACTTGAATAACAATATAAATAAAAAAAAAATCAAATTGAAGTTGGAGGGCCAAGCCGGCCGAGCACTGTACATGTAAAAAAATAATTGTAGAACAGAAAATGAAACAATAAAGAAGAACTTTACTACTACTAATGGTGTAGTTTACCGTCGACCGATCACCAAGATATCCATCCTTCCTATTGAAGACAACAAACCTCTGATGGCGACAACTGAAACCTTGAGCCGATAACGCCTCAACCGGTCTAGGACGAAAGTCCGAGAACATTCTAGAATCCGAAACCCAACTGCTCTAAAAGTCTCTAGAACCCTATGGAACTATTTGGATGCAACAACTATATCGACGCAACATCATCGTACGATGCGACATCACCATGCGACGTGACATCAATGCAACAACAAATCATGTTGCACACGCTGAAAGGAATATACATGAAATTTCTAGAAATAATCAAAATGAGTATATAAACAGTGTTGTAGCACAATTCAAGTCAGTAGAATTTTATTGTCTATCCGGAATAAATTTATACCGCTTTTTATACCGAAGTTGGATTTTTCTCCAGATACAGGCAACTTTTCCAACTTCGGAAGTAGTGCGCTGGATTCACCTAAAGATGCGCTAAACAACGCATCAATTATTTTGACAAATAAAACTTCGGAAGAAAGTTCGGTTCGGAAGTCCCGACTTCCGAATTCTAACTTGGTGCTACGCCGACAATACCATCCGCGACGCGAATATAATCGATAACCGTATTGTTAACAAAGTGTAGTGTATTGAAAGGTGAATGAAGTGAAGTAGTTCAGTAGTGCATAGTGGTGTTTTTTCCTAATTAATCCCAGTGTTACGTCCACTGACCACCTAAGAAGGGAATCGTCTCCTAAGTTTCAAGAACATCATTCCATTCCAACGATTGCCCTATTCCAGTTCCCAATAGCCAGTTTTGGGACGGAACAGATTCTGTAAGCATGGTCGACAAGAAATAACGGGTACCGTTCACGCATTTTGCCTTTCCAAGGCATAAAATGATTCATATTTGTGAAATGAATTAAAAAATTTCAAATAATTTATTTTTCGATTTTGTCATATACCCTGTTTTATCACCCCAAAATTCACCAGAAGGGGGGGAGGGATAAAATCGGGATATTACTGTATTTCATCACCTACACTTCAAAAAAAAGTTTGAATTAAATCGGCAAACCAACAAAGTGGACCGGAGCGAGCGCGCGCTCGCTTCGGTCCACTTTCACGGAAGAAAAATAGTACCCAAAATTGAGTATTTTTAAACTTACTTTTGAGTTATTTTTTCTCTTCTCTTTCATCCACTCTTTCTTTTGTTGTCAAAAACAAAAGAGCCAAACAATCCAACGATGCCAGTTCAATACGGGAAGCCAATTTTGAGTTTTATTACCTGAGGTCGAAATTGAGTGAATTAAACTTACATTTGGGTAAATAAATTTTCCGTTGGGTACTTTTTTAACATGGGAGTAAAGGCAAACTACTTCGACCAAGATGAATACACAGCTAGGTGTTGCAATGTGCTCAGTTTGTGGAAGAGAAGAAGGCGGGGGTGAAAAATTCATTTTCAGTGCAAAACGACAACAAACCGGCTGGCTCTCCCATACTAAAATCCAAGATGGCTGAATCGTGAATTTGGCAGATTGAAACACCTAGTGGTGTATTCATCTTGACTTCGACCCTACTTACTCAATTTTGGCTTCCCGTACGGATGTTCGAGGTTGGGTGAATTAAACTCACTATTGGGTAGTTTATTTCTTCCGTGTTGTTGGTCTGCCGATTTTATTCGGCCTTTGTGATTCGGCCTTTCGTGGTTTCGACCTTTTTTGTGAAAACACTCCAGTGTATAGACGAATCCAAGTAAAAATAAGAAGAAGACACACGACGGTGTTAACTTTGACAGATCCTACAGCGCAGCATAGGGAGATCATTTTAAAATGCTTATAATAAATTCTAGACAAATTGTAATTAAAATCTGATTGATGTATGATACGGAAAAAGTTCCGAACTGTATGATAGATACATTTTTGGAAAATATTAAAAAAATTGAGATAAGCTTCCAGATATGTAATTCCGAACTTTTTCCGTACCGTACATCAATAAGATTTTAATTAAAATTTGTCTAGAATTTATTATAAGCATTTTAAAATGATCTCCCTATGCTGCGCTGTAGGATCTGTCAAAGTTAACACCGTCGTGTGTCTTCTTCTTATTTTTACTTGGATTCGTCTATTCCGTATATAGTAGAAAATCGAAAACTTGTTTTCAATAAAATGAAATATCTGCAGTTATCAGACGTCGCAACTCATTTCTGATTAGTGCGCATGGTAGTACATCCATGCGTGCATGATGCGCACTACTAATGAAATATTTCAAATTATCGCGACTCGCCGCGCAGCTCGAGTGCTCAATCGCGCGGTCCGGTTTGGTGGCAGCCCGACAATATTTTCAGTGCGCGCGCTCCTGTGGCTCGAGTGCATTTTTTCGACAGTTTGCCATGACATTTAGAAAATTCAAATATCCTTCCACATCCTTCTATTAGTGGAACTTATGCTACGTTTAGACAAGGCAAGTGAATTGAGCAAGTCGCTTGAATCGAACGCGAACTGAACGTGTAAACACCTTAATTCAATTCACTTGAACGAAAAGAAAGTTGAACATGTTCAACTTTTGGCAAGTCAATTGATTTCAACTGAGTTGTTCAACTCACTTGCCCTGTCAAAACGTAGCATTACTTAGTTGAAACTAGAGTCCTATAAGAAGAGTAACGTCATATTCCACTTTTGACAGGTCTCCTGCTCGTTTGGAACGCGCATTTGTATGGAACTGACAGCTGATCCTGTTCCAATTTTGACACTTGACGACACTGTTATTATAGTCACTGTAGTTGAAACTATAAAATCGTGTAGATGGAGTAAAATCAAAGAGCAGAATTTTTTGCCCTGAGTGTAGGACAACACTGGTCTAGATTATAAAAAAATCAGATTTCAAAAATATTTGAATAATCCCAAGATTATCCCCAGCTACCAACGAGAAGCAGGAAGATTTTTTTTGTTGCGAGGAAATTAACCACAATGGAAAAATAATCATCGAATTGTCAAATTTGAAGTTAAGCGAATCGGTGAAATGGTCCGCATCTCAAGATATCTCAAGAGAAAAACTGAATTACGTTCATGCGATTTTTTGTTTCTTACATGCTGGCTTGGACCGGATAGCCCCAAGAATTTCGAACTGCGCCCATCCTGTAATCACATCGTCCTTACAATCGTGCTGTTCCTTACGGCATTTACAGTTACGACATACTTTTCTCCAAAAATGCAAATCCAGGCCGGGGCATTTTTCACCTATATTTTGTCCAAATTATAAATGAAGTTAATTTATATTACACTTTTTATACTTTTTTTACCGCAAACGATGCACGGCGCTCCGTTGCCGCTCTCGTGTCCTAATTTAGCTTTTATTTGCTCCCGACGACTTTCCAACTTGATCAGCCATTCAGGCACTGATCCAGTGTCTGTCCCAGATCCCGACATAATAACTGCAAATATTTATCGTTCAACAGTAACTAATATTTTAAGGAAAAATATAAATTTTTTATGTGTAGCCAACTAATCCAAGTAAAAACAAAAACACTCGACGGTGTTAACTTTGACAGATCCTACACGGAAGAAATAAACTACCCAATAGTGAGTTTAATTCAACCAACCTCGAACATCCGTACACGGACAGACAAATCAACCCAAACTTTGACTTCAATATTCGCACTGTTGAGAATATCGCAGAAAAAAATTACCCAAATTTGGGTAGTTTTTCCTTTTTTTTCCACGATTGTTGCCAAAACTAGAGCAAGAGGTAAACACCTCACCGGGGTTGCTCAGCCCAATAACCCAAATTTGAGTAAATTCAATATTCTCAATTTTGCGTTGATCAAGGTCCGCTTTGGATAAATTAAACTCAGCTTTGGGTAAATTGTTTACATGGGATCAAAGGCAAACTACCTATAGTGCCAGAAAAGTCATTTTACTAGAGGCCTGAATAAGAGAAACGCGGATAGAAAATATGACTCTGCCAACACTGCATTCAATCTTCTTCACCAAAGAGCAACATATGAAAAGGAAGAAATGGTTTATGTAGATAAAATCTCACAATCCGCTATTTAATGTTTCCACATCACATGACAATAGAATCCAATAAACAATGCAATTTCATTTCAGAATCTATAAATTACTTGCATATATTATTGCAAACTAATGTAAAATGCATTCAAATTTGTTTATTTAAAAATGGCATAAAAACAAATTTAGCCGTTTTCAGTATTTGAGCCAACATTTTGGCTGCTTGACAGGTTTCCCGCTCGATTGGCTGCTGTTTTTTGATGGTTCGATTGGCGGCACATACCTATCCGCGTTTCTCTTATTCAGGCCTCTAATTTTACTAAAAATTGGGTTATTGGCCAGAACCACGGTTTTGAGTGCAAACAACCAACTTTTGGGTAGTTTTGGTTTTCAGTGTACGGGAAGCCAAAATTGAGTAAGTAGCCCAGAGTAACAATCTGTGAGATGTTAGGGTCTGGTTAGGGTCTGTTAGTTATGCTTCTCTTCAGAAAGCATATAACATACACTTCAGTGTCATGCTTTTTCCTCTTTTTCTCTCGTGCTTGGCAACGCCGGCAACAAACTGGAAACATAAACGACCAGTCGACTCGACAGCAAACTCAAAGACAGAAAAAAAAACAAATGACGTTGCTTCCAAGCTGTTTTTGCGATTTTTTCTTCTGAAAAATCAATATGTATATTGCGATGTTTGATTGCTTTTTCATGTAAGTATTTATTTTCACTGATTGAGAACATTAAGGTAGCTTGTTAATATTAAACTTCGAATTTCAGCATTCGGCTTTGTGTCAGCATCTGCAAAAATAAGTTGCAGGCATCGACGAGAAGCTGGTCATAAAAGATATTTTAGTTACTAGATAAAGATTGTCGCTGTCATCGCTGTCCGGAACATCTTTTGCTGGCGAGGATAGGGTAGCTAAATGTCAAAGAAGGAAAATCCATACGATTTGACAGCTTGGTACCCAACATGTTTCGGACAGCAGAACAAAGGGAACCGAAGCGACAATCTTTATCTAGTAACTAAAATATCTTTTCTGGTCATGGTCACCCCAGGGCGGAAATCGCTGATGAGAAGCGCTCAAGGATGCAACGCCAGGGATGCCAGACATCCAGACAAGTCTGTATTTATACAGACATTTGGTCTTGCATACAGACATCATACATATTACAGACATTATACGCAGACTTTTGATTGAAGTTACAGACTTTTACAGACATTCAGTTTTCAGAAACTTTGGGCTGCTAATCAGAATCCTGTTGGGCTTTCCAATTAAACTATTTTGGGTTTTCAAACAATATAGTTATGGATATTTTGTACGGAAATCTATAAAGATTCCAATCGATATCGTTTTGGAATTCCCAGCGGAGCCTTTTAGGCTTCTGAACGGGATCCTATTTGGGTTCCAAACAGAATCCTTTTAGAACTCCAAACGGAAAGATTCTTTGATTCCTTTCGGAAACATAACAAGATTCCATTCAGAAGTCCAAGATTTATTCATTCTGAAGCCCAAAATGATCCCGTTTGACAGTCCAAAAGTTCCATTAGGGTGCACAAAAGATATCCGTTCGTACTGATTTCCGTACAAAATTATGTGAATTTCCGAACGTAATCCTTTTGGCTTTACTAATGGATTTTTTCGAGTTTCTGAATCGAAATGTATCACTCTGGGCTTCCCAAAAATCCATTTGGACTTTCAAACGGAAGACTGACAGGATTCTGAACAAAATCATTCTCGAATTCCGAATGGAATCGTTTTGGACTTGCGAAAGAAATACTTTTAGACTTTCAAGTGTTCTGGGCTTCTGTACGGGATCTTTTTCTGCTTCTGGACAAGGGATTCCGATTAGAATACTTATGGGATTTCCTACCGAAGCCCTAAAAGGGCTTTGTTCGGAAGCGCAAAATGAATCGATTAGAAATCCCAGAAGAGTTCCTTCCAAAAGCCAAAACGAGCTCCGTTCAGAAAATCACAAAATCTCGATTCGTAAGCTCAAAACAAGTCTTTTTTCTGAGTTTTCGAATGAAAAAATTTTGAAATTTTGAATGAAATTATTTTGGGCTTCGAAAATAGAATTCTTCTCGATTTTCAAACGGAACCTTGTTGGGCTTCTGTACGAAATTTTTTTAGACTATACTTTCAAACGAATTCCTTTTAGACTTTCGGAAGGATTACTTTTGGAATTCCGAGTGGATCCATCTGGGCTTCATTATAGATTTTTTTAATGTTTCTGTACAAGAGATATCCTTTTGGAATTACGAAGCCTCAAAAGATTCCGTTCGGAAGTCAAAAGGATTTTGTTCGAAAGCGCAAAGGAACTCCCATTCGGAAGCCCTAAAAAATGCGAAAGACCAAGAGTTCTCCGTTTGTAAACCCAAAAATGACCGTTCCGTGCTTTGGGGTTTCAAACGGATTTATTCCTTCTGTGCCTCTCCTCCGAATCAAACTCATTTGGACTTTCCAAAGGATCTTCAGTTGGAAAAATGCGAAAATATCAATTAAATTTATGCTAATGTAACAACATACATATTGATAAGAACATTATTCAGAGCATTATAGTCGAATATCTTCACTTGTCATAAGACGAGATAGTATTATCCCATTTAATTCCACCAAGATACGTATTTCAACCTCAATAGCTGCTTTACTTGTTTTCAGTTAAGAAAATTATTCTGAGCTTTTTAGTGGAATGTCTTCACTTGTCGTATAAACTTGTCGTATAAACTCGTCTTGTTTTCAGTATCTCGTACTTCACTCGGCTTAGTCTTACACTGGCCTTTTGATTATTGAAACATTCTACGTTGTCAAAAGTTTATGGTTTTAAATAATTTTCTAATTCCTGTACCTTCCAAACTTCATACAGACAACAGACATTTTGCGTAGATTGATACAGACTTATAAAAATTGTATCTGGCATCCCTGTGCAACGCATAGATGGGATGGGGTTTCCTCTGAATAGTCGCTGTGATACGGTCCGCGTTTTGGATGGAATACTCCGGCAGCATTCACATTTCTTTGGCAGCTCCATTGAGTAAGTTTCCCTTCATAATGCGCATATATTATAAGATAACCATTACTTATGGCTTTTTTTGTTTAATTGGTTTTGCCAACAGCGATTTGGTGTTTTTTTTTAATAATCATAACGTCTCTGGCCTGAAGAATGCGCATCAGTTGGGACCACCATAAAATGGTGAGATAAAGCAAGTAAGTTTACATCAATATTTCAATATAAAATATGAGTTCAGTGCTCTCATTCCTATCTACATATCTTTCTACGACTTTGTTTTTAATTCACTTTCAGATTCAGAGGAGGCACTTTTCTTTTCGGTGGTTGACAGCTCTACTGCCAGGCGATGAGGAATGTCTTTTCGGAATATTAATTTCCATCCGGGAACGAATCTCAACCAGCAGAATGCATCTGGATTTCGCCTGGGTAAGACACTGTTGTTTGAAAAGCAAGATATTTTTTCTCAAAATCAAATTCTATTCTATGCTCCAGGTGGTGCTGGTTGGTTCCTGAGAAATCGCCGGGTGTAAGAGATGAGTTGCTGCAGGACCAATAGGCGTTATTTCACTGCAAGATGGGGAAGATTCTATGCGATGCATGAAGTCTAGGTTGTAAGCTCAAGTGCATGAAGAATTGCTTGGTCCAATAAGAAGAATCTCAGATCGTCGGACAGAGATCCTATCTTCACGTCTTCAAATGGCAATGTTTTAAACACTCATTTGTAATTTTATCGATTTTATTGATTTAATTTTAATCTAATTTTAATTTAATTTTAATTTAATTTTAATTTAATTTTAATTTTAATTTAATTTTAATTTAATTTTAATTTAATTTTAATTTAATTTTAATTTAATTTTAATTTAATTTTAATTTAATTTTAATTTAATTTTAATTTAATTTTAATTTAATTTTAATTTAATTTTAATTTAATTTTAATTTAATTTTAATTTAATTTTAATTTAATTTTAATTTTAATTTTAATTTAATTTTAATTTAATTTTAAATTTAATTTTAATTTAATTTTAATTTAATTTTAATTTAATTTTAATTTAATTTTAATTTAATTTTAATTTAATTTTAATTTAATTTTAATTTAATTTTAATTTAATTTTAATTTAATTTTAAATTTAATTTTAATTTAATTTTAATTTAATTTTAATTTAATTTTAATTTAATTTTAATTTAATTTTAATTTAATTTTAATTTAATTTTAATTTAATTTTAATTTAATTTTAATTTAATTTTAATTTAATTTTAATTTAATTTTAATTTAATTTTAATTTAATTTTAATTTAATTTTAATTTAATTTTAATTTAATTTTTATTTAATTTTTTTTTTTTTTTATTTTATTTTTATTTTAATTTTTATTTATTTTTAATTTAATTTTAATTTAATTTTAATTTAATTTTACTTTAATGTAAATTTAATTTAAATTTAATTTTAATTTAATTTAAATTTAATTTTAATTTAATTTTAATTTTAATTTTAATTTAATTTTAATTTAATTTTAATTTAATTTTAATTTAATTTTAATTTAATTTTAATTTAATTTTTAATTTAATTTTAATTTAATTTTTAATTTAATTTTAATTTAATTTTAATTTAATTTTAATTTAATTTTAATTTAATTTTAATTTAATTTTAATTTAATTTTAATTTAATTTTAATTTAATTTTAATTTAATTTTAATTTAATTTTAATTTAATTTTAATTTAATTTTAATTTAATTTTAATTTAATTTTAATTTAATTTTAATTTAATTTTAATTTAATTTTAATTTAATTTTAATTTAATTTTAATTTAATTTTAATTTAATTTTAATTTAATTTTAATTTAATTTTAATTTAATTTTAATTTAATTTTAATATAGTTATAATATAATTATTAATTAAATGTAATGTAATTTTAATATAATTTTAATTTAATAATAATTTAATTTTAATTTAATTTTAAATTAATTTTAATTTAATTTTAATTTTATGATAATTAAATTTTAATTTCCTTTTAATTCAATTTTTATTTTATTTTAATTTAATTTTAATTTAATTTTAATTTAATTTTACTTTAATTTTAATTTAATTTCATTTAATTTAATTTTAATTTAATTTTAATTTAATTTTAATTTAATTTTAATTTAATTTTAATTTAATTTTAATTTAATTTTAATTTAATTTAATTTAATTTAATTTTAATTTAATTTTAATTTAATTTTAATTTAATTTTAATTTAATTTTAATTTAATTTTAATTTAATTTTAATTTAATTTTAATTTAATTTTAATTTAATTTTAATTTAATTTTAATTTAATTTTAATTTAATTTTAATTTAATTTTAATTTAATTTTAATTTAATTTTAATTTAATTTTAATTTAATTTTAATTTAATTTTAATTTAATTTTAATTTAATTTTAATTTAATTTTAATTTAATTTTAATTTAATTTTAATTTAATTTTAATTTAATTTTAATTTAATTTTAATTTAATTTTAATTTAATTTTAATTTAATTTTAATTTAATTTTAATTTAATTTTAATTTAATTTTAATTTAATTTTAATTTAATTTTAATTTAATTTTAATTTAATTTTAATTTAATTTTAATTTAATTTTAATTTAATTTAATTTTAATTTAATTTTAATTTAATTTTAATTTAATTTAATTTTAATTTAATTTTAATTTAATTTTAATTTAATTTTAATTTAATTTTAATTTAATTTTAATTTAATTTTAATTTAATTTTAATTTAATTTTAATTTAATTTTAATTTAATTTTAATTTAATTTTAATTTAATTTTAATTTAATTTTAATTTAATTTTAATTTAATTTTAATTTAATTTTAATTTAATTTTAATTTAATTTTAATTTAATTTTAATTTAATTTAATTTAATTTAATTTTAATTTAATTTAATTTTAATTTAATTTTAATTTAATTTTAATTTAATTTTAATTTAATTTTAATTTAATTTTAATTTAATTTTAATTTAATTTTAATTTTAATTTAATTTTAATTTAATTTTAATTTAATTTTAATTTAATTTTATTTTAATTTTATTTTAATTTTAATTTAATTTAATTTTAATTTAATTTTAATTTAATTTTAATTTAATTTTAATTTAATTTTAATTTAATTTTAATTTAATTTTAATTTAATTTTAATTTAATTTTAATTTAATTTTAATTTAATTTTAATTTAATTTTAATTTAATTTTAATTTAATTTAAATTTAATTTAAATTTAATTTTAATTTAATTTTAATTTAATTTTAATTTAATTTTAATTTAATTTTAATTTAATTTTAATTTAATTTTAATTTAATTTTAATTTAATTTTAATTTAATTTTAATTTTAATTTAATTTAATTTTAATTTAATTTTAATTTAATTTTAATTTAATTTTAATTTAATTTTAATTTAATTTTAATTTAATTTTAATTTAATTTTAATTTAATTTTAATTTAATTTTAATTTAATTTTAATTTAATTTTAATTTAATTTTAATTTAATTTTAATTTAATTTTAATTTAATTTTAATTTAATTTTAATTTAATTTTAATTTAATTTTAATTTAATTTTAATTTAATTTTAATTTAATTTTAATTTAATTTTAATTTAATTTTAATTTAATTTTAATTTAATTTTAATTTAATTTTAATTTAATTTTAATTTAATTTTAATTTAATTTTAATTTAATT
Organism: Armigeres subalbatus; assembly: GCF_024139115.2. Lineage (NCBI taxonomy): Eukaryota > Metazoa > Arthropoda > Insecta > Diptera > Culicidae > Armigeres > Armigeres subalbatus. The sequence continues at coordinate 202,108,328 of NC_085141.1, read as the reverse complement.
TTAATTTAATTTTAATTTAATTTTAATTTAATTTTAATTTAATTTTAATTTAATTTTAATTTAATTTTAATTTAATTTTAATTTAATTTTAATTTAATTTTAATTTAATTTTAATTTAATTTTAATTTAATTTTAATTTAATTTTAATTTAATTTTTAATTTAATTTTAATTTAATTTTAATTTAATTTTAATTTAATTTTAATTTAATTTTAATTTAATTTTAATTTAATTTTAATTTAATTTTAATTTAATTTTAATTTAATTTTAATTTAATTTTAATTTAATTTTAATTTAATTTTAATTTAATTTTAATTTAATTTTAATTTAATTTTAATTTAATTTTAATTTAATTTTAATTTAATTTTAATTTAATTTTAATTTAATTTTAATTTAATTTTAATTTAATTTTAATTTAATTTTAATTTAATTTTAATTTAATTTTAATTTAATTTTAATTTAATTTTAATTTAATTTAATTTTAATTTAATTTTAATTTAATTTTAATTTAATTTTAATTTAATTTTAATTTAATTTTAATTTAATTTTAATTTAATTTTAATTTAATTTTAATTTAATTTTAATTTAATTTTAATTTAATTTTAATTTAATTTTAATTTAATTTTAATTTAATTTTAATTTAATTTTAATTTAATTTTAATTTAATTTTAATTTAATTTTAATTTAATTTTAATTTAATTTTAATTTAATTTTAATTTAATTTTAATTTAATTTTAATTTAATTTTAATTTAATTTTAATTTAATTTTAATTTAATTTTAATTTAATTTTAATTTAATTTTAATTTAATTTTAATTTAATTTTAATTTAATTTTAATTTAATTTTAATTTAATTTTAATTTATTTTTAATTTAATTTATTTTTAATTTATTTTTATTTTAATTTTAATTTATTTTTAATTTATTTTTATTTTAATTTTAATTTAATTTTAATTTAATTTTAATTTAATTTAATTTAAATTTATTTTAATTTAATTTTAATTTAATTTTAATTTAATTTTAATTTAATTTTAATTTAATTTTAATTTAATTTTAATTTAATTTTAATTTAATTTTAATTTAATTTTAATTTAATTTTAATTTAATTTTAATTTAATTTTAATTTAATTTTAATTTAATTTTAATTTAATTTTAATTTAATTTTAATTTAATTTTAATTTAATTTTAATTTAATTTTAATTTAATTTTAATTTAATTTTAATTTAATTTTAATTTAATTTTAATTTAATTTTAATTTAATTTTAATTTAATTTTAATTTAATTTTAATTTAATTTTAATTTAATTTTAATTTAATTTTAATTTAATTTTAATTTAATTTTAATTTAATTTTAATTTAATTTTAATTTAATTTTAATTTAATTTTAATTTAATTTTAATTTAATTTTAATTTAATTTTAATTTAATTTAATTTAATTTAATTTTAATTTAATTTTAATTTAATTTTAATTTAATTTTAATTTAATTTTAATTTAATTTTAATTTAATTTTAATTTAATTTTAATTTAATTTTAATTTAATTTTAATTTAATTTTAATTTAATTTTAATTTAATTTTAATTTAATTTTAATTTAATTTTAATTTAATTTTAATTTAATTTTAATTTAATTTTAATTTTAATTTTAATTTAATTTTAATTTAATTTTAATTTAATTTTAATTTAATTTTAATTTAATTTTAATTTAATTTTAATTTAATTTTAATTTAATTTTAATTTAATTTTAATTTAATTTTAATTTAATTTTTAATTTAATTTTAATTTAATTTTAATTTAATTTTAATTTAATTTTAATTTAATTTTAATTTAATTTTAATTTAATTTTAATTTAATTTTTAATTTAATTTTAATTTAATTTTAATTTAATTTTAATTTAATTTTAATTTAATTTTAATTTAATTTTAATTTAATTTTAATTTAATTTTAATTTAATTTTAATTTAATTTTAATTTAATTTTAATTTAATTTTAATTTAATTTTAATTTAATTTTAATTTAATTTTAATTTAATTTTAATTTAATTTTAATTTAATTTTAATTTAATTTTAATTTAATTTTAATTTAATTTTAATTTAATTTTAATTTAATTTTAATTTAATTTTAATTTAATTTTAATTTAATTTTAATTTAATTTTAATTTAATTTTAATTTAATTTTAATTTAATTTTAATTTAATTTTAATTTAATTTTAATTTAATTTTAATTTAATTTTAATTTAATTTTAATTTAATTTTAATTTAATTTTAATTTAATTTTAATTTAATTTTAATTTAATTTTAATTTAATTTTAATTTAATTTTAATTTAATTTTAATTTAATTTTAATTTAATTTTAATTTAATTTTAATTTAATTTTAATTTAATTTTAATTTAATTTTAATTTAATTTTAATTTAATTTTAATTTAATTTTAATTTAATTTTAATTTAATTTTAATTTAATTTTAATTTAATTTTAATTTAATTTTAATTTAATTTTAATTTAATTTTAATTTAATTTTAATTTAATTTTAATTTAATTTTAATTTAATTTTAATTTAATTTTAATTTAATTTTAATTTAATTTTAATTTAATTTTAATTTAATTTTAATTTAATTTTAATTTAATTTAATTTAATTTTAATTTAATTTTAATTTAATTTTAATTTAATTTTAATTTAATTTTAATTTAATTTTAATTTAATTTTAATTTAATTTTAATTTAATTTTAATTTAATTTTAATTTAATTTTAATTTAATTTTAATTTAATTTTAATTTAATTTTAATTTAATTTTAATTTAATTTTAATTTAATTTTAATTTAATTTTAATTTAATTTTAATTTAATTTTAATTTAATTTTAATTTAATTTTAATTTAATTTTAATTTAATTTTAATTTAATTTTAATTTAATTTTAATTTAATTTTAATTTAATTTTAATTTAATTTTAATTTAATTTTAATTTAATTTTAATTTAATTTTAATTTAATTTTAATTTAATTTTAATTTAATTTTAATTTAATTTTAATTTAATTTTAATTTAATTTTAATTTAATTTTTAATTTAATTTTAATTTAATTTTAATTTAATTTTAATTTAATTTTAATTTAATTTTAATTTAATTTTAATTTAATTTTAATTTAATTTTAATTTTAATTTTAATTTAATTTTAATTTAATTTTAATTTAATTTTAATTTAATTTTAATTTAATTTTAATTTAATTTTAATTTAATTTTAATTTAATTTTAATTTAATTTTAATTTAATTTTAATTTAATTTTAATTTAATTTTAATTTAATTTTAATTTAATTTTAATTTAATTTTAATTTAATTTTAATTTAATTTTAATTTAATTTTAATTTTAATTTTAATTTAATTTTAATTTAATTTTAATTTAATTTTAATTTAATTTTAATTTAATTTTAATTTAATTTTAATTTAATTTTAATTTAATTTTAATTTAATTTTAATTTAATTTTAATTTAATTTTAATTTAATTTTAATTTAATTTTTAATTTAATTTTAATTTAATTTTAATTTAATTTTAATTTAATTTTAATTTAATTTTAATTTAATTTTAATTTAATTTTAATTTAATTTTAATTTAATTTTAATTTAATTTTAATTTAATTTTAATTTAATTTTAATTTAATTTTAATTTAATTTTAATTTAATTTTATTTTAATTTAATTTCAATTTAATTTCAATTTAATTTTAATTTAATTTTAATTTAATTTTAATTTAATTTTAATTTAATTTTAATTTAATTTTAATTTAATTTTAATTTAATTTTAATTTAATTTTAATTTAATTTTAATTTAATTTTAATTTAATTTTAATTTAATTTTAATTTAATTTTAATTTAATTTTAATTTAATTTTAATTTAATTTTAATTTAATTTTAATTTAATTTTAATTTAATTTTAATTTAATTTTAATTTAATTTTAATTTAATTTTAATTTAATTTTAATTTAATTTTAATTTAATTTTAATTTAATTTTAATTTAATTTTAATTTAATTTTAATTTAATTTTAATTTAATTTTAATTTAATTTTAATTTAATTTTAATTTAATTTTAATTTAATTTTAATTTAATTTTAATTTAATTTTAATTTAATTTTAATTTAATTTTAATTTAATTTTAATTTAATTTTAATTTAATTTTAATTTAATTTTAATTTAATTTTAATTTAATTTTAATTTAATTTTAATTTAATTTTAATTTAATTTTAATTTAATTTTAATTTAATTTTAATTTAATTTTAATTTAATTTTAATTTAATTTTAATTTAATTTTAATTTAATTTTAATTTAATTTTAATTTAATTTTAATTTAATTTTAATTTAATTTTAATTTAATTTTAATTTAATTTTAATTTAATTTTAATTTAATTTTAATTTAATTTTAATTTAATTTTAATTTAATTTTAATTTAATTTTAATTTAATTTTAATTTAATTTTAATTTAATTTAATTTTAATTTAATTTTAATTTAATTTTAATTTAATTTTAATATAATTTTAATTTAATTTTAATTTAATTTTAATTTAATTTTAATTTAATTTTAATTTAATTTTAATTTAATTTTAATTTAATTTTAATTTAATTTTAATTTAATTTTAATTTAATTTTAATTTAATTTTAATTTAATTTTAATTTAATTTTAATTTAATTTTAATTTAATTTTAATTTAATTTTAATTTAATTTTAATTTAATTTTAATTTAATTTTAATTTAATTTTAATTTAATTTTAATTTAATTTTAATTTAATTTTAATTTAATTTTAATTTAATTTTAATTTAATTTTAATTTAATTTTAATTTAATTTTAATTTAATTTTAATTTAATTTTAATTTAATTTTAATTTAATTTTAATTTAATTTTAATTTAATTATAATTTAATTTTAATTTAATTTTAATTTAATTTTAATTTAATTTTAATTTAATTTTAATTTAATTTTAATTTAATTTTAATTTAATTTAGTTAAATTTAAATTTAATTTTAATTTAATTTTAATTTAATTTTAATTTAATTTTAATTTAATTTTAATTTAATTTTAATTTAATTTTAATTTAATTTTAATTTAATTTTAATTTAATTTTAATTTAATTTTAATTTAATTTTAATTTAATTTTAATTTAATTTTAATTTAATTTTAATTTAATTTTAATTTAATTTTAATTTAATTTTAATTTAATTTTAATTTAATTTTTAATTTAATTTTAATTTAATTTTAATTTAATTTTAATTTAATTTTAATTTAATTTTAATTTAATTTTAATTTAATTTTAATTTAATTTTAATTTAATTTTAATTTAATTTTAATTTAATTTTAATTTAATTTAATTTAATTTAATTTTAATTTAATTTTAATTTAATTTTAATTTAATTTTAATTTAATTTTAATTTAATTTTAATTTAATTTTAATTTAATTTTAATTTAATTTTAATTTAATTTTAATTTAATTTTAATTTAATTTTAATTTAATTTTAATTTAATTTTAATTTAATTTTAATTTAATTTTAATTTAATTTTAATTTAATTTTAATTTAATTTTAATTTAATTTTAATTTAATTTTAATTTAATTTTAATTTAATTTTAATTTAATTTTAATTTAATTTTAATTTAATTTTAATTTAATTTTAATTTAATTTTAATTTAATTTTAATTTAATTTTAATTTAATTTTAATTTAATTTTAATTTAATTTTAACTCTTGCGAAATCTCAGAAGTAATTCCTGAATGCTTCTTTTTTTCTTAAGTAACTCCTTGAGAAATCTCAGTAGGAGTTCCTGGAGGAATCCTCCTTCGAGGGAACTACAGAAAGTATAAGGAAGAAATTTCTGGAGAAAGACCTGCAGGATGAATCTCAATAGGAATTCCCGGAGGAATCTCCAAAAGAATTCCTGGAAGGACTTCTGGAAGAATCTCCATAGAAACTCCTGCAGGGATATCCGAAAGATCTCCTGGAAGATACTCCGAAAGAACTTCTGGAAGAATCTTCGAAGGAACTCTTGGGAAATCTCAGAAGTAATTCCTGAATGCTTCTTTCAAAGAATTGCTGGATGCATCTCCAAAGGAGCTCTTGGAGAAATCTCTAGAATTATTCTAGAAGAAATCTCAGTAAGAATTCCTGGAGGAATCTCTCAAGGGACTCCTAGAGGATTCTTCGAAGAAACTACTGAAAGTATTAAGATAAAAATTCCTAATTAAGCTTTGAAAGACCTGCTAGGAAAATCTCAATAAGAATGCCTGGAAGAAGCTCCGAAAGAATTCCTGGATGCATCTCTGGAAGAATTGTTGAAGGAATCTCTAAAGGACTTCCTGAAGGAATCTTCAAAGAAACTTCTGGAAGAATCTCCGAAGTAATTCTAAGATGCCTCCCTGGAAGGATTCCTGGAAGAATCTCCACAGGAACTGCTGGAGGAATCTCCGATGGAACTCCTGGAGGAATCTCCGAATTAGTTCCAAGATTCCTCCCTGGAAGAATCTCCGCAGGAACTTGTGCAGGGATCTCCGAAGGAACTCTCGAAAGATACTCCGAAAAAACTTCTGGATCTCCGATCTCTTGGGAAATCTCTATACGTATTTCTGCAGAAATTTCCAAAGTAATTCCTGAATGCTTTTTTTAAAGAATTACTGGAGGCAATTTCAAAGGAACTCCTGGATTAATCTCTGGAACAATTCCAGAAGAAATCTCAGTAGGAATTCCTGGAAGTTGTTCCGAAAGGATCACTGGAGAAATCTTCGAAGGAACTACTGGAGGAATCTTCGAAGGAATTTCTAGAGGAATCTTCGAAAGAACTACTGGATGAATCTACGAAGGAACTACTGGAAGATACTCCGAAATCTCTGTACGAATTTCTGCAGGAATCTCTGAAGTATGTCCTGAATGCTTCTCTCAAGGAAAGGACCCAAGCAACCAGAAGTTCAGATTTTACTTAAATTTACTCTTAACCGAACTAATTGGTTCACTATGGTTCACATCAAGTTCCAAGCATCCTTAACGGAACTTTAAAGTTCACTTAAAGTTCCGTTACATACAAAAAATTACTTAAAATGAGAGCTGATTAAGCCAAAATAGCCCTTCTTATCCGAACTTCTGGTTGCTTGGGGAGGCATCTTCGAAGGAACTCCTGTAGAAATTTTCGAAGGAATCTTTAAAAACTTCCAGGACGAATCTCAATAGGAATCCCTGGAGGTATCTGAAGAAATTGCTGGACTAATCTTCGAAGGATCGATATTCCTGATGGAATCTTCGAAACTATTTCTGGATGCATCCCGGAAATAAATTCTGGAGGAATCTCCGGCCTGGAAAAATCTTCAAAGGAACTTCTGGAAGAATCTTCGAAGAAACTCTTAGAGAAATCTCAAAAGAAACTCATGGAAGAAACTCCGAAATAATATCTGGAGGAATCCCCGAAGGAACTCTTGGAACTACTAAAATAATCTTAGAAGGAATTTCTGGAGAAAGCTTTGAAGGAGCTCCTGGAGGAATACTCGGATGCATCTCCGAAAGAATTCCTTGAGGAATTTTCGAAAGAACTCCAGCAGAAATCTCAGTACGAATTCCTGTAGGAATCGTAGAAGGGACTACTGGAGGAATCTTAGAAGGAATTTCTGGAAAAAGCTTCGGAGGAACTTCTGGAGGAATCTCTGAAGAAATCCTTGGATGCATCTCCGAAAGAAATCCTGAAGTAATTTCCGAAATAAATCCTTGAAGAATCTCCAAAGGAACTTTGAAGGTATCTCAGTAGGAATTGCTGGAAGCATATCCTATGGAAATCTTGGAAAAATGTCCGAAACAATTCCTGGGTGCATCTCCGAAATCTCTGTACGAATTTCTGCAGGAATCTCTGAAGTATGTCCTAAAGCTCTCAAGGAAAGGAGGCATCTTCAGAGGAACTCCTGGAGAAATCTTCAAAGGAATCTTTAAATACTGCCAGGAGGAATCTCAGTAGGAATTCCTGGAGGTATCTGAAGAAATTGCTGGACGAATCTTCGAAGGATCGATATTCCTGATGGAATCTCCCAAGCTCTTTATGGATGCATCTCGGAAAGAATTCCTGGAGGAATCTCCGGGCTGGATGTCCTGGATCTCGAAAATTATTAGAAGGAACTGTCCCATGGCATTCCTGGAGGAATCTCCGATGAAACTCTTGGAGGAATCCCCAAAGGTGGAGGAATTTCCTAAGGAACCTTTACAGGAATCTACAAAAGAATTCCTGGAGGAATCTCCGTAAGAACTCTTGAACTCGCTTCTGGAGGGATCTCCGAAACAACTTCTGCATTATTTTCCAAGAAATATATGAAAAAACTCTTGCAGAATTCTCCTAAAAGTTTCTGCGAAAGAACTTGAAGGTATTCTTAGAGGAAACTCTGAAGGAACTTCTGGAGAATTTTTCGAAGGTACTTCTGAAGGAAGCTCCAAAAGAACTTGCGGAGGAATTTCCGAAGAAACTCATGCAGGAATCTCCACACACAAAAAAAATCGTTGGTAAAATTAAAAGAAACGTTGTTAAAATTAAGAAAAACAGTTAAGCCCCAAACGCAATACAACGGAACGGCGACGGAAACGGCAATTTTGACAGAAAATATATGGGCTAACTGTCAAATTTTCCGTTTCCGTTGTATTGCGTTTGGGGCTTTAGTGATTTTCAGTAGAAAGTTAGAGATTGTTAAAACTACAATTGCAAAAATGTCACTTGCCTAAGCACTTTGACAAGAGCCGGCCTTTCAAAGCAACATTTTTCTCTTAAAACTAAGTGTGTATTTTACTTTTTAAAATAACATTTTCCTTTTGAAATTAAATGTTTATTTTACATTAAAATCAACAGTCATACTTTCAGAACAATAAGTGTTGTGCAATTTCAATTTCAATCAAAACAATTAAAATAAATTCCTTCATATTTATGAAAATATATTTATTGTTTCTTTCGTGTGTTTTGAACAGAACCGGGTCTTATGCTGGCATTCTTTTGCGCTATAATTACGGTGCTGTATTACTGTTCATCTCGTAGTCCGTTTCGTTGCGACGGTTGTAACTGCCGGTGACGTCCACACGTCTAGGCAGTGGACGTCCACACGTCCCCAAACTAGCTCACTAAGGGTCTTAATTCTCAGGGCCGGCTAAAGGCCTGCTTGAGGGACACAACGACACGAAACGGGGAGAAGCGGGGGACCACACAACAAAGATATCGACGCAATTGCATGCCAGGGAAGCGGGTAATTAATTTAAGTACAAGATACATTTTACTTATTTATTTTAAATGGGTTCTCTTCGTTTTTTTGATTTTAGTGGTTAGTTTCATGTTAGTACCGTTGCGGCCGATCGATGCTTTTCCCTACCTTGCGGTTGGGCGGAAATCCGCCGGGCGAGTGGTCCTATGATAAGACTTTCGGTGTCCGTTTCGTATGGGGTTCGAATTTGGTTGGAGACTCGGCAGAAGCTTGACTTGGTCCCATGCCAGAAACGATGTATCGGCAGATAGATACCATGGCCGGCGATGATAATACTTTCAGTGTCCGTTTCGTATGGGGCTCGAATTTGGAATAGGTTGGAGGGTCGGCAGGAGCGTGGCTTGGTCCCATGCCAGGAACGAAGTATCGGCAGATAGATTCCATGGCCGGAGACGATAAACGGGCAGCTGTATCCGGAATGGATCTTGTAGCGGGCGAGGGGTTAGACGGGGTTCACGGCTATCAAGGTGCTAGGTGGTGCTGAAATCTCCGTCCGATGCTTAGCAGGGTCTGAGGGGAACTCGATTTCGGCCGGTAGACGACCGAATTTTCATTCACTTGATGAGTACGACCGTTACTATAGCCGGTGAATACGCTTGCGGGTAGAGTTGAATTCCCTTGCAGGCACGTGAACAGGATGGGAAATCAGCTAAAGGTGGCCTGATTACACACACGAATACAGCACTCAAAATGCACCGAGAGGTGGCACGTTGCACCAGAATTGCACAATATCACCCTTCCTAGGTCGTGGACGGGTAGAAGCTAATCGTCCAGGTTATGTCGGATGCTTCCCGATTTTCCCAATCCTACTTTCGTCCGGGGTTCACTTTCTCCGCCCGATTTTACACCCTTCGCGATCTGCTGCGTCCGCACTTTTCAACGTCATCGAACGAACTCCCCTTTTTTCCTGTTTTTTCCATCCTCTCCTTTTCTCTCTTTCTCCTCCTTCTCGCCCGGATCTTCCACTGGCTCTCTGATGTTCGCCCTTATTCTCGCCGGGGTTGGGTTGAAGCGTCGCGTTAGTTTTTACACTATGAAGACGGAATACCCAAATAGATTACAATTTTCCTGGGTATTCCGCCTTATGGGTACTTCATGCGCAGTCTCACAGGATAAGAGCGATTCATTCAACTGTGTCGATATTTATTGTTATCGTATTCGGTAACACGGTAATGCCACTGTTGTCCCGCATGTTGGTCACGCATAACATGTTCCACAGGTGTCGCGGTGTCAGCTTTGACCCTTTCGTTTCCCCGGTCGTACTCGTTGTGATAACAGAAGCTCCACATATCAAACGGTGGACGCAGCATCAAATCGCCCTTTTTGGTAAGCACTTTGATCGGAGACGGTCCCACGACGAAGATCACCTTCTGCGGTGTCGTACTCACTTGTCACTCCACTCGGTTCTTTTTACGGCAAACATTCAGCAAATTTTGTCTTTTTCTTCACACGAGACCCAGACTTTGCTTTCCTGGGGTTCGTCCGTTTTGGAGGTTGGTGACGAATCATTGATCTGAAAATTATAATATTATAATAATTAGCATTTCTATATAATGAATAAATTCCAAACTACGAACCAGCTGCACACTCTGTAGCCCAACCGACGACGGAATCGCTCACTGGAATGCTGTCTGAGGAAACTTCGTCCAGTGCTGTACAACGGTGGTAAGCGGCATTCGATGACTCCCTGTTAATCAGTTCGTTTTTAGGCGCTCAAGGTCCAGGATCCAAAGCAAATGTGACCATTTGAATATTATCCCCCGAAAAACAAGCGCACTTATAAACTTTCCAGCTAATTTTTTTGCAACTGCCTGACAGATTAGTCGTAAATTGCCAGATACATTTTCTTAATGCCAGCGTTGCCAAAAATGTGAAATGTTAAAGTTTGATTGAATATTTTACAAATTTCGTTTTAACTATTTTCACTGTTAAAATAAAAATTTCAAACTGGAGAAAAACTTTCAAATCAATCAATTTATCAATCGAAAGAAATGTTTTAGCTCTTGAAAACACAACATTTTCCTTATTGTCAAAATAAGATTAGAAAATGTTGGAATCCCAACTTTTTTTTTCTCTGTGCAAAGAAACTTCTGCAGGAGTCTCAGTAGGAATGTCTGGAGGAATTCCTGAATCTCCAAATGAATGTCTTGAGGAATCTCCGAAGAAATTCCTGGAGGAATCTCCGAAGAAATTCCTGGAGGAATCTTTGAAAGAACTGCTGCAGGAAACTCCGAAGAAATTCTTGGAGCAATCCGCGTCTCGTAGTTGTCTAGATGACGAGAGTACGGTTCCCGGCCGATTAAAAAGGCCGTATCGGAATGGGACCGCATCGTACTCGAAGACATCATCTACGCTGCGACCGCTTCGTGATCAAATGGACTCACGTGGTACTCGAACGCGTCTACTACGCTGCAATTTTCGTGGTGGACCAGGTTCCGGATCGAATATAGAAAACCGCTTCGGAATAGGCGGCGGCTGTAGTGTAAATTGCAAAACTGCTTCCTTCCTATAGTCTATACATTATAAAACACGGGTTAGAATAAAGATAAAATTATAATTTCATAATAAATAAGCTAAATGTGGTTAATCTAAATGCATAACAATTATTTTGGTAAATATAGACAATTTCTAAGACGATTTTTATTGATAATTTATTTACATTCATCTGTTATTCGAGGCAGTTATGTATATTATGTACATTCTGCCTCGGATGACAGCTGAATGTAAATAAATCAGCATGAAAGCCCTTTCAAAACAACCCTCACAACTCCCTAACCGCTCACTGCGAAACATTGCTAACGTTATTCTAAAGTGAGGCTAAGAGTAAAATCAGCAGTGATTCAAATCGTTCGGGGCTGTCAGTTTGAATATGAATCTGAAACATTCATTCTCCCAGCAGCTGTTCTAGATTCATTTTTTATACCAGTCAAATGTCAAAAAAATAAAACTGGTATAACGCTCCGTTCTATTTTCTGCAGATTTGAACCACGATTGAATCACGAGATTCAAATATTTTTCAATTGTTTTGGTGTATGAATGCGTCATTTTATCTACGGATCAATCCACTTTGCAATTACGGCGCCTTTCTTGGCAGCAACATAAGGATTTTATTTAATTGAAATTTTGAAAAACATGAATGGAACACTGCTGGAGAAACCAACATGTTTGTTCTATTTTGCTCAGATGCAAACTAGAATAGTGGTCGAAAATTTGGAATGAAACTGAATCACTACTGATTTCACCCTAACAGGTTAGATTAAATTATGCAACTTACATAAACATATCTAACAAAAGTGTTGCAGATCTGTCTAATTTTAGTCTCATTTTACCCTAACGTTAGAGAGAAAATTAGAGTAACTTTCTAACAGGTTACACTCATGTTAGGGTCAAGTTAGAGTAACCTTGTTTGCTGGGAGGGTCGAAGTATATATACGTGTAAACTGAAAACCAAGTGTACCCAAAAGTGGGTTGTTTTCACTCAAAACCGTATATATATATACCCAGAGTAACAATCTGTGAGATGTTAGGGTCTGGTTAGGGTCTGTTAGTTATGCTTCTCTTCAGAAAGCATATAACATACACTTCAGTGTCATGCTTTTTCCTCTTTTTCTCTCGTGCTTGGCAACGCCGGCAACAAACTGGAAACATAAACAGAAAAAAAAAACAAGTGACGTTGCTTCCAAGCTGTTTTTGCGATTTTTTCTTCTGAAAAATCAATATGTATATTGCGATGTTTGATTGCTTTTTCATGTAAGTATTTACTTTCACTGATTAAGAACATTAAGGTAGCTTGTTAATATTAAACTTCGAATTTCAGCATTCGGCTTTGTGTGAGCATCTGCAAAACTAAGTTGCAGGCATCGACGAGAAGCTGGTCATGGCCACCCCAGGGCGGAAATCGCTGATGAGAAGCGCTCAAGGATGCAACGCATAGATGGGATGGGGTTTCCTCTGAATAGTCGCTGTGATACGGTCCGCGTTTTGGATGGAATACTCCGGCAGCATTCACATTTCTTTGGCAGCTCCATTGAGTAAGTTTCCCTTCATAATGCGCATATATTATAAGATAACCATTACTTATGGCTTTTTTTGTTTAATTGGTTTTGCCAACAGCGATTTGGTTGGGACCACCATAAAATGGTGAGATAAAGCAAGTAAGTTTAAATCAATATTTCAATATAAAATATGAGTTCAGTGCTCTCATTCCTATCTACATATCTTTCTACGACCCTTGTTTTTAATTCACTTTCAGATTCAGAGGAGGCACTTTTCTTTTCGGTGGTTGACAGCTCTACTGCCAGGCGACGAGGAATGTCTTTTCGGAATATTAATTTCCATCCGGGAACGAATCTCAACCAGCAGAATGCATCTGGATTTCGCCTGGGTAAGACACTGTTGTTTGAAAAGCAAGATATTTTTTCTCAAAATCAAATTCTATTCTATGCTCCAGGTGGTGCTGGTTGGTTCCTGAGAAATCGCCGGGTGTAGGAGATGAGTTGCTGCAGGACCAATAGGCGTTATTTCACTGCAAGATGGGGAAGATTCTATGCGATGCATGAAGTCTAGGTTGTAAGCTCAAGTGCATGAAGAATTGCTTGGTCCAATAAGAAGAATCTCAGATCGTCGGACAGAGATCCTATCTTCACGTCTTCAAATGGCAATGTTTTAAACACTCATTTGTAATTTTATCGATTTTATTGATTTAATTTTAATGTAATTTTAATTTATTTTTAATTTAATTTTAATTTAATTTTAATTTAATTTTAATTTAATTTTAATTTAATTTTAATTTAATTTTAATTTAATTTTAATTTAATTTTAATTTAATTTTAATTTAATTTTAATTTAATTTTAATTTAATTTTAATTTAATTTTAATTTAATTTTAATTTAATTTTAATTTAATTTTAATTTAATTTTAATTTAATTTTAATTTAATTTTAATTTAATTTTAATTTAATTTTAATTTAATTTTAATTTAATTTTAATTTAATTTTAATTTAATTTTAATTTAATTTTAATTTAATTTTAATTTAATTTTAATTTAATTTTAATTTAATTTTAATTTAATTTTAATTTAATTTTAATTTAATTTTAATTTAATTTTAATTTAATTTTAATTTAATTTTAATTTAATTTTAATTTAATTTTAATTTAATTTTAATTTAATTTTAATTTAATTTTAATTTAATTTTAATTTAATTTTAATTTAATTTTAATTTAATTTTAATTTAATTTTAATTTAATTTTAATTTAATTTTAATTTAATTTTAATTTAATTTTAATTTAATTTTAATTTAATTTTAATTTAATTTTAATTTAATTTTAATTTAATTTTAATTTAATTTTAATTTAATTTTAATTTAATTTTAATTTAATTTTAATTTAATTTTAATTTAATTTTAATTTAATTTTAATTTAATTTTAATTTAATTTTAATTTAATTTTAATTTAATTTTAATTTAATTTTAATTTAATTTTAATTTAATTTTAATTTAATTTTAATTTAATTTTAATTTAATTTTAATTTAATTTTAATTTAATTTTAATTTAATTTTAATTTAATTTTAATTTAATTTTAATTTAATTTTAATTTAATTTTAATTTAATTTTAATTTAATTTAATTTTAATTTAATTTTAATTTAATTTTAATTTTATTTTAATGAATTTCTGGAAAAAGCTTCGGAGGAACTTCTGGAGGAATCTCTGAAGAAATCCTTGGATGCATCTCCGAAAGAAATCCTGAAGTAATTTCCGAAATTAATCCTTGAAGAATCTCCAAAGGAACTTTGGAGGTATCTCAGTAGGAATTGCTGGAAGCATATCCTATGGAAATCCTGGAAAAATGTCCGAAACAATTCCTGGGTGCATCTCCGAAATCTCTGTACGAATTTCTGCAGGAATCTCTGAAGTACCCAAGTAACCATAAGCATTATAAAATGGCTTTAATTCAACATTATATCAAATTATAATGCATGCTTTTAAAGCTAATTAGATCTGTATGACAATATAATGCTAATTAAATGCTGCAAAAGGCGAAATAGCGTGCCAATATGATGCTGATGATGAAAGCACCTACATAGCACTACTAATGCTATTTCAGTGCAGTGAAGTAATCATGCCAAAGATGACAGCCCGTTTATCGCACTGCTAATGCATTTAGAAAGCATAGGTATAAAATTTTGTCTCCAATAGCTATTTTTAGTGCCCATGATTTCTTCGGATTTTTAATGATAATTATAATGGATATGCAAAAAGAAAAATCAAAATAAGAATTGGAAACTTTGTCTCCTATTTCATTATGCTATATTTATGCATTCCCCCTCCCACCCAGTTTATAAATTAGAATTATGAAAATTAGCTTCTTTGGGTCTCGAACTGAGGGTGTCTCGTCGTTTATCGCTGGAGTGCTCATCTGCTGCCTGGGCCATACGGGATGTTTATGAATCTAATGAAAAGTAACCAATTTAATTCAGCTGATTTGATTTCAATATCGTATCAGCTGTGTTGCCAGTATGCATATTGAATTAACAAATAATAAGTTCCCATAAACTTAAAAGCACGGACCCATATACGCTGATGGTAATTGATTGTATTCTAATTTAAATTTTTAACTCATATATGTAGTTGATACACGACACCTTTAAACTTATTATTTATGAATAACGGCTTCATTTTTATAAAACAATAATTTAATTGAAAATAATAAAAGTGATTAAGTTTTTCTTTCCTGTAAAACTGGCAACTGTGGGAAACACGAAAGGCAAAACGTCAAACGCAAAATAACAACAAAAAATCTTGATCTCTTCGTGATGCTGAATTCGATCAATTTGTGATTATTATTATTCTGATCGGTAAGTTCTTTTCAACGCAATAAAATATTTGTGGTGATATTCAATACATACTCATTATAGGTGCCTTGACCGCTGGCAAATTTGGGTGGAACGGTTGATTGTTATCCTGTGTGCTATACCTTCGCAGTAGATCGCGGAAGACGGGTGAAAAATAGGTAGCGCTACTGATAAAAAAGAATCTTGTTACCGGATCGTCTTGAGGCTTCGAAGGAACAACGGACACCAAAACGCTGAGCGCCTTCGGTATGGAATAGAACGGGACAATTGGCCAATTCCAATGATGTAAGTTTTACCTGAACGTTCGAGTAATGCATGAAATATCGAACATATTTTTGTTTTTCAACAGGTAATGAAGCCCCTTCGTTATTTCGAATATCAGTAAGGCGATCATAATTAGACATCAGTGATCTGAACGGATTTATTCTTCTTTGAACATTGTGTGAAAGTTTGAATCCGTCGCAACAGCATGATGAAGGAACATTCCGCATTCCACGAAGCAAATGGTGATAAAAACAGGAATACAGTGGCTGTGGCTAGAAAACTGATCTATCAAACCGAGTGTCGACGAAAACTTCCTATTAATGAAGATGTCAATGGAGAATTAAAAGCAAAAGCGAATAACATCCCATGGAGTCTGAACCGCCCCGAGCAGATCAAGCGAAATAAATGTAAATTCAATATAAATATTATCACCGAAGAATAGATTTGTGTTCTTCAAGTTGCATTATCTGTCTCGATTTGCCATATGTGAACGAAAGACATGAAATAAATAAATGTAATAAATTCCGTGATATTATTTTCTTAATCCGTTTTATTTCCTTTTTCCTAGAATGTTATGATCACAGAGATTGTCACCACAAGATCAGTTGAGTTTTCCAGAAACAGATCAAATTTATGGCTACAACTAGAACGTAATATCTAAAAATAGATTTCAAAGTATTGCATTCCAAATGCTGATTTAGGGCAAATATGCACTTTAAAGAGCTGGTGTTTCATTGCATTAATTTTTGCATTAAATAAGCATTTTAAACGCATATAATGCCAATAATAATGCCACTATTGACAAGGCTTCAATGCATTAGCAATGCTTATATAAGACATCTGTGCCTCAATAGTGCTATTATATAGTTTTTAGGCTGCCTAAATGCCAATAAAAAGCCATTAATATGCTATGATTTAATGCTTACGGTTACTTGGGTATGTCCTAAAGCTCTCAAGGAAAGGAGGCATCTTCAGAGGAACTCCTGGAGAAATCTTCAAAGGAATCTTTAAATACTTCCAGGAGGAATCTCAGTAGGAATTCCTGGAGGTATCTGAAGAAATTGCTGGACGAATCTTCGAAGGATCGATATTCCTGATGGAATCTCCCAAGCTCTTTATGGATGCATCTCGGAAAGAATTCCTGGAGGAATCTCCGGGCTGGATGTCCTGGATCTCGAAAATTATTAGAAGGAACTGTCCCATGGCATTCCTGGAGGAATCTCCGATGAAACTCTTGGAGAAATCCCCAAAGGTGGAGGAATTTCCTAAGGAACCTTTACAGGAATCTACAAAAGAATTCCTGGAGGAATCTCCGTAAGAACTCTTGAACTCGCTTCTGGAGGGATCTCCGAAACAACTTCTGCATTATTTTCCAAGAAATATATGAAGAAACTCTTGCAGAATTCTCCTAAAAGTTTCTGCGAAAGAACTTGAAGGTATTCTTAGAGGAAACTCTGAAGGAACTTCTGGAGAATTTTTCGAAGGTACTTCTGAAGGAAGCTCCAAAAGAACTTGCGGAGGAATTTCCGAAGAAACTGATGCAGGAATCTCCAAAGGAACTTCTGCAGGAGTCTCAGTAGGAATGTCTGGAGGAATTCCTGAAGGAATCTCCAAATGAACGTCTTGAGGAATCTCCGAAGAAATTCCTGGAGGAATCTCCGAAGAAATTCCTGGAGGAATCTTTGAAAGAACTGCTGCAGGAAACTCCGAAGAAATTCTTGGAGCAATCCGCGTCTCGTAGTTGTCTAGATGACGAGAGTACGGTTCCTGGCCGATTAAAAAGGCCGTATCGGAATGGGACCGCATCGTACTCAAAGACATCATCTACGCTGCGACCGCTTCGTGATCAAATGGACTCACGTGGTACTCGAACGCGTCTACTACGCTGCAATTTTCGTGGTGGACCAGGTTCCGGATCGAATATAGAAGACCGCTTCGGAATAGGCGGCGGCTGTAGTGTAAATTGCAAAACTGCTTCCTTCCTATAGTCTATACATTATACAACACGGGTTAGGATATAGATAAAATTATAATTTCATAATAAATAAGCTAAATGTGGTTAATCTAAATGTAAAACAATTATTTTGGTAAATATAGAAAATTTCTAAGACGATTTTTATTGATAATTTATTTACATTCATCTGTTACTCGAGGCAGTTATGTATATTATGTACATTCTGCCTCGGATGACAGCTGAATGTAAATAAATCAGCATGAAAGCCCTTTCAAAACAACCCTCACAACTCCCTAACCGCTCACTGCGAAACATTGCTAACGTTATTCTAAAGTGAGGCTAACAGGTTAGATTAAATTATGCAACTTACATAAACATATCTAACAAAAGTGTTGCAGATCTGTCTAATTTTAGTCTCATTTTACCCTAACGTTAGTGAGAAAATTAGAGTAACTTTCTAACAGGTTACACTCATGTTAGGGTCAAGTTAGAGTAACCTTGTTTGCTGGGAGGGTCGAAGTATATATACGTGTAAACTGAAAACCAAGTGTACCCAAAAGTGGGTTGTTTTCACTCAAAACCGTATATATATATATATTCGCGATCAAACGTCAAACACTCTCGTCTAGATGGCGTTCGCGCATGATGATGATGATTACATTCTAAATATCCAAAGTGCTCGTAATCAAATAGTAAATCTCTTGGTTACTTGTACTTCTACCGTGTTCCAGTAAACTAATTTACGCGATTCGCGAAAATTGACCTTCATTTGTTTTTATCAAAGTATAAAGAATATAGACATTTGAACCATAGAATTATTTGTTCCAGATCGATGACGACGTTGCTACAACATTGCAACATGAAGTGCATCGTTCCTTCCTGCCGGAATGAGGAAGGTCTCTCGTGCACCAGATTCTTTGCCGTGCCACCTACAAATAACAAATCCTTCAAGAACTGGACAAAACGTATGCATCTTTCGGGTCAGCGGAAAGAAAAAAATTGTGCAGATCACTTCTCCAGTAGTGACTTTATCACTTGTAGGAAACCGTAATATTTATTTTGTGATGGATAATTATTTTAAAATTATACTTCAGATAGCCGGAAACATCTAAAAAACAAAGCGGTTCCAAGCTTTCGGCTGCCGAAAAATGGTCTGAAGGTAGATCCGAGGGGAGCATGCTGTATAAGAGGGTGCTCGACCAAAATGCGGAAATTACTGTTCAAATTCCCAATCCAACCGCGAATCAGGGAAGTATGGATGAAAATTTTGGCCATTGAAAATACCAGCAACCTGAAAGTTTGTCATCGGCATTTTACTCTGAAAGACTTCAGAACAGGTAAACAAATCAAAAATATTATCACTTGATTGTTATAAAATGTATTGTTATTTTTCAGTCAACAGTGTGTATTTGAAACCTGGTGCTGTTCCAACGAAAAAAGTGCCCAAACTAGTGAAGCGCGTAAAACGGTCTCTAGGAACTCGAAGCAGCTTTTCTCATCTATGGGACCACAATTATTGTGCACGGCAAAGTGTTCGTCCAAAAAGCAACCGTATTTGCTATGTGACCGGTTGTTACTCCAGAGCAAGCCAAGAGATATCCTTGCACAAATTTCCAGCTAATACAGACCAGCGATTCCATTCATGGCTTAAAGAACTAAGATGTAGTAGAATGCCAACGAAAAATTCAACGGTGTGCAGTAGACACTTTGTTGAAGCTGATTACCTTCCAGGTAAGGAAATGCATACTAATGATATGCGAAACATGAATTTAAAAAAAATAATAATCCACAGGTGGAAGGCGCCTGAAGAAAATATATAGCTATACCATCGAAGTGTCTTCCTGGACAAGAATCAGATTATACGAGCAGCTCATCGCCCACATTAGCCGGTGTTACAAAAAGTGATGAAATCGACCGTGCTACCATAACGGATGAGAAGTCATGTACAATGCCATTAAACGAACACGAGGTTGACCATGCTCTTCACCCTCTCTCCCATGTCATCAATGAAGAAGCTTCCCGAATAGAATGGTATTATTATACTATCTTGCTAGTTATCGTTTTTTGATCAAAAAGAATTGAAATTGAATTTTAAATGGAAACATAAAAAATATCAAACGATAATTATACCATAAATAATATTTACGATAGCGTCAATAATAATTTGATTTTGGACGATACACTGAATGGGTTGTTAAGTATCGTTACCATTCAAAAAGGCCTATTTTTCCTTATATTTTTGTCAGGCGATTTTACCATATATCGTTAGTTTATCATCATTTCTTGTCCTGCGATGATTCGGATTATAATTGTATTCAAAAAAAAAGATCAGTAGTATGGTTTTTGAAATCAAATTATGGATCAAATAAAGATTCCATGGTTAATTCAAATTAAAAGGGGTATAATAAACATCAAAATATATGATAGCCGTATTAAATTTTGTATAATATTATTTTAAGAAATATGATACAGAATATGATAGTTGAAGACCACTACCATTCCTGTAATCATTGCTTTGGATTTTGTTTTCCTTTTTTTTTTTTTTTAATCTTTATTAAGGTGTTTTTTTAATCTACAGACTAAGTTCAACACCGATTTTGTTTTCCTGGTTTTTCAGTTCATACAATTATTTTGCACAAAACAAGTTTCAATAACATTTTATTTATTATCTCATACATTTATTATATACATTTTCTGAACAAATCTAAAAAATCGACGTATTTTCCATATGATTTTGTTTTTATAAATGCACTATTTAGCCATAGTATCGCTGACTGGTTCATACAATACCTCTAAAAGGAAATCTTTGTCCATGTTCAGTGGATATCCTGTTCTTGCATCAGCGACTAATAAGATGTTTCGGTGGAGCTGCATGTTTCTAGAAAATATGTCAAAGAAAACAATTATTGACTGTTATATGAATATGGAGTCCAGGGCAATCATCTGTGCCCTGACTTCTTGATAATAGCAGCCCAATTCAATACTATAATTATTTTCTCGTCTATACTTTTATTATCTAAATTATTATCACAGCAAAACGTCTGCTAAGAATCCAACCGCCGAGATCTCGGTAAAATGTTAACCGAACACACTTAAATCGTTTCACAGATTTCGGTGAATTTTGCTTCAATTCACCGAAATCTCAACAGCAGAACTGTTCGGTAATTATTTCACCAAATTTTCGGCGATTTTTCCTTTGTTCAACTGTCAAAACCACCGAAAATCTGTAAAATTATTCACCGAACAGTTCTGCTGTTGAGATTTCGGTATAATTTCACAGAAATCTGCGATTTATTTTAAGTGTGAAGTCAGGTATTTCCTCTGAGAAATACAGTCAAAATTTAAAAAAATCAGAAGGGTTGTGTGCAAGACACGACCGCTCGACGTAAACTACGAAAAACCTTTTGATACAATGATAATAACCAATTATTTTCAATAGTCCAATTTGTTTTCAATAATACGCATTTCCAATCAGTCATAACAACAAATCCAAAGTCAGAATATTGCGAACTTCACTTTTCGACGCAATCATATTCAATTCTGCACAGTTTGTCGGAGAGAGACGTTGCAATAAATTTATTCGCAGACGATGGCTGAAAATTTCTTCACTATGGTGGGGTCTTCATTGGTTTGACTGGTGTCGGTGAAAAGTGAAATTTTTCTCAAGATTCTGAGATGAATTGACGAGTGCGGTTCATAAATTCTGTGCGAAATCATGCGCGCAACAGAATTCATGGTTTTACACAGATTTTGTGAACTCCACTCAAACAACATAAAATGGGATATCAGAAAATCAAGTACATATCACAACACAATCTTTCTCCTACCAAAATATTTGATGGCCCTGAAAAAGGGCCGTTTGTTTCTGTTGGAATGAAGCCATTTGAAGTGATGTTCATCGCGTGCCGGTGAATGTAATCACCTAGATGATATCTCTGATGATGGTGGTCCTTCAAAGTGACGTCTGTCGGGTTGGTCCGTTGAAAGTGATGTTGAGCACTGCTCTGACGGTGTGCTACTGACCAGTAAACATACACCAATGGCAGGAAAATAGTTGAACTGCTGAATGTCCAGGCAAGAAAAGACATCCTTCGGTGGGCGTCACATGGAGCACCAAAACTCACAGTACATGAATTGTGCTAGAATAAGTGAATATAAGAGAATATAGTAAATGAAAATAATGCTCTCGTTTCTATGAGAAAACTCACCATGAGATACAGTAAGTTCAAGCAGGTAACCGCGAGTAAGAATCATGAGAATGGAACACATCTTGTTGCTAAAGCGAAGTAAAGCTCAATCGGAAGATGACCAGGACCCTCAACCGGCAAAGACACCATGACAACAGTTGTGTTCCGAAATATCCTTCTGGCCATCCTTCTATTTAAGGAAATCACGGCAATGGAAAGCCAGATTACTAGCGCCACGTCTTGTTGCTCGAACAAGGTAGATCTTCACCGGAAGTAGCCAAGAACTTCAACCGGAAAAGATACCCCGACAACAGGAACTAGTTCTGTAGCGAAATATCTTTCGGATATATGAAGATATCCGCGAGTGGGTGTCACATAAATGGAATGTAATAACCTACGGTATGTGAATGTCCAATGTGCTGAAAATAGTTAAAGTGCAAAAATTATTGTTAATGAATATGAAAATATGTTATTCGTTTCTACAAGGAACCTCACCATTGAATACTTTAGGTACTGACAGTATTGCAGCAGATACAGAATATCCTCCAGGTGACCTTGAAAGGGTATCGCTGGAATGCAACGCCAGATTAACAGCGTCGCGTTTGTAGCTTGAACAAGGTAAAGCGCTACCGGGGGAGGACGATTCTTTCAGGCACGGAAGGATATTCGTGAACGGGCGTCTCAGGGTTGGGACGCATTACAGCAGTTGAAGTACACCTTTCAGGTGAACAGGAATCGTGGAAGTCCAACGCCTTAACAGCGTCGCGTTTGTGGCTCGAACAAGGTAGAGCTCCACCGGAGGAAGGCCGAAACCCTCAACCGGCAAAGATACCCCGACAGCAAGAAAAAGTTATGTTGCAGGCACGGAAAGATATCCGCTACGTGGATGTCCAGTGTGCTGAAACAAGTTTATGTACAGAAATCACAGTTAATGACAATGCTTTTCATTGTTTCTACAAGGAACCTCACCATTGAATACTTTAAGTACTAACAGTATTGCAGCAGATACAGAATATCCTCCAGGTGACCTTGAAAGGGTATCGCTGGAATGCAACGCCAGATTAACAGCGTCGCGTTTGTAGCTTGAACAAGGTAAAGCGCTACCGGGGAAGGACGATTCTTTCAGGCACGGAAGGATATTCGTGAACGGGCGTCTCAGGGTTGGGACGCATTACAGCAGTTGAAGTACACCTTTCAGGTGAACAGGAATCGTGGAAATCCAACGCCTTAACAGCGTCGCGTTTGTGGCTCGAACAAGGTAGAGCTCCACCGGAGGAAGGCCGAAACCCTCAACCGGCAAAGATACCCCGACAGCAAGAAAGAGTTATGTTGCAGGCACGGAAAGATATCCGCTGGTGGACGGATGTACACAGTACGTGGATGTCCAGTGTGCTGAAATAAGTTTATGTACAGAAATCACAGTTAATGACAATGCTTTTCATTGTTTCTACAAGGAACCTCACCATTGAATACTTTAAGTACTAACAGTATTGCAGCAGATACAGAATATCCTCCATGTGACCTTGAAAGGGTATCGCCGGAATGCAACGCCAGATTAACAGCGTCGCGTTTGTAGCTTGAACAAGGTAAAGCGCTACCGGGGAAGGACGATTCTTTCAGGCACGGAAGGATATTCGTGAACGGGCGTCTCAGGGTTGGGACGCATTACAGCAGTTGAAGTACACCTTTCAGGTGAACAGGAATCGTGGAAGTCCAACGCCTTAACAGCGTCGCGTTTGTGGCTCGAACAAGGTAGAGCTCCACCGGAGGAAGGCCGAAACCCTCAACCGGCAAAGATACCCCGACAGCAAGAAAGAGTTATGTTGCAGGCACGGAAAGATATCCGCTACGTGGATGTCCAGTGTGCTGAAATAAGTTTATGTACAGAAATCACAGTTAATGACAATGCTTTTCATTGTTTCTACAAGGAACCTCACCATTGGATACTTTAAGTACTAACAGTATTGCAGCAGATACAGAATATCCTCCATGTGACCTTGAAAGGGTATCGCCGGAATGCAACGCCAGATTAACAGCGTTGCGTTTGTAGCTTGAACAAGGTAAAGCGCTACCGGGGGAGGACGATTCTTTCAGGCACGGAAGGATATTCGTGAACGGGCGTCTCAGGGTTGGGACGCATTACAGCAGTTGAAGTACACCTTTCAGGTGAACAGGAATCGTGGAAGTCCAACGCCTTAACAGCGTCGCGTTTGTGGCTCGAACAAGGTAGAGCTCCACCGGAGGAAGGCCGAAACCCTCAACCGGCAAAGATACCCCGACAGCAAGAAAGAGTTATGTTGCAGGCACGGAAAGATATCCGCTACGTGGATGTCCAGTGTGCTGAAATAAGTTTATGTACAGAAATCACAGTTAATGACAATGCTTTTCATTGTTTCTACAAGGAACCTCACCATTGGATACTTTAAGTACTAACAGTATTGCAGCAGATACAGAATATCCTCCAGGTGACCTTGAAAGGGTATGGCTGGAATGCAACGCCAGATTAACAGCGTCGCGTTTGTAGCTTGAACAAGGTAAAGCGCTACCGGGGAAGGACGATTCTTTCAGGCACGGAAGGATATTCGTGAACGGGCGTCTCAGGGTTGGGACGCATTACAGCAGTTGAAGTACACCTTTCAGGTGAACAGGAATCGTGGAAGTCCAACGCCTTAACAGCGTCGCGTTTGTGGCTCGAACAAGGTAGAGCTCCACCGGAGGAAGGCCGAAACCCTCAACCGGCAAAGATACCCCGACAGCAAGAAAGAGTTATGTTGCAGGCACGGAAAGATATCCGCTACGTGGATGTCCAGTGTGCTGAAATAAGTTTATGTACAGAAATCACAGTTAATGACAAAGGAGGATCGTAGTAAACTATGTTCAAATACGGACGCAAAAGTGTTTTCCTCCCGTCAAAAAGTATAAAAAAGTGAAAACTGAAAAAACGAAATCTATGATCCGGATCGGACTACAATTTCTGTCCAGAGAGGTTTTACCAAGTCAGGAAGTGTGAATGTCAATTAGTGGAATGTAGTGACACCAACCTCAGTTTCGGAAAATGTTCAAGTTTGGACAGGAGTTCATTGATGGTCGAGTTGCTGTCATATTTTAGGATTGGCCCGCAAATCGTATGGGAACTGAATCTTGCTAATCAGGATAAAGCATTTTTCGCGGTGAGTTTGTTCCGGCTTTACTATTCAAAAATCATTAGGAAGGGTTGAGAGTGTGCAAATGAGAACTTTTCAAAGCCTCTGCCTTTGTTGTAGTTCAATTTTTTCGGCCCAATTTGACTATGTAGTAACACTTATTGTATTAAACTTCGCTTTATGTGTGGACCGTAGTTATCCATTCACTGATTCAGCACACAATTTGAATATAAAGACCTATCTTTTTTCAAACTATGTTTCGTTTAATAAATGTAATTGTGGCACGGCAACAGTGCCAGTGTTTTCTTACACTGGCTAGGCAAGCGGATTATGTATATCACTTTCAATGGGGACGGCGTGAAGTATAGTCCGCAGCTTGTCTAGTGTCAACTTTTGAGCGTGTTCTATATTCTCCTCCTGCTCATTAGTATCGAGACTCTATACGATAAAGATGGTATAAGACTAATAAAAAGAAACGAAATTATCCTAGGTTAGTGTTGAAAACCTACTAGAAGAACATTATCCTGTAGGAATAAGATGGATTATGTTAACTTCAATCAATTCATAAATAACTAATTTAATAAGCTATATTCAACTATAACCGCAAACCGTTTTAATTGGTCACGGATCATTAAATTTAATATGAAAATTATTTTCAGCTTTTAGTGGAATATATTTACTTGTCGTAGGACGAGTTTGTGCTGTTCCGTTTGGTTCCACTACTTTATTGTACCTTACGTAAGTCGAGTCAAGTACGAGACACTGAAGACGGTCTTACTGTTGAGGTCAAAATACGTATCTGTCAAAGATGCAATAAGGTGGTGGAATCGAATGGAGTAGTCGGGCTCGTCTTGGGACAGGTCATTAAATTTGTTAATAAGAAATTGATTTAAGATGGCATAATTAGTCTTATTTCTGCATGAATATCTAAGTGTTATTTTTAACATCCCCATCATATATTGATTTGTCTTTTAATAATACAAATCGTTAACTAATCGTGGTGACATGGAGGTTTGTTGTGGATACTGAACATCTCATGCGGTGCAAAGAACCCGCAATCCATTTAAGTGTGTCGCGCAGCTCTCCGCAGTAGCCGTTGACATAGTGATCAATCACTATCCCTAATTGCAGATTAGTGCGGAGTATTGATTAAATTTGCTCCTGCAAAGTTCTTTATGAGTTTGCCCCGGTTTGTGCACAGCCACAGTACCATTACATTTTAGCTTTACGAGATTTTATTTGTGGATAGGGCCAAATCTTGAAACGGTCGAACATGAATGAACCCTTTAAGTTGTAGTTAATGTAAGTGTTACTATTTCAAAGCAAGAATGTTCATAATATTTCATAATATTCATAATTTTTGACGGGAATAATCTAGATAGCGATTGCAGGTAAGACAAATATGAAGCTATTGTAAGTATCTAATATGGCATATTTTGATAGTCTTAGGATTTCGCTTGTTTTTCATCGCTTTATTCACTCATTTTTTTCTCTCCAGGGGGCGAGTAATGGCGGAAAAGAAAAAAAATGTCCCCTCAAATTTAAATTTTATCATCTATTTTTGCATTTTCTTTTTAATATGTCACTTTTAATTATTGTACATTCATTAAATAATTCTGCATTGTGTTATTCACTGATATATTTTCAATTCACAAAAAATATAGTGCCGGAATGTAGTGGATTATTGAAGGTGGATTGAAGCAAGACAAATCCGATTTACGGAGGTGCATTTCACAATATATATATTTATTCTGGCCTTTGCTTGCCTTCTATTTTGACTATCTTCAAATCTTCCTTCTCAATGCCTATTTCAAGTATATCTCTTTTGTCAACTATCTTCCTCGCATCCCATTTTGTTAGTAGAAAATGCATCTAAGCCTAAAACATAGCTGATTCTTTGAAGAGTGGTAAAAATGCTAATACCTTTAGGTTGATAGGAAAATAGATCAGAGTGCGTTTTTATATGATATGCAGATTGTTCGCGAGAATCAGAAGCTTTTGATCTGCTTGTGCGGTCGATATGTGAATAGATTTAACTAATCGCAATGCTGTACTTGAAAACATGCCTCAGAGACGTTTATTAGGAGTATCAAATTTTCTGTCAGAATTGAGTGAAAAAAGTGGATCATGTTTGTTTGTTGCTTGAAAGACAAATGTTCAGCATTCAGAGTTTACGTACAGTCGTGATTTATTTAGTAGGCAGAACGATCGGCCGGTCATCACATAATTTGTTCTGCTTTGTGCGGTTAGCAGAACGATCGTCCGATCATCGAAGTGTTGTTCTGCTTTGTGCGGGTGAATAAATTAGTTAGATAGTGAAGATTCGCGTCAGTAAGCAGAACGATCGGCCGGTCATCGAAAATGCTGTTCTGCTTTGTGCGGTTAGCAGAGAGATCGGCTGGTCATCGAAAGTTTTGTTCTGCTTAGTGCGGTCTGTAATTAAAATGATTAGTGTTCGTTCGATTATGTTTTGAATTGATCAAACTACACACTATACACGGCATACCGTTTACCAAAACGAACCCTGCCACAATACCTACCCCATATATCCAACATCCCAGTGATTTCTCGTGGAAGTGCAGATGACTCGTCGGCTTCTATCAAAGCGAGTATCACGTCAACAATTTCCTACCTATTCCTTAATTGACCTGCATTCGGACACGGCCGGCGCTGGTATTGCTTATTTTTAGGGTCACCAGTTCTTACACATTGAAGATGATGTTAATCCCAAACTTCATCTATTGGTTCTCTATGTAATAACAGCTGACCTGGCAATAACGGAGTAGCAACCGTGGGCGGTCAATCATGCTCATGCTCATGCTCAGAAATCACAGTTAATGACAATGCTTTTCATTGTTTCTACAAGGAACCTCACCATTGAATACTTTAAGTACTGACAATATTGCGGCAGATGCAGAATATCCTCCAGGTGACCTTGAAAGGGGATCGCTGGAATGCAACGCCAGGTTAACAGCGTTGCGTTCGTGGCTGGAACAAGGTAGTACTTCCCTGGAGGAAGGCCGAAACCCTCAACCAGAAAAGATACCCCGACAGCAGGAAAGAGTTGTTTTGCAAGACGTCTTTCGGGCACGGTAAGATATTCGTGAACGGGCGTCTTAGGAATGAGACACATTACAGCAGTTGAAGTGCACCTTTCAGGTGAACAGGAATCGTGAAAGTGCAACGCCTGGTTACCATCGTCGCGTTTGTGGCTTGAACAAGGTAGAGCTCCACCGGAGGAAGGTCGAAACCCTAAACCGGCAAAGATACCCCGACAGCAGGAAAAAGTTATGTTGCAGGCACGGAAAGATATCCGCGGGTGGACGGATGTATACTGTACGTGGATTTCCAGTGTGCTGAAATTAGTCGATGTACAGAAATCATGGTTAATGACAATGCTTTTCATTGTTTCTATATGGAGCCTTACCATTGAATACTTTAAGTACTGGCAGTATTGCAGTAGACGCAGAATTTCCTCCAGGTGACCTTGAAAGGGTATTGCTGGAATGCAACGCAAGGTTGACAGCGTCCCGTTTGTAGCTTGAACATGGTAGAGCTCCACCGGGAGGAGGACGATTCTTTCAGGCACGGAAGGATGGAAGGATATCCGCGAGCGGTCGCCTCAGGAATGGGACGCATTACATCAGTTGAAGTACACTTTTCAGGTGAACAGGAGTCGTAGAAGTGCAACGCCAGGATAACAACGTCGCGTTTGTGACTCAAACAAGGTAGAGCTATTCGTTTCTACAAGAAACCTGACCATCAGAAATTGTAAGTACTGATAATATGGGCCGGTGATACGAGAAGTAGGAACAGTATCTTTTACATTCTGCTCGTAGATTGCGTACAAATGTCAGATCGATACATGTTCCTCCGAGTGTGGTTGCTTCAGTAGGATCCGTAGCTAATTCCATGCGAAGGTATTGGCTCATGAAGTCGATAAACTCGGTGTTTTCTTCCTTCGAGACATCGATGTTGAAATCACCGGTCACGATTATGGGCATGCTAGAATTCACGTACATACACAGATTCCGCGCCACGAAGAGTTTCTTCTGTTTGGTGGTTGTACCAGGAGATATGTACAACGCAACCAGTAGTGTACGGACGCTCATAATTTCGACCTCAGCAGAACAAACATCGCCATATTCATCTGCCATAATGAGCGTTGTGTCGTTTCTTCGACTGGCCTTTTGAATCGCATGAGGGCTGGCTATGTTAAACGCTGACCTGTTCTGGTATATGGCAACACCCGCTGCTCTCGTGCTGGATCGCTTCGACTGGGAAACGCAATTATATCCTGCTATTTCAGTTATGGTGCCATCATCCTG
The DNA here is from genome assembly GCF_024139115.2 of Armigeres subalbatus. Classification (NCBI taxonomy): domain Eukaryota; kingdom Metazoa; phylum Arthropoda; class Insecta; order Diptera; family Culicidae; genus Armigeres; species Armigeres subalbatus. The sequence continues at coordinate 202,078,365 of NC_085141.1, read as the reverse complement.
CCAGGTTTCGCTCAGTGCCAAAAGATCTCCAGTCATCAGTACATGGTCTGTACTAATGTCCAGAGCATGAGCACCCAGACTCTGAACATTTGCGGATACCAAAACAATGCCAGGGCCCTTGGTCTCCACGAACTGCAGTAACTCATCACTGATGGTGCACAAACGGTGATTTGACAGGCGTGTCATTTCCGTTCGAAGTTCCCGTATCTTCGGTGTGTCGCTACCCTTGGCATGATGAAACTTGAAGTCGTTCTTGGCGTTGGTCAGAAATAGACCATCAAGGGAGGACACTCTCGAGAGGCCAACATACACCAGCTGTTGCTCCTGTCCCTTCTCGTAATGGTACACAATTTGCGGGAATGTTCCACCCTGCGATTTGTGTACCGTTAAAGCACAGGCACTGACTACAGGGAATTGAACCCTTTTACATTTGACACTCCCGAGGGTTACGTTCACCGACCGTTTGCCTATTGGTGTCCAATCCTGCTGCAAGACACCTGGTTTTGAGTGTACGAGGGGCCTCGATTTCACTCTCAAAATTCGTCCAATAGCATCATTTTCAAATTTAAACCACAGCCGTGCGACTTGTTGTTCAGGATCATCATCGCTTCGCTCTATATACATTAGCTCGCCAATTGCACCGTTGACAATTCCGTCTTCTACTTCGACGTTTGTTGTGATCATATAAGGCATTCCAATAGTGAGACGCAGCATGTAAGGCAATCCGCCGGCTTCCACCACACTCATTTTGTGTATCTTGTTCCTGGCGCTTACGAGCTGCTCGTTAGTCCTGTACCCATTAAAAACGTCTTCGGCCAGACAATCCAGCCCATCCGTTTCTCTCAGTACGTCGTTGTTGTGCTGTTCCACGTCGAGGTTACGATGGAAGAGACGTATGGCATTGGGTACATTTTCCTTGCACCATTGGACTGTGCGAAAGCGGCTTTCGATGAGCTTAGTTTGTTCATCTGACAAGCGATCACCATTTCCAATACTTGTGAGCACAGCTGAAAATTCCTCATCGCTTTGCCTCATGACCCTGACAAGGGGATGAAACTGTAGTGACTGCCAGAGAACAGCTCCATGCATAGAATTTGCAGGTGGTTTGAACACAAATCTTGCATTTACTGGAGGAAGCTGGCGAAAGTCTCCAACGAAAATGATGTCCATTCCTCCAAAAGCATCGTCATATTCGCTTCGGATGTCTTGTAGCCGCGCGTGAATTGCGTCCAGTATATTGGCGCCAATCATACTTACTTCATCGACTATGACAGCTCGAACGTGAGCAAATGCATTCCGATACAGCTGGAGGGTTTCGAAATTTAATTTTGCGTTGTTCCTGCGGGACATGGTCAACCGGAAGGCAGAGTGAACTGTTGTTCCGCCAATAGCTACAGCTGCCTTTCCTGTAGAAGCACATGCAACGTATGCGTTGTTCTGGGCGTTGTGCGCTTGACTAAAACGGTTGTATGTTTCCATCAGGATACGCAACGTGAAGGTTTTTCCGCTACCAGCTGGCCCAGTAAAGAATATTTGTAGCGGTGGATGACATGGAGAATCAATGCTCGCTGCTCAGGATTCGTGGCTCGTACCATTTGGCAGTATGCTTCTTTATCGATGACATTAGACCGCTGTTTAACGACTGCGTTCAATGTGTTCGTTGGCAGGTTCTGAATATCGTCGTCATTTGGCTCCATATTGATTGTGCGTACACAATCGTTGTGTTTTTCTGTGGCATCGTCCTGCTCTTGACCTGCGTCGGCACCACACATACGCAGGTACTCCTCAACAGTATGCTCCAGATTGAATTCGCAGTCGTATTCCTTCCGTTTCAGCAACAGAGTGTTTTCTTGATTGTCGTACAACTGCAGGAATTTGTTGCAATCAAGCAAATCGCACATTTCATTACGGAACGGTAGAAACAGCAAAACCATCTCCCGTTTGTAGTCATCGAGCTCAGACATCGGATACGCTCGCCAACGCAATACGCGTGCAGTGGCTCGACGATTGTATCCGTTTGCAGGATTCTTCGCTTTCGTGTAGTATGCTACAAAATCAGCTAAACAAACATCCTCTAGACCTTCACGTGCCTCGTACTTTTGGATGATGTTGGATGTCCATATGTCGACGGAATCATCTAAGATGCCTTCTTCATCCATCTGCTTTGTGCGCTTTCTTGTCTTGGTCCTTTCGTGCGGCCACATGGTAGGAATGAACTCCACCTTTCTACTGGCCTCTGACATTGGCTGACGAAGAAGGTACCAGGCAGCTTCTTGTGCAGACATCTCAACAGAGTTCAGCATCTTGATGCCGACTTTCTTCAGTAATGACAGGTGGTCTTGATCCGGGAACTGCTCTGAAAGCTGCACAAGATCACGGTGCAAACTGCTTATGCCGCGATTTGCCTTGTTTACGTACTCGACGACGTACGCTGCACAAGAAAACTCTTCTAGGATAAACTGGAGATCCATGTTCGACTGCAAGACATTGGCGATCCACGGGTTGAAAGGATTGGTCCACAATTCCGTCATCAACCGTTTTATCAGTACCGTTGGTCGTGTTATCGATGCACGGATAACGTCAAGGTAGATTTCAAACGAACACTTGCAATCGGCGAGAAATTCGTCGAGCGTATCGAATGCTTTGGTCTCCAGTACATTGTGCATCTCTATTGACCGCTTCTTGAGTTGTGCACGGCGTCCATCATCAACCGTGAGTGGAAGCAAAACTCGCGTTTCATCCATCGGCCAGTATGGAATGTTGAATCGGCAGCTTTTCTCGCCCGCTTGTAGCAGGTAAAGGTGTGTTTATGTACCTGGTTTCCGTAGCTGTCTGGGAGATCAACAGCTTTCACGGAGCAAATGCTATCAATCAAATGGACAGTAGCAGGCATGTGTTCTGAAACCACTTCACCAGGATCCTTGCTTAGCCACAGCAGGATGTGTGCATGGGGACTTCCGCGATGTTGGAACTCAATTCGTTTGAAGAACTCCAATACACGGAACCTCCCGAACGGGCTTTTCCTCGACGACTGCAGTAGCTGCATTATTACATCAACAAGCTTGTTGAAGTATACACAACACGTCACTGGATCCTCATTCACCAGTGTTGCCCGTTGTAGTGCCGACAGTTGCTGCATAATATTGCCATCGATGTTTCCAGCTGACAACTTCTGTAGTGTTTCCAGGAGAAGAGGCCACTTTGTCTCACTGGCACTCAAAGTGAGGAACATCGTCGGTTTCAGCTGCCGAATCATTGCGAATAAATCTCGTTTACGTTGTTGCCAGTATTGCACCGAATTCGGGATAGACTTCAAGAACGACAAGTTCCGATCGATACACTGTTCAAGAAATTCCTTATCCTTCAGCATCTCCCGTGTTATATTGGCGGTTCCCATACACCGAAACGTGTTTTGAAGTCCTTCGGAAACGCGCAGTCGAAGAATTTTCATTGCTACGTAAAGCAAATGTTTCGGTTTCACCGCTCGTCTATCACGGCGGCGCAGCTCACTGGTGGCCATCATGAACGGCGTTACCCGTACTTCCGGATTGAACGTTCTCGGCTGTCCTAGATAGATGTCTGGAAACGATAGCTCCTCAGCGTGCTCATCATAAATGATGGATAGTGGTACTCTGTTCTGCGCCGGGGCAATCTCCAGACACTTATCCTCGTTCCATAGAAGGGTCTGCTGTTGTACAATCAGCATTTCGACATCGTTGTCGCTCTCCATGGTTTCAATGGCATCATCCACTCGAGGTTGGGTATCGATGGCCTGCAGATTATCCTCGCTTAATGTTATGCCATTTCGGCGATACAGGGGTGTGGTGACCAGATACTGCAGCCAAGCTTTGATTGTTGCCTTCTTTACCCATCCAGACAGGTAACTAGTTTTGTGGATCAAGTGTTTCTTAATTGACACATTGATCGCTCTGTCGTCGTCAAGTTGGCGTGGGAGTTCTTTTACCATCTTATCCACATCCACAGGCACGTTTATCACTTGACCAATGATGCCGTAACTACCCGCTGCAAATCGCAGTCGTCGAATCTGCATAAATGGCAATCGTGGTGCGATGAAACGTTCACTTATTGGATCCAATGGTGGCAGAGGTGGATTTGACGGATACTCCGGGAACATAAAACCGTTAGAAACGGCTAATGTTGGGACCTTTCCATGTTTAAGACTCTTTCTACATGTGACGCACGCAAACAAATCTGTGATCTCCAAATCAGTGCCGGCCAATACTTCGCATGCTGCGGGAATCAGCAATTTAAGGTCATTTGAAAACCACAATCTGTCGCATACGCCACACGCCTTTAAAATATTAATAGTGTTTATATAGTACTCACCCTCGCCTGAATCCTGAGGATACGAGAAGCCACCCTGTTCGTCAGACAAGCCCTGCTCCTGCATGTCATCGGCGATCAAAGATTGAATGGAAGGTGATAGGACGATAGCATTCTGAACGAGATCACCGTCAAACGGGGTTTGTGGCGGTGAAATATCACCGACCATAGGGTCATCAACGATGACATTTCCAATGAGTTCATCGATGGCACTTTCGCCGTCACGCAAGCGCACTGAGGGAAACACTATAGCACAATGTATGACAGAAAGACAGATTTGACAGAAACTTGATGTTTTATTGAATCCTCGAACTCATTTGATTCATAATTTCAAGAATCAAAATGAAATGTAAATATTTAAATGAATTGAAACAAATTGATTAAATTTGTAATATGTACTACATACTATGTAGCAAATAATAATGCTTAAGATCTTTGTTGTCACTTTTTTGACACTTTTTGCAAACTAATGGAAGAACTCAATTGTTGAAGAGTTCACAAATTGAAAATAATTGATTTCAATTGAAAATATGCAATACACAACTTTCACTGCAAGCAATACATGAATTACCGAGCTAAGAAAGATTCCTGGAATATATTGTTTAACCTGATGACAATTTAAACTGATTTATCTGAAAGACACCCTATTACGGATAATGATTATATTATAGTACTCATACTTCATTGGCATTAGTTGCATGTACCATCGCACTCTTTAATTCAACACATACATTTAGATACTATTGTGATTTGAGTATAGGTGAGTATGCTCAATAAATATTAAGTTAGAATTCCTCTAAATATGTGCTGAGCACATCATTAGCTGATTATCAGATGAGATACTTCAAATAAAGAGATGAGTTCAAATAAAATCAACTGAGAAAAATCCATTTTGATTAATCAGATGAGTATATTACTTCTGCATGAAGTTTCCATAACATTGTAATTTCCATTATTGGTATAATTAAGTTGGTTTGCTGTTAATTATGTTAATAAGTTTAAGATTCTATTGTAAATGTTAATGATATCTTCTATATAGACATTTAACAAAAGTATTTCATGCAAATTTAATTTAATAAAAAATAGAATTGGCAAATTTCTGGAGAGTTTCCGAATCGATTGATAAGCAAATCTCGAAAATCCATCCAAAGACAAAGACGCTATTAGCGTTTGAAATCTCTCCTAATTTCATGACAATCTTGAATTTGGAAATTTCCGTTTTACACCCTGTATCAAAGTCTTCCCCTTAGACGAGGTTTACGTAATTTACGTCAATCTCATTTGTTGGTATATGTACGTGAAATTGTAATGCTCTGTCTCACGTTGTTGGTATAGTGAAAATATTCCTCGGCTAATTTTTGGAGTAATAAATGCCAAAATGTTGAAAACATTGTAACATTTTGCAAATTCTGGGCCTTAATAAAATGCGCTACATGTAATATGTATAAACATTTCATTAATGTTTGTGGATAAATGTCCGTGTACTATGAGTTAGTTACGATTCAAAATTCAATTTTCCACTAAGGAGGTGTACAACACACCATTAGCTGATAATCGGCGATTCACTAATTCCTCAACACAAAATGTTTTATGAAAAAATGCTAAAATTTCGCATTAGTTAAATTTGCCATGCTATTATACTGTCGATTTAATTCGACAAACACACCTCCACATATGAATCAATTTAAATCTCCTACCTCGAGTTGAAGGCACTTCTCCAGCATCCCAACCAATGGTTGGAGATGCTTTACCTTTAGCCGCTTTTGTTCTCGCCCGATAACACCGCGCTCGCTCCGCATCGGTCCTCGGTTGTTTCGATGGATTTCCCGTCTGCTGATCAGCCACGCGCTTTTTATAATCGCGAATGTATTTATTTGTCAAGTGTTTTGACATGATTCACTCCGATTCTCAATAACTACTATAACTAAGTGATCAATTAGTGAAAAATTTCACACTATGGACTCTATCCTATGTTTTCGAAAAGGTATTCCTAAAACACAATTGGAATTTGTAGAGATCGTTTATTTCATCAAACACTTTGCTATACACAAATGATGTCTGTGATAGAGAATGATATTGCAATTAAACGATGAACCATAGGGTGGCCGTCATCGTTAGCAGCAGCACCCAGCACCAAAGAGAAATTATCTCGTATTGTTCAGACTAACGTTTGTTTGATGTTGTGTTTCATAATATTTTCTGAAAATTCTCTTTCTGCAGCATTAACCGCTACTGATGCCGCTGGGTCCGATACTGACACACATTTTGCTATCAAATGTTCTAAAGCCATGTGCGCAAAATAAATATGGATGTCACCGCGTGTTCTGCAACAAATTGCGTCTACTAACGCCACTATTAGCGATTGCCACCATTAATTTATTTTGCAATTTAAAAAAAAATGCTGGCAAATTAATTCTTTTGTGTAAAATTGTGATTCTGGAAAATCATTATCTTGATAGAAAATTTCACTTGGCAACAACTGACGCCATCCATACGAATACATATTTCCAGCACCTACGACGCGCGCCCGTAATTGTGCTGCTGGAATAACAAAACCGAATAAGAATTTCACTGCCACTGAAGCCATCTCCCTTTTGATCGAAGTAAAACTTAATTGCTTGGTGAATGACGGCTTTGGCAGGTTTTGTTCTATTATTGTCGGGGGCGGTTTTTGTTGACCAAATTTTATGAAATTTGGCCACAATATTCGTTGATATGCAAAGAATGTTTAGGCCAATTTGAGCATAATTAGTTACAGAAAACCCCCTGACAATAATAGAACAAAACCTGCCAAAGCCATAATTTCCCATACTAACGATTGGCTACCATCAATGAAAGTAGCTCTTAAGTCACAACTTGAGGCGAGATGAATTTTGATCAAAGTAAAACTTAATTGCTTGGTGAAAGCAGATTGTTTTCCGTCGGTAGTAGAATCACGAGAGCACGATTCAGAGAAAGACTTATAATTTTGGTAGATAGTCATCCATGCGAAAACATTTTTGCAGCTTCTCCGTTAGACGCGCGCTCGTTCTACATACATAAACAAAACATACGATGATTCAACTCATCCATGAGTTTTTAGGTGCTGAAATGCCTCGCGCGCGCGGGAGAGCAGTTTTCTTATAATCAATAAAGATGGCTCATTAGTCCCGCCTCTTTATTCTCCGGTATGGCTGCAAATACTGTGTAACCGTCACACACTCACCAAAGGGGCGTGGCTACAGGTTCAACTTTATTGATTACAAGAAAGCAGCTCCTCCCCGCGCGCGAGCCCTTTCGTTAGAGATGTCGCGGAGAGCAAACCGTGATACCACCTTCGGCATCGGCGGCGCTCCTACCGGAAATTTTATTCCCGGCGATGGTGTGGGTCGCGCGGTCGTCGTCATTAACATTAGCAGCGCTCAGTTTAAATTTTCTTGTATGAAGTAGGAGGAATGACGGCTTTGGCAGGTTTTGTTCTATTATTGTCGGGGCGGTTTTTGTTGACCAAATTTTATGAAATTTGGCCACAATATTCGTTGATATGCAAAGAATGTTTAGGCCAATTTGAGCATAATTAGTTACAGAAAACCCCCTGACAATAATAGAACAAAACCTGCCAAAGCCATAATTTCCCATACTAACGATTGGCTACCATCAATGAAAGTAGCTCTTAAGTCACAACTTGAGGCGAGATGAATTTTGATCAAAGTAAAACTTAATTGCTTGGTGAAAGCAGATTGTTTTCCGTCGGTAGTAGAATCACGAGAGCACGATTCAGAGAAAGACTTATAATTTTGGTAGATAGTCATCCATGCGAAAACATTTTTGCAGCTTCTCCGTTTGACGCGCGCTCGTGATTCTACATACATACAGTGATTCTACATACATACACAAAACATACGATGATTCAACTCATCCATGAGTTTTTAGGTGCTGAAATGCCTCGCGCGCGCGGGAGAGCAGTTTTCTTATAATCAATAAAGATGGCTCATTAGTCCCGCCTCTTTATTCTCCGGTATGGCTGCAAATATTGTGTAACCGTCACTCACCCCCGAAAGGGGCGTGGCTACAGCTTCAACTTTATTGATTACAAGAAAGCAGTTCTTCCGCGCGCGCGAGCTATAGGCGAATTCGAGAAGGACCCAGTGGTAGAGTGCGCTGCGAGAGTTTGGGAGAAAAGTCGTCAGAAGCCATTATTTACATTCAAAATCAAAATTTCTCCATAAAATTTACTTCACTTTTTGGTATATTGTCACATGTTTTCCACTGGCAATGGCTTTATACATTCTTCAAGCAGCTATTAAAGACAAATCCCACCCAAATAAGCCGCGAGTTTAAAATCCGGGAATCCATAACCAAGATAGTGCGATGGAGGCACTGCAAGAGATGTGCTATTTAATCGGAAAAATCATATGCAAGCACCCACCGGATGAAAGCTCATCCCAAAGAAAACAAAATTTTCTTCCAATTTGCGACTATTTCAGCTTTCATAAATGGTTGTATAAACCAGAAAACGCGAAAATCGTTCTCCCTCCGTATGCTGCCAATGCATTTTTTTGGCCAACGACACTTTTTTCGTGGTTCTTGTGACGACCACCAGATGTCGAAATGATCGATGAGCTTTACTCAAATTCGCCTATTTCGTTCGAGATGTCGCGGAGAGCAGACCGTGGTACCACCTTCGGCATCGGCGGAGCTCCTACCGGAAATTTTATTCCCGGCGATGGTGTGGGTCGCGCGGTCGTCGTCATCAACATTAGCAGCGCTCAGATTAAATTTTCTTGTCTGAAATAGGGGAATGACGGCTTTGGCAGGTTTTGATCTATTATTGTCAGGGGGGTTTTTGTTGACCAAATTTTATTAAATTTGGCCACAATATTCTTTGATATGCTATGATATGATATGATATTTGATATGAAGTACTAACGATCAGCTACCATCAATGAAAGTGGCTCTTGGGAGCGTCCACAAATTGCGTAACGCTTAGAGGGGGAGGGGGGGTTGGGCGAAGTGTGACAACCCATACATAATTTTTAGATGCTTCATACAAAAAGTGTGACATAGGGGGGAGGGAGGGTTGAAAATGCCTAATTTTTGCGTTCCGTAATTAAAGGATCTCCCCTTAATGTGACTCGGGGAGGCACTACACACCGTGTTATTTTTCCTATCTTTTGTTTTTCTAACATTGTCACCTCGTAATTTTGGAGTGGCGTATTTCGGTTTTCAGTTGTTTGATGTAACTGTAAATGTATCAGCATGTAGATTTCGAGTAAGCACGCGCCGGTGATACTTTTTCAAAATCATATTTGTTGTAAGAAACAAATGTTTGCAGCTCCTCCGTTAGACGCGCGCTCGTGATTCTACATACATACAGAAAACATCGTTCGTTCAACTCATCCATGTTTAGGTGCTGAAATGTCTCGCGCGCGCGGGAGAGCAGTTTTCTTATAATCAATAAAGATGGCTCATTAGTCCCGCCTCTTTGTTGTCCGGTATGGCTGCAAATATTGTGTAACCGTCACACACTCACCAAAGGGGCGTGGCTACAGGTTCAACTTTATTGATTACAAGAAAGCAGCTCTTCCGCGCGCGCGAGGTATTTCGTTCGTGATATCGTGGAGAGCAGACCGTGATAACACCTTCGGCATCGGCGGAGCTCCTACCGGAAATTTTATTCCCGGCGATGGTGTGGGTCGCGCGAACGTCGTCGTCAGCATCAACAACACTGAGATGGAATTTTTCTTGTGTGTTTCTCTACGATGGCGGCTATGGTGGTGTATATTTCTGTCGGTGGCGGAATCACGACCGTGCGTCAGGGACGCTACAAAAATTTATTCGCATGGATAGCATCAATACCAGTGAAATTTCCCGTCAAGATTACAATTTTAGTAGATAGACTGTTACTTGTTTCAGGTTTAATTTCCATCCATGCGAATACATTTTCGCAGCTTCTCCTTCTGACGCACGCTCTTCGTTCCCACTGATGGCGTAGGTAGCGCTCGTAACAGGATCGTCGCGACAGAGAATCCAACGATGGCAATATGTTGCAGTGTTGCGGTAAAATCATAGAGCCAGCATCTGCATTTAAGTGAAATACTCTTGTGATATTCTGACTATCGAATGGTTGCTGTTGTGTTGGTGATTAGAAATCCGCATGATCTGAAATCTGTCCTTTTCAGGGCATTAAATTTTTCATTGGAGGAATTTGGTTTGATTGAGAGTAAATTCATGAGATGGTTGCGTTAAATCGGCAGCAGTTACGCAAAAATTCATTAGATTCAATCCATCATTTTACTTCTGCAGAGTTAGTGATTAAAAATCCATCGAAAGGTAAAGACGCTAATAGTTTGGAATCTATCCTAATTTCGTGACGATCTCGAATTTGAAAATTTCCGTTTTACACCCCGTATCTGAGTCTTGCCCTTATCATCCTCCCAAACATAATGGTGGTCCTGAAAAGAACCGATTCATTTCCACTTATGTGCCTCAACAACACGGCGTTGATTGCCAGATTCAAAGATGCTGTTGGGAACACGGAAGTAAAGATGTACTGCTGTTGCCACGACCGCCACCACCACCCAACGAAAAATTTCATCCGCATCATCACTCATAAAATTTAATCAACGAGCCCTCCCGTGCGAATGAAATCATCTGTGGAATGCATCACGCTTGAATTTGTAATGCTAAAACGCATCATTCCGCTCATTTGCCAAAACATCATTTTGGTTTAAAACGCATTCGAAATTAATTTGGGGGCAGTTTATTGCTTATACATGAAAGAGTGTCTAATATTTTATGCGAGAAACGTCAATTCACTGTTTTTAACAAAGGAGAACAAAAGAAAACATACGATGATTCAACTCATCCAGGAGTTTTAAGGTGTTGAGTTGGGTGCGTTTCAACTCACGCTTGATTAGAATCGTCCATGAGTTCTGAGTTTTTACCACCACAGACCAAACCACAGGCGTTATCGCTTGAACCGCCCTGGTCCGTTCTCCGTGACATCCAGAATGAAAATGACGCGCGTACGCGAAACACGGGGCTTTATATACACAGGGAAAACGAAGCAGTGGATCAAAAGGCCCGTACCTTACTGCAATCTGATGTCCGTGTTGGGGATTTATGAACGGAATTGAATTTTTCACCCGATTTGGAAAGAAATAACATTTTCAATAGTTTAACGTTGATAATCAATAGTATCAATAGAATTGGCAAATTGCTGGAGAGTTTCCGAATCTATTGATAAGCAAATCTCGAAAATCCATCGAAAGATAAAGACGCTATTAGCGTTTGAAATCTATCCAAATTTCGTGACGGTCTCGAATTTGGAAATTTCGGATTTACACCCTGTATCTGAGTCTTCCCCTTAGACGTAGTTTACGTCAAAAATCTGTGAAATTGTAGTTTATATTATTTTTATTCTTCTAATAGTTCGGAGTTGAATAAATGAAATTCTGAAGAATTTGTACTGAGTGAATTAAACGTATCCATAATGATACGGCCAGTCACAAGACAGAAGAATTATATGATCGATTGTGGGGCATGTAAACACTTTATAGAAGATCCATAATAAACTTTTCTTACCTTTGCAAGCCTTTTTCGCGTTTCAGTTGAATCCGCAAGTGTAAAGGTGAACCGTTTTTTCCCTTGTCGGAGCTGTTATTTCTGAAAAAAAAAACAATAGATATATTCTTGTATTTTTTACCGTATAACTTAATTTTAACTTACATGTATTATAGTTCGATTTTTGCAGTTTTTGGCATGCTTATTTCCTATTTAAATAAATCCACATCGCCTTGCACATCGCCGTGGACTTCAAGACAAAAAACTTGACAAAAACTAAAATGGCCGTTGTTGCTAAAAAATGCACTGAAAAAGAAAAAGCCTAATTTTTGAGTTGGTGCTAACTATCTAAATCATTTACGATAAGATATGTGTAAAATTAAATTATATCAGATAATCCTCACCACAACATGTATAATCTGTAAATCATTGTATATGATCTGGTCGTTATTTTTGGTAATCATATAAATGTTCATGTATCATACAGTTTATGATTATTTTTTTTTATTTTTTTTTATTTTATTGATGTATAAGGGGGCCAGGGGCCAGGTCACCGATGTGAATTTGGAATTCATATCGTCCATGATACACCAGGGACTTAAGGATAAGGCTTCACAACATCTTTACCCATGGGGGTTTTAAGTTTTGCGGGATATACTCATAGTATATCGCTGCCTAAGGAGTTGGGGCAGGTTGTGGATAGTTTTATGATGAATACGCTGTGGAGAAATGTCAGTTATTATATATGATTATATGTTTTACATTTAGTTCTAATTAAAATCAATAGCGTTTGGATCATGTTCCCATCAAGCAACAGAAGTTCGAAAAGGACGTTAAAAAAAAATAAGCTAATCATCAATCGCAAGTGTCAGTCTAAATATAATTATATTGATGTTGAAGTAGGAAACTCTAATGAAAAAGTATTTTAACTATCATGTTGCATTAGATTTTGAAGATTATTTAGTGAAAGCCTCCAAAACTGCATTAAAAGGCCAAAGCGGGCCGCAGTTTAGAACCGTTCACCAAGCAATCATCAAAAATTCTCTACTCACAATTTTAACCACTACATATTCTGAACTTCATTTCGAGAAAACGCCGAATACTATCATTGTGGGCTACGATAGTCCTCGACAGCATCGGAATTGCCTCCAAACAAGATTCGACAGTTCATGAGCTTCAATTTGATGATGGGCTTATGAAGTTTTATGGTTGATCTCCACGTCTATGTTTCTATTGTCAATCTTTTCGCATCCTCAGTCATAATTATGTCAAATGTTTAGTACGGTGTCATATCGTCTTACAATGTTTATTTCTTCTATCATTTTGTCTGTCTTAGTTACTACATGTTTCCTACGTTATTCAGTCTAAATCTATACTAGTTGTAGGTTATGTTGCGTATAGCTGTCAGTAAATTGTCTCTATTTGTTTATCATTAAAGGTCAGCTTTGCTTAGACAAAAAACCTAGTTAAAGCGTTAAGCGAAGATGAAGAAATGGTCCCTAAGTTGTCTAATTGTCCTAAAGCCTTAAAAGCAAGCGTAACTATAATTGTGTGGGTCGTGGTCAGAGCTATAGATTCACTTTTCGGCGGCAAAGTAAGGCTTCATCACGCCTATTCCCTATCTATTAGTAAAAATTATCGAGAATGAAGCCTTTATAAAATTGTTTGCATACCATCGTTATAATTTGTGGTATTTTTAATTATGGTTCTTCAAAGTGAGCCATAATAAAATAAAAAAGCGCCGCGTTCCTAGTTTTGATAAAACTTCTACTCAGTGAATCCAACAGTCAATTCTCTATTACCGTCGATAAACTTGATCACACTCAAAAAAATTAGTACCTATCTAGCTAGAATTAAGCGCGGCTACGACTCATCATAATCAGGGAACGCGGGAAGAAAAGTATTACAGATAAGAAGAGATCTACCACCAGGGATGAGATCTGCCTAACTGCAATACCATTCAAGGCTCCAAGACCCGACGTCCGTTGGATCACATCCGTAAGATCAGTGCGTCAATGCCAGATTATGACGCGGCATTAAACAAAAATAGTCAACATGTGATACCACCACGACAGGATATGTCTTTGGTTGCCATATCAGTGCTAATGGCGTAAGCCCACCCACCGCGGCAAGGTAACATATCCAAGGGGAGGGTGTATCATACAGTTTATGATTATTATAACTGAAATGGAAAACTAATAATATCAACTATTCGGCGTACAATTTATTTCTATTCGGGTTGTGAACAGGCAATTCCCGACAAACAAACGACGTCGCAATATGTTCATTCCAAAGAAAGGCTGCAGGAAGATCCAGCAGACATTGAGTCACAGATTGTAAGCCAGAATGAAGAAGCTTGTGAACAGGCAACTCCCGAAGCCACTGCTTCGGACAAACCAACGACGTCGCAATATGTTCACTCCAAAGGAAGGCTGCAGGAAGACCCGGCAGACAGTGAGTCACAGATTGTAAGCCCTGTACCTGAAAATAATTCATGTCAAATCATGCAATATGCTACCGAACAATTGAAGAATAAACAGCTAATCCTTTCGGATCTGCTCATCACGGACAAGGAGGTATGCATATGGACGGGTGTTCCAACCTTAGCACAACTGGAAGAAATATGTCTGGCTCAGCGTACTTTAGAAGACAATGTGTTCCCAAGAAATTTCGAAATGCACACGACGGATCGAGTTATTTTGACACTTGCCAAGATCAAGCATAATATATCGTATGAAGCGCTTGGAACTTTATTCAGAATCAGTGGTGTTACCACTTCTCGTTATTTCTCATATACGATTCAGTTACTGACACGAGACCTGGACGATGCTCGTGGAGGACCAACGCGCACTTGGAGTTTTCGAAAGGAAAGTGCTGCGTACCATCTATGGTGGGGTGCAGATGGCGGACGGTACGTGGAGGAGGCGAATGAACCACGAATTGCATCAGCTGTTGGGAGAACCATCCATCGTTCACACCGCGAAAATCGGACGACTGCGATGGGCCGGGCACGTAGTCAGAATGTCGGACAGTAACCCGGTGAAAATGGTTCTCGACAACGATCCGACGGGCACAAGAAGGCGAGGTGCGCAGCGGGCAAGGTGGATCGATCAGGTGGAAGATGACTTGCGGACCCTCCGTAGACTGCGTGGTTGGCGACGTGTAGCCATGGACCGAGCCGAATGGAGAAGACTCTTATATACCGCACAGGCCACTTCGGCCTTAGTCTGATTAAAATAAATACGATTCAGTTACTTGCTCGAATAATGAAACGCTTTGTATATTGGCCTACCAAGGAAGAGTTGAGGAAAAATGTGCCACTGTGTTTTCGGGAGCACTTCCCTAATGTAACGGTTATTTTGGATGCAACTGAGATTCCTGTTTGTTCACTGAAATGCTTGAATTGTCGGATTTCCTGTTATTCCAATTATAAATCGAGACGAACCGTGAAGTTTCTGGTTGGCGTATCTCCAGCTGGCTTGATAACTTTTATCAGCAAAGCCTATTCGGGTAAATCATCAGACAAACTAATTTTTAACCAGGAAAAGCTACTGGATCGCATGATACCGCACGTCGATGAGATAATGGTGGATAAAGGAGTTTCCATTGAAAACGAATGTTCGCTGAAATGCATCAAACTTCACATCCCTCCTTTTATGAGAGGAGAGCGACTTTCGGCAATAGAAGCGAGTATACTCACTCATTCGATCTGGAAATTGGTTCTGATTGCTCGATTGACCTCAGAATTGCAAAAACGGCAGTTGGTATGCTACAGAACAATTTCACAGAACATTGTATGATGATTAAATGAACTTTTATATAGTTTTCGGCTGATTTATTAGGAGCTGATTTGTGTATTTTTGGATTTTTTGATCGAATCACATCAGCCGAAACCTATATAAAAGTTCATTTAATCATCATACAATGTTCTGTGAAATTGTTCTGTAGCATACCAACTGCCGTTTTTGCAATTCTGAGGTCAATCGAGCAATCAGAACCAATTTCCAGATCGAATGAGTGACGGAGGTGTATTTTCCTATACATTTTGGCTGAAATCCCCATACAAAATTCAAATCAAATGCGCCAGCTTATGCAACAAGCGATTGAGCTGAAATTTTCAGAGATTGATTTTCTCACCCAAAGACACAATCCTGGGGGGTGCCCCGTGGAATTAGACAACTTTTTGTTTCCTGGGCCAGTCTAATGTTGATCTCCGACCACGGACAAATCATCTGCAGTGCTTGAGGATATGAGCGACTAGGGTGAAATGCCCCGAATATTGCACGTTTGTAAACCCATTGCTCTCCCTGGAAAAGAGAAATATCATCAATCATATGTTGTCAAAGAACCTATTCTACAACCATGGGCTATTTCCAACTGAAACGTTCCGCTACCCACTATCCGCAATCATAATACGTCGATATTTATTGTACTTTATAAATGACGTAAGGTTCAAGAGCTAAATTCAACAACAGCACAACAACAGGTTGTGCATAACCGTTGCTTCCCTGGAGTAGATATATTATCTGGTATTCTAAACAGGTCAGTTGCACTTTAGCATTATTCACAAGTTCACAGAAAGTAATATTTATTTCGATATCAATTTCAGCACAAGCCGATATCTCTATACCCTTTGGTTCTTCGGAAAAAAATCTGTGCCCGGGATGGGGGAATCAGTTGAGGTAACATTCGTTTGAACACGGGAAAGAATAATTCAATGCAAATTTTTCAAAGCGACTTATCTGATGGGTCTGATGGCGATGAAAATGAAATTTCAGCACAAGGCGATACCGGTTGGAGGTATGTACGACGACACTGTCCTGGAGCCAGTTTCACCCTCTAGCAGGTAGGCATTCTTGGGTTCTCATTAGGACAATCCTTAAATCAACTTCGATGCGTCGATTCACAGTACCAAAAAGTTCACGGGTGTAGCCGCGTATAACGATGGACGACAGCCAGTTAACGACAACATCGCTGCCGTGAACGATTCCGTTTGGTAGTACCTACGTCGATATCACCCTGACGCGGATCCACCGGTCCCGAATGATCGATAATAATGCCACAACAAGTCAACAGTGGCAATCCTTAAATCAACTTGAATATGTCGATTTATAAAGATATCCCGGATAGAGCGGATAAGTCGATAGACGGACATCACATCGTAGCCGTGAACGATTTGAATTCATTGAATACATTATGCAAGTTGTTTGGTACAGCACGAGCTGAATAATTAGAATTAGAACTAATAAACAAAGAACTAATCAAAAAAGAAACAATGGCATAAAGTAAGTACGTGTAGTAAAGTCCTGCTTCTCCAGCTGAACATATATTGTTAATTACTTAATAATTTAAATAAAAATAAGAGTGACATTGATTACTTGACCAATGTAAAGTTTGAAGTTGGATTTTGTTACATTTACCTACTTCTTGCCATTGTATTCTTTAATTAATTTATTTATTTTTTTAAGTTTTTTCTCCATAATGTACCATACAAAAGCAATACAGGAAAACTTTATTTTACCATATTGTATTATAAATTAGTATTAAGAATCAAATCATTGGGGCCAAGTGAGCCTGTTGGTTTAAATAAACAAATAAACAAATAAACAAATTACCAATTTAGTTTGAAGTTTTTTTTAGCTCAATTTTATGGTTCAATAATCAAACAAACATAAAACATACGGTGAACCGTTCGAAAAATGGATGGTAAGTCAACTATCTGCCGGAAAGTTCACGAATTTTTTTGCACCGGAAAATCGGCATTTTTTTATTGTAACATAACTTAACCGCCCTTTACTCATATTGTAAAATAGCAAAATACCATCTATCAGATTGTCGAAACAATCAACGGTAGTGTGAGCTTATTGTTTTGATGGGTTATTAATGTTATTCTTTATGTATAGTTTTTAATGGTCACGGAAAATACAGGATACGGCGGTCGTATGGTCTAGAATTATGCGGGTCTACACTGCCAAAAATATCTATATAAGATATATTTGTCGCCGTTATAAATTTTTGCAATAGCTCCACCCTAAAATAATCGATATACACGCTAACCTGGATCTACCCAAAATTATGTCAAAGTGACCCAGATTCGGCAAAACCGTGGTTACTCTAATATGGGTAAGGGTACCTTGACTCAAATCTGGGTGACCGTACAAGCGAAAAAATCTGGGTAACCGGTAACCAGCTCTTTTCGCTCCAGAAAATTATTATTATGTAAAAAATATTAAATAAAACAAAATCCCCAACGCATATCACTTGCCGGCTGTGCCGACAATGCTCCACCATGATTACTTCAACAATTCTTACCTGTTTCTTGCTGCATTCTACGAAAAAATGCCATAATTTATTCTGGCATGTGACTTCGACTCCGGTCGACGCCATGTTGATACATCCGAAAATGTTAAGTCCCCAGTTACCCAGATTTCGGGTTCGCCTGACTCAGATCCATTTTGTTGACATACCCAGATTTTGACAACTGATAATATCAGAAAAATCCGGGTACAAACGACCCAGCGACTGAGTTATTTCAGATTAGCGTGTAGAACCACACATAAATTAAATAATTGCTACATAATACGAGACCACACATAAAGTTTATTTGTATATATATACACAGAGAGAAATAAAATTGTGCTTTTGAGAATATCACACTTTCGTTTTGAAAGTTGCTCATTTCTAGTAATTTTGGGTAGCGAAATTTTTACTGTGAGTATAAAACTTTCTATTTGAAAGTTTTATTATCAATGAAACATTGTTGATTTGAAAGCGGAAAATTTTCGACTGAAAGATTAAAAATTGTCAAGTGATCCTTTCATTTTTCTCGATTTGGCAACATTGGCAGTAAATAATAATTTTCTGGCAACTAATCGAGCTGTCTTCGTCGGTCATCGTTTGGACTCGGAAAATCAATCCCGTTTTGAGAAAACACCATAAGTACAGGGCATAAATTATTTCTTTCGAGCAAGTAAATTGAACCACAGGTAAATATTTCCTGACACTCTTCTTTGCAATAAAATCTTCATTGATTTGTATTTTATTTATTAATTTTCGTAGACGGAGCCGAGGACGGAGCATCGGAGTTCCCAGGATGTTTAACATAGGCCTGCTACTAACTCCATATCAAACAGAGGACGAAATCATAAAATTGCATCATCGCGAAGTTGACAGCCGCCGCGCGCCACCCCAAAACATGACTCTGAAGCTCCAACCACCCCGATACGCATAAAAGGAAAATAATAATATGTAAACCGAAGAATGGTGATTTCCAAATGATAATAAAGATAATAATACCAACAAAATCATCAAATTTTAATGTTTTTAATTTTTTGGAAAACTTAAATAAAAAAAAATCATATGTGAAATCGACAATGAACACAACTTGTTGGTTTGAAAGTATTACTTGTTAATACTAATGTAAAATTCAGCTTTCATTTTGAGAGGTAAATGTTATTTTGAAAATATTCCTCTTGTCAAAGTTTGTCTCGAGATGACATTTTTTGCATTGGTAGATTTAACAATCCTATACTTTCTACTGAAAATCACTAACAAATTTTCTTAATTTTACCAACGTTCTTTTAATTTTACCAACGATTTTTTTTTGTGTATATATATATATATATATATATATATATATATATATATATATATACATCATAAGTTAAATCTATGTATTTTTGCCAATAAATATGTGTGGATTTTTAGTAGCGTATCATCGAAAAACCTCCGTACGCATTCGCAATTGTTGTATTCTTCCACATCCACTCAACACCAACAGTACCCGTGTGTTCGTTAGTGAGGAGAAACGATTGAAATTGAATTTGGCTAAGGGTTACCTCGACCGTATTATGAGTTCATCGTGTTGTGACGAATGCAAGGAGTCGATCACTCGCATAGATCCGGTTGTCTCTTGCAGCGCTTTCTGTGATAGCACCATTCGGTATCATGCGGTCTGCGTTGGATTATCTGTGGAAGAAGGTCTAGCTTGCCTCAATCGGAACATTTTTTGGGTATGCAATAGATGTCGAAATTTGGTCGAATATTATGACATATGCTTACATATGAAAGCTCCCGAAGAATCTGACGGAAAAGATATGAACCGCATTAAGCTGGATATCAATCAAATACAATCATCATTGGATACACTTGTTCTACGCTTCGAAGTCATCAGCCCATCTTCGCATACTGTTAATAAAAATGTGGATGCAAGTACTTGTTATGCTGTGCGAGATAGTTCATCGTTGCTAACGTCTTCAAGGATTGCACCAAATGTTCATGACGATCCAGGGTGTAGTAAATCGCTGTTTGTTTCCAACATAGCCAACGACGTGACAGAAGAAGAAGTAAGCCTGATGATACATGAAACAATTGGAGTGGATGATGTTATTTCGCTCAAATGTTTAATCTCGCCATGGAAGGAAAAGTCGTCACTGGATTACGTGTCGTACAAAGTCATAGTAAAGACAAAGCACTGTCGTGAGTTCAAGAATCGTCTCAATGAAACCTGACGACCATCCCGTAATTACTGATTCCGTGAAAAATTAACCTTGTTATGTGTTACTTCTTATATGTTCGCCTAAAATTGTTGCTTTGTATTCTATGTTAAATTGCTAAAAAGTATTATTTCCAAACAGTGTTATGTTAATTTACACTACATATTATATTAACCTTCATTGGGGCTTCACCGAGGCTTCACCAGCCTGTTGATTTCAAGAATAAATAAATAAATAAAAACACGAGATAAACTCATATTTTGTTAGCTCCTGAAATCTTTGTTGTAGGTAGAAATTGACGATAATACGACCAGGCGGAGTAGCACAACGGATCAGCGAAGCCAGTTTCGGATTTGGTTACGGTGAAATAAAAACACGCGAGCTAACTGTTAATGTATATAATTCGAGTGGAAAAATACTTCTGCACTTGGGAAATGTGCTTTTGGAATGAAAAAGAAATGTCAAACATACATAGGGGTGTGACAATGTGTTTATCGGTTGTACTCACTAGGGGTGCTCGAAAGCACCATGTTGACAGGGGGTAGTCATCGCTCCTCACACTCCTCCTCGATGAGTAGCCTCCGCTTTCCAGAATCCCGTCAAAATAATCGGACAATATTCAAGTGCAACCTGCCCAGTCACACAAAGCTCCTGAACAAATTTCTGTCTGGTGTCTATATGCTTAGATCTTCGATTGATCCGCTCCGTCTTCACGAACGCTATACAACCCTGGTTGTCCTCACGGATTGTAGTTGCTTCTTCTTGACGTTCGCCGAAATCCGACAGCAGTTGCCTCAGCCAAACCACTTCTTGGCAGGCCTCGCTGAGGGCAACATATTCTGCCTCCATCGATGAAAGAGTCACGCTTGCTTGACCACGACTTGCCCACGAAATTGTTCCTCCGCCAAAAACGAATGCAAAACCCGATGTTGATCTGCGACTGGTCACGTCGCCAGCCCAATCGGCGTCCGAAAACCCCAGCAACTTCTGTTCTTCACCTCCGAAACTTAAACCATAGTCGATTGTGCCCTTCAGATACCTCATCACTCTCTTCGCCGCCACCCAGTCGCGCTCCGTGGGTGCGGCAAACTTCCGCCCAAGAACAGCTGCGCTGTTTGCGATATCCGGACGTGCCACAACAGACAGATACAGCATACTCCCAACAACGCTCCTGTATTTAGACACATCCTTTAACAACTCACTTTTCTCTTCAGTCTTGATATAATTCGGATCCATCGGCGTCTTGGCTGGTTTAGCTTCACTCATACCGTTTTCTTCGAGTAGTCGGGAGATGTAATTCTGTAGTCGAATAGTGTATACACTTCTTTCACGCCGAATCTCCATGCCGAGGAAATGGCGAATATCCCCCAGGCATGAGACTTCGAATTCGTTCTTCAGACCTTCCGTAACTTTATCTAGTTCGCTGGAACTCTCCGATGTTAGTAACATGTCATCGACATATACGAGCAGAACTACCTTATGGCCTCCGCATTCCCGCACATACATGCAAGGATCAGCAGACGATTGCCTGAACTGCAACTTGGTCAGCACACCATGGAGTCGCTTGTGCCAACACCTCGCGGACTGGTGTAACCCGTAGATGCTCCTCCTGAGCCTGCAGACGTAGTCTTCCTTTCCCGGTTCCGCGTACCCTGGTGGTTGGCGCATATACACCTCTTCTTCCAAGATTCCGTAGAGGTACGCCGTCTTGATGTCAAGGTGTCTGACCTCCATGTTCCGTCTAGATGCAACAGCTAGCAGTGCACGAAACGTTGCGTGCCTAGTGACCGGAGCAAACACATCCTCGAAATCTTCACCGAATTTTTGAGAAAATCCTTGGGCAACTACTCTCGCTTTGTGTTTTACAATGTGCCCATGCTCGTCTCGCTTCAGCTTATATACCCATCGTGATCCTACAGCTTTTCGTCCTTTTGGCAATGGAACAAGCTCCCATGTTCCGTTTCGCCTATGAGAATCGAGCTCGTCCTCCATCGCGTTTCGCCATTCCTCAACTTCCAAAGCTTCACGAACGTTGATCGGTTCCTCCGAAGCACAGGCCATGTTACCAAGCACGTAATCATCCAGGTTTCGTGGTACTACACCACGCGTTACGCGCTGCGAGCGTCGAACTGGTTCCGCCTGAATTGGTTCTTCGTCATCTTCTGCTTCTCGATCCATGATGGAGTTCTCGTCATCATCAAGCTTTAGAGGATCTCTCTCCTCGAGCATTACTTTCCGCTCTTCGCTGGCTCCAGGTTTCAACTGGATTTCGACCGATGAGCTACCGTTCCCCAGTTCAACAAAGCGCGCGTCCCGACTGACGGTGACGATGTCAGTTTCGCAATCCACGAACCGGTAGGCTTTATGGTCCATCGAGTAACCTACAAAACGGAGCTTCTTCGATTTACTGTCTAGCTTGCTGCGCTTCTGATCTGGCACATGTACGTAGGCCTCTGCACCGAATATACGAAGATGAGACAAATCCGGTTTGCGGTTCCACCATAATTCGTAAGGCGTTTGCGGTACACTCCGCGAGGGCAAACGGTTTTGCAAATAGGTTGCGGTTAATACCGCCTCTCCCCAATAGCGCTTATCCATGCCAGAGTCGATTAACATACATATGGCCATCTCCGTAATGGACCGATTCTTCCTCTCGGCCACGCCGTTTTGTTGAGGGGTATATGGCGTCGTGTACTGCGGCGAGATTCCCTCGGCACGATAAAAACTCTTCAGCTCATTGTTGCAAAATTCGCCTCCACCATCGGAGCGAATGGCTCCAGGTTTCCTGCCGAAAATATTTTGCACCCATCTTACGTAATCCTTAATTAATTCTGTCGCTTCTGATTTGTGCTTCAATAAATAGGTAACCGTGAAGCGGCTGTAATCGTCAATCAAGTGCATGACGTAACGATTACCACTTGGAGTCGTGGTTTTCATCGGTCCGCACAAATCAGTATGGACGATGTCGAGAATTCGCCTGGATTTACGTTCGGCGACCGGGGGAAACGG
This sequence comes from Armigeres subalbatus, assembly GCF_024139115.2. Classification (NCBI taxonomy): domain Eukaryota; kingdom Metazoa; phylum Arthropoda; class Insecta; order Diptera; family Culicidae; genus Armigeres; species Armigeres subalbatus. The sequence continues at coordinate 202,054,972 of NC_085141.1, read as the reverse complement.
CTGTCTAGCGGACTTCCCCTCGAGGCAACATTCACACACAAGACGCATGCCACAATCACCTACCTTAATACCAGTTGCAAGGTTTTCTTTAAAAAGTCGTTCGGCCGCTGCCCAGTCCCTGTGACCGAGGCGTCGATGCCACTGGTGTTGGCAGTTTTCCCGATGTTCGCCTGCTACAGCCTTATTGGAAAGCTCTTCCGTTCGCAGGTAGTACAAACCACCATAGCGGTAGCCCGTCGCAACGATGTCTCCTCCTGCATCAGCAATCCGACAGCCTTCGCCATCGAAACTTACTGCAAGCTTCTTTTCCGCCAACTTGGCCACTGATATCAGGCTCGTCGCCAATCCCGGGACGAACTTAACACTCTTCATCTCGATCTTCACTTTGTCACCCGAAACATCAACGCCGTTTAGCACTCCACTTCCTTCTCCGAGGATTTTCGTCTTTTGTCCGTCAGCGAGCGTGATCCACCCACCGGAAAATTCACTCAACGCGTCGAAAAACTCACGATTGTTTGTCATGTGGGCGCTCGCCCCACTGTCAATAACCCACGCACTTTTGACGAGCACTGTTGCTCTCTACCGGTAAAGGCAACACTTCTTCCCTCGCTCAGAACAGCTTTCGCTTTTGGGGTGTCTTTCCCAGAACCACTTTCTGCTTTCTGTGCCTTAAATTTCCGGCAATCGCGACGCAAATGACCGACACGCTTACAAAAGTGACACACGCGAGACTCTTTCGGTTTGTTATCGACTGAACGCATTGCTTTATCCGTTTTCGATCCGGTACCGGCACCTTCGCGCTCCAAACGACGGTAATATTCATCCGTCAGTTTGGATTTTACGATATCCAGCGAGATATCATCGTCTTCGCGGCTGTCCAAAGCCGTAACAATGCCATCGAACGAAGGAGGCAAACTTCTCAGGAGCATACACACTTTGGTGTCTTTGTCCAGCTCCGTTCCCGCCGCGTCGAGACGGTCGAACAATTCGTCCACTTCACGCAAATGTTCCTCCAAATTACCGCGCTCGGGGAGGTTAACCGCACATAGTTTCTTCAATAATGAAACTCGTACCGAACGCGTCGTCTTTTGGTGGTACGATTTCAAAGCACTAAACACCGCGTGAGCACTTGCACAGTTTTTAATGAATGACAGCTGGCTGTCCTCAATCAGCAGCACCAAAGTGGCTTTTGCCTTTCGGTCGGCAGTCGCCCACTCATCGTCTCGGTCTTCCTCATCCGGGACGGGTTCACTCACTACGGTCCACAAGTCTTCCCGCTGCAGCAACATCTCGATGCGAATTTTCCACGTTTGCCAATTTGTGCCATTCAACTTGGCAAAAGCGAAACGGGAATCAGCCATCTTCACGACAAACACACAACTGTACTTTTTCTCACTCGCGACGCTTAACGAACGAGGTTAGGAAAATTTTCCCCCAGCGGTAGCCCCAAACTCTGTAGCAGCAGCACACCAACACACGCAAACGCCGCCGAATCTTCGCGATACTCCGTTACTTTCTGACCGGACTATTTCTTCCGTGATTTCTCAAATCCTACTGCTTCCTGGGACCATAAAGGCTGCCTCACACCTCGGGAAAATTTTCCAGCGGATTTTGAGCCCCGTGTATTTTAAATGGGGCCGGGATTTTGATTTTCCGTGTCCAAATTCCGAAAACATCGCATATGCAAAAATGCATGGGGCAAAAATCCGCGAACCAAATTCCCGAGGTGTGAGGCTACCTTAACCTGACGATAATACGACCAGGCGGAGTAGCACAACGGATCAGCGAAGCCAGTTTCGGATTTGGTTACGGTGAAATAAAAACACGCGAGCTAACTGTTAATGTATATAATTCGAGTGGAAAAATACTTCTGCACTTGGGAAATGTGCTTTTGGAATGAAAAAGAAATGTCAAACATACATAGGGGTGTGACAATGTGTTTATCGGTTGTACTCACTAGGGGTGCTCGAAAGCACCATGTTGACAGGGGGTAGTCATCGCTCCTCACAGAAATGAGGCAGTGGCATTATGGATCGGAGACGCGTCGACTGGAGCAATATATCGTTCGGGAGCTTGTTCCGTAGAGAATTCCTGGATCTGGAATCTGAACCATTCGCGCTTCTGGGCAATAAACACCAGCCTAGCGAGTTGCTCCCTGTGATGTCGGTAATCGGCAATTATTTCTGAGTGCTTGCATTGGTTTCCGATACCATCGCGAAGGATTCAAACGAATAGAAATATGCGTATACAGTGGCACCGTTGTTTTGATGCGGTGAATGTAAAATGAGTTACCTTGATTGATCCATTATATTTTATATCATTATAACATCAATAAAATCAAATTATTGTAGATCCAGTTGAAAACCGAACAGAGCTCTCACGACAATCGCATTTTCTCCCATTTCTGGATGTCGCAACTGCATCGCGAGTAGTGCGCATTAGGGTGGTTCAAAAAATCGATTTTGCTCCACAGTGCTCATCTGATTCTTTACCATGTTCTGAGTGTCCTCTGTAAATTTGAGCTCATTCGGATTAAAACTGATTTAGCACAAACCGTTTCAAGTTTGCATGCAAATTAGTATGGGAAAATTTATTTTTTCATTATACTGTTAATGACGCTTCTCCATTAAGCGCAGGTTAAAAGAAAACCTACACAGCTAAAAGGCCCCAATAATTAGTAATCAACTGGATCATACAATAATACTCACTGAAATACTTTCAGCCTACATTGTTATTATTCTGTGCCAACAATGTGACCAAGTCGTTTTGACGTAGGACTTACGTCTTTTTTTACTATACTGGGTGTCATTTAGATTTTTGGAAATCGAGAGCGTTACGCTGGAAGGGAAGATTTTGAACGTAACTAGCGCCTTTATCTTTCGATGGATTTTTAAGATTTATATATCAATCGACTCGGACACTCTCCACCATTTTGCCTATTTCATTGAAACTTAAGATTATTAACGATAAGCTATTGAAAATTTCAATTCTTGTCAAAGGCGGTATGTAACGGGCCTTCGGGTCTACCGGAAGATTTTCTTTGTGTATAAAAGAAGCAGTGCCTGCCGTGTGCGAGTCATTACAATTTGTGACAGCAGCGCGTAGTGACGTGCTTTTTTCTCGCGCATTTTTCGTTTCGTTCGTTCGTTCGCTGTTTACTTACACAGCGACAGCATGAAGTCACCAGCGAAAGAACTGCCGGTGAGTCTGCGAATATGCATGAAAGAAGTGGGCGCATTTTTTGTCATTGTGTGCTTGATGATGGTCGGATGCAGTGGTGTCGGTTGCGATGGATGCAATCGCCCATCGCATCGCTCAGAGTTCACGGCTGGAGGCCGATGATGGCTGAGGCAGCGAGGGCAGCGATGGTTGATGAAGAAGAATAAAATTAGAGAGATTTGGTCTGCTCATCCAGGTGATTGGTTTCATAATCCACATAATCCTGGGATGGGTACGAGTTATGTCATATGACTGACCATACGTTAAGTAATGCTCTAGAAATTTGAAAATCAAAACCCACTTGTGTTGTCCCATCTTGCTATTTATTCGCATAACAGTCACATTCCAGATTTTGATACACTTTCACACAAAACATCAATGTAATTATGGTCCATTTAATAGTTTCATAGCAATGTATACAGATAAACAATATTATGCCAAATTTTCAGAAAGATTGCTGGTTTTATTGATTTATTAGATTTTTTAAATTTATCCATGTAAAACGAGTTTGAAAAGTTCAACGGCATATTTCACAAGTTGAAGAAAACTGACATGGGACGCTTATGCGAATAGGGGCAGTAAACGACATGTACCTAAATAGGTTATACTATAACATTTCGGATTCCCCAGCGAAAAAAATCAACTACACTGATGAACATAAAAATTTGATTAAAATAATTACTTTCATTTATTGGCAGAAGGCATTAGCAGTTAAAGATGCACAATCATCAATACAGTCAACTTTCGCTCGTTGGGCTAAGCTCGTAGCCCATCTAGTGAAAGACTTTCGTTAGTTGGGCTGAGAATTCATCTGTCAAATCAGCGAATACAATAGAAATTCAGAGCTGCCAACTGCGAAAAAGAAAAAAAAAAACTGCCGTTGATGTCATAATTTGACATCCACCTTCGTTTTAAGTGGGCTACAGCCCAACTAACGGGCGCCCAACTAAATCGTAGCCCATCTAAACATAGCCCAACGAGTGAAATTTGACTGTAGTGTTAATATCCATTTTAGATTAGAAAATTTCGCTGTATTATAATATATACAGTATTATAATATATTACATATATATTAATATATATTATAATATATTACAGTATACATGTAAATATTTTAAAAAAGTCCGCAGAAAATTAAACTTCAAATACTATCATCAATGAGAAATCTATAAATGCCCTTTGCTTGAGAAAATGAGGTATTAATAGTTAGAAATAAAGCAATTCTAATTATGTATTTAATTATTAGTTTTATTTCCAGAAATTTTGAATAAACAAATGGCTGATAATTCTACACAGCATGGAAGTTGTCGTTTCCAATATCAATATTGTCGATGCAGATAAAATCAAGAACATGTATGAACTTGTCTCAACTACGTCGCTCGACTGAAACGTCGCTGGTCGCTGGTGACCCTTTCCAGTAAGTGCTCCAGCGACGCAGGCAAATTCAATGCGTCGCTACAGCACCAAACTGGAAAGCGCTCGCTGGTTGAGCGACGCGACGGTCCAGCGACGATCCAGCGATGACCCGCATGGACAATACTATAATCAAACTCCATAGATCCAAAAGTTAGAAGTAAAATGTAAATTCGTTACGTTTATAGAAGTCCTACGTCTACTCGCGGTTATGTTAAAAACATTACCCATTGCTCGTTTTTCACCCATTAAGGGTGGTATGGACTTCTAAAGTACTGTGCAAATAGATAGGACAAGTAGTGGTCAAGGAATGATTCTGCTGCTGACATTCCTTGAATAGTACGGAGCTAACAAGGAAATCAAATAATTTAGCAATAGCAGGCGTATTGCAAGAAAGAAAACATTGATTTACGTCTTCCCTTGCGAAATAATGCACTGATGCATTATTCCGCAAGTAAAGTGACGTTTTGTTAAGTTTTTTTTTCACTATGTTTTTTGATTGTTTGCGATTTATTGCAGGTCCACTCTTTTTTCGGCTGTGATGATCTGCAGGCGTACCGAGATGTAAGGCCATGTTGGAAGTAGGTGCTGCGATTGACCATGTTCTGGAAAGCAGCGAAATCTATTAGACTCTTGATTGGACTTTTCAATCGTCAAACAAAGAGCTCTGAAGTTTCGAAAAGTCGGTCTAAACTTCTCTTCCTGGCCAACATGTGCGCTCGAACATCCATGAAGTTTTTATGCCGTAGGTTGAACAGTTGTCAAATCCGCGCTACCTATATAATATGCTATCACCACGCGTTCCTAAAACTATATCAAAAATAATTCGAGTTATTGTCGACTTGATGATCTCTCAATTTGAAGTGGCATTAGTATAGCTACCAATTACTAGTATCTTATAGTCGGTGTGGGTTTCTCCGATGGTTCCGGTTCGCATTTTTTTTGTTGATTATTCGTAGCTTGGTTTTTTGTAAGCTAACAAGGCAAGACATCAGCTCAATATTATCACATTTACCACAACCATCAGAATTTCTAATGAACGATAGTTAACAATGTTGCTTGATGTCTTTCACAGGTACTTGGGCGATGCTCAGCCCTCCAGACAAAGGTAACAGACGCTGTTGAGTGGCGAGTTCAATATTTACTTAAATAAAGAAATAATCATAATAATAATAAAATTTCCAGCAGATCTTATGGATGTGGTTATGCATATGGAAACTTTGAATTATGAAAATGCTAATGTCGTGTTCCTGGAAGAATTCCCGGCAGAATTACAGAAAGAATTCCTGGATAATTGCCGAGAATATTCTTGGAGGAATTCCAGAAGACCTGGAGGATTTCCCGAAAGAATTCCAGAAAGAAATTCTTCGAGGAATTCTCGGTGGAAATTGTGGAGGATGTCGCGGATAAATTTTCGGACGAATTCCCGGAGGATTTCCCGGAAGGAATTAATGAAAGAATTCTTTAAATAATTTCTCAGAATTGAAGGAATTGTGGAAGGAATTCCCAGACTTATTTCGGGAGAAATTTCCCGAAGAATTCCCTTAGAAATTTTCGAAACAATTCCCGGAAGGGTTCTTGGAGGATCTCCTGGAATAATTCCCAGAGAAATTCTTGAAGGAAGTGGCCTCGGTCCATGGCTGCACGTCGTCACCCGCGCATATCGTCTTCCACCTGATCGATCCACCTCGCTCGCTACGCACCTCACCTTCTTGTGCCGTCGTATCCTTGTACCATTTTCATCGAGACTAACATTCTGGCTACATGCCCGACCAAGCGCAATCGTCCGATTTTCGCGGGAAAACGATGGATGGTTTTCCCAACAGCTTATGCAATTCTTGGCTTATTCGCCCCCAGGTACCTTCCACCATCTGCACTTCGTCATAGATAGAACGCAGCACTTTGTTTCGAAAACTCCAAGTGCGCGTTGGTCATCCACGAACATTGTCCTGGTTTCGTGTCCGTATTTCAGGAGGAAGGAGGAGGAATTACTTGGAGAATTCCTGGGGCAACTACCGGAGGAAATCCTCGAGAAGTTTCAAAAGGAAGTCATGAGAGAATTTCTGAGTCCCTGAGGAATTTCTGAAGGAAATCCCAGAAGAGCTCCTGAACGAAATCTCGGAGGCATTTCTGGGGGAGTATTCGGAGAAATTTTCGAAGGAATTCCCGTAGAAATTCCTGGGAGAATTTTTGGAAGAATTCCTGGGGAAATTCCACAAGCAATTTCTGGAGAATCCCCAGCGGAATTCCTGGGACAATTTAAGGAGGAATTTTTGGCGGATTTCCTGGTGAAATTACTGGGGAATTTCTGGAGGAATTCCTGGTAGTTTTGCCGGAGTAATTTAGGGAGAATTCCTGGGAAATTTCCCAAAAAAAAAATCCTGGAGAAAAATCCGATAGAATTTCTGGAAGAATTACCAGAGATTTCTGGAGGAGTTCCTGAAGAAATTTGTAAAAATTTCCAGGAGGAGTTCCTGAGGGAGTCTCTAAAGGAAATCCTGAAGGATCTCCCGGGGGAATTTCTGGGGAATTTTCCCAGAAATTCCTTTAGTAATTTTCCAAGGACTTCCTCCTGGAAATCCTCACAAATTCCTCGGGGAGGAATCTTTCCTAGCAACGCCTTCGTCAATTCCCAGAAGTTCCTCTTGAAATTTCCCCAGGAACTCCTCCGGAAAATCCCCAGGAACTCTTTAGGGAAATTCCAAAAAAATCCTCTTGGAATTCTTCAGGAATTCCTCCGGTAATTATTCCTAAAATTATCCAGAAATTCCCCAAAAATTCTGTTGAATTTTTCCCCATGATTTTCTTCGGAAATTCTTCAGGAATTCCTCCGGAAATTCACCAGGAATTCCTCCGAAAAATCACAAGGAAATTTCCCCAGTGATTTCTCCGGGAATTTCTCCAAGAAATCTTCCGGGAATTTTCTCAGAAATTTCTCTGGGAATTCGTCCAAAGTTACTTCGAGAATACTCCCAGGAATTTCTTCAATAATTTTCCCAGGAATTCCGCCTTCCTCAGGGAATTCTCTCAGGACTTCTTTCGAAAATTCTCCAGAAAGTTCCTCCGGGAATTCCTCCGGAAGTTCCTCCGGGAATTCCTCCGGAAGTTCCTCCGGAAGTTCCTCCGGAAATTCCTCCGGAAGTTCCTCCGGGAATTCCTCCGGAAGTTCCTCCGGGAATTCCTCCGGAAGTTCCTCCGGGATTTCCTCCGGAAGTTCCTCCGGGAATTCCTCCGGAAGTTCCTCCTGAAATTCCTCCAGAAGTTCCTCCGGGAATTCCTCCGGAAGTTCCTCCGGGAATTCCTCCGGAAGTTCCTCCGGGAATTCCTCCGGAAGTTCCTCCAGGAAGTTCCTCTAGGAATTCCTCCGGAAGTTCCTCCGGGAATTCCTCCGGAAGTTCCTCCGGGAATTCCTCCGGAAGTTCCTCCGGGAATTCCTCCGGAAGTTCCTCCGGGAATTCCTCCGGAAGTTCCTCCGGGAATTCCTCCGGAAGTTCCCCCGGCCATTCCTCCGGAAGTTCCCCCGAGAATTCCTCCGGAAGTTCCCACGGGAATTCCTCCAGAAGTTCCTCCGGGAATTCCTCCGGAAGTTCCGCCAGGAATTCCTCCGGAAGTTCCTCCGGGAATTCCTCCGGAAGTTCCTCCGGGAATTCCTCCGGAAGTTCCTCCGGGAATTCCTCCGGAAGTTCCTCCGGGAATTCCTCCGGAAGTTCCGCCGGAAGTTCCACCGGGAATTCCTCCGGAAGTTCCTCCGGGAATTCCTCCGGAAGTTCCTCCGGGAATTCCTCCGGAAGTTCCTCCGGGAATTCCTCCGGAAGTTCCTCCGGGAATTCCTCCGGAAGTTCCTCCGGGAATTCCTCCGGAAGTTCCTCCGGGAATTCCTCCGGAAGTTCCTTTAAGAATTCATCTGCAAGTTTCTCCAGGAATTCCTCCGAAAGTTCCTCCAGAAATTTTTCCGGAAGTTTCTCCAGGATTTCCTTCGAAAGTTTTTTTTAAGAATCCCTTCGAAAGTTCCACGAGGAATTCCTCAAGGAATGTCTTTTGAAATTCCCCCAGAAGTTCAGGAATTCCTCCATTTGTTTCTTTAGAAATACACTCGGATGATCCTTTATGAAGGCTTTTGAAAGTTCACTCATTTTTTCCCTAGAAGTTCTTGCAGGAGTTCCTTACGGAGATAAACCAGGAATTCTTCCGGAAGATCCTTCAAGAAAACCTCAGTAAGTTACTCCTGGAATTGCTCGGAAAGTTCCTTCAAGTGTTTTCGGGAAGTTTCTTCAGGAATTCTTCCAAAAATTCCTTTAGAAGTTCCTCCGAATCTCCATGAGGAATTTCTTCGATAGGTATATGGAAATTCTTCTGCAAACATTTTTCTGAAAGTTCTTCATCGAGTTCCCCCAAGAATTCCTTGGGAAGTTCCTGCAGAGTAATAATAGAACTCTAGAGGAATCCCTCAAGAAACTTCTGGAAAAATTCCTTAAGGAACTTTCAGAGGAATTCCTAAAAAAAAGCTTCCCGAAGAACACTTCAAGGAACTTCCCGAAGCGTCATGAAGCGTTTTTCAGAGGAACACCTGGGGGAATTTCCTGAAGAGTTCCTGTAAGAATTTCTGAACTAGGAAGTAGTAGGAACTTGTGGGGAATTTATCAGGGAGCTTCCGAAAGCATTGTTGAAGGCACACCCGACGAAATTTTGTGAAGTAACTTATGAAGAAATCAAAAAGAAAATTTCGGAGGAATTCTTGAAGATACTTCACAAGACATTCCTGGAACAATTCATGGAAGAGCTTATCCAGAAATTTTCTGTACAAACCCTTGGAAGAACTTCTAGTGGGATTCCTGAAGGAGCTTCCCAAAAATTGCTGGAAAAACTTTCCGAGAAATTCCTGTACGAACTTCTGGAGGAATTACTGAAGCAACCCCCGGAGGAAATCCTGAAGCAACTTCCAGAAGAATTCCTGGAGAAATTTCTGCAGGAATTCGTGGAGCAATTTATGAATGGATTCCTGAGGGAACTTTCTAAGAAATTCCTAAAGAAACGTGTAGGAGTTTACGGAGGAATTTATGTTTCTGTAGAAACTTCCTGTGAGAACTCCCGGAAGACTTCCTGTGAGAAGTTCCTGAGGAATTCTTGCAGGAACTTTCGGAGGGATTCCTGTAGGAACTCCAGGAGGAATTCTTGTAGGTACGTACGAAGAAATTCCTGGCGAAAAATACGGAAAAGTTCCTGACGGAACTGCCGGAGAAATTTGTTAAGAAAACTGCAGTAACTTTCGAAAGTATCCCTGAAGAACTTGCGGAAAAATGTCCGAAGGAACTTTCTTAGCAATACTTGAAGGAACTTCCGTGGGAATTCCTGGAGGAACTTCAGAAGGATTTCCTTTAGGAACTTCTGGAAGAATTCCTGTTTCAACTTGCGGATGAATCCCTGAAGAAACTTCCGGAGGAACTTTCGGAGGAATTCCTGGAGGAACTTCCGGAGGAATTCCTGGAGGAACTTCCGGAGGAATTCCTGGAGGAACTTCCGGAGGAATTCCTGGAGGAACTTCCGGAGAAATTCCTGGAGGAACTTCCGGAGGAATTCCTGGAGGAACTTCCGGAGGAATTCCTGGAGGAACTTCCGGAGGAATTCCTGGAGGAACTTCCGGAGGAATTCCTGGAGGAACTTCCGGAGGAATTCCTGGAGGAACTTCCGGAGGAATTCCTGGAGGAACTTCCGGAGGAATTCCTGGAGGAACTTCCGGAGGAATTCCTGGAGGAACTTCCGGAGGAATTCCTGGAGGAACTTCCGGAGGAATTCCTGGAGGAACTTCCGGAGGAATTCCTGAAGGAACTTCGGGAGGAATTCCTGAAGGAACTTCCGGAGGAATTCCTGGAGGAACTTCCGGAGGAATTCCTGGAGGAACTTCCGGAGGAATTCCTGGAGGAACTTCCGGAGGAGTTTCTGGAGGAAATCCAGAAAGAATTCCTGGACGAACTTCCGGAGGAATTCCTGGACGAACTTCCGGAGGAATTCCTGGACGAACTTCCGGAGGAATTCCTGGACGAACTTCCGGAGGAATTCCTGGACGAACTTCCGGAGGAATTCCTGGACGAACTTCCGGAGGAATTCCTGGACGAACTTCCGGAGGAATTCCTGGACGAACTTCCGGAGGAATTCCTGGAGGAACTTCCGGAGAAATTCCTGGAGGAGCTTCCGGAGGAATTCCTGGAGGAACTTCCGGAGGAATTCCTGGAGGAACTTCCGGAGGAATTCCTGGAGGAACTTCCGGAGGAATTCCTGGAGGAACTTCCGGAGGAATTCCTGGAGGAACTTCCGGAGGAATTCCTGGAGGAACTTCCGGAGGAATTCCTGGAGGAACTTCCGGAGGAATTCCTGGACGAACTTCCGGAGGAATTCCTGGACGAACTTCCGGAGGAATTCCTGGACGAACTTCCGGAGGAATTCCTGGACGAACTTCCGGAGGAATTCCTGGACGAACTTCCGGAGGAATTCCTGGAGGAACTTCCGGAGGAATTCCTGGAGGAACTTCCCGAGGAATTCTTGAAGGAACTTCCGGAGGAATTCCTGTAGGAACTTTCGGAGGAATTCCTGGAGGAACTTCCGGAGAAACTTCCGGAGGACATCCTGGAGGATCTTCCGCTGACATTCGTGGCGGAACTTCCGGAGGAATTCCTTGAGGAACTTTCGGAGGAATTCCTGGAGAAACTTCCGGAGGAATTCCTGGAGGAACTTCTGGAGGAATTCCTGGAGGAACTTTCGGAGGAATTCCTGGAGAAACTTCTGGAGGAATTCCCGTAAGAACTTCCGGAGGAATTCCTGGAGGAACTTCCGGAGGAATTCTCGGTGGAACTTCTGTAGAAATTTTAGTTGAACTTCTAGAGAAATTCCAATAGGAAACTCCGGAGAATTATTTTGGAGGACTTTCGGAGAAAGTCTTGGACGAACTTCCTAGGAATTTGTTGTAGGAGCGTTCGCAGGAATTTATAAAGAAACTTCTGGAGGAATTCCTTAAAGAACTTTTAAAGGAATCCCTGATACAACTTCCAAATGAATTCTTGAAGAAACTTCCTGAGAAATTCCTGTAGGAACTTCTGGAGGAACTCCTGAAGGCCGGCAGAAAGAATTCTTTTAATTCATGGTAGAACTTATGGGGAAATTTCTGATAAAACTTAATTACAGAGGAACTCGTTAGGGAATTTTCGGAAAATCTCCGGGTTAAAGTTTTGAATCAATTGTTTGGAAAAAGAATTTCCAATGAATTTCTTGGGAAACTCTAGAGTAGTTTACATGGGTATTTCAGGAGGCGTTTCTCAGGGGAATTCACGAAGGAATGGCGAAATTTCTGGTTAAATTTACTCGTGGGGATACCTTTGAAGGAGCTCCTGGACGTATCCATAATCTAAATAACATCTGGGAAAACTAAGAAACATTTCACTGTGGAATTTTATAAAATAAGCTGAGGGAACTGTTGAAAAAATACCTGGAATTTCGTGGGATTATTCCGGAAGAATTCTTGGATAAGATTTCAGGGCAGTTCCTAGAAGAGGGATTTAATATCTGGACGAATTAAATTGAAAACTTGTTGAGGGTTTGCGAATTGATTTACTAGAGGTATTTCTGTTGTAATTTTTAAAGAACTTTAAGTTAAATTCCTTAAAGAATTCCTGGGGGACGCCTGGCAGTTAATTTTGGTGAAATCTGATTTTCTGGGTGATTTTTTATTTCTGGAAGAATTTGCAAAATAATATGAGGAGGACTTTCTTTAAACTAACTGTAAACTTGTGCATTTGCTGTTTCATCAATTTTTTAAATGTGTCTTTTGTGATTTCATCAATACCTCCACTATTGGTGCCCTTACTATACAATCTTTTAGAAACATTTGTTAATAAATCATTCTTTAGAAAACTGTCCCTTATCGAAGCGTAATAGATCATAATATAGACGATGCTGCAGGAGCACCGCCGATATTGGACAGCATGACGCCGCCGCTGCCAACTAAAAATGATCTATCACGCCATCGCCGATATTTTAATTTATTGTAAATTCAATTTGTGGCTATAGTAAAGCTTGTACAATTTTCTGGGTCTTCGGGAAGTTTAAATAAAGTCCAATGAAAGTCATAAAATACATGTATTTTCTCATATTTGAAGCTTTCAACTTGCATTCGTAGCACCCGGATACGGAGCAGTTGTTAAAAAAAACAAGAGTAATCCTCACTGGCTTACAAAGAGGTTGAAAATGAATGGATGTTGTGTGGCTGCTACCGTGGCATTTGATGGCTTTTCGAGTGCGTAGACGTCAATGCCAGATTAGTGAATTTCGACGGGACATTTACTAATAAAGTCAAGTGAAGACCCGAGTGCAATCCTAAGCCTATTCGGACATTCAATTGATCCAAACTACCAGCAGCCATCTGCAATAATGTCGGTGAATCCATCTAGAAATAAGGCAAGAACAGAATATAAAAATAAAAGCTCTAGCTATTAGACCAATTGTTTACCTGATTGATGACATTTTGACGAATTGAATGACTGACTGACGAATGAGCACAAAACATATTTTTTTCGCCTACTTTTTCGATTGCATTAAATTGTCAAAATTACTTTGGTAATTTGATCAAATTTTCCTTGACCTTTTTCCTTGAGAACTGCGTACTAGGCTTTAATGGGTAAAAGCTTCAAACATTAAAATGGGGAAAAAATACACATTATCAAAAAAAATAAAGTACCCATTATTTTGACAGATTCATATATCAGCGAAAACTGGGGCTTTTTTACTCTTTAATGAATATTGTCGGGATTACAGTGTAAATGGCTTTTTGCCTGCATATAAGCACTTTTTACTGACCGTGTACAGTGACACTTTGTGTATGAGTGTTTGTGTGTTGTGTTGTATCGGTCACTTTTTTCAACGAGTATAATTATTCATGATATTCATACGTTGAATCAGCAAAATAAAGACCAGAAAACGAAACAAGACAAAAATTATCAAATTGCTTATATTTAAGGTTGGTAATTAAAAGGTATTTAATTAAGAAATATTTCCTAAAATTTTGTTTCTTGCTTCTCAAAAGAATGTCAGGTCATCAGTATGTTCCAAATCCCACTAAACTATTTGAGGAAGACGAAGATGTCGATGATCAATTATTTCTTCGCAATGCGAGACGACCAGGAAGTAGTAACGCAAGCCCTTCCGCTGACCATCAAGGATACAAGTTTGACCAGTTCCAGAAAAAGTTTTTGTCACAGAATTACGACTCTGTTGTTGAGGGAGAGAAATATTGTCCAATGAATGCTGGACAAGTGAGAGGAGATAATTCAGGGACAAACTATGCACGACCCGATGTCCTTGGACCGGAACCTTTTGGTGCTTCTGGAGGAGGTTACAACTATGGTGCTAATAGTGCTGGAGGATATGTGTCGGACACTTTCGGAACGTCGGCGTCAGTGTCGACTTCCCCATATAACTCAAAGCATTATCGTCAGGGGCATGCTTCGGCTGTTTACAGCGATTTGGATTCCGATGTCGATGATGAGATAATCAAACAACGACAAACCTTCGAGAGCAGACGAAGAGAATTGGAGGAAAGTACTTTACTTACATCTCAACGATGTCTTGGAGTCCTTCGTGAAACAGAGCAAGTTGGAATTGCAACTGCTGAAGAATTGCATCGTCAGCGGGAGCAGTTAGAGAAAACTAAAAAGCAGTTAGATGAGATTAACAATTCGCTGCGATTCAGCCAAAAACATCTCAACAGTCTTAAAAGTGTGTTTGGAGGACTTAAGAACTATCTCTCGGGAAGAATGAATCAGGATCAACAACAAAACATCACAACTGGAATTTCTCAAACGAACATATCGCCCTCTCCTTCAGAGGAAGTGTATCCAAATCCACAGGATTTCCGCATTCCCGACAGTTACTGGCCGGATGCGGTCAACCTTAGACCTAACTATCATCAAAAACAAGATATGGCGCAAACTAATGGATCACCTATGGCCGCCGGTGGTTTTAGTCAGCAGTTGGACCAAAACTTAGATGACATGCGTGGAAATTTGTCTCGTCTTAAACACCTTGCTCTTGATTTAAATCAAGAAATTGATAGTCAAAATGACCTGATAGACGACATTTCCAATCGCGTAGACGATGTTGATGTTAAAATTGGAAAGCAGAACAAGGAGATGAATCGACTAATGCGAAAGTAAAGCAATTGTTTGTTTAAATTTCTCGAGTGCTTTGTCCTTATTGTAGACGTAAGCAAATTGAAATTGAATAAGCAACAGTCAGCGAATGATAAAAATTATTCCTCTCCCATAAACTAGTTAGATCTGTATCATAAGCTTATGCTATTTTTAAGACTCATTATTCATTATGTCATTATCTTTGAAATGTGTATATGAAATAACGTTCTATTTTCAACTGCATATGAAATTAATCAGTACAAGACGTATCTGAAAACAAAAAAAATAGCATCGTAAACCCTAAATAATATCTTCTGTGAGATCCCACTGAAATGTGTAGTTGCGTAATAATGATGAAATGCATTAATAATTGTAATTAGAAATTGGATAACACTCCGGATCTATTTTGCCAAGGAAAACTTGTTAAAGTTGCAACATGAAGAACAACATGCCACCTAGCGATGAAAAAAAGATCAACGAAAAGAGCAAGACTCTACTCATACCTATGTATGGAAGTTAAATGCAGACAAAAGGCGTTAATCGTGTACAGTGAAGGATTTCATAAATTGCGATTGATTTCCAACAAATTCTGCAGTGAAATAACTTTTCAGAACTAATAAAAGGATGAAAATCTTGAGCGCGGAAAAAAGTTTGAGACTCTAAGGGCTTATGCCCATGTAGCGGTTTTTCAAGCTGCATCCACGCAAGGTACCTTGCGGGGACGCGGCGTGTACGCAGCTTGAATAAACGCTCCGTGGGCATTGGCCGTAAATATGTATTTTTTTTCCACTTTCGTGACATTTCACTCTAGCGCCTTTAGGGCCGATGCTTACGTGGCGTCATTTCAACGCAGAGTGCACGTGGCGTCAAAAAGACGTAGGTGTGCACCGGGAAAAACGGTAACGAAGCGTCACCACGCCGATGCACACCAGCGTTATTTTAACGCTGCGTGCACGTGGCGTTGAAAAACCGCTACGTGGGCATCGGCCCTTAGGGTTCTTTCTAAAATTACGTTACGCTAAATTTGGTGATTTTGGACCCGCACCCTCCCCCACGTAACACTTTTTGTATGGAAGGTTTAATATTTTGTATGGACAGTAACGCTCGGCTTGACCCCCTCCCTCCCCCTTCAGCGTTACGTAATTTGTGAAAGAACCCTTATTCTTAACCAGTTTATTTTTGGACGCAGTAGCACCCGTGGCAAGTTTTTTTTTAATAAGCCATTTTATGAGACAGATTCGAACAGCTGATCGAAATTTTGAGTGGAGGGCTCGGTCTTTGTTTTGGTAAATTTGCATGTAAACCATCATCATTTCGTCATCATCATCATCATTTCATTTCATTTTCGCAAATGTTCCTTGTAAAATGTAAATATTAGTATTTGGTCTCCTGTCATTTGAGCTTTCTATAAAATGGCTTATATAAACGATACATGTGTAACTGCTGCAAGGGAAGATCCATAAAGTACGTCACGCAAAATTTGGCGATTTCCAACCCCCCCTCCCCCCTTTGTCACACTTTTCGTATTAAACCTCTAAAATTTTTGTAAGAGTCGTCACGCTGCTCGAAACCCCCCCTCCCCCCTGGAAGCGTGACGTACTTTGTGGATGGCCCCCAATGAGCTACACTTTTTTTTTAGTAAAGTCTAGCTCCTTGCAACTGCTGTACATATTCGGTTGTCTAGGGAAGATCCATTAATTACGGAACTCAAAAATTGTGCATTTCCAAGCCCCCCACCCTCCCCTATGTCACACTTTTTATATGAAACATCTGATCGTCACACTTCGCTCAACTCTCAACCATCCCCCCTCTAAGCGTTACGTAATTTGTGGATGCTCTCCTAAGAGTGATAGATTCTTTTCTGCATTAAAAAAATCAAGATTTTCAACGTCTGTTGTCTGTGATTTTTTTCATCAAATGCTGGTGTCAATAGAGGTAATAAACTCTCTATAGTCCGATGTACATTGACGAATGTACATGTCAAATGGAAAACAGTCGTACACTGAAAACCAAAACTACCCAAAAGTGGGTTGTTTGCACTCAAAACCGTGGTTTGGGCCAATAACCCAAATTTGAGTAAAATGACTTTTCTGACACTCACGCTTAGTTCAGTTCACCCAAATATGGGTGAACAGTACCCATAATCTCCAAAAAGTGCACATACGTATTTATGGGTGAAGTGCCATTTACCCATATTTGAGTACAAGTGGTTCATGAAAATATTGGTAATGTTTACCTATTTATGGGTATTCCATTATGGGTAAAATTCACGTAAATATGGGTGATATTTTTATGTTTTCATTTCAAAAATAATAATGGATAAAATTTATATTTTTATGAATTTAAGCAAAAAGTAAAAATAACAATAAAATGAAATATTTATTCTATTGGTTTAAATACATGCTCTACATTTTAATAAAATATTTCGATAAATATTCATTTTTCATGTTGCTTAATGCCAGGCCAGGCATCTCGGAAGGGCCGGAATATCCCTGGACAGTAGCTTCGAGGCAGTACGTTCAATCCGAGGTTCAATCGTCAAGCGCAGCAAGCACGGGGAAATAAGTAAGGCACTGGTGCGCATGTTTGACGGCATTCAAAAACTGGATATGTCGTTGGATCGATCAATTAAACAATTGCCACTGATCGGAGAATATCTGAAAAATGTTGAAAGTAAAAGTTAAATGATATACAATGCTATTAAACTATAAAATTTAAACTAAATATTCAACCCAGAATTGAAATCAAAAAACTGCAATCAAAAAATTATTTCTTACAGCTTCGGATTCAAAACAATTTTGTACCTACTTGGTTTTAAATGAAATCAGCATCCCTTTAGCGCCCACATGTCAGTTCCCCCTTGCGTTTCCTGTATTTTCAACGGAATCGTGGTCGTGACTTTCCTCTCTCATTTACCAGTTATTTTGGTCTTTTTCTTTGGTGGTTTTCCCTGGCCCCATCGCGGCCACCACCATAAGCTGCCGATCGGAAACAAGACGAGGCAACATGCAAAATGGAACGAACATCGTGGCTCTCCTCATTAGAGTTGTCCGGAAATATGATAAATTTGGGATCCATCGGAGGCCTTGCGATCCATTGATGTGTTGGGTGTGCCTTTATTATTTTAAGTCGCACAGAAGAAATTTCACTTCGAGGAAATAGGTTTAGCTCAAATTTTCGTTTTTCGTAATGCTGCACAATTATATAGAGCAATGAGTTCAGACACTTGCCAGAAGGGAATCAGCAATTTTCTTAAAAGATTGGTGCATGCGTAGAGATCCCAATGGTAAAACGGGTGCTGTAGGATTGATCGATACCGAAGCAACGTATTGTTCCGTTTGTGATCACTGGTCAGAAATTCTTAGCTATATGAGCAGAGATGGTTCTCTCCGCCGATGGTTCGGGAACTATTCTGTTTACTATTATCGTTGATCGTCACCTTCGAGGAAGCCGACATTGTGCTGCCGACCGGTGCTGGAAAAAAAATGTTCAAGAATATTATGTTGTTTAACGAAAATCCATATTATCAAAAATAGTTACCTTGAACAAAGAATTATACTCGAAACAAGGATAATCAATTTTGACTATCTGATAATTGATAAAAAGTAGGAAATAACAAATAATGCGACGACGACATTAACGCGGCGACCATCACTTTGGATTTGTTTATTTATGTTCAATTTTTCACCCAAATATGGGTAAATGCGATTACTATAAAATAGGTAAAGTCAGTTTTGTCAGAATATCAGTAAACTTTACCGATTTTTTAAGTAAGTTTTACTAATAATATTAGTATAATTGCATTTACCCATATATGAGTGAATGAAGTACCCATAAATAAGTAAACCAAACTAAGCGTGTAGGTAGTTTGCATTTAATCCCATGTAAACAATTTACCCAAAGCTGAGTTTAATTTATCCAAAGCGGACCTTGATCAACCCAAAATAGAGAATATTGAATTTACTCAAATTTGGGTTATTGGGCTGAGCAACCTCGGTGAGGTGTTTGCATCTTGCTCTAGTTTTGATAGCAATCATGGGAAAGAAAGGGAAAACTACCCAAATTTGGGTAAATTTTTTCTGCGATATTCTCAATAGTGCGTATATTGAACTCAAAGTTTGGGTTGATTTATCTGTCCGTGCACACACAAATTCTAGACTGATTTTTGAATAGGTCGAATGTGCAACTTAGAACATTCGGAGAAAACGATTGACAATGTTTCCAAAGAGAAAATTAAATGTTATTTAACTAAAATAAATCAAATCTGTCAAAATTTGTCACGTAAAATTTCAAATAAAACCGTTTTATTGAACTATTATAAGTTCATCATGATTTTTTCACAAGAAACTAATATTTTGATCATAAAATTATTTTGCGTCGTTTTGAAAAAATGTACTATACGTTCGACCTAAACGATGCGACCTTATACCAAGCACCATGTTACTTTCGACTACGCTGCTACACGGACAGATAAATCAACCCAAACTTTGAGTTCAATATACGCACTCATGAGAATATCGCAGAGAAAATTTACCCAAATTTGGGTAGTTTTCCCTTTCTTTCCCATGATTGCTATCAAAACCAGAGCAAGATGCAAACACCTCACCGAGGTTGCTCAGCCCAATAACCCAAATTTGAGTAAATTCAATATTCTCTATTTTGGGTTGATTAAGGTCCACTTTGGATAAATTAAACTCAGCTTTGGGTAAATTGTTTACATGGGATTAAAGGCAAACTACCTAGTGCCAGAAAAGTCATTTTACTCAAATTTGGGTTATTGGCCCAAATCACGGTTTTAAGTGCAAACAACCTACTTTTGGGTAGTTTTGGTTTTCAGTGTACGACTGTTTTCCATTTGACATGTACATTCGTCAATGTACATCGGACATCGGACCGGTTGACAGATGCCGTTGAACATAAGACCTATCGTATAAATACTGATCCCAGTACCAGGAACTAATAATTGCAGCACCAGGAACTAATAGTTCCTGCCAGTACTGCGGCAAGTGTGCTCCCAAGAACCCTGCCAAAAGGAACACCCCAACTAACTTGAAGCTCCTCAAGCACATAACAGCAGCGAAGTCATTACACCTCTCAGATCACACCCAAGCTGCTCACTTAGAATACTGGGCAGTTCTGGAACACCGGAACGAGCCCATATTCATACAAAATTACTGTATAAAGTAAGTTTGAATTTGCCTCAGATGAAAACCTGGTTAGTCGATAAAAATGTTTGATCTTCCACCAAATTTGCAAACTAAATCTAACTTTGGAAGTGGTTTTGAGAATAAATGCATACATTATACTTTAAACTTTGATTAGATTTAATATACAAGTTTTCTATGGTTTACAGCATTTGCATCACCCTTGTCTACGTGTTAAACGGAAATATCCAGCAATATAATAACCACGATGAAACTCCTGCCATCTGCTATCATTCTATCACATTCTTGATTAAATTCAATAAATAATAGCTAAATCTCGCAGTGCACACATCTTACCATCTTACCATCACTAGCGTTTCATATCAATAAACTACAATTTACTACAAATACCTATCAAAAACAATATTTGATCGATCATTTTCAGCAGAGAAGTTAAAAATCCAATCGAATGGATTGGTGACAGTAACGGCAATATTTGACAGAAACTAGATGGAATGGACTAACTATCAAATTCTACCATTACCGTCGTTGTTCCTTTCCACTGCGTTTGGGGTGTATATACACTGCCGTTCTACGCATAATTGTCCCATGTTACCTTTGATGAAAAAATCCAAACTCGAGTCAATTTGTCCCACCAATTTATAAAATCGATTCGATCTTAAAATTTAACAAATATTTTTGGAATGTTATGAGCGTAGGCAACACTTTTCCGGGACATAAAACGAATCCCTACTTATTTAAACGGTTTTCAGCCTCTATTATTATCAGACAACAACTTTATTTTTTCAGTGGGACAAATTGACTCGAGTTTGAGATTTTTCATCAAGGGTAACATGGGACAATTATGCGTAGAAGGGCAGTATAGGTGATTCATTTTCGAAGTTATGCGCAAAACTTCCAAATTAGGAGCCGTGGACAAATCGGTACAATTACTCTATATAACATGATACAATTCGTAGACTGAATGCCTTATTAGTAACTGTTCTGATTACATTTGGTGTATATAAAATAAACACCAATCAAGGGTTCCTATATTTATTAATATTAGTTACCTACAATCAACTGTTCCGACAGTTGACTTTTCCCGCCAAATAAAAACGCTCGATAGATCCTCCCACTTCTGTAAGAATAACTTTTCTACTGATTTTGTTTCGTATTTCCCATTAGCACAACTGAGTTCCTCCGACCTTAATACTGTAACCGCCGTAATATATTTCAATGTTTGATACATAATTCTAAGACTAAGAGAGGAAACTGCGTTATGCTTCAATAAGTATACGAATGTTTTCCTACTTGTAATGCTTTTTAATATATGTAATACATAATCACATATTAGTTACGGAATCGTGATGTCATTATATATAACTTAGTAACTCAAGTACACTTTTCCGTATTATTTTTATTACGTATTATTTTATCACCTTACAAAAGTTTAACTTCCGGTTTGCACGATACACGTTTCGCCTCACTCCCATTACACTTCACAGCTTCGACGACAGGTTCTAAATCACAATTTGCTCAACCATTCACTACATATACACTTATTTAACTCCTAGCTTCTTTTCCAGTAATGGGTTTCTCTGATGGTGGTGGGTGGGGAGTGTTGGCACCATTGTATCATGATGATGTGCGGCATCAGAACATTCCACATGCCTATGAAACTGAGCTTCATGGCCACATTGATAGTGCTGGATCTCTTAGCCGGGTTGTGCGGCAAATGTGACCATCAATTATTGTTCTCGCTTGGTGCAGTCGGCATAGCCGAGTTGTCTGAATCTTGATTTAAGCAGCTTTCAATGGCGACAGGGCAATGTCGGTGAAGAATCCAGTCAAGGTGGATGCAGCCAAATACACATTGTTCATCATATTGGCGTACTGGATTTTAAATAATTCACACAGATCAAAATTAATAGCATCCTGTACCTAATATTCGAAGAACATTGGAGCCCATCCTTGGCCTCACCGTGGATGCTCTCTTGAGCAACAGCGACCTTGAACCCGTGGAGCAGAATCTTGTATTTAGCAGCACTGGCCTTCATATGATGCTTGACAAAATCTAATGGCACGATGGCAGTGTGTGTCAAATCAGAACACAGAATGCCATCGACGGCGCACAGTCCGGAACTCGTTCGAACCGAATTCGACTCCCTTAGTGGCAACAGTCGGAATATCCACATCTTCTCGATGGCACAAGCACACTATCACAGAGCTGGCACTATGTGAAATCATCTGCGGACTTGAAGGAGCAGCAGCCTACATCATACATCTTAGGTGGCTCGCCAGCTTGAAAGGGCTTGATGAGATAAGGGATCTATCTCTGACGGATCCTGTAATGGTCCATGTACTCGGAGTTGCATTCCATCTGTAAATTCAAAATTGAAAAATGCTGTTGAAATTATCTGTATGATTTATGCGTGAATTATTAGGAAGCAAAATGTGATAAATTTGAATACTTACCATAATTTCTTTTGTTTAATTTATTGACTGTACATACATAGGTAAATTGGTAAAATAAAAATATATTATCGTCAAGGAATAAGTTTCAGGCTGCCAACAAACAGATCGTATGTCCACTTTTTCTCAATTTGACAGATTCCGTACATCGGACCTTTTGTTGACATAAGGTCGAATACACGGAATATGAAATTAACCCATTTTTTGAAATAAACGACCTTTTTCGATATTAGGTCGAATGATCGATTTTCGTTATTTTAAAGGAATTGTCATTTAGGTCGAATTTTATTAATAAAATAGCATAATGCAAAAATAAGATTCAGTAATATTTTTTTTTATACAGATAGAAGTATACATACTCTATCTACTGATGTAACTAACTCGATTTGTCCATTTTTGTTACATACGACCTATTCAAAAAGCAGTCTAGAAATATTCTCAGACAAATATTATACACGGAAAATCAAACTTTTTTGAGTGTATTGAGTGTGAGAAAAAGATGACTGTGAGAAAAAAAATCTCGCAGAACTCTTATAAAGTGCAAAAAGCGCAATATACAAGAAAATTTACAAAACTATTTACACTTCAGCCCTCTCAGGGTCTGTCCGGGAGGGGACAGCAGGGACCATGTCCAAGGGCTTGACGACCCCTTCCCAGCTGTCTGTGAGTCAGGGAGAACTGCCTAGGGCGTGGTGGGATTTAGCAGTGGGCTCTGCTAAAATCCCTCCCAAAAAACCACAAGTGCCCGTAATCAGACTCTATCAAAGCGAGTGTGTGCCGCTTCAAAAGCACAAGCCCAGGGAGTGCTACTGGCACATCAGGGTTGATACCACCCGCATAATAAAAAACAACATGTTATATGGTCAGAATCATTATTACGATATAAGATGTAGCTTCACAGTTTACGTTGCGGTTATCAAATACTTTTCGCCGATACAACCATAACTGCTCGACATCAACACTAAATGTCAATGTATAACATGCTGTCCCGAAAATGTTTTATATTTCCTGCATTATATGTCAACATTTTATCATACTGTCGAGCGAAAATTTTGCAGGCGAAAACGGCTGATTTTTTATGGTGACATAACTTAACAACACATTCAACATATTGTTATTTGTCAAATAACCGTACCACAAACTGTTATTTATTTATTTATTTATTGTGTGATTTCATCAACAGACTACAATTAGCCCTAATGATGTATGTAAATACTAA
Source organism: Armigeres subalbatus (assembly GCF_024139115.2). Taxonomy (NCBI): domain Eukaryota; kingdom Metazoa; phylum Arthropoda; class Insecta; order Diptera; family Culicidae; genus Armigeres; species Armigeres subalbatus. The sequence continues at coordinate 202,031,327 of NC_085141.1, read as the reverse complement.
TTAATACTAAAAAACACACATAGTCAAAAAAATATAACATAGTAGCATTGTCAAGATAAAAAAATTAAAAGAAATAAAATGCAGCCTTATCACATACAATCAAACAAACAATTCAGAAAATCTACGACGAAGAACATTCCGCGTCAAGTTGAAGTCGAACATGGAAGAAACTCTATTAAACGTTCTCTGGAGGCCGTAGATTGCAGTTTCTGCACCGTAGTTAGTGCGACGAAAGGGGAGCCTCAGCATCGAATTGTTCCGTAGCGGTCTTGGTTGAACGTTCATGTTCACTTGTTGTAAAATTCTTTCGCAATCTATTCTTCCTTGAAGTACATCAGCTACACATAGGGCTCTGCCCACATCCCGGCGGATACGCAGTGGCTCTAAGGCAATCAAGCGACAGCGCTCTTCGTAACTAGGAAGATGCAGCGGGAGCTCCAGATGCAGATGCAGCTCCAGTTTAGTCTTCGAAGCGAAAACCGCAGGAAACGCCGTTGAATAGATTCAATACGTTCTACGCCGTTGTTGTAATACGGGCTCCATACTGACGAACAATACTCTAGTGTAGAGCGCACCAAAGAACAGTACAGCGATTTCAGACAATAGACGTTCGTAAAATTTTTCGCCGTTTTCATGACAAAGCCCAGGGTTCTAGACGCTTTGTCGACAACGTATGAAAGGTGGTGTGAAAATGTCAGTTTACTAAAACCACACCCAAATCCTTCACGTGTTCGAGTGTAGTTCCCAGCAAATGGTAATTGAAGATAATCGGCTCTTTTTTGCGTGAAAATGTGATAACGGAATATTTTGTCGGATTAACAACCATCCGGTTCGTAGTGCACCAATCAGCGAAAGCATTGATTTGACCTTGGAGAGTATGGCAATCAGTAACCGAGCAGATACGTAAGAATATCTTGAGATCATCGGCAAATGATAATCGTGGACCCTTAACAGCGTGATGGACATCATTGAAGTACATGATAAAAATCAGCGGTCCTAAATGGCTGCCTTGTGGTATACCCGACGTTGCACGAAAGTACGTTGATCGGTTGTCGCCTAATGCGACCGTTAATTGGCGGTCAGTAAGATACGACCGAAACCATTTCAAAAGATCCCCACCGATACCTAATCGGTCCAGTTTTGCGATCGCGATGTCATGATTCAGCTTATCGAACGCAGCAGAAAGGTCTGTGTAGATCACATCCGTTTGGGCCCGAGTGTTCATACTTTCCGTGATGTACGAGGTTAGACACAGTAAATTCGTAGTTGTGGAGCGCCCAGTTACAAAGCCATGCTGGTATGTGTTGATGTGTTGCTTGCAGTGTGCACTGACGTAATCAATGATAACAAGTTCAAATAGCTTCGATACGGCGCATAACGATGTAATTCCCCTGTAGTTATTAACATCGCGCTTGTTACCCTTTTTATATACAGGGAACATTTCGGCTATTTTCCAACAGGAAGGGAATACTCCACTGGAGATTGAAAGCTGGAAAATCTTTTGAACTGGAGCCAGTAGCCATTCGATACTTCTTTTAATAAAACAGGATGGCACCCCATCAGGACCGGGCTTATATGAACCCTTGAGTTGAGATGCGGCTTTAGTAATAAGTTCAGCACTCACGTCAATGCTAACCAGCTGTTGGTTAGCCAAGCGGACGTTCTCGGCTGCGGAGTTGATGGAGTCGGCGGACAGTAGCTCTTCTTCGAACACACTGGAAAATTTAGCCGAAAAAGGTCGCAAATGTCCTGTTGCGTGTCAGCAGTTTCGTCATTGAGAAAATGGATGAAGGCAATCCGCTTTCCTTGCGCTGTTCCTTTATGTAATTCCAGAAAGATTTCGGGTAAGATTTAGGCGTTGTTGGATCCTTTTTTGATAGCGTCGGAAAAGGAATCGACTTAAGCGCTTGTACTGATAATTGATACTGACATAGTATCGTTTGAAAGAAAGTAAGCGGAATTTAGTAAACCTTTTCAAAGCAGCCTTTTAATTCTTTCTTAACGAGCGAAGTTCGTTAGTCATCCACGGAGTGCGACTGTCAGACTGGACAATTCTTTTCGGGACATGCCTATCGATGATGTATGCCAAGACATGAGAGAAAGTTTGTGCAGCTGTGTTGACATCGATCGGATCCAAAATTCGATCCCAATCCAGCTCTGAAAGAAATTCGACAACACTGCGATAGTCGGCCCTTCGAAAATCGTAGGTCACTGCAGCCACAGTGCTAGAACTTTATATGAGATTGTTCATATACAGTTGTCAACAGTAAAGGATACTGTTGCCGACCGCACGGGAAAATGTCCATGTACAGTTTTTAATTATGCGGGCAGTAAGACCCTGATTATAGCATACTGGTTGCGTGTATTGGTCTTGTATTTGGATATTGTTATATTGTGAAGCGAGGGCTGGCAGTCTGACATTCTACTCTCTTAGTAGGGCCGGGTGACACCGACTCGAAACGGCAAGTGGGCTAATGGCTAGGCTGTCTTCCGTCCCATAAAACCGTGGCGGGCCTTGTAGCACGCTGCCCAATCCTGCCATCCAGTTTTGCCTACTGGGTGGGAATAGGCTCAGATGCCCTTTCCTGACTTGCGCTGATCTGGCTCTGAACACGCAAGTGTCAACCCTCGCATGGCCTCCCTGCTTGCCGCATGGCAGGCATAGATAACCATGGGATCACTAAAGGCGACTACTCCAGTAGGATTCGACGGCAGCCACAAGGGGGACCCATATAGCAATGAGCCTTGAAAGACAAAGATCGTTGGAAATGGAGGTGATGGACCCCTTTGCCAAAAGGGGTCTAGCGAGGTCCCCTATTAAAGAGGGGGCGAGTGGAGTGACGGCTGCTGCTATTGGCAGTACCGAAGAGTCTCCAGTGGTGGTGGGGAGTAGCCCCGCCTGCACGCCTGACGAGCCACTACCAGGGATACGGGTGGTGGCCGAGCAACTCGACGAGATCATCGAGTTCGTAAGCGGTGTAGCGGCAGCAGAGAAGGTAGCCAAAGGTACGCAGACCAAGGCCCTCTCCTCCCCTAGCGGTGTTACTGCGGTGAAAGAGGCGGCCGCCCTTACGGCCAGTGAGGGCAAGAAAACGCCAAGTTCGAAGCGACCCAAACGCGCTACCATTAAGGCGAAGCGTCGCCTGGATGGGGCACCGGAGCCTGAAGGGCGTGTGCCCAAGAAGGCAAAAGGCACTAGACAGGCACAAGTTGCTGAGCCTCAAGCTGGCCCCAGACAGACATCGGTACCCGCCGAAGGGGATACGAATCCTTGGCAACTGGTCAGTAGGGTGCGGAAGTCAAACACCCCTCGACCTACGAAGAAGGTGAGAGTCAGTATGCCCAGTAAGCGTGCTCCAGCCACCTTCAGTGGACAGGTGCTACCGGTGCCTTGAGTCCGGGCACAAGTCTTATGACTGCAAGGGCCCAGACCGAAGCAAGATGTGTCGTCGCTGCAGCGAGGAGGGACACAAGGCGCAGGAATGCGACAAGGCACCCAGGTGCCTTATCTGCGCCAGTAAGAAGCAGGCCCGGAACCATGCTATGGGCGGGCCTGCGTGTCCCTTCGGAGAAGCCAATCGGAAAAAGCCGTGCAAGTAACACAGCTGAATCTGAATCACTGTGCACCTGCCCAGCAACTGCTGTGGCAGGCGGTCTCGGAGTCGAGGATCGATGTCGCCCTCCTGTCCGACCCGTACAACGTCCCTGCCGACAATGGCAACTGGGTGGCGGACGGGTCTAGGTCGGCGGCAATCTGCACAACGGGAAGGTACCCCGTTCAAGAGGTTGTACACTCCTCCGCGGAGGGTGTCGCGATAGCCAAGATCAATGGGGTGTTCTATTGTAGCTGCTACGCCCCACCAAGGTGGCCAATGGAACAGTTCAACCAGATGATCGACAGGCTATCGGCCGACCTAGTAGGTCGGAGCCCGTTCGTTATAGCGGGAGACTTTAATGCTTGGGCAATGGAATGGGGCAGCCGCTGCACCAATCAGAGGGGACAAGCGTTACTCGAGGCACTTGCAAAACTCGACGCAGTGCTTGTCAATGACGGAGCCAGTAGCACATTCCGTAGGAATGGGGCCGAGTAATGGATAGATGTAACGTTTGTCAGCCCCAGTCTGGTCTCGGACCTGGACTGGAGGGTAGACGAGGGCTACACCCATAGTGATCACCTAGCAATTCGCTTCAAGATCAACTATGGTGTGCAGCGTCCGAGGGCGGGTGATCCCTGTCAGGTCCGTGGGTGGAAGACCAATCACTTCGACAGCGAAGTTTTCACCGCGGCCCTGGGACTGGAGGCCAACACCGACAGTCTAAGCGGGGATGCGCTGATAGCTGTCCTATCACGCGCGTGCGACGCTACTATGCCGAGGAAAGCCCTGCCAAGAAATGGCAGACGCCCGGTATACTGGTGGAGTGCCGAAATTGCAGCCCTACGATCAGCCTGCCTCAAGGCTAGACGTAGGACGCAACGAGCCCGCACCGAGGAGGAAAGAGCGGTCCGTCGGGAAGTGTTTCAAGCTGCGAGACTGGTCCTTAACAAGGCCATCAAGAGCAGCAAGAGAGCGTGCTTCGACAACCTGTGCGAGGGTGCCAATGCGAATCCGTGGGGTGACGCCTATAGGATCGTGATGGCTAAGACCAAAGGGGGCTCTTCACCCCCCGATCGGTCACCGGATCGGTTGGCGAGGATTATCGAAGTTCTCTTCCCTTCCCGAGCCACACGTTCCTGGCCTTCTCCTGCGCTGCAAGGCGCTGGGAGTGTGGCCGAAATGGTGGCTCCAGTGACGAACGAAGAGTTAGTCGCAGTGGCTAACACCCTTGCGATGAACAAAGCTCCAGGCCCCGATGGAGTTCCAAACAGTGCACTCAAGGCAGCGATCATAGCGAACCCGAACATGTTCAGGCTAGCTATGCAGAGATGCCTGGATGAGTGTTGTTTCCCAGAGAGATGGAAAAGGCAGAAGTTGGTACTGCTGCCGAAGGCCGGGAAGCCTCCGGGTGACCCATCGGCGTACAGACCAATTTGCCTGATCGACACGACGAGTAAACTGCTCGAGAGGATCATCCTCAACAGGCTCACCCCGTACGCAGAGGGTACGGATGGCCTGTCGAGTAACCAGTTTGGTTTTCGGAAGGGTAAGTCCACGGTGGACGCTATCAATTCAGTCCTCAAGACTGCAGAGGTAGCGATCCAACGGAAAAGGCGAGGAATTCGATACTGTGCGTTGGTGACACTGGACGTGAAGAACGCATTCAACAGCGCAAGCTGGGATGCCATCGCGCTCTCGTTACACCGGCTTAGCCTGCCGGTGGGACTGTACCGGATCTTGGAAAGCTACTTCCAGAACCGTGTGCTGCTATACGAGACCGATGCCGGTCAGAAAAGTGTTCCTATTACCGCAGGAGTCCCGCAAGGGTCAATCCTGGGCCCGGTACTATGGGACCTTATGTATGACGGGGTTCTGAAGCTAAAGTTCCCTCCTGGTGTGAAGATCGTCGGCTTTGCTGACGATGTAACCCTAGAGGTCTACGGAGAGTCAATCCCCGAAGTAGAGCTAACCGCAGAACACGCGATCAGCACTGTGGCGGACTGGATGAGTGCGAGAGGCCTTGAGCTCGCTCAACATAAGACGGAGGTGGTTATCGTCAGCAACCGTAAGTCGGCACAACATGCAGTTGTACACGTGGGAGACGTCGCGATCACTTCAAAGTGGAGTCTGAAGATTCTTGGGGTCATCATAGACGACAAGCTTACCTTCGGTAGCCATGTCGAATATGCGTGCAAGAAGGCTTCGACTGCTGTGGCGGCATTATCGAGGATGATGTCCAACAGCTCCAAGGTGTGCGCCAGTAGACGTAGGCTACTGGCAGGCGTTGCCGCATCTATTCTTAGGTACGGCGGCCCGTCCTGGGCAAAAGCACTGGGGGTAACCAGTTACCTGCAGAAACTGGAGAGCACCTACCGCTTGATGTGTCTCAGGGTGATATCGGCCTACCGCACGGTATCGCACGACGCATCCTGCGTGATAGCGAGTATGATGCCAGTCGGGCTGATCATCCGGGAAGACGAGGAGTGTTTTGACCTACGTGGCACCAGAGGAGCCCGCGAGCGTACCAGGGTGACTTCGGTTGCCAGATGGCAGCGCGAGTGGGTTAACTCCTCGAAAGGTAGGTGGACCCACCGGCTGATTCCTAACATATCAAGCTGGGTGGGGAGACCCCATGGGGAGACCCCATGGGGAGGTTCACTTCCATCTGACACAATTCCTGTCCGGCCATGGCTGTTTCCGACAGTACCACCACAGGTTTGGGCACGCGGAGGTCCCCGTCTGCCCTGACTGCCCAGGTGTTGACGAAACTGCAGAGCACATACTGTTCGTATGTCCTCGTTTCGACGTCGAAAGAAGAGCAATGCTAGACGTTTGCGGCCGGGACACAACTCCGGATAATCTTATCCAGATGATGTGTCAAGCGGTGGCGAAGTGAAAGGCAGTCTCGACTGCAACCACTCAGATTGCCTGCAGCTTGCAGAGAATCTGGCGCGCCGAGCAACAATCGACAAGCATGACTAACTCGTGATTGGTTAGTTAGAGCGAAAGTGCCGAACGCGGAGAAGGGTGTGAATGGTCTGCCCATGCAGAGGTATTGGCGCAGTGGGTGGCAACCGACATCGTCACCTCGAAGCATGGCAGAAGTGTGAATGAATAGGTGTATGTATGGACTGCACACGCCGCGCTTGGAGTAACGCAGGAATGTTGGTTCCTGTGACTACTGATACCCCGCGGCGTGGCAGAGGAGTGTGGGTGAGCATCCAAGTCAGTCTCACATGGTACGAAAGGAATGAGTTGAGTCGAGTTGAGCTAGTCTCATATGGCATGAACGAGGTGAGTCAGACTCACATGGTATGTCAGAAGTGGGAACCTAAGCGAAACGTCCCACTAGGGATGCCAGAGGGAGTGTTAGGTCGAATGACTCGAGTAGTATATGTGTCAGCGCGAACTGAATGAAAGAGGTGAGCAGTCTCACATGGTACGATAAAGGAGGGCATACAAGTTAGTCCCACATGGCATGAGAAGGGTGGGCACAAAAGTTAGACCCGCACGACATGAGAAGGGTGGGCACACAAGTCAGACCCATAGGAGCGTTAGCGTGTGTGCAAGCATGGAGTGCATGAGCATGAATCAAGGGTTTGGGTGGGCATACAAGTTAGACCCACATGGCATGACAAGGGTGGGCACACAAGTTAGACCCACACGGCATGACAGAGGTGCAACAGAGTATGTAGGGTGTGTTTGAGGGTGTGATAGAGCGAGCACCCAAGTCAGACTAGTACTGGGAGGTAGTTCCTGGGGGAAACGATGGTGGAGCCCAAGGGAGTTTAGTCGGTATTACCGGTATGGTCGAGTCCGACACTCCAGTACACTTCCGTGTGGTAGTTTGGCAACTACAATGCACGTGTACTGGGTTAGTGTGCAAATTCATTCTCCCTTGTAAAAAAAAAGGGTCTGTCCGGGAGAATCTGGGGCGGACTCACTTCCCAAGCTTACAATGCGAATTTAATTTCAATAAAACGAATGATGGAGAAAAGGGATTTGCGCGTGAAATAAGTATGCTAAACACTAGATATTAATTGAAAGTTCACTGGTTGGGTTTATTTAATATTTAAAGGAGTTCACTGGGTTTATAGGAATGTACAAAATTTTCACCTGACTTCAAAGGTTGTGGCGATTTCCAGTCGGTCGGTGGATGTTCGGACTATTGGCTTCGACCGGTCCACTTCCTCACCGATGGCTACGTCGACGATTGGCGTCGACCGACACTTTTGACAGATCGATACCAAGGGGATAAATGAGGTGAAATGGGATTTTTTGAATTCAATTATCTTTTATTTTTTTCAATCTTTTATTTTTCTAATTATTTACATTAAATTTTAGGATAAATGGTATCTTAGGATAGGGAATATAAGGATTTATATACATATTTACAGTTTTATTTATTTATTCTAGAATTAAAGCATACTTATTTACAAAAAAGGAAAACGGAAACTAAACGATAATAAAAGAAGCAAGTTTAGGGATTGTGACCTATTGGAGAGGTAACAATGCACGAACACGGATTTCCGGATAAACTGACACGGTTGATCAAAGCGACGATGGATCGGGTGATGTGCGTAGTTCGAGTTTCAGGGGCAGTCTCGAGTCCCTTCGAAACACGCAGAGTGTTACGGCAAGGTGATGGTCTTTCGTGGCTGTTATTCAACATCGCTTTGGAAGGGGTAATACGAAGAGCAGGGATTAACACGAGTGGTACAATTTTCGATAAGTCCGTCCAGCTATTTGGCTTCGCCGACGACATAGATATTATGGCACGTAATTTTGAGAAGATGGAGGAAGCCTTCATCAGACTGAAGAGGGAAGCTAAGCGGATCGGACTAGTCATCAACACGTCGAAGACGAAGTAATGATAGGGAGAGGTTCAAGAGAAGACAATGTGAGCCACCCACCGCTAGTTTGCATCGGTGGTGACGAAATCGAGGTGGTAGAAGAATTTGTGTACTTCACTGCCAAAAATATCTATATAAGATATATGTGTCGCCGTTATAGATTTTTGCAATAGCTTCACCCTAATATAATCGATATAGAACCACACATAAATTAAATAATTACTAATTCGAGACCACACCTAAAGTTTATTTGGATATATATTTTATAAGTAGTTCGCGTGCAGAATGGTTATGTGTGCGCTGATATACATCATAAGTTAAATCTATGTGTGGATTTTTAGTAGTGTTGGACTCACTGATGACTGCCGAAAATAATACCAGCAGAGAAATTCGGAGACGCATAGTGGCTGAAAATCGTACGTACTTTGGATTCCGCAATGCGCTCCGATCGAAAAGAATTCGCCGCCGTACCAAACTGACAATCTACAAAACGCTCATTAGACCGGTAGTCCTCTACGGACACGAGACCTGGACGATGCTCGTGGAGGACCAACGCGCACTTGGAGTTTTCGAAAGAAAAGTGCTGCGTATCATCTATGGTGGGGTGCGGATGGCGGACGGTACGTGGAGGAGGCGAATTAGTACGTTTTCCTATACAGTAGCAGTTGTATACCTGGCCACGTCCTTACAATCACGGAAGGAAGGGAAGGAATGTTAGTTCAACATCTACTAGTGAAGATGCAGGGAACCCAGACTACCTTCATAGATGTCTCGGGAAGGAAAATTTGTATTAGTGGGTAAGGTGAATAATAGGGAGCTCTATTCGACAATATAGAGCGTTTGTCAATAACAGTATACATGAGCATGAGCATTATGACCACACAATTCGTAGTTGCTACTCCGTGATTGACTGTCCAAGTAACACAGAAAACATCATTATTAACGAAGATCTAATAATAATTTTGAATAAAGGTCGGGAAAATGAAATACAAAACATGTTATGTTCAAGGAAAGCTATGAAAAGGTTTTTGCAAAACATACAGCAATTTGATCAGAGAAGTTTCATACTACATTCTCACAACTTGCTGATAACATGTTGATTTTTGACATTTGTTTGGTTTTTTAGATGTTTCGTTTTACATTCTCACAACATAAAACATGTCTACAGGAAGATAAAGGTCATAACATGTTCATTTTTCGACATTTGTTTCGTCAGAATAAATACCCCAATGATAGAAGTTTAACGTAATTTCAACATCTTTTAAGATCAATGTTATGAACGTTCGACCCTGTTGTTTATCGACAACTCGCCATATTCTTTTTCTTTTGCAGATTCGAGAACTTGTTTACATATCAATTTCAAAATTATGCTTTTGCATTGTTATATTTTTCTTCAATCAATGGCGCATGAATTTAGGAGAAGTAAAATGGAAAGTTAGCCAATGAAACATGAGCCGCAAATAATGTTTGGACCGAGACTTCGAAACAAATTTGATTTATCTATTCAGTTTGTATATGTTTATTAATATTATTAAAATGGTGTTCATCATTTCATGCATGCTTGTTTTCATTCGTTTTTTGTATAAAATTTATTTCTCAGCATTTTTGTTTTGGTATCCAATTTGTCAGAACCATGTAGAAAGTCGGTTATTGAAAACATCCTTAGTACTTAAGTTTAGTCTTGTGAATGTGCAATCAAAAACAAGGTTGCGACTGAAAGTTGTTGAAAATATCGATAATTTTTGCGCTGTTTGGGTCGTGTGAAAGTAATCAAAGCAGTTTTCCATACCAAAACGTAACATACTATATGTTCGAAAGATGTTTTTTTACACTCATACAACAAACCGTGTTACTTGGGTGAACTTGCGAAATTGTACAGAGAACACAATGAATGGGGCTTGGGATTAGCTACCCATTCTCAATGTACACGTTTCGGGAGCTCAAATATTTAAAGTCAATAACGGCGCCGGCCACGTCCTTAGGGAACATGCACAAATTACGTAACGCTTAGAGGGGGGAGGGGGGGTTGACCAAAGTGTGACAATCCATACAAAAATTTTCAATGATTCATACAAAAAGTGAGACATAGGGGGGAGGGGGGTTGAAAATGGCCAATTTTTGCGTTACGTAATTAATGGATCTTCCCTTATGGTCATATAGGAATGGAAGGATTGTTAGTCCGACTCTCGTTACTACTAGAGACCGAGTATACCTCTGCATCTCCACGATTGTCTTGGGATAGGATACCGTCTTAGTTACAAAGGAAAATTTATCTGGATTCACTTTGGTAAGCGATGCGATCTAGGGATGGGAAATAACACTAATACGAGTTAAAAGTTAAAAAACATGCACGCCCGGTGGCATATGAAAGCTAAGGAGATTCGCGTTTTGAACGACCGCGCGGAACCGCAGCACTCTGTACTCACTTGCTCGATGGCTACAGCAAACTATTGAAGAACTCGCTTTTTTCGACCGCGCGCGACATGCGCATGAGCCATCGAACACAAGATAGATATTTTATTTCTTTCCCGACGACTAAAACACGCACTGCACTCACTTGTTCGATAGCTACTCTTATTACCGGCCGCGCAGAACAAATATTTCGGCCGATCGCGTTATCGTTCTGCAGTTCGAAACAAGAGAAATCTTGCTCTGAACTGATTTTTATTACCGGCCGTGCAATGCAGAACAAATATTTCGGCCGATCGCGCGTTCGTTCTGCAGTCCGAGAGAAATCTCGCACTGAACAAATTTTTATTACCGGCCGCGCAATGCAGAACAAAATATTTCGGCCGATCTCGCGATCGTTCTCAGAGCGTTTGTCAATAACAGTATATGCTAAAAAAAAAATTAAAATATATTCATCAATTTACTTACGAACCGTCCAAAGGAGGACAAAGTAACTGGGATTTTACAAATAATCGCATTATATACAAACTACGTTCAACCGCACACTTATTCACCGAACATTAAAATCAGAACCAAAAACTCGGATTTTACGAATGTTCTAAATCCTACCTGAAACACGTCCGATCACGCACCAATTGTTTACTCACTCGGCCGCGCGAACTATCTGCTTACTGAGCAGAAACACGACAAAACAGGCACTGACGGCCGCACAATGCAGAACACAAAATTGCGGCAAATCGCGCGATCGTTCTGCTGTCCGAAACAAGAGCCAACACGCACTGAACTAATTAACTTTAATACCGGCCGCGGAATGCAAAACACAAAATTTCGGCAAATCGCGCGATCGTGCTGCTGTCCGAAACAAGAGCCAACTCGCACTGAACTGATTAACTTTATTACCGACCGCGCAATGCAAAACACAAAATTTCGGCAAATCGCGCGATCGTTCTGCCGTCCGAAACAAGATCCAACACGCACTGAACTAATTAACTTTAATACCGGTCGCGGAATGCAAAACACAAAATTCGGCAAATCGCGCGATCGTTCTGCCGTCCGAAACAAGAGCCAACTCGCACTCAGCTCTACTCACCTGGATTTCCAGAGCACAAATTGCTCTCCTACCAGTAACTCACTATGATATATTTGCATATTTCTACATGTGAGATTAACCAAAAATAGCCCGGTTCCAAACTGTTAATATCCTTCTGCTGTATGTCCGGCAACTTGCTCGTTATTTTTGCAATGACGAAAAATGGGCTTTGCTTTGGTAAATCTGGACCAAAATGGTCTTATTTACGTCACATGATAATTCTTGCCAGAAAAATCATGTTGCTGCAGAAAACAAACAGATTCCATGTTATCGTGACAATTCCACAGTCCGACTCTGGTTATAGCTATATAAATATTTCTCATCAAAGCTGTGTTATATTTTTGCAAATTGACGTGTAATTCGGAAGGCCAAAATCTGCAAAATCAAGGAAACGAATTATCAGCTATCAAATCATCGGTTGACGTGTTATCAGGATCAAATCGCCAGGAATATCGTTGAGAATCAAATATCTTCTCTAAAAAATCTGCTATGAGTCATCCATTGTGGTCTATATTTAGTTTTGCCGTTACTGTCTGTATAGACCAATGCAAGATCTTGATCTAACCTCACTTATTTGACAGTTCACAGAGCTTGTTTACAAGGTGTTAGAAGAAAAATCGATGAGGAGAAAATTAAAATTCATATTTTTAGTTTAAAATTGCTGCGATCCGAATATTTCAATGATATTCTTTGCATTCAGCATGAAATCAATCGCAAAGGACATCTACATGCGAATAAAATGACGAAACAATTTTATCGGAAGCTTCGCCAGAGGCTAAGTCCCGGTGAAAAAGCTCTGTGAACTGTCAACCTACGTCATCATGCACTGGTCTATATGTGTCCCAACGTGAAATATTTCAACCATTTATCAAATATTGTTTGCTGTCGGAGTTCTATAACAGCGAGTGTTCGTCGATATATATTGTCGGGCCGCCACCAAACCGGACCGCGCGATTGAGCACTCGCGCTGCGACGCGAGTCGCGACAATTTGAAATATTTCATTAGTAGTGCGCATCATGCACGCGTCATGCGCACTAATCAGAAATGAGTTGCGACGTCTGATAACTGCAGATATTTCATTTTATTGAAAACAAATTTTCGATTTTCTACTATACACGGAATACCCATCTGGTGTTCTTGTGCTGTAAAAATATCGTCAACAATGTCAGAAGATATAATTATTTGCATTTCATGCAAAAAGGAGGACAAGGATCCAAAAAGTCATTGAGTGTGTTCAGTGCCATAAGTGTGAGCATTTTAAGTGCCGCAACATTTTTGGGACAGCGATATGGAAGCTGAAAGAAAAGGAATACTTTTGTTCCTTTTGTTCGGCGGAATGTCAAGAACTCTTTCAACGATCTACTCGAAGTTCAACATCGGACTCACAAAATTTGATGAATGAACTACGCACTGTCCTGAAGGAAATTCAAGCTACACGAGCGGAGATACACGATATGAGGAGCACAATCGACGAAGTGGAACGGCCTCAAAATTTCTTGTCGAACCAGTTAGATAATATTCTTGAGGAAGTGAAGTCGCTGAAAGAGGAGCAAGCCGCTCTCAAATCAGATGCACAAGTGATGCGAAACAAACACCAAGTTTTGAGCAGTGCCGTGAATGATCTTGAGATGGAAGTGGAACGTTTGAACAGGAATGCGCTATCCAAAAATGCGATTCTGTAGGGGATGCCTACGAAAAAAGACGAAAACTCAAACTGCCGTTCTACGCATAATTGTCCCATGTACATAGGAAATCCCAGCAAACATGGGACAGATATGCGTATGACGGCAGTAAAGCAAATGATCGAAAAACTATCATTCGCTGTGGGTTACGAACTACCTGATGGAGCAATAGTGGATATTAAACGCCTCCCTTCAACTGAATCAAAACGCAGCACGGAAACAACGGCAATAAAAGTTGTTTTCGCCAACGAGGATTGTAAAGAAGATCTCTTCTACAAAAAAACGCATGCATGGTGCCGTCCTGCCCACCGCTATCGATGCATCGTTGCCTGGTCCTACGAGAAGATTGATGCTCAGAGACAAATTAACTCCACACGGCATTGAACTCTATAGGCAAGTTCGCGAGCTGCAGGATTGTCTGAATTTCAAGTTTGTTTGGCCTGGCTGAAATGGTGTGATACTGGTTTCGCCAAAGCGAATCATCAAAATCAGAAATCATCCGTTCTCGTTGCGATGTACAAGGAATGCAACGAACAGGTGCGAGATTCCTATCTAGATAATTCGGCTTTCAGCCTTTCTGGATACTCTCCAACAGTTCAACAACCAGCAGCGAAGCGTCGTTTCGGAGATCGAACGAAATTTTGGATATTTGATCACAATGTATACGAACAAAGATTTTGATTGTATCGACTCGTGGGTTAGAAATAAATATGCGATAAACTCAAATATAAACCTTAGAATCATTCAAATGAATATCAGGGGCATGAATGATTTGTCTAAATTCGATTGTATCAGAGAATTGTTGGACAGGTATGGGAAACGGATCGATGTTGTTATTTTGGGTGGAACGTGGTTGACGATGAATAAAACAGAGCTGTATTTGCTTGAAGGATCCAATGGATTTTTTTCATGCCGGGAGGGCTCTCACGGAGGATTAGCAGTCTTTCTACGAGATGATCTAAATTTTAATATATGTGCCAACAGAACATCCCAACTAACCATTTTGGTGCTAAAAGCTTCAACTTCTAGCCTTTGGCTGTATAATATTTGAATAAAAGCAGTGAATGCTGAATAAAAGAAAAGCCTCCGCAAATAATCCCTTAAACTTCAACTCGACTATTACACAAATATCTATCAGCTAGTCAGTTTGTGCCAAATATATTTAATCTTTTATCGTTTATACAGCTTTCATATAGTCATAAAACAGCTCTGTCTGAATTAGCAACATTATCGGTTAAGAGCTCATGTATGTAACTGAGTTGCTTGTTAGCAACTTCCCATATTACGGTGAGTAGCATTCACAATGAAAACGTGTTCGCTGTTGTTATAGCACTAACAATATAGCGTAATGGCGCTGTAAATGAACGAACGAAGCATTTAGGCAACTTCTGTACCTTTGGAGATTACACAACGTTTAAAGCCCTCAGTACACTGTTTGTCATGATGACAAATATTTGTCAAGTCTGCCTGAGATCCATGTCGATTTCTAGTCAGTCTGATAGATGTCCGGATAAACTTGACAAATATTTGTCAATATGACAAACAGTGGACTGCGAGCTTAAGTAAACCTTAAACTGCTTCTTTTAATATTGCCTGATTTTCTCAAAATTGCACGCGGCGAACCCTTCATGAAAGGTACCGCCGCGCTTTCTGCAGCCCGTTTACTTGATTCTTATGAATGAATAGCATTGCGGTGTATCGTTTGCCGCGGCCGTACCTTTCGACAGTCATTTGCCGCGTGAAGTTTTGTGCAAGTACCCATTTGGGAACATTACAAACGCCGCGCATATCCGTATCATATCCAGAAAATCTGACAATAGCTTATCAGTATGGAACGTCAAAACCGCAATGTTTACATTTGAGTTTTGTTGCCGGAGCTGTGTATGAGCTTTTGATTTCTGTAATGCAGCTACAAAGGTATTCACCTGCTCTTATAGCAACTGACAGAGCGCTGTCATTAATGCTAGCAGATAGTGTAAGAAAACAAGCCATTTAGAAGCGATATTTCTTTTGATGGCTACTGTTAAACGATTAGGAGCAGAGTAGCATCTATACAGATCGAGAAAATGTTGCCTAAAAACAATTTCAGCGATTGATGATGCATAAAAGTTAGCCAACAGAACAAGCTGATAGATGCTTGAATAATGGTTGACATAATGAAAGCATAATTTTTAAGCTTAAGGATACGATGGCTTTCACCACATTCACATTACGTTACTCACAGCAAATCTGAAATCATTTCAGTTGCATGCAGTGTATAGGCCGCCAAGTTTTAATGCTAGGCGATTTTTGTCGGAAATCGAAGCTATGGTTACTACTGGTAGGAACCAAGATTGTATCATTGTTGGAGACATGGATGGCCCATTGAATCTCGTATCCAATAATATTGTCTCCGAGTATATTAGGCTTTTGGAATCGTGCGATACTTTCGTGACGAACACCGTTACAACAAGAACAGCGAGTGGACATATTTTGGATCATGTCGTTTGTTCGGGACGAATTTCAAACGATGTTATCAATGAAACAGTCATAAATGATCTAAGTGATCACTCTTTTATTGTGTCTCACTTTAATATAGAAAATGTAGTGACTAGACACATCTTAACGAAAAATATTGTTAATCATGAGCGCTTGAACGACTTATTTGCCGAGAATGTCGGGCAAAGTCAAATGACTGGTAGTGCGAACGATAAACTGGAGCATGTGATTAGCTCGTACAAATCTTTGTTGGCCCAATGCACTAAGACAGTAACAATGAACGCAAAACTGAAAGGCCACTGTCCATGGATGAACTTTGATCTCATGAAGCTGATCCGAATAAATGAGAAAGCATTACTAGAGTCCTATAAGAAGAGTAACGTCATATTCCACTTTTGACAGGTCTCCTGCTCGTTTGGAACGCGCATTTGTATGGAACTGACAGCTGATCCTGTTCCAATTTTGACACTTGACGACACTGTTATTATAGTCACTGTAAGCATTACGTAATCACCACCGCTGTCCAGCAATAGAAACTAACGGCCGGATTTTAACTGAACCTGATAGTATCAGCAAGGCCTTCAACGAATATTTCTGCAACATAGGATCATCATTAGCGGCCAGCATTCATAGTGATTCTGACATCCACAAATTTGGCACACTCGAACCACATCGAAATTCCCTCTACCTTTACCCAACAACCAACAATGAAGTTTTGATACTGATTAATAATCTAGACATTAAAAAATCAAGTGGCCCTGATAATATAACAGCTAGTTTCGTTAAAACCCACCACCAATTCTTCGCTCAGTTGCTAACGGATGTCTTCAACGAAATTGTTCAAACTGCTAAATATCCGATGTGCCTCAAACTTGCTCGAGTAGTAGTTGTTGCCGCCGGCCGCAAAGGGTTACCTAGGCGAACGCATTCGATAGGAGTAGCGAACGCGCTCCACTTTGTTGTGTTGTTGCTTTCGCATAACAGCAACACATAGCAGCAAGCGATACGCTGTATGCGGGAGAGACGAACAGATTGAATGTTAAGGTGGTTATACAACAAAGCCACAAATCGGCCATCTTGAAAACCACTTGCCTTTTCTAGTGATTTTCAAGAGCACGAATTGAGAGGACCACAACATCCATGGAAATGAAACATCCGTAGATCGTTTGCTTACTTATGCTAAACAATCGACTTTAATTTTAGCATTGTACGGAAATTATTACACTAGATTTGAACTTTTGATAATAGGAGCAGAAAACCGTGTGGTGAATTTAAAATTCACCAATTGGCTTGATTGTATAATCACCTTAATTGTGCACTGCAGAGGCAGAAGATGGTGTTTCGTTCATCGTAATTTGTTCGTGTTTTGAGAAGTTGAAGATTGTAAAGTTAATAATTGTGTTATTTATAGAATTGTATTAATTGTTTATTTGTCTTAAAGATTTCCTGTTCGCCGTTAATCGTCCGTCTCCCGCACAGTAGGTGTGTTTGTTCCACTACTGTTGCTAACTGTGAGTTTTAATTTGAATCGTATCAGTATGAACGTTTGTGATAATTTGTTCAATGTAATTAGCTAATTAGATCGCCGCGAGTCCGGAGGTAGATGTTTGTCTGTTTATACCCGGAAGGAAAACTAGATTGTAAGTTGATTTGTATAGTTTGTAAATGTTAATTCTAATACTGTAAATATATTTTTAGTTGAGTATCGTTTGGAACAACATACTGTGAAATCGTTTTTCATTCACTCCCGGAGGGCGTGAACATAAGCTCAAAATCTACCTGCCGTAGTATGACGACATACAAATAGAGTAGAGTGGGGCAAGAGTACGCACTTAGTTTTCAATCGATCATGTGGCCCTTATGAAGCAAGCTTCTGCATATCAACTCTGTGTCGATGATTCATATACTCTTCCTTTATGTTACCCAGTGGAAAAAATATTGAAATTGTTGAGATTCGTTTTAGTAGAATCCTTATTGCAAGACAAGTGAAAAACGCACTCTTACCCCACCGGTGGGGTAAAAGTGCGCATCGGGTGGGGTAAGAGTACGCATTTATCCAATCATGTACTTTAAATATATATTAACACTAATAAGAGTTAATAACATTTAATTTATGTTTAATGAGCATATATTAGGAAATGTTTAAAGATTACGTAACTCTTAAAGGGGGAGGGGGTCCTAAAAATGTGCACTTTCATACGAAAAACCATTGTTTTTATATATATATACAAAACACTACAGAGGTAAAAATATATATCAGGTTTCGCGTGGCGTATACAAAGGCATTTTCCTTAAAGAAAGTCCACCAATCACGTAACGTAAAATTTGGCTATTTCGTCACCCCTCCCCCCCCATTTTACACTACTTGTATGAATCCTCTAAAAATTATATGGATCGTCACACATCTTGCAACCCCTCCCAGCTAAACATTGCGTAATTTATGAATGTTTATTTTGATTAAATGAAATTATCATTTAGATGAAATTGTGTTTTCGTACTATGTTTAGGTGTACAACAAGTCCCAATACAATTTCATTATTTCGCTTCAGTGCTTTGTTCGCTAAGTCCTTTCTAACACTGAATTACTGCAATTTATCCTAAAAACTTGTGATAATTTCGAATTCTGTCCCTTTTTCTTAGTTGTGGATCTTTACGCTTTGGAAGAAGTCTTATTTCGACCGGAGATACGGGTTTGACATCATAATTTGAAAATTCATATGCGTACTCTTGCCCCACCTGTTCCTGCGTACTTTCACCCCACAGTCCCAAAAAATATTCAAGTAATGGTTTTGACTTCTTGGAAAACCAACCGGATTGGTGTTCTGTACCATAAAGTACTCTATACAATAGGTTATCGAAATGGTATAATGTTCACCTGATTGAACGTATATATGGTAATGAAATACTAGTTGCGGAAATCCAACTATTTTTAGCAAAATGACCAAAAAGTTATCTAACTCCATATCTTCCTTGTTGTTTATTCAAATCGTTTACAATTACACATGATAATGGTTGGCCAGAATACCTGTCAAACTGATGCAGTGCTGCTAGTTTATCTTTTTTTATTACTTCAGAAAATCGAAAACGTACTCTTACCCCACGCGCACTCTTGCCCCACTCTACTCTACCCGTGCTGCGATCAAGGCGAGGACTACGATGCCAGTGTCCTGTGCGATAAGTGTCGTGAATGGTACCACTTCGAATGTGTGGGCGTCGACGACAGTGTGGCCGAAGTCGTCTGGTACTGTGGAACCTGCCTAGGCGAGGATCGTTCCATCCGTGCTTCATTGGGTGCCCCCGGCAAGACCGCCATTTCTCCAATGGTATTTGCACATCGCAGTCGAACAGAGGGTAATGGGCTAGCGACCGGTAAGTCAAGCGAGACGAGATCGTCAAGAAGGCAGATTACTAGGGAACTAGCGCAGGAAGACGACACTGAAAGTGATGAAGAAGGTGATAATATCAACCAAGTAGAAGAACAGGGACAGTCTAGAATAAGCGAGAAACACGTAACCAATGAAGAAGAAGAAGGAGATTATAATAAATATAGTAATAAAGGATTGTTACGTGCTTTAACAGAGACACTCGATCGGTATCGTAATACTGTCAAGCGCTCCGAGTCGGTTCCGATGAAAGAACCCAGTCGCGTTCGGGAAAAAGTGAAGAAAAGTGCAAGTCAACAAAAACTCGAGCGTTGAGAGAACTACGAGAACTGGAAGAATGGAATCGACTGGAGGAACTCGAGGAAGAGAACCAGCGCAAAATCCTGGAATTGGAGCGGAGGAGAATTGCCCGTAAGAAGAAGGTGATCGAGAAACGGTCGGAATTGAGGATGATTATCGAGGTGGAAGAGAAGGTCGGCGATTTCGTTTTGAACGAGGAGGATTTCCCAGATTTGGATGCTGCGGAAGCTGGAGTGGAGAGGTGGCGACCGGAAGAGAAACTTCCGGGGAATGTACGGCCGTTCGAGCAACGGAGCAATACAAGGCCACCAAAGTTGCAGCCGTCAACGATGCTGTCGTCCAAGGATAGATGTCCGAGGGAAATTCCAGTGGTTCCTAACGTAAGACTGGCGCGGCCCACCTTCGAGAATGAAGTCAACCTTCGGTATTCGTTTCGGGATGATGTGTCGGTCGATGAGCGAGACTCCGGATTACACCAGGCGGAGGCGGGGCCTTCGCGATTGCAGATAGCTTCGAGACAGGTATTCCCAAGGCGACTGCCACGGTTCAGTGGTGCCGCTGAAGATTGGCCAATGTTTATCAGCGCCTACGACCAAGCGAATGTGTCCTGCGGATTCACCAACGCTGAAAACTTGGAACGCCTACAGGAAGCATTGGAAGGGAAGGCATTAGATACGGTACGAAATCGACTTCTTCTTCCGGAGAATGTACCATCAATAATGGAGAAGTTGAAGAAACGATTCGGAAACCCAGAGGTGCTTTCAACAAGGCTGGCGAAACGGGTTCAACAACTGGAGGGACCCAAGGTGGAGAGTTTGGAATCGGTCATTGAATTCGGGAGCGCTGTGGAGGAGTTTACTCAACACCTGAAAGCAGCTGGCCTCACGGATCACTTGAAGAATCCCATCTTGATGCAAAGCTTGGTCCAGAAGTTGCCGTCGTATTATGCCATGGAGTGGGTGGACTACAAACGACGAGTCCACACAGTCGACTTGGAAACCTTTGGCGACTTCATGGAATGTTTGGTTGAAAAGGCGTTAGAAGCAACATTTGACAAGGCGGAATTGAGCGAGTGTTCCAGAAAGCGGGAGAAATCAAGAACAAAGGCTTTCGTAAACTCCACGAATGCAAAACCCCGTCAACTCGTCGAGAAAAAGTCGCAGAACGTGCAAACCCGAAATATGAACTGCTGCGTTTGTCATAAAGCAGGGCATTTCGGAAGAAATTGCCAGGAGCTGCTGAGACAGACTGTTGGGGAACGGTGGCAGACAGTGAAAAGGCTGAACCTATGTCCGCTCTGCCTGTACGACCACGGAGATCGCTCATGTCGAATAAGGATGCAGTGCAAGGTAGATGGATGCCAAGAAAAGCATAACGCTCTTCTCCATGGACGTTCTGGAGGATTATCGCGAGTACAAGCGCAGTGCAACAGTCATCTCCGGTCTGAGCGAGCAGTGTTGTTTAGAATTGTTCCAGTAACGTTGTATAACGGCAAGAGAAGGGTCAGTGCGATAGCATTCATTGACGAAGGGTCGTCAATTACCATGGTGGACAACGAACTAGCGGAAGCGCTGGGCGCAGATGGTCCAGTAGAACCGTTGCAGATGAGCTGGACGAACGGTGTACAACGTACGGAGCATCAGTCCAAGAAGGTGTTATTGGCAATATCCGCTCGAAACTCATTGAATCGGTACGAGTTGTTGGAGGCTCACACCGTGCATAGGTTGGATCTCCCTGCTCAGAAGTTGGATGCTAGGAAGCTAGTTCAGGAGTTTGCACACCTCGAGCACATCGATATCGATCCTTACGAGAAAGCTGCTCCGAAGATCTTGTTGGGAATCGATAATCTCCACCTCATCGCCCCGCTAGACTCCCGAGTAGGAAAGCCTGGAGAGCCAGTCGCTGTTCTGTGTAAGCTTGGATGGACGGTGTATGGTCCACGTACAAACGTCGTAGGCAACGTACATTTCCTGGGGCACCATCGATGCGCTTGTGAGGAATGCAGTCAGGCAGATAAAAGGTTGGACGACGCGATAAAACAGCATTATCAGCTCGAAGAGGTCGGAGTATCGCCAATACGCCTTGAATCGAAAGGGTCTGTTCACAAATTACGTAACACTTTTGAGGGGAGGGGGGAGGTTCAACTTGTGTTATACTTTGTTACACTAAAAGGTGGGGGAGGGGGTGGGTACTACCAAATGTTACGCATAACGCGAATAAAAATTTATTTGAATGTTTTTTTAAATCACTGATTAAAGTATGACTGACATTTGTATTTTTTTAATTCTGAAAGACAGCCAGTTTTGTTCGAAAAATTGTTGCTAAATTTCGAGGCTTTTTTGTCTCACGTATTTTATTATTAGATCTAACAAACCAAGCTAAAGTTAATAGAGGCAAGAGGGTTTTCATTGTAAACAATTGCATTTTAGCTCAGCCAGTTCAATTTGAAAATTATCGTTATCGTATATTAGTCATTATCGAAATTAAGCACATAGCGGGACTGATATGCGTTAAAATACCAAGCGAATATTATATTTCTCGACAAAACAGTTCCGCTAAACTATTTTAATGGCCATGGTCGCAAATTCTATTTTCGTTTCTACTAGCTGCTTTCTTAATATCCTTGGTTTTTCATCATGTGCCGTCCCTATTCTAACAGTGTTAAAAAAATACCATAACCCACATGCTTCAGATGCTCCAGAGAAGAAAAAAAATCTGCCTTTAAAATTTTCACAGTTACGCGTTATATGGGGGAGGGAGGGGGTACTAAAAATGTTACTTTTTGTTACGATGGGGAGGGAGGGGGTCAAAAACTCGGATTTTTGCGTTACGTAATTTGTGAACAGACCCAAAGAGGATCGACGAGCTCGTGGAATTTTGGAGAAGACAACCCGGAGGGTGGGCCAGAGATTCGAGACTGGACTGTTGTGGAAAGAGGACGAGATCCATTTCCCCGATAGTTTCAACATGGCTATGAAGCGGATGCGAAGTCTGGAAGGTCGAATGAATCGAAATCCGGGGGTGCGCGAAGCCCTGCAGAAACAGCTGAATGACTACCTAGTCAAGGGTTACGCACATCGCATCACTGAACGTGAATTGAGGGAGACTCCGAGGAATCAAGAGTGGTATTTGCCGCTGAACTACGTGGTCCATCCGAAGAAACCTGGAAAGGTGCGCTTGGTCTGGGATGCGGCTGCGAGGGTGCAAGGAGTGTCATTGAATGATAAGTTGCGGAAAGGGCCGGACATGGTTGCAGCACTATCGGCCGTGATCAACAGTTTCCGTGAGAGACGAATCGCGTTCGGAGGTGACATAAGGGAAATGTTTCACCAGGTACTAGTACGTCCGGAGGATCGACAGGCACAGCGGTTCCTTTTCCCAGGTCCAAATGGGGAAGTGGAAATCTTCGTGATGGATGTCGTGATTTTCGGATCGAATTGCTCACCCTGTTCTTCACAATTTGTGAAAAATCTGAACGCTCAAGAACACGCTGGTGAGTTTCCTGAAGCGGCGGATGCTATCATCCGTAAGCATTATGTCGATGATTACTTCGATAGCGCGGATACTGAAGCGGAAGCAGTGAGAAGAGCTACCGATGTGCGGCATTTGCATGCCAGAGGGGGTTTCGAGATCAGGAACTGGGTCAGTAACTCGAAGGAAGTTTTGCGGCAGCTCGGAGAGGCGGATAGTATAGTGAAGGCGCTAGAAGTGGACAAGGGTAGTCAAACGGAGAGAATTCTTGGAGTGCTCTGGGATCCTGAAGAAGATGCATTTTCCTTCTCCACGGAGATTCGGGACGATCTGCAGCCATATGTTCGAGAAGGTGCCTGGCCTACGAAAAGGATCGCGTTGAGATGCATAGCTAGCATGTTTGATCCCAAACAGTTTCTTGCTCCATTGTTGATTCACGGGAGGATCATAATGCAGGATCTGTGGCGTAGCGGAATCGGCTGGGACGAAAGGCTAAAAGAAGAACACTACAAGCGGTGGCAGCAGTGGACAAAGTTGTTCTATCTTATCGACGGAATACGAGTTCCTCGATGTTATCTCGGAGGATTGGATTCGAAGAATAGAGGTAATAAACTATAGAGGACGATTGTCGCTGTGGTTTCCCTTGTTATCGTCCCCAAACATGTTGGGTACCTATCTGTCAAAACGTTCTGATTTTTCCTTTGTTGACATTTAGTGCCCTATCCTCGCCAGCAAAAGATGTTTCGCCAGTGACGACAGCGACAAGCGTCCTCTATAGTTTATTACCTCTATTATTCGAAGGCATACGAAGGGGTGCAACTTCACGTTTTCACCGATGCTGGAGATGCAGCGTATGGATGCGTCGCCTACTTTATATTCGACTACGGCGAAGTCATTCACTGCGCATTCGTCGAAGCGAAGGCAAAGGTGGTACCGTTGCAGTACTTGTCCACTCCGAGGAAGGAGTTGGAAGCTGCAGTCCTGGGTGCACGATTGGTCAATTCGATTTGCGAAAACCATTTTTTTCCGGTGAAGAGAAGATTCCTGTGGTGTGACTCCGATACGGTGGTTTCTTGGATAAAGTCCGACCAACGAAGGTACAAACCCTTTGTCGCCCACCGGATAGGAGAGATAGTCAGCATCACAAATCCAGAAGAGTGGCATTGGGTGGGAACGAAATGTAATCCTGCCGATGACCTGACGAAGTGGGGCAAGGGAACGGAGATCAAATCGGAGAGCCGATGGTACCGTGGACCTGATTTCCTATACCGAGGAGAAGAAGAGTGGCCGAAGCAGGATCGTCTGCGAGTTGAAGTAGCCGAAGAGCTCCGAGCGAGCGTGCTACTACACCATATTTTATTGCCCGATAGCCTGATCGAGAGGATGTGCCATATCTCGCGTTGGCCAGTGATGGTACGAACGGTTGCTACGGTATTCCGTTTCATTTCAAATTGCCGTCGCCGTGTACAGAAGAAGCCGATTGAAGCTTTATGGGGGAGTAGCAAGCGATCCGGAGTACGAGGATTCCCGAGCGTTGAAGTGCCGTTACAACAGAAAGAATATCTGGCGGCGGAGAATCTTTTGTGGAAAGCTGTGCAAGCGGACCAGTTCGCCGATGAAGTGAAGACCTTGTGGAGGAATAAGGAGCTGCCGAGCTCACAAGCAATACCGCTCGAGAGATCAAGTGCGTTGTATCGTCTGGCACCGTTCCTGGATGAAGACGGAGTTATTCGCATGGAAGGTAGAACCGAAGCAGCGGAGTATGCACCGTTCGACGTCAGGTTCCCGATCGTTCTACCAAGGGACCATGCAGTGACGACGAGGTTGCTGGAGCACTACCATCGAGAGCATGGCCACAGCAGCAGGGAGAGTGTTGTGAACGAAGTTCGGCAGCGGTTCTACATACCCAGGCTACGGGTACAAATCGACAAGGTTATGCGAGCATGTACTTGGTGCAGTATTCGGAAGGCAAAGCCATCTGTGCCGAGAATGGCACCCCTGCCGAGGCAGCGCTTAGCAGCGAGGGTCGATCCGTTTGCCTACGTAGGTATCGACTACTTCGGGCCGCTGGAAGTGTCCATTGGACGAAGGATGGAGAAAAGGTGGGTAGCACTTTTCACGTGTATGACAACGCGTGCGGTACACCTGGAGGTGGCGTACAGCCTTACGACGGAGTCGTGTAAAATGGCGATCAGGAGGTTTGTGAAGCGACGCGGCAGTCCATCCGAAATCTTCTCCGACAACGTCACGAATTTCGTGGGAGCCAATCGAGACCTAATGAAAGAGCTAAATGCGGGATGTGGAGACACATTTACCAGTGCGAAGACCAGGTGGACGTTTAATCCTTCCTCAGCACCACACATGGGCGGAGCTTGGGAGAGAATGGTACGCTCGGTGAAGGAGGCAAAGAAGGCGTTCATCGATGGCAGAAAGCTGACGGACGAAATATTGCACACCGTGCTGATTGAAGCGGAGAATCTGGTGAACTCTCGTCCCCTCACATACGTATCCACGAACGTGAAGGAGGACCAAGAAGCTTTGACGCCGAATCACTTCTTGCGCGGGCGTCCAATTGCTGAGTGCTTGCCGCCGAGGAACTCGGTGGAGCTAGCTGATACGCTGCGGAGCAGCTATAACCGAGCGCAGTTCTTGGCGCACAAATTTTGGGATCGTTGGCAGAAGGAGTACCTGCCCACACTGAATAGCAGGTCGAAATGGATGGTCGACCAACGTCCAGTTGCGGTTGGAGACCTAGTGTTCGTTGCTGACGGCGAAAAGCGGAACGTTTGGGAACGAGGTATGGTGAAGGAGGTGTTCACGGGAAGTGACGGCCGAATCCGATCGGCGTCCGTGCAAACCTCAAAGGGAGAAAAGGTCCGGCCAGTGGCGAAGCTGGCTATTTTGGAGCTGAATTGTGAGGAGTAAACCCCGTCCTGTACCCGAGAGAACCAACCACAGGGTTTACGGGTGGGGGGATGTTGCCGCCGGCCGCAAAGGGTTACCTAGGCGAACGCATTCGATAGGAGTAGCGAACGCGCTCCACTTTGTTGTGTTGTTGCTTTCGCATAACAGCAACACATAGCAGCAAGCGATACGCTGTATGCGGGAGAGACGAACAGATTGAATGTTAATTGTGCACTGCAGAGGCAGAAGATGGTGTTTCGTCCATCGTAATTTGTTCGTGTTTTGAAAAGTTGAATATTGTAAAGTTAATAATTGTGTTATTTATAGAATTGTATTAATTGTTTATTTGTCTTAAAGATTTCCTGTTCGCCGTTAATCGTCCGTCTCCCGCACAGTAGGTGTGTTTGTTCCACTACTGTTGCTAACTGTGAGTTTAAGTTTGAATCGTATCAGTATGAACGTTTGTGATAATTTGTTCAATGTAATTAGCTAATTAGATCGCCGCGAGTCCGGAGGTAGATGTTTGTCTGTTTGTAGCCGGAAGGAAAACTAGATTGTAAGTTGATTTGTATAGTTTGTAAATGTTAATTCTAATACTGTAAATATAATTTTAGTTGAGTATTGTTTGGAACAACATACTGTGAAATCGTTTTTCATTCACTCCCGGAGGGCGTGAACAGTAGTATTTTCAAGTCTGGGAGTCACAAAGATCTCAATAACTACCGCCCTGTTTCCTGTTTATCGGTACTGGATAAAATCATTGAAAAATTGTTGGCTTCAAGTGTTTCGGTATTCAGAAAATAAACATGCGTACTCGATTATAACGTCTATAAAACTGTCTTTGTTATAAGAAAATCCAACACACACATAATTGCATGTCATAGGGGCACGTCAAACTATTATTACATATAGAGATTACAACATCTTCCCCTTTATCCAAGCAACAATAAAAACTATTCATTTCATCACGTAGTCTCGGAAATTAGTAGGCATTTTAACATCTCTCTTGGGTTGGCTGTTAATATCCGGGTGCGTCATCATTTCGGCCATCGATGCTCGACTTGTGGTCACTCTTCCCGGTGTATTGAACTCGCTTGAACACGGTTCCACTGATGTGTTTCCAGAAAATGTGGGCAGCATAACATCGTTTGGTGATTCTGCGGATAACAACGGAGACGGTAATTGATGTGAATCACTTGGTGCTCCAGAGGTAGAGCTTGCAACTGGTTTTGGTTAAGCAAAGTCCTCGATGTTTCTCGGCTTAAGGTGTACCGCATCTCTTCTATACACGGATCCGTTTCTTTCCACCAAGTATGAGCGCTCACTCAATTTTTCCTTTATTTCACCTGGCACCCAAGATTTGTTAACATCCGGGTTTAACTGGACATATACAGGACAACCGGCTTGAAGCGAAGGTAGATGACGAACCGATTTGTCATATTGATATTTCACACCTTTCGCCGATTTGCCTGGATAGCTTCTGGTACATTAGGAATAGCACATGGCATGAGATTCTTAGCAGACATTGGAACCTCGCACCTTGTGTTCCGGGAAAATAATCTGGACACTGGACTAGAACCCAGCTTGTTTGGTGTGTTCCTCCAGTTTAGTAACATCAACCAGAAATCTTGCTTTGAATCATCTGCTTTCTTGATGAGCTTCTTTGCAATTTTCACAGCAGACTCAGCTTTCCCGTTGGCTTGTTGGTGGTAAGGGGCCGACGTCACATGCTCAATATCCCACTCTTTAGCAAACTGGACCATCGCACTGTTTACAAAATTACTGCCATTATCGGACAACATTCGTTGTGGCTTCCCATGACGCGAAAAGTTTCTTTTGCAAACATCTACCATAGTGTACATCGTTAGATCAGGTAGCAAATCCAGTTCAAAATAGTCGGAATAGTGGTCTACTGTAACGAGGAAGTTTCTAGCCCTGCCCTTATAATGAAAAGTGAACACATCCATTGATATGAACTGAAATTGGGGCACCGGAATGGGATGTGTTAGCATAGGTGGCTTACATTGGGAAGCTGAATATTTGACACAAGTATCACATTGCGAGATAGCATGTTTGATGTGATTTGACATACCAGGCTAAACAATATGTGCACGTGCTAGTTTCAGTGTACCTTCTACGCCAGAATGTGCCATATGTACCCGGTCAATCATGGAACGCCACAGTGAGGGAGGAATTAAAATTTTCTCGTTCCGAAACACCAACCCATCTTGAGTTGATAATTCATCCCGGTATTTGTAATACATTTTAGCGTGACCAGGAACTTGATCTATGGTTTGCGGCCATCCTCTGCGTACATATTCCATAACATTTTGAAGAGCTTCATCACAAGCCGTATGATGTATGATCTCCGAAATGCGTTCGCTGGATACATTTAGGCAATTTGTGAGATTGACTTCTTCCACATCGGCAAGTATTTTGTACACGTACTGCTTTGCATAATCATCCTGATTGAGAACATCGCTAGGTGCTCTGGATATAGCATCCGCTACCACATTATCCTTGCCTTTTACATATTTGACCGCCAAATTGTATCGCTGCAATGCTAACAACATGTGTTGCAAACTTTTAGGGGCGGTGAGAAGAGGTTTGTCAAAAACTCAATAGCGGCTTGTGATCAGTTTTCACGATGACTTCGGGATTGCCAACAATCAGCTGATCAAAGCGAGTACACGCAAACACGATAGCCAATAACTCCTTTTCTATTTGGGCATACCCTCTCTCAGTCTTGGTGAGCGTCCTAGAAGCGTAACCAACAACTCCCTTGGATTGATACACTGCTACTCCTAGGCCATAACAACTAGCATCACATTCTATGAACAGTGACTCCGTGCAGCTATAGTATTGCAAAGCGGTATGATCAGAAATAGCCAGTCTCACGTTATCAAACTCCTCCCTCTCCTCCGATGTCCATCTCCAACGAGAATGTTCTGAAATAAGCTTCCTAAGCGCAACCAGTTTACTGCTCAAATTTGGAATGTACCTTGCTAGGTAGTTAACCATTCCTACAAATCGATGGACTTCCTTTGGCGACGTGGGCACAGGGTAGTTTCGTATCGCCTCTACTTTTCGTTCATCAGGTTTCACCCCTTCGGAAGTGAGAACGTGACCAAAGAAATTGACGGACGTTTGGCACAAAGTAAGCTTCGCAAGGTTGAGTTTTATGCCATTACTCCGAAGACGAACAAGCAATTTCTCCAGTCGTTGGTTATGGCACATTAGAGCTTCTTCAAAAGTGTCCCCCGCTCCTATTAATAATATGTCGTCCGCTAAGCATTCAATGCCATCTAATCCCTGAAGAGCTTCTTGCAATTTGGCTTGAAATATTTCTGGCGCAGATGAGATTCCAAAAGGCATCCTGAGCCATCGATAGCGTCCAAAGGGGGTCCAAAAAGTAGTAAGTTTACTACTGGCTTCATCCAATTCAACTTGCCAGAAGCCCTTTTTAGCATCCACCGTTGAAAATATCCTCGCTTTGCCTAGCTCAGGCAAAATTTCATCCAAAGTTGTGAATTGAAGGTTTGGACGTTTGAGGGCTTTGTTTAATGGTATGGGATCCAGGCAAACACGAAGAGAATCCGCACCAGAGGAATTTTTCTTCACCAAAACTAAATTACTCACCCAATCGGTGTGTTTTGACTCCTTTTGAATGATGCCATCGTTAACCAGCTGATCTATTTTACGCCGCAAATCGTCCCTAAAGGCAATAGGAATACGACGGGGAGTTTGTATCACAGGCTTCACTGACTCATCAATTTCCAGCGTGACGGCACCTTCCATCTTCCCATAGCCTTCGAACACATCACGATAGTTCTTCACAACAGCCCTAGCGTCTTCACGATATCGGTCCAATACTGGCGAAGAAACTGGGTCACGATGAACAGCATTGCAGAATTTTACCAGACCCAGGGTGGTACACATAGTGACCGATAATAGTGGTGCATGACTCATGTTGACAACTTGGAATACCACCCTGTATCGCTTACTCTTATGCTGACAAGAAACTTTAATTTGCCCCAGTACTTCAATCGATGTTCCGTTAAAGGCTCGTAGGCGGCACCTTGACGTATCCAATTCCGGATGAGCTCCTCCCGACAACTTTTTCAACCAGTCGATACCAATAATGCTTGCTCTGGCACCAGTATCTAGCTCACAGCTAACAACCTTCCACACGTTTCCGAATTTCAGTGACAAATCCGCCAGAACAGCACCACCTCTGGCAGAGTTGTCCGTAATTTTCCCAATAATTGCTTCTTCCTCTTCTTGAATCCAGATTTCCTTTTCTTCATCTGCGTCGTATACATCAACTGGGCGTTCGGCTCTTGATGACGATATTACTGCCTTCACTTTCCTTCCACTTTTTGGTTTACTAGATGACGATCCGTTCTGTTACCCGATAGCTATCTCCGAAGCTAGGGAAGGGAGACAATTACAGGGTCGTTTACCTTAATAATCTCACACCACACCACTCAAATTCACCCGCATTAGGAGCATACACACGTGTGTTGCGCGACACGTGCCCTCTGGTGTGGCAAGGCGGAAAGGTTGCCAAAAAGTATCGTACAGAACAAGAAATGCTCAAAAGCTTACCGAATCAGAAAACTCTATACCTGACCTCTTCGGGCGAGGCTTGACGACTCCTTTACGAGTCCGGAGAAACGAATGCAATTAAAGAACAGTGGAGAAGAAACCTCAGGGAATGCTTGCTCTGAAGTAATGCTACCTACACAAAGATTTCGGTTTTACATGCTATTTATTGGCCTACATCGGCCTTATCTACTGTGACGTCACTACAACATAGGGGTACTCATCACTTTCTGGTCTCCTCGGGCATCGAGTTTCGGTTGACGATTGCATGCGATTACTGGGCGGTTGGTGGTAGGTAGCTGCTGGCATTCAGGGGTCCGACTTTTCGATGGCCGGGCTGCTTTTCGGTCTGGTTCGTTGTAGGGTTGAGGCTTCGGCACGCCGTGGTACAGCGAGGGCCACGGAATGCTTACTGGTTCGCCTCCGGTATCTTCGTGGGCTGCTCTCACCGTAGAAGGGATGTGCGGTTCGTTCCTTAGCCTCCGTCGGTTGCTTGCCGTTGGTGGCGACTCGATGATAGTCTGTAGAGGTCGGAATGTGGCTTCGGACAGCTTCCGGGACGAGGTAATCGAACCGTTCCTTGGCTCGGCCGAAGACGAAGGTGCTTGCGGTGTGACACCGAAGTCGATGAATGGCCACGAGATCGACGCACGTTTGGCTCACAGCGATGGCGGATTAGTCGGCCGGCCTTGGGCCACCGGGTTGACAAAATGGCCGCTTGCAGGGCGAAGGAAGACCCAACGTCTGTCCCAGACCTCGATTCGACGAACGGGAAACACGTGCACTGCTACAGAAGGCCACCGAACTCCGTATTACTCTGCCAAGCACAAAGAAAAAGAAAAGGCCCCTATACGGACCTGCTGCCATAATTAATACCCCCGTGACGTCACATTTGTATCACTTGTACATCGAGTATAGCTAGACAAACAAAATTACCTTTTCCTTTTTGAGTTTGATGGTTTTTTTATAACAAATGTATCTCTTATCACAATTGTGGTCAAACGTACTCTATAGAAAGAACAATATAATGCTTAGCAATGGCTGCCACATAGAAACACTGCTTTTTGTAACTAACCGTACTACAATAGCTTTAATCTTTCCCGTACTATTGCTCTTTTGTCGAACTAACTTTCGACCACTAACTTTCTGAACAGCACTACTAGAGAAATCTTCTTTACTAAACTGTGTCAAATTTTCAATTTACTTTTACTTTTCCGACGCGCACTACTATTCCCGTATGAGGTTGGGGACAGACTAGCCTGATTCGGGATAAAGCTGAGCTTTTTAATATCAAGGAAAGTACGAGAGAACAACGAAATATGCCGAAGTCGGCGTTATTCTACCATTCTGGCATCCCTTCTCTCATGCGACAACGGAGAGCAAGTGAACGAAATGGGTGAGCATTCTACTTTTTTATGCTCACGCTCAAACCGCTGTGCATAAATTTGTGAGTGACGTGTGTGGTACTCATTTCGGTATTCACCATCTCATATTGGTGAGATGTTTTGTCTCCCTAATACGAGATAGATACATTACATGGTGGGCTTGATGGACGGGAAACTAATGCTTGCGGAGGAGCTGCAATCAACATTTGTAGCCGCAGGTTACATTACCCCATCACCCTCCTTTGAAAAGTGTGTTGCTAATTTTCACAACTGAATAGTTATCGTGTATTATACATTACGACATAAATCGATAAGAAATTTATGTTGAATTATTACTGCTTAAGGGCCACCTTGAGTCTGCCATTTGCCTTCATCGCACTCACGATGAAGCAAAGACACTCAATTAGCCTAGCGAAAGTTGAGAATTGTCAAAACGTCAATGTATGTTTACTACTCCGCACGACGAACGACGACGATGTATCCGACGAACTGTGCACAATGTTACGTTTTCTACTGGATTTCCAGCAGTTTCCGCGAGTTTCCCGACTGTTTACGCGAATATGTGTCCCCGATGGGAAGTTTCCTCAGCGCGCATGAATCAGCGATCCCGGTATTCTTTTATATCAGTCGCACCGTCATTCGAGTGTTTAGTGGGTCAGCTGATAGAGAGAAAATGCTATCGGAGATTGTTTCGAGTTTTGCCAGGTAAGTTTCTATCTAGTCATTATGTAGTAGTTTTCATCGACTATATCTTTTGACCTTGACCTTCCAATTTATACATTTTTGTTTTCATTCTACTTCCTAGTTCCCGGGTGATCAATCCGAGTTGTAATGTCTTTGCTGTCGTCCGGACGACTTTATTAATGGTGAGTGTTTATCAATGAAACGACTCACCTGAAGAATTGAATGAATAGTGTACGACTATCTTTTTATTTATTTCTTTTAGAATTCTGGCTTGAGATCGCAGACGGAAAATACACCGATATTTTTACCGGATTCGTCTGCCAGTTCGTACGAGCTTGTTCCTACGCGAGCTAGGATGGTGCAGGGAACGTACAAGGAATCGAGTTTGGCGTTGTACGCGTCCGCTGCCGACGATTGTCGAAAATTCCGACGAAACACCCTTTGGCCGACCACATAGACGGGAGCAGCTTGTTTCGCGGACCGTAAATTGTAGTTTTTTATATTTTTTTCGTGACTTTTTCTGAGATTTTTTTTAACCGTTGAATAAACATGGTCATCGATCCTTCCTTTCTTTTCCAGTCTCCCATCCTCCGAACAATCCTCCTTGTCCCGGTCCATCCTATGTTCCTCACCAGTTTCAACCATTTCGTGTCCGAAAATTACCCGATAGGGTGAATAACCAGTTGATGTATGGGGGGTGATATTTAAACAGTGTTCGATCTGAGATACACGCGTGTCCCAGATCTTTTGGTTATCCTTGACGTAAGACCGGATGCACGCGTTGACCGTACGGTTAAGGCGTTCCACCGGGTTTGCCTGGCTATGATGCCGAGCATTTTTCCAATGTTGAATATGATATTTATTCAGCAGAGCTTTAAAATCTGAAGAAAGAAAAGTCGAAGCGTTGTCGGTAATTATGAATTCTGGAACCGAATATCTTCGGAACCAGGATTCTTCGAGGATTTTAGTGACCAGAGGAGCGGAAATCTTTCTCACTGGGGTAAGTAAGCACCACTTCGAAAATAGGTCCATAATAACCAGTAGGTGAGTATTGCCGTTTTTGCTACGAGGCAAAGACTGAATAAAATCCAGGGCAATTATTTGAAACGGTTTATCAGTTAACCTGGGTCGTCCAGGTTCCGGAACTTGCGACCTATTGGCAGGTTTGTTCTGCCGACACAAGGAACATTTTCGGACGTAATTTCTAACGTATTCTTGCATTTTTGGCCAAAAATACTTTTTTTTAATTAGGGCAAGTGTTTTCTCAACCCCTAGATGCATTTTATCGTCATGCTCTTCGACGAGAACCTTCTCTCGAAGCGATGCAGGAACACAAGTCTTCCATGTGAATCGATAGTCTAAGAGGTCGTCTTGTGAGGGTAACATTTTTTTAAGAACTCCTTGCTCTATCCGGAAGTCTTTGAACTTCTCCGGGTCTAATTGAACTTTTTTTTTAAGCGTCCCATACCAGCTACCGTCCGCGTCGGAGATTTGTAACTCTTCGACGGATCTCGATAGAGCATCTGCCACGATGTTGTCCACCCCTCTGCGGTGTACAATGGTCATTTCGTACCTTTGCAGCTCTATACTCCATCGGCATAGGCGTGAAGAAGTGCGCCAGCTGCTTCGCATTATATATGTAAGTGCGGAAGCGTCGGTATAAACAGTAAACTTGCTGCCCTCCACATAGCATCGGAATTTCTCGATTGAATTGAGGACCGCGAGGCCCTCTTTTTCGGTCGCGCAATACCTTTGCTGTGGGGTGGTCAGCTTCTGCGAAAAATAAGCGACTGGTTTTTCGATTTCCTCCTGTGTTTGCGTAAGTACGCCAGCGATTGCCAAATCGCTCGCGTCGCAGTGGATGGCAAATGGTTGGTTGAAATTTGGGTTGGCCAAGATAGGGGCACTTATCAGAAGTTCCTTGATTTTGTTGAAAGAAGCTTCTGCTTGATCATTCCAGGAAATTGTTTTAGGTTTGTTTCTAAGCAGATCTGTAAGCGGCTGTGTGTAGCTACTATAATTGGCCAAAAACCTTCTATAGTAGTTACACATACCTAGAAATCTCCTTAGAGACCGTAATGATGAAGGGCGTTCGAAATTTACAATCGCGGCTACTCGGTCGGGATTTGGTCTCAGACCCTCTCGTCCTAAAATGTAACCTAAGTACGTCACTTCAGCTACGCAAAAATGGGACTTTTCAAGGTTTATCGACAGATTGGCAGCTCTCAGTCTGGATGCAACGTCTTGAAGTATGGTCAGGTACTCCTCAAACGTTTCGCTAATGACGATGATGTCGTCCAAATAGACGAATACGTTTGGTTCCAGCTCACCCCCGCCCAGCACTCGGTCCATGAGTCGTGATAGTGTCGCGGGACTATTTACTAAACCGAAGGGCATCCGGGTGAACTGGAACAATCCCCGTCCCAATACCGAGAATGCAGTAAACTTGCGAGACCTAGGATGCAGAGGTACTTGCAGAAATGATTTAGATAGATCTATTGTTGTAATGAAATTGGCATGTCCTAGTCTGCTCAAAATACGGTCGGCATGTGGGAGGGGATAGGAGTCCCTGACCGTACGTTCATTTAACTTCCGTGCATCCAGACAAAGGCGCACTGTGCCGTCCGATTTATCTACAGGGACCAAGCGCAAAGCCCAGTCGCTGTAGGATTTTTCAATTATTTTGCATTCCAGCATTTTGTCGAGCGCGTGGTTGATCTGTTCCTGCTTCTTTGGTGAAGTGGGAAACGGGTTAACTCTTGCAGGGGGGAGCTTTTTGGCTTCCTCCGTAAGTTCAATACGGTGACTAATCCACCCAGTGTTATCTAACACCCCGTCTGAAGCTACTTTGAACAAGGTTTTTACTCTACCTAATTGAGCTTGTTGCTCTTCGGACAATTCAATTTCTGGGCCGCTGGTGGATAGTGAATTTTTCGCCTCCACATTCTCATCGACCATCACTTCTTCTACCTGAGATTGGCCCACAGTGGGACGAATTTCAAATGCTCGCCAAAAGTTCATTCCAAGCAGGATTCTTCTTTTAAGCGAAGGAGCTACAAGGGTTTCAATAATCTTAGTAGTTCCGTTAAATGTAACTGGCAGGTGAACTCGACCAGTGACTTCCAGTTCCTGTCCATTCGCGGTGCGTAGACTTACATCAGACGGAAAAATTTTTAGTTGACATTTACGTATCAGGCTATTTGCTCCAAAACCAAGAATGCTTAAGTGTGCCCCGCTATCTAACAAACCTATGAGAGGAATCTCAAAGATGGATAGCTTAACGAACGGCCTATTATCATTTTCGATGTTAATAATCGCTTCTTCAATTTGGAAATTATGGGTATGTACGTAGTCAGAAATAGACACTCGATCGAACCCTTGGTTCTGAAGAGTATCTGCTACTTCGGTAGTGTTGGTAAGGGACATTAGTTTTGGTTGAACTGTCGGCCCTCTGCGACAGCTTTCAGTTCGTTTTTTGAACAGTTAGGGCATGAAGCTGTTTCCACATTTTTGAAACCACACTTATGGCAACATCTTTGCCTTGGACGATCACAATCTCGAGTGTGATGTCCTTTGGCAAGACAATTTAAACAATATTTGGGAGTGGGTTGGTTAAATTGGGAAGGCATCGATAAACCACTTTGTTGTTTCGACTGCGGCGCGTTTTCAGATTGTCTCCGAGGTGGATGGTAATCCTCATCCGACCCCCGAGGGAAGGACGACGAATTTCGGAACGTACGCGATTTCTGTTTTCCGTATTCGCTCTTAGGCTTTGGTTTAGGATTCGTTTCCGCGCTGAGTTCATTGACTTGAGAAGGCTTACCGCGCGTGTTCGATGGTTCATTCGGTTGATTCTGGTATTTAAACCAGTACGTGGCGTCGAGACGCCTACCGAACTTTTTCAGGTCAGCGAGATTGTCGATTTCCGAGGACACCGCATGTCCTTTATAATCCGCGCGCATGTTTCGGAACACGATTTCGAATTTGCGGCGTTCAGTCATAGGTCGGGTTAACGAATTGAAAATCTTCTGTAATTCCAGAAAATAATCATGAAATGTCTCACGTGGACCCTGTTTTCTCGAGATTGCCCGTACTTCCGTGGAGTGATCGTGGTCGGGGCTCAAGAATTCCTTCTTGAGCTCCTCTTTTAGTTCTTCCCACGAAGTAAAATCTTCGTTATCAAATCCCGTCATGAACCACGTTTTCGCGGCACCACTAAAGAGATGTATCGCGGACCGGAAGAGATCTCTGTTGGACATGTTTTCTGACTTCGCATAAAACTCCACTTCTCGTAGAAATTTCATAAGGCTTTGACCGTGATCTGACCCGTCGTATTTGAGCTTCCAGTCTGACACTGGTCGCCGTTTCCCCGATTTGAGGAAACGCTTCTTTTCGCGTGACGAATTTCGCGGTTCATCTGAGGACCAACCAGCTTCCGTACTGGAGGCTTTTTCCGATTCTGAACTCGAGCGTTGAGTGTAATTCTTAGACCTTCGCGACGATTTTTTTCGAGAGTCCGACGATTGTACGATTCCCTGCACCCCCCCATGAGAGTTGGATCGGATTGCATTAGACAAAATCTCCGATGCTTGTTCCCTAACCATCTGCTGAACCCAGTTTTGAATTTGTGGATCGCGCATAAACCACTGTTGAAGGGCAAATGGCGTGACATTTGACCCATCATCTGGTGAATTGATTTGGTTTCGCGGAACATTCGTTGTTTTGTCGTTTCGTGATCGCGTGTTTGACCCTTCTCCGAGCGAATTGATTTCTACCTCGTTAGGGGTGGGAATCTTATTTGGCTGTTTTCCGTTTCCCGACGCGTTTTGATTTGCAAAATAGATTAGAAATTGACTGATTCAACTTCTCCATCATGTCATTTGAACCGGCGGTCGCGTAAATCGAGAAATTATTATTGAATGTTTCGCGAATGCAAACCAGTAGCCCGTCAATCTCCGCAAGTTCTTCGTCATTATCGGTAATTTCCGTTAACCGCTTGGTTCGCTTAAAAAAGTGAGCCAATCGCGTTTTTAAGCTTTCGCGTATCCCGTCAAATTTGTTCTTCGGAGCCAGGAAACTCCTAATTTCCTTGACTTTGGCAACAATGTGCTTAATCTCGGTTTCTATCGGAACGTCGTACAGCGTAATGTCAATACCGGCGTTAGGATCGGTTTTTATGTGATCTTTTAAACGTCTCATCAAAGCCGCGCGTGTTTCCGTTTCCGTGTAAGGGAGACCACGAATCACAAGTTCATACACTATTTCTTCACGTTCGAGATGATGTAGTAATAAATTTTGGTATAATAAATCGAATTCTACGTCCATCGCGATTGACGAATTGATTCTACTGTTCTCAAAAAACTCTTCGTTTGGAGGACGAAGCAAAATTAAACAGGAATCTGTTTTTGCTCCTCCTATAAGGGGGGAGGGGTGAATGTGGAAAATATTGAATTTTAGCTGGGCGCCAATTGTTACCCGCTAGCTATCTCCGAAGCTAGGGAAGGGAGACAATTACAGGGTCGTTTACCTTAATAATCTCACACCACACCACTCAAATTCACCCGCAACAGGAGCATACACACGTGTGTTGCGCGACACGTGCCCTCTGGTGTGGCAAGGCGGAAAGGTTGCCAAAAAGTATCGTACAGAACAAGAAATGCTCAAAAGCTTACCGAATCAGAAAACTCTATACCTGACATCTTCGGGCGAGGCTTGACGACTCCTTTACGAGTCCGGAGAAACGAATGCAATTAAAGAACAGTGGAGAAGAAACCTCAGGGAATGCTTGCTCTGAAGTAATGCTACCTACACAAAGATTTCGGTTTTACATGCTATTTATTGGCCTACATCGGCCTTATCTACTGTGACGTCACTACAACATAGGGGTACTCATCACTTTCTGGTCTCCTCGGGCATCGAGTTTCGGTTGACGATTGCATGCGATTACTGGGCGGTTGGTGGTAGGTAGCTGCTGGCATTCAGGGGTCCGACTTTTCGATGGCCGGGCAGCTTTTCGGTCTGGTTCGTTGTAGGGTTGAGGCTTCGGCACGCCGTGGTACAGCGAGGGCCACGGAATGCTTACTGGTTCGCCTCCGGTATCTTCGTGGGCTGCTCTCACCGTAGAAGGGATGTGCGGTTCGTTCCTTAGCCTCCGTCGGTTGCTTGCCGTTGGTGGCGACTCGATGATAGTCTGTAGAGGTCGGAATGTGGCTTCGGACAGCTTCCGGGACGAGGTAATCGAACCGTTCCTTGGCTCGGCCGAAGACGAAGGTGCTTGCGGTGTGACACCGAAGTCGATGAATGGCCACGAGATCGACGCACGTTTGGCTCACAGCGATGGCGGATTAGTCGGCCGGCCTTGGGCCACCGGGTTGACAAAATGGCCGCTTGCAGGGCGAAGGAAGACCCAACGTCTGTCCCAGACCTCGATTCGACGAACGGGAAACACGTGCACTGCTACAGAAGGCCACCGAACTCCGTATTACTCTGCCAAGCACAAAGAAAAGAAAAAGGCCCCTATACGGACCTGCTGCCATAATTAATACCCCCGTGACGTCACATTTGTATCACTTGTACATCGAGTATAGCTAGACAAACAAAATTACCTTTTCCTTTTTGAGTTTGATGGTTTTTTTATAACAAATGTATCTCTTATCACAATTGTGGTCAAACGTACTCTATAGAAAGAACAATATAATGCTTAGCAATGGCTGCCACATAGAAACACTGCTTTTTGTAACTAACCGTACTACAATAGCTTTAATCTTTCCCGTACTATTGCTCTTTTGTCGAACTAGCACTTTTAACTTTCGACCACTAACTTTCTGAACAGCACTACTAGAGAAATCTTCTTTACTAAACTGTGTCAATTTTTCAATTTACTTTTACTTTTCCGACGCGCACTACTATTCCCGTATGAGGTTGGGGACAGACTAGCCTGATTCGGGATAAAGCTGAGCTTTTAATATCAAGGAAAGTACGAGAGAACAACGAAATATGCCGAAGTCGGCGTTATTCTACCATTCTGGCATCCCTTCTCTCATGCGACAACGGAGAGCAAGTGAACGAAATGGGTGAGCATTCTACTTTTTTATGCTCACGCTCAAACCGCTGTGCATAAATTTGTGAGTGACGTGTGTGGTACTCATTTCGGTATTCACCATCTCATATTGGTGAGATGTTTTGTCTCCCTAATACGAGATAGATATATTACATGGTGGGCTTGATGGACGGGAAACTAATGCTTGCGGAGGAGCTGCAATCAACATTTGTAGCCGCAGGTTACAGTTCGACTTGCAGACTCTTTGGAAGTGGTTTTTTCCTCCACACTTATCACAACGTTTCCCGAAAGCTGGACACACTCCACGTTTGAACGGATGTCGTCCACCGCAAAACTTGCAAACCCGGTCGACGATTTTGTTGACATCTACGGGCGCTTCTAACGATAACTGTTTCGAATGTCGGGCGGTAATTTCTTCCATCCGACATAAATCAATAGCTTTCGACAAGTTAACATCAGTCATGGTAAGCATCTTGGCTTTTAAGCTAGACCACTTGTTTGATGTAACTATTTTGAACACCATCATATCTTGCTCCAATGTACCAAAACGACACGGTTTTCCCAGCACTTTCAAACGGCTCACATATTCGTCAATGGATTCTGTCGGTGTCTGAATCGCAGAGAAAAATTCCAGCCGGTCAACAATGATATTTCGAACTGACACTACTTTCGCCCTAATGGCATCTAACACAGCTTCGGGTGTAGCTTTCTGCTGATCGCTGAGTTCGAAATTGAAATACCGCTTCAGAGTATCGGTTCCATCAACCGATAACAAAAAACTTACTTTCTTCTTGTTTTCACTATCGGGCCAATCATTCATCCCAACAGCAACAGAATAATTTTTCCAATTGGATTCGAAAAATGTAAAATTCTTCTCCATATCTCCTTCCAAACATAGTGGTGGTGGTAGTGGCACTGACTGTGAAGTTAGATGTGCTGGTGACGATGAGTTCGGAATGGTTATCTGGAAGTTTCCCATTCTCTCTGCCCAATACGCAAAAATGTGATTCTGTTGCTTAAGTAACTGTGCAACTTCTTCCGCCATCTTTATAAGGCTCCTGTGTAACATCTTCGAACGCGATAATTCGTGGTCGTCGCGAAGTAATTTGAAAAACTGAGACCGAGACCGAATACTATTCGTACGATTCAACGCGAACTAAGCTAATTTAATATTTCTTGTCCACTTCTGACACCATGTTTCGGTATTCAGAAAATAAACATGCGTACTCGATTATAACGTCTATAAAACTGTCTTTATTATAAGAAAATCCAACACATACATAATTGCATGTCATAGGGGCACGTCAAACTATTATTACATATAGAGATTACAACATCAAGAATCATCGAGTTTACGAAGCAGTTCAATCTGCTAAATCCCTACCAATATGGAAGCGGATCGAGTACCCTGACAGCTTGTACGGACCTAGTAGACGGCATCTATAATGCACTGGACCACAAACCTTAAAAAGGCATTTGACACTGTAAACCACAGGATGTTGATTGAAAAATTGGAAACGCTGGGGCTTAGAGCTGTTGCAAAGTCGATAATGGAAAGTTACCTTACGAATCGGTTTCAGTTTGTCACTGTTGGAAATATGAATAGCCCGCTTGGGCTAATAAGTACTGGTGTCCTGGTGACAAGGAAGCAACCTGGGGCCAATTCTTTTTTTTTGCTATTCATTAATGATATCTCCAAATTGCCACTGAAAGGAAGACTCAGATTTTTGCGGATGACACATCGTTGTTCTACGAAGCAGAACATATCAGTAATTTGCAGAGGCTGATCAAGGAAGACCTTATGCTATTGCATGACTACTTCAGCTCGAATTTGTTGTCGCTCAACTTTAACAAAACAAAGTATATGATTTTTCATTCCCCTTGGAAGCGTCTTTTCCCACGTGATGTTTTGGAGATGCATGGATGTATCATTGAAGAGGTTACGGAGTATTCATTCCTTGGCTTGGAACTTGACTCGACTATGAAATGGACTGCATATATCAACACTCTTAAAAGCAAGTTGAGCTCTATTTGTGGAGTCTTCAGGAAGATTTCCAGCTTTATCCCCAAAATTGGCTGATGAAGCTTTATCACGCGTTGTTCCAGAG
Source organism: Armigeres subalbatus (assembly GCF_024139115.2). Lineage (NCBI taxonomy): Eukaryota > Metazoa > Arthropoda > Insecta > Diptera > Culicidae > Armigeres > Armigeres subalbatus. The sequence goes on along the minus strand of NC_085141.1, from coordinate 201,989,318 downwards.
CAGGCTTCAATACCTGGTTGCGTGTTGGGGTACAGCTAGCAAATCAGCATTAGTTATACGCACCCGACAATCAAGGCAAGAAGGAAGTCTTGTTCTAGGACGACCGAATACTGAATTTGGTCGAAGAAAGTTCGTTTATAGCGGAAGTAAACTCTATAACGAGTTACCTTTGGAGTGTAAATCATCTCGCAGTCTTAAGTGTTTCAAGCTGCAATTAAGAAAACTGTTAAATACAACCTTCCAAAAATACATCATATAGTATAGTTGCTCATGCTGAGTTTTGAATAAAGTGTCACATTAAGACCATTCACTTGTTCTGCATATGTTCTTTTTTTGTCATCAGCCGCCCTCTCGCTACGCCACCACCTCCATCAATCATCCACCACACGCCTACCGCCAATCAACCAATCAACGCTAACCGCCCAACGCCAACCGCCAGCCGCTTCCCACAGCTCGTTTTGAATATTTCTCTATTAGTTAAGACATATTAACACAAATGTAAAGTGATAGAATATATAATGCACCTTTTTCAAAGAGATACAAATCTCACTAAAGGTGCCAAATTTGATGTACTACATATGTTGAAAAGAAGAGGAGGTTTTATGCCTTTGGGAGAAGGAATTCTAAAGAATACCACTCCCAGGGACTTTCCCTGCTCCAAATAATTACGACAAGTAGGACATGTCCTACGCATGAAAATACCTGGGTAGGACAGTCAAAGCATTGTCCTACCCATGATTATGGTAACAACATACAATATGGATAACTAAAAGTTCTAATGCTATCAATACTATTTCAATTTCAAGATCTATGAAAATGTCATTAAAACGTTTCAAGGTAATCAGAGGTTTGAAAGTTTCTCAGAGGTTTGAAAGTTTCTCAGAGGTCAAACTGGCAATCGTGGAGGTTTCCAGGGATTGTAAAAGAGAAATTTATTCCGAAAGGCTTCTCAAGAATTTGATGAATTCTTTTCACTCGGTGAGGCAGATGAACAGAAATATAGATCAAGGATACACTTAGAAAAGTGATGTAGTCTATACCAGACCGCCGTCTTTAAGGCAGAAGCGGTACTCACTAGTCGGTAGTCAAAAGTTGAGTAACTACACAGTATAAAAATGTTACAGCACATATGATGTAACAAAAAGGCTCCGTTCAATTCGACTCATTTTTCCACAGGTATCTGGCAGCCCCAATCCAACCCACTACGTTTGACAATAGCCAACATGTTTGAGTTTCCCATTGTTCGATTGAAATTGGGTTTCCCACTGACAATTCTATTTTGTAAACAAACCATTATTCCGAACTGATTTTTTCCAAATGGACGTAAATATTTTTCACCATTTTTTCGAGAACTTGTGCGAAAGTATGAATGCGAGGTGTGTTTGAACAAGAATATTGATGCCTTTAATACATTTTCATATTTCGATCGGCACCAAGCGCTCTACATCGCCAAGATATCACGATGTTTGAAACATATTTTCAATGGGAGGTTTTCGATGACTATGATTACGCCTTCGTGTTAAATTAATCGATGATTTTGATGCTGGCATCAAAAACATGGCCGCTTCGCAGACCCCTGTTTTTCCATCACTTTTAAAAATTACAGGTTGTCATTACTATGGGGTTTGTATTCAATATTGCGTACAAGAGAAAGTTGGATGTAAAATCAAAGGATATTGAACACAAAAATATGGGTTTAGTGGTAGATCGTAGTAAGGTTTCTGAAGATTTTTAAAGGTTCGAATTCCTAGAAGTTAGTGATAATTGCTTGAAATCATCCAATATTTCATGAAATTTACAGAAATCCATAATCACTTCTGGAAATTCGTCAAATTGTTTGAAGACATGCTTTTCTAGAAATGTTCTATAAACACTGGAAATGTCAACCGTCTAAGACGAATTAAGTACTGTCCATTTAATTTCACCAGTTAATTTTCGTTATCTTTGCAGATACGTATTTCTACCACAACTGTGTGGTCAGTTGTGATCGAAATACGTATCTGCAAAGATAACGAAAATTAACTGGTGGAATTAAATGGACAGTACTTAATTCGTCTTAGACGGTTGAATACATTCCACTAAAAGAGCTTTATATATTTTTCTGAAACTGGAAATGTATTTATTGTCCTGAAAGTCATAGGGCGTTTTATAATTTCTCTGAGGATGTCCTAAAAAATATCTTGAAATCCGAAAGGATCTCCGGAATTCAGCGACTTTCCATTAAAGTTTCCAGTAGATTTGATAATCCTGTTTTTGTCCTACCCGCGTCTCGGAACGTGGCCGCGCCTCTGCACTTGAAAATGTAAATTTTCGTAGCATAGGTAAAATCATTATAAGATTTGAAGTTAATAAGGTTTTGACGCAGAACTGATTAAAATACAGGTCAAAAATGCATCACAATCAAAAGATCTATTATAATTTAAATTGATACAAATCTGAATTTATAATAAAACCTTTTTTTCCAAAACCAGTCTCTATGGGGCAATATGGGCATACCTGCACAGAGCAAGATATCAGGCCTTAATATGCGAACAAGTTCAAATTTCAGTTGTTAAATACAAGAATATTATCATCTTTGTAAGATTCATTACGAAAAAATTACAACACTGCATTACTGCGATCGGAACAGAAAAAATGACCATTCATCAATTGAAATGTGATAAGAAAATTATTTTGAGCTTTTTAGTGGAATGTCTTCACTTGTCCTAAGACGAGTTTATACCATCCCATTGAATTCCACCACTTAATTGTATCTTGACAGATACGTATTTCGACCTCAACAGTAAGGCCAGGTATAAACTCGTCTTAGGACAAGTGAATTGAAATGTGACTGTTCATACGACGAAGAGTGGCAAATCGGTTCGGTCCGCTTTTGTGCGGTTTATTATTTTATTTGGCATGGAATACTCTAAACCAGCGGTTCTCAACCTGGGGTACATGCACCCCTAGGGGTACCTTTGCTGGTCTCTGGGGGTACCTGAGACAAAAATGCGTAATGACAGACGTTGTATTAAAATAATACTAATGTTAGGATTTTTTTTTCGACTTAACGCTTAACGACTGTTTTTTTAGCCTATTCAATTAACTTGACGTTAAGTTGCCAAATATTACAGCATACTTCCTATTGAGCATATTTATGGGTACGCGACGTTAGGCACCAATATACATTAAGAACCCTTCCTCGCATAAACAAAGTGGGATTCGTGTCCATGCGGTGAGCTACTTCAGTCGAATTTTGGAATCAGTCTTAACTTAACATAGTTGTTAGGTACAGTTGGTTCTTGTAGGGAATAAAGTTGTGATCGTTTTCTATCCAAAAGAAGGCATGATCTAACGTTTTTCGTCTCTTAAATTACCAACAGTGGAGACTGAGATTGACCAGAACGCTGACATTTTCAAACCATTTGAAATTATTGTTAAATAGCTTCAGTATCATATTTCTGATACATCGGTTTGTGAATGAACAATCGAAATACCTACATTCTTGATTTTTGATTCCCTAGGCTTGGAACTGAAATATACGTCAAATGACGTTTCGAAAAGAAACAGAAGATTATATCTTCTGATACCTATTGCTGTCTCGATAAAAGGTTTCCTAACAATAAACATCGCTGTTTGCGGACATTCGTTATTCGGCTATCGAACTATCTCCTCGCTTAAATAGTAGCTCCGAAACCCTTCTTTATCACGAACTGGACATTACAAGTTGGCGACGATCGGATTAAAAAAAACTTTTCTCGTGCAGACCAGCGGTTAGTGAAGTTATCGTTTTGTCTAAATCAATTGCCTTGTCAAAGTGGATAGCACCTAAGGAGGAGTAAGATTGATCATCCATCGTACCATTGTACAGCAGACGTTTTCTTCGGATTCTTTTTCTGGGAACACTAGAATATTTATTCAAAGTATCGTTGGCGGGTAGCATTGATTGCGGTAAAAGGTAAAAGCTGTAAATTCGTGGTAACACGTAAGTACAATACCAAAAACCGGAGTGCAGATTAGCCTGTGTTATACATGAAAAGATGGTGGTGGCCGATCAATGAAAGAATGTGCAGGTTGAGGTTCTTCAACTTCAGCATAATCAACGTCCATAGCCCACACTCTGGAAGCACTGATGATGATAAGGACGCATTCTACGCGTAGCTGGAACGTGACGACGTCAAAATCATCATAGGAGATTTGAACGCTCAGGTTGGCCAAGAGGAGGAGTTTAGACCGACTATTGGAAAGTTCAGCGCTCACCGGCTGACGAACGAAAACGGCCTACGATTAATTGATTTCGCCGCCTCCAAGAATATGGCCATTCGCAGCACCTACTTCCAACACAGCCTCCCGTATCGGTACACCTGGAGATCACCACTGCAGACAGAATCACAAATCGACCACGTTCTGATTGATGGACGGCACTTCTCCGACATTATCGACGTCAGGACATATCGTGGCGCTAACATCGACTCTGACCACTATCTGGTGATGGTTAAACTGCGCCCAAAACTATCCGTCATCAACAATGTTCGGTACCGACGACCGCCGCGGTACGACCTAGAGCGACTGAAGCAACCTGATGTCGCCACTGCATACGCGCAGCACCTCGAGGCAGCGTTGCCGGAAGAGGGTGAGCTCGATGGGGCCCCTCTTGAGGACTGCTGGAATATAGTCAAAGCAGCCATTAACGACGCAGCGAAAAAAAACGTCGGGTATATGGGTCGAAGTCGACGGAACGATTGGTTCGACGAAGAGTGCAGACAGATTCTGGAGGAGAAGGACGCAGCGCGGGCGGTCGCTATAGACGGAAGCGGAGACAGCAGACCCGCCTTTTTCAGGAGAAGAAACGCCGCCTGGAAGAAGCGGAGTGCGAGGAGATGGAACAGCTGTACCGTTCTCAAGATACACGCAAGTTCTATCAGAAGCTCAACGCATCCCGCAAAGGCTTCGTGCCGCGAGCCGAAATGTGCCGGGATACGGATGGGAGCATCTTGACGGACGAACGTGTGGTGATCGAAAGGTGGAAGCAGCACTACGAGGAACATCTGAATGGCGCTGAGAGTACAGGCAGTGAAAGTCAAGGCAGCGGAGGAGATGACTACGTCAGCTCAGCGGACGATGGAAGCCAACCAGCCCCCACCTTGAGGGAAGTTAAGGATGCCATTCAACAGCTAAAGGCCAATAAAGCAGCTGTTAAGGATGGTATCGGAGCTGAGCTCATCAAGATGGGCCCGAAAAAGCTGGCCACTTGCCTGCACAAACTGATAGTCAGAATCTGGGAAACCGAACAGCTACCGGAGGAGTGGAAGGAAGGGGTTATATGCCCCATCTACAAGAAAGGCGACAAACTGGAGTGTGAGAACTTTCGAGCGATCACCATCCTTAATGCCGCCTACAAAGTGATATCCCAGATCATCTTCCGTCGTCTGTCACCATTAGTGAACGAGTTCGTGGGAAGTTATCAAGCCGGCTTCGTTGACGGCCGCTCGACAACGGACCAGATCTTTACTGTACGGCAAATCCTTCAAAATGCCGTGAATACCAGGTCCCAACGCACCATCTGTTCGTTGATTTCAAGGCGGCATACGACAGTATAGACCGCGTAGAGCTATGGAAAATTATGGACGAGAACAGCTTCCCTGGGAAGCTTACCAGACTGATCAAAGCAACGGTGGATGGTGTGCAAAACTGTGTGAAGATTTCGGGCGAACACTCCAGTTCGTTCGAATCGCGCCGGGGACTAAGACAAGGTGATGGACTTTCGTGCCTGTTGTTCAACATTGCGCTAGAAGGTGTCATGCGGAGAGCCGGGGTACGATTTTCAACAGATCCAGTCAATTTATTGGCTTCGCGGATGACATGGACATTGTCGGCCGAACATTTGCAAAGGTGGCAGAACTGTACACCCGCCTGAAACGTGAAGCAACAAAAGTTGGACTGGTGGTGAATGCGTCAAAGACAAAGTACATGCTTGTGGGCGGAACCGAGCGCGACAGGGCCCGCCTGGGAAGCAGTGGTACGATAGACGGGGATACCTTCGAGGTGGTCGAGGAATTCGTCTACCTCGGATCCTTGCTAACGGCTGACAACAACGTTAGTCGTGAAATACGAAGGCGCATCATCTGTGGAAGTCGGGCCTACTACGGGCTCCAGAAGAAACTACGGTCGAAAAAGATTCGCCACCGCACCAAATGTGTCATGTACAAGACCATTACCCATTATAAGACCGGTTGTCCTCTACGGACATGAAACATGGACAATGCTCGAGGAGGACTGTTACACCCTATCATTATAATCACCTTGATCTCTTTATTAATAACCTCTAGAATGAGCCTTTTCTATTCTCCGTGTAAAAACGTCAGAAAGTAAAAAGTTACCGAACGAACGTAAGGAAAAAACATGTCCGCGGTCGCGTGCTTGAACGAATGTATATTTAGTGAATAAAGATAATTTGTTAGTTAGCTGTTGTGTGTTAATTTCTCTCGGCCGTCACAACAGTTCTGGCGACGAGGATGTCGGGTTCGGATGGAGAAAATGGTGCTTCTAGTCGTGCTCAGACTGGGCGCGTTGCTGCTACTAATCGTACCCGTGCTGGACGTGCTGCTGCTGGTGCTGGCGTTCCGCCACCAAGCTTTGCGATAGACCCCTTTGATCGGCGGAAGCTCAAATGGGGGCGGTGGGTGGAAAGACTGGAAAATGCGTTCACTATTTATGCAGTCGTCGACGAAGAAATGCGGAAAAGTTTGCTACTTCATCATATGGGTCCGGATTGTTACGACATTATTTGTGACAAAATCGCACCGGAACTTCCCCGTGCGAAAACATATCAACAGATTGTTGACACCCTGGAAATGTTTTTCAATCCCCGTCCACTGGAAATAAGTGAAAATTTCCGGTTTAAGTGCCGTCGCCAAGGCGACAAAGATGCAGCATCGCCGGAGGAGTCCATCGATGAATATTTGGTTGCACTTCGGCGGATTGCAATCACTTGCAACTTCGGTCAGTACTTGGACACTGCACTCCGTAACCAACTGGTGTTTGGCATCAAGAGGAACGACATCCGTAGTCGGCTGCTGGAAAAAAGTCAGCTCACATTGCAGGACGCTCGTGATATCGCTGTGAGTATGGAGTTGTCCAAAAAGGGTGGAGCTGAAATCGAAGGCAGTCAAGGAAAGCAGGAGGTAAACAAACTGCAACATCAACCAGGTAAGCGGAACCATTCGAAGTTTCAAATAAACGAAGGGGAAAAGCGTTTCACTCAAAAAGCAAACAGTGGGGGTGGCATTAGTTGCTACCGTTGTGGTGAGAAGTCTCACCTTGCAAATGCTTGTAAGCACAAGCAAACGGAATGCCGGTTCTGCGGGATGAAAGGGCACCTGGAAAGAGTGTGCATGAAGAAATCCGGCTCAAAGCCAAGTGGTGCGCGATCGGGCGGCAAGCAAAACAAGGTGCAAACAAATTTCGTAGACAATTCCGATAATAACGATAATGCTTGCTACGATGTTCGTGAAGTGTGTTCGGTAAATAACATTTCGGACAATGACAAGTTTTGGATGAAAGTGCGGGTAGACGGAGTGGAGCTCCGGTTCGAAATAGATACGGGATCACCGGTAACTATCATGAGTGCGAACTGCTGGAAGAAACTTTTGCCGGGCGCGATCTTGCGGAAATGCGATACCAATCTCGTGAGCTATTGCAACACAAACATTGAAGTGCTCGGGATAACTGACACCTGTGTCGAATACGATGGACAAAGCACTCGTTTACCGTTGTACGTCGTGAAATCGGAAAAGCATCCACTAATCGGGCGCGAGTGGTTGAATCGTATGTCGGTCGATTGGAATGCGCTGCTGCGGAACAGAAGTGCGGTCAATGTAATACAAAACGGTATTTCGCGATCGGATCGAGCTAGTATGAACGATACGGGTACTTCTACTGCTGCGTTGAAGGAATTGCTGCAAATGTTTCCGAAGGTTTTCGATGAATCTATTGGAAAAATCTCGCTGGTACAAGCTCACCTGCCATTGAAGGACGGTGCCCGTCCTGTCTTCCTGAAGGCACGCAAAATTCCGTTCAATATGCAGAGTGTGGTTGAAGCAGAGCTTGACAAACTCGAGGCGGAAGGAGTTTTGACAAAGGTCAATCATAGTGATTGGGCGACACCGATAGTGCCTGTTAAGAAGTCCCACAATCGTGTGCGTATCTGCGGGGATTACAAGCAAACTGTCAACCCGAATCTCGTCGTGGATAAGCATCCGCTTCCAACGGTGGATGAGTTATTCGCCTCTCTTGCTGGTGGGAAGAAGTTTAGTAAAATTGACCTGGTACAAGCGTACTTGCAAATGGAGGTCGCTCCGGAAGACCGCGAAGTTCTCACCCTGAGCACTCATCGAGGTCTGTATCGTCCGAATCGTCTTATGTACGGGATAGCATCTGCACCGGCTATCTGGCAACGTCAAATGGAGGCGCTGCTCCAAGGCATCGAGGGTGTCAGTGTATTTTTGGACGACATCAAAGTTACAGGACCCGACGACGAGACTCATTTACGCCGATTGGAAGAAGTATTGCGTCGTCTGGAAGAGCACAATATACGAGTCAACAAAAGCAAGTGCGAATTTTTCGTCAACGAGATAGACTACTGCGGCTATCAAATTGATAGCGAAGGGATTCATAAAATCCAAGATAAGGTGGAAGCCATCCAAGAAATGCGGAGGCCAGCCAACAAAGATGAGGTGCGTTCCTTTGTGGGGCTGATAAACTACTACGATAGATTTTTTCGAGATCTAAGCACGGTACTGTATCCTCTAAACAATCTTTTGAAGAACGATGTGCCGTTCAAGTGGAGCGAACAATGCGAGAAGTCATTTCGGGCGGTGAAGGAGCAGATGCAAGCGGAGACCTGCTTGGTCCACTATTCACCGGAGCTGCCTCTTTTGTTGGCTACCGATGCTTCACCATACGGAGTTGGCGCTGTGCTGAGCCACATTTTTCCTGACGGATCGGAGCGACCAATTCAGTTTGCGTCGCAAACGCTGAATCGTACCCAACAAGCATACCTGCACGTGGACAAAGAGGCGTACGCGATTATTTTCGGCGTCAAGAAATTCTTTCAATACTTGTACGGCCGAAGATTTGTTTTGGTTACGGACAACCAAGCGGTGACTAAAATATTTGGGGAACACAAAGGATTACCAGTTATGTCCGCTCTGAGGATGCAGCATTACGCAACGTATTTGCAGTCGTTCGATTACGAAATAAGGTTCCGGAAGTCAGCGGACAATGCCAATGCCGATGCTTTCTCTCGAATACCCCTTAAAACAAGTGATGCAGAAAATGTGATCGAAGAGTCAGACTTAGTGGAAGTGCACCAGATCGAAACACTCCCGCTCACAGTTGCGGAGCTGGCACAAGCAACTGCTGAGGATACAACCGTGAAGAATCTGATCCAAGGAGTTAAATACGGCGTCCAGGTCGAAGGCAAAGATCGTTTTGGAATTGACCAGAGTGAGTTTGCAATGCAAAAAGGGTGTCTGCTGCGAGGAATACGAGTGTATATACCACCCTCCCTACGGCAGCGAGTTCTGGCAGAGCTACATTCTACGCACTTCGGCACAACAAGGACGAAATCACTGGCAAGAGGATATTGCTGGTGGAACGGTTTGGACAAAGCAATAGAGGAGATGATCGCGAACTGTGTGGATTGCCAGTCGGTGAGACCAGAGCCGGCGAAGATGTCATTACATTGCTGGGAGACCCCTACTGCACCGTTTCAAAGGGTCCATGTGGATTTTGCGGGACCTTTCATGGATACATATTTCTTTATTTTGGTCGATGCGTATACAAAATGGATGGAGGTACGAGTGTGTAGTTCTATCACTGCTGACAGTACAATTCGGATGTGTCGTGAGATTTTTAGTACTTTTGGGATTCCGTCTGTACTTGTCAGTGACCATGGTGTACAGTTTACTGCTGAACAATTTCAGCAGTTCCTTCGAATGAATGGAGTGGTACACAAAATGGGTGCACCATACCACCCCGCCACTAACGGCCAAGCAGAACGGTATGTGCAAACGATCAAGCAGAAACTCAAGGCGATGAAGTGTACGAAGGCACAGCTGAACGTGGAACTCTGCAACATTTTGTTGACGTACCGCAAAATGATACATCCTGCGACTGGAAAGTCTCCTGCGATGATGATGTTCGGCCGGCAGATAAGATCGAGGATTGACCTGATGCTACCTAAGAACGAAGTCGTTGATACGAAGTTCCATGTAGTGCGAGAATTCAAAACCGGTGATCGTGTACGTGTTCGAGATTTTCTATCTGCTGATAAATGGAAGTTCGGGAAAATAGCTGAGAAGGTTGGAAAGCTTCGGTATGCTGTCCACTTGGATGACGGGCGGTGTTGGGAGCGTCACATTGACCACATTGTTAATGTAGGCGCTGAACTTCCGAACACTTCAACCAACATTGTAAGAGCGGAAGACCTGGAACACTACACACAAGGTATGGCTGCGTCTACATCGGGAGCGGTGACTCCGGTACGTGCTAAGGTGCCATCAACGAGTACAGTTGTTCATACTCCGAAGATACGAAGTGATCAACTACCAGTTCAGCCAGATCCTGATCCTGAATCATCGACAGTTCCTTCCGTGATTAGAACTGTACCAGCTTCTACGACAGAAGCTGAACAACCTTTGAGGCGTTCTACTAGGGCAGTGAAAGCTCCAATTAGATTGGACTTATGATTTTTTTTGCAAAATACTCAAAGAACTTTCGTTTTACAAAGGGGAGAGATGTTACACCCTATCATTATAATCACCTTGATCTCTTTATTAATAACCTCTAGAATGAGCCTTTTCTATTCTCCGTGTAAAAACGTCAGAAAGTAAAAACCCGTTACCGAACGAACGTAAGGAAAAAACATGTCCGCGGTCGCGTGCTTGAACGAATGTATATTTAGTGAATAAAGATAATTTGTTAGTTAGCTGTTGTGTGTTAATTTCTCTCGGCCGCAACAACAAGGACTTGCAAGCACTCGGAGTATTCGAGAGACGGGTGCTTAGGACCATCTTTGGCGGTGTGCAAGAAGACGGTGTGTGGCGGCGAAGAATGAACCATGAGCTCGACCAACTCTACGGCGAACCCAGTATCCAGAAGGTAGCTAAAGCCGGAAGGGTACGATGGGCAGGACATGTTGCAAGAATGCCGGACAGCAATCCTGCAAAGATGGTGTTCGCTTCCGATCCGGTAGGTACGAGACGGCGTGGAGCGCAGCAAGCGAGATGGGCAGACCAGGTGCAAACCGACTTGGCGAGCGTGGGGCGTATCCGAGGATGGAGAGATGCGGCCTCGAACCGTGCATTGTGGCGTCAAATTGTTGATTCAGTGTTATCTGTTTAGATGTTCACTAAATAAATTAAAATACATGAAAAGATAATTAATAGCATTTTTCGTCTGTCGAATTATGCTAAAGAATACAGCCATTTAATTTCTGGCAACGCTTCCGAAGCGTTTCCCGATGAAAACAAATCCTATCCATGCTGTGCGCGTACAAGAGAAAGATGATCAAACGTCAGCAAGCTCTATTACCCATTGACATTAGTGCTGTCCAATGAGCAGCTCGAAGTAGCTCGAAGTTGTTCCCGTCCTGCTCGTTCTTTTTTGTCAACAAATGGGCAAGAGAGGGATAGGAAGAACTTCGAGCTACTTCGAGCTGCTCATTGGACAGCACTATTGTCTTCATTGCTACTCTACACATCGTCAATGACGCGCACGACGTTAGCTTTCGTCGTGTAACCAAATCGTCCTGACGACATCGAAGAACGAAGACTTCATACCCACAGAGAGAAATAAAATTGTGCTTTTGAGAATATCACACTTTCGTTTTGAAAGTTGCTCATTTCTAGTAATTTTGGGTAGCGAAATTTTTACTGTGAGTATAAAACTTTCTATTTGAAAGTTTTATTATCAATGAAACATTGTTGATTTGAAAGCGGAAAATTTTCGACTGAAAGATTAAAAATTGTCAAGTGATCCTTTCATTTTTCTCGATTTGGCAACATTGGCAGTAAATAATAATTTTCTGGCAACTAATCGAGCTGTCATCGTCGGTCATCGTTTGGACTCGGAAAATCAATCCCGTTTTGAGAAAACACCATAAGTAGAGGGCATACATTATTTCTTTCGAGCAAGTAAATTGAACCACAGGTAAATATTTCCTGACACTCTTCTTTGCAATAAAATCTTCATTGATTTGTATTTTATTTATTAATTTTCGTAGACGGAGCCGAGGACGGAGCATCGGAGTTCCCAGGATGTTTAACATAGGCCTGCTACTAACTCCATATCAAACAGAGGACGAAATCATAAAATTGCATCATCGCGAAGTTGACAGCCGCCGCGCGCCACCCCAAAACATGACTCTGAAGCTCCAACCACCCCGATACGCATAAAAGGAAAATAATAATATGTAAACCGAAGAATGGTGATTTCCAAATGATAATAAAGATAATAATACCAACAAAATCATCAAATTTTAATGTTTTTAATTTTTTGGAAAACTTAAATAAAAAAAAATCATATGTGAAATCGACAATGAACACAACTTGTTGGTTTGAAAGTATTACTTGTTAATACTAATGTAAAATTCAGCTTTCATTTTGAGAGGTAAATGTTATTTTGAAAATATTCCTCTTGTCAAAGTTTGTCTCGAGGTGACATTTTTTGCATTGGTAGATTTAACAATCCTATACTTTCTACTGAAAATCACTAACGAATTTTCTTAATTTTACCAACGTTCTTTTAATTTTACCAACGATTTTTTTTTGTGTGCCGTTATCCTTCAAGCGGTAGCTGCCATGCGAAGATTTTTACCAATGAATTATTGGCAGTGGCTGATTTTCTACCCGCCGCAGCCACATCCAGGCGCTATAGTATATGCACAAAATAGCCAGCAAGAGTTAACCGCCAGAAATTTGTATGGCGAAAGACATCTAACGCTGGTTTTCTCAAAATTAGGAACTTTTCATGAAAAACTATTTGGTACCGGTTATGAGGGATGGTATCCGCTACTACGCCTACCAAATATTTTTTCGATTAAAGTGCTTAATTTTGAGAAATCGAACCTTAGATGCCTTTCGCCATACTGATTTCAGAAAGTTAACTCCTAGTGTGCCGCTGTAAGCACGCTCAAAGCAGTCGATTCATTCTTTGTAATAATGAATTTGAAGCAACGTATGAAAGCGTTATGAATGTTATCGATACATTTATGTTACTAAATTTCCTAAATAGTTTATTTGAGACGCTATTATGTTTTTAAACAGTCCGTCTATAATCTGGGTGGTGCGAATAGAATCGATTTGGTTGTCAAACTGACGCCAAACTTTTCTATTGTGCCGGAGCCAAACATTGAAGATTGTGGTTATGTTCGTTTCTGATCTTATATTGAGAAGTATTGTTATTATTTGTGGAAAAAAATAAAAATAAACTTTGTTTGAGTTTTTTATTTTTTGTAACAAATATTTCCACATTATATTTCGAGTGGAAAATTAATAGGAATGGTAATAAAAAGCACTTGTGTCGAAATTTCACGAGTTGTTCCCGTCCTGCTCGTTCTTTTTTGTCAACAAATGGGCATGAGCAGGACAGGGAGAAACTTCGAGCTACTTCAAGCTCTCATTGGACAGCACTATTATTTCGTTTGTGTTACCCAAAGCTTTTCGAAATTAATAATGCTGTCCAATGAGCAGCTCGAAGTTGTTCCTGTCACGCTCATGCCCGTTTGTTGACAAAAAAAGAACGAGCAGGACGGGAACAACTTCGAGCTACTTCGAGCTGCTCATTGGACAGCACTAATAAGAGTGTTTGGTTTTATGGATGTATTTTCAAACCAAGCGGATTTAAAAGCAGTGGAAGGGTGCTTACTTTATCAAGACAGGGTAATAATGTCCAAAAAGCTGCAAGATAATGTGTTGAAACCAGGGCTGACAATAGTCATTCTCGTCGTATGAAGAAAGCGAAAAAAATTTAGTCTTCGTCATAACATTGCACGACGCAACACCTATTCGTTTTCTTCGCGCTGCATGCGTACCACGACGATAGTTGCGCAGCCAAAAGTTATGACGATTTTCGATTTTCGTCGTCACTTCTTCACACAATTGTTTGCACGTCATTATAGACGGACTGTTTAAAAACATAATAGCGTCTCAAATAAACAAATAGTAGGAAATTTAGTAACATAAATGTATCGATAACATTCATAACGCTTTCATACGTTGCTTCAAATTCATTATTACAAAGAATTGGTAAAAATCTTCGCATGGCAGCTGCCGCTTGAAGAATAACGGTATGAAGTCTTCGTTCTTCGATGTCGTCAGGACGATTTGGTTACACGACGAAAGCTAACGTCGTGCGCGTCATTGACGATGTGTAGAGTAGCAATGAAGACAATAGTGCTGTCCAATGAGCAGCTCGAAGTAGCTCGAAGTTCTTCCCATCCCTCTCTTGCCCATTTGTTGACAAAAAAGAACGAGCAGGACGGGAACAACTTCGAGCAACTGGACAGCATTAATGCAACTCGTCGCTACTGTGGCATTTCGTGCTGTGACGATGACGATTGTCAGCCCTGGTTGAAACTACTGCATGCGAACCACTCGGGAATTGTTAAAATGAAGCAGTTAGCTAGACGCACAGTTTATTGGTTCGGAATCAACAAGGACATTGAGAATTTCGTTTCTAGTTGTGAGGAATGCAATCAAATGGCAGTTGTGAAAAAACCTACTGGTAAAACTCAATGGACACCTACAAATCGCCCTTTCAGCAGAGTCCACATTGATTTCTTTCATTTTAATCATCATACATTCCTGCTTATGGTAGATACTTTTTCTAAATGGGTCGAAATTGACTGGATGAGGAAAGCCCCAAACGCAATACAACGGAACGGCGACGGAAACGGCAAATTTGACAGAAAATATATGGGCTAACTGTCAAATTTTCCGTTTCCGTCGCCGTTCCGTTGTATTGCGTTCGGGGCTGAAAAGGGTGCGGATTGTGCCAAAGTTTTGAAAAAGTTAATCGCATTTTTCGCTCGGTTTGGATTGCCTGATATTTTGGTATCAGATGGAGCTCCCCCTTTTAAATCATATACATTTGTTGACTTTCTAAAGAAGCAGGGAATTAACGTACTTAAAAGTCCTCCATACAACCCATCTAGTAATGGGCAGGCAGAGAGGTTGGTTCGGACAGTAAAGGAAGTTTAAAAAAAAAACCTATTGGAACCTGTCATTGGAAGATCAAATCAATTTATTTTTGATTAATTATAGAAATAGCTACTTGACGAGTGACGGAGAGTTTCCGTCAGAGAAAATATTCACCTTCAATCCAAGCCAATTATGGACTTGCTCGATCAAAAAAAAAAAAAAAATTTAAAAATTACCTTGAACCCCTACCAGCCAATGATGCGAATAAGCTAGAGGGTACTGGAAATACCAAAGAGTCGGAAGCATGACTCGATGGATAATCTGATGGCTGGTGATTTGGTTTGGTATAAGAATAGCAACCCGCATCACCCTATTCATTGGACTAAGAGTACTAACGGTTCTTCAAAAATATCTTCCAAACTTGAAACGTTCGCCTAACGGCTCATCGCCACCAACTGCGGGTAGCTACTGATCGGACGTCCGCGAAACCGAATCGGACGTTGTCCTTGGCTAACAGAAATGAGGAGCTGCTTGATGGCAGTGAAGAAGAAGAAGGGGGCGATCCTACGTCCCACCAGGGAGCGTCACAAAGCAAGCGGAAACGGAATAGATCGGGGCATGTTTACAGTCTACGCCGCTACTACGGCGATCAAAGCGGAAGCGTATACGGCAAAGGTCGACGCGGATTTTCATTATAGCTAATTACTACACATGGAGTGTTATTGGGGAATTCGGAAGTAGTTAAAGGAAAATGTTTGTTGGATTATTATCATTACAAGTTTTAAATTGTTCGAATCAATATTTTAATAGATTAATAGCTTAAGGATTGTAACCCCAAGAGGTATAATTTAAATGGGGAAGAATTGAGATATACGCCAATGACGTTTCGGAAAGAAACAGAAGATTATATCTTCTGATACCTATTGGTTTCCTTATAGGTTTCCTAACAATAAACATCGCTGTTTGCCGACATTCGTTATTCGGCTATCGAACTATCTCCTCACTTAAATAGTAGCTCCGAAACCATTCTTTATCACGAACTGGACATCCTCCTCCTCTTCGGACATCCAACTCCTCTTCAGTCCAGTGTAATGTTTTTTTTTGTTGCAATTCATATTTCCGCTGTGTTTATGGAAGGTTCAAGAGAAACGACGGAGTATTATAATTTTAGGTTCTCAATTAAAAGCCCAAGTATCTTATTTTTTAAAGTTCCGTAAAAAATCAACATTTCTTTGGAGTACAAAAAAATGTCACAAAAAATATGTGTCAGAAATGTGTCCACCTAATAATATTCTTTTAATTCCTAGAATTTCGTACAGAATTCCAAAGTTTCATTCAGAGTCCCATATACTCAAAATATTGTCTGATACACCCAACCAGCGGATGGCAGATTTTAATACAGTTGCGCAACCTTACAAAAACTGTTTAAAAATTTAGCATACACAATAGAGTGGGGCGTCATGGTCATTTTTTCAAATCAATGGTTTTTCGAAGCCATTCTGGGTCCTGAACAACTGTGCAGAATTTGGGACCGATTGGTTGCTTCCTCGCTTTCCGCATCGCGTTTGAAGTTTGTATGGAAATTAGTATGGGAGAACGTATATTTTTGCATTTCTACTACTAGAGGTTTCAGATCATTGTAAACCAAGTGGTACATTGCGTTAAAGTATAACCCAAAGGATGCCGAAAAACTTTGCTGAAGAAGGCACGTTGCTGGAACGTCCACGAAAAAATTTATAACGCTGCGAAGATTGAGTGTTCAAACCATATGCAAACCTGCCAGCACTGCCGAACTACGTAGACCAATAATTTAACTGAGTGTTATTTCAAAATAATTGTACTTATAGGGCTTTAGAGCAAATGGGAGCTATTCGGAATCATTTCACAAAGAAAAAAAATCCGACAAGAAGAAAGATGGGTTTTGCCCTTTGATAACCATTAGAAATACTAGAATAAGAGATCGGCGAAGACGCCATCTTGTTTCCAATCGAACCGTCAAAAGCAGTTCCAATTCGACTTGTTTACTTTTTGCTTCCATAAGAAGCAAGCAAAAAGTTCAAGTGCTGCCAGTGTTATTTTCACGATTTCATGCATTTTCATACGTTGCCATTTCTACAGTTTTTCACTCCGCCGGTCTCTGGTTATAGGGTTGCTAATAACCATAGGTCGTCCGGTAGTGCTGGCAGAAACATTGATTTCTTGCATATGGTTTGAACAATCAATTTTCGAAACGTAATAACATTTTTTGTAGACCTTCCAGCTATGTACCTTCTTCGGCAAAGTCTTTCGGCATCTCCCAGACTATATGCTAACGTATTGAGTCACGTGATTGATGATAAATTGAAGCCGCTAATAAAGAAAATGTAAAAAAGTACGTTTTCCCATACTAATCTCCATGTAAATTAAAACGCGATACGCCATGCGGGGTCGCAACCAATCGAGCCCATATTTTGCACAGTTGATTGGGGTTGCGATTCAGAAAAACCTTGATGTCACTTGATCAGACTAAGTTTGCGTTTTTCCACACAACTGCGCCCCACTCTAATATACAATTTCGGAAGATTTTAATACAACTGTTGTATTGAAATCTTACAGATTTGTATTGTTTTAATACAATATCTGTATAAAAAGCTGACAGAATTGTAATATATTTTATACAATAATAAATTGTCAGATTTGTTTTTTGGGTGTACTAATAAAAATCATGATTGCGGAAGAATAATCACCCTGAGTACACAGAAAGAAAAAAACACTATTAAAATTAAAAAAAACGTTGGTGAAAATAAAAAGTTGCGTTGGTTCTTTTTCGTAGAGAGTTGCGAATGTTCAAAATAAAAGTACGTTAACTTTTGCAACAACCATGGTATGAAAGTAGCTTGCCGTTCTGAAATTAAAAGTTCGAACTTTTAAAAATAAATTGTGGAACTGTCAAATGAAATGATTGCACTGTAAAAATAGTATGTAATTTTTAGTTATTAATCGAAAATTTCCCAAACCTGCCAACCCACCCCTTCCCACGGGGTTTCCTCCATTTTATTTTAAATAACAGTTTCATTTGTATTCATGAGAAAATTCTTTTATTTATATATTCCATTTTGAACTTACAGCATTACTATTCTGTGGCCATGTGTATAGACTGTTCCTATTCTGCTTTTCCGTCGGTAAACCATTTGTTTCCAAATTTTGTTTCGTCTGCATTTTTAGACCTATAGAGCAAATTCAAGTTTTATTACGATCAAGTTTAAAAGATGTCTAATAAATCATGCAAACAAACCTGTTGATCGGCTTCCACTCGATGGCAATATACAATTTTGAGAAAAAATGCCCACTTTTTGTATCCGCTTAGTGCTGAAAAAGGTTGTTTTTTTCCTTCGATAAACCATCTGGATATAAAAAATTCTTTCGCCGGCATCGATTCTGTAAAAAGAATTACTGGTTCTGATCACAAAACTTAAATTGTAATTTCAATCAAACGAACCTGCTTTAGTATCCGATTATTTGAGATCTGCATTCCCCCGTTGGAATCCGGTTAGCGTTTCAGAAGTCACCCAGTTTCGGATACTTCTGTTTTGCGATGACGGAATAAAAATACACCGATAACTCCGAATGCTTAGACGAGATGAATACACAGTGAGAAATGTATTCGAAAGTTAAGTATAAATGAAATTGCATTTTATATAAATAACTTGTTGCTAATTTGATTGTCCTTATGCATGATAACAGTTGAAAGCGGTTGAAATGTAATTAAATAAGTATTAATACATATTTTGCCATCACTTGAAATGCCTTTTTTGCCCAAGTTTACCACTTGATGTGAAATGAGTAATACATTTATTTTTTTCTTAAGGTGTCCCAATCTAAAATTTTGTGCTGAGCTTTTAATATGTGATCTGACAGTTCGACAATTTTTATGGGGAAAGTATGAACTTTTAAATGTATAATTGAAAGTGACAAAAAATACTTTAAAAACAAATAATTGACTTTTGCGATGAACAATTCAACTTTAAATTTTACGAAAATAAATCACTTTTTTAATTCTAAAGTAGAACATATTTAGAAAAACAGTATTATTTTTTGTGTGTAATACATTTATTTTTTTCTTAAGGTGTCCCAATCTAAAATTTTGTGCTGAGCTTTTAATATGTGATCTGACAGTTCGACAATTTTTATGGGGAAAGTATGAACTTTTAAATGTATAATTGAAAGTGACAAAAAATACTTTAAAAACAAATAATTGACTTTTGCGATGAACAATTCAACTTTAAATTTTACGAAAATAAATCACTTTTTAATTCTAAAGTAGAACATATTTAGAAAAACAGTATTATTTTTTTGTGTGTAGGCCTTGACCAGACAGGACGGTTTGTTTTTCGCCTCTGACATTGTGTTCCCACAAATTCGAAGTTTTGAAAATTTCAATATTCGGCGAAGTTCAAGGAAGTACATTAAGCCAGTCTCCTCATATGGTGATGATCCCAACTCACGGACCTATCTGGAGCACTCATTCCACCTTAGGGGCAAGCCAGAGTAAACGCGACAAGCGATGCGACGCGACGCGGCTCACGTAAAAGAATAACAATCATTATCAACAGGCACTGTCGCGTCGCGTCGCATCGCACGTCGCGTTTACTCTGGCTTGCCCCTTATCCGGCTTGACTCCGACCTCCAGCGTTAACCTGGATTTTTTCGACGAAACAAGCACCAGCTACCATGAACCAGCTCTATCGATGCCGTCTGCAGCAGTGGAGAAGATACTATTTCGTTCACCTTTAATAGAGGAAACGATTGCGGCAGTTGCAATGAAACGACGGAAAACAAGGAACGAAAACGAAGGCCTCAAGCAGCCTCTAATCAAGCTGGCCAATGCGATCATTGCTGCTACCAGGTATTATCACCGCTGCTTAGCTGGAACATGCAGAAAGAGATGCACGAAAACAAGATTAAAGAATATATATGAAAGCGTGAAAATTTTGTGGGAGTGCAAATCTTAGCTTCTCCCGAATGTCAAGTTTGCCGTGTCGTTGCTGTACAGCGGAGTTTTCTAAGTATCACGTTATTTTTCATGTTATTTTTTGTACTATTATTTTCACAAAATGTTTGGATTTTTCTCCTCCTTCTCCTATTGAAAATTTTCTTATGATTTGCTACAATCTATTAAACGTTTACGGATCTAAGCATATCTTGAAATGTAAACGAATTTATACATTTCCCTGACAAGTTGAATTTTGAAAAAGCAATGTTCCATTAATGGCTTACGACACTTACGTCCACTTCGTATGATTTTATTACTGCAAACACTAGTAGAGCTTTTGTAACGTGGATGAGATCCAATTTGAATTTTCCATCTGTTGACAACATTTTTAAGTTATTTGATCCACATTACTACGTAACGTACTGATAAGTCTGAAACTTACTACAATTATTTTTTATAGAAACATCAACAAAGATGGGCCTTGAAAAGGCTGGCTTAGCAAAATCGTTAGCGGTAATTTTAGGAAAACATCATTTTCAAAGCACGAATAACGTACACACTATAACATGCTTTCTTGTGTTTATTCAAAAACACATTATTGATTGAATTAACTATGAGTATATTTTATATATTTTAATATCTTTATTGTATATCTTTAAAGAAAAGTTCACTACATTTATTAAATTCCTAATGTTCGTTATAAAAATTATAAGACATCGTGTAGAGTCCACTCAATTACGCTCGGTTCATAGTTGTAAGAAGCATACTACAGGGTGTCCTTCAAAATCAATTTTCAGATACTCGGTTTTTTTTTCAAGTTAGAGGAACCGATACTAAAATATCATATTAGCGGATCTAAACAGAAAATCAGCTATTTTTTATGTTTGTTTTATTAGAGTGAGGGCTAGAAGGCTCTTAGACTCATTTAGTATGAATCAATCTCAGTTTTGTCACATGCGTAATAAAATAAAATAGGATCTACAATAATTTCTTTTGGATTCTAATTCTAGAACAGAGAATCATCAAAGATGAGCCAACCCAGGGCTACAAAATATTTTTAATAAGGACAATCAATCAATTAGTTCAGGAAATTTCTATAAAACTTTTAATAGAACAGAAAAATTTCGATTTCTTCCTGCCGTGACATAGATTTTCCTTTCAATTCCTCAAGACAGATAAATCTCAAATAATTTGCCAAAAATAATTTTAGAATCTCTTGGAATTGCTTCAGAAATTTATTGATTCGCGCTTTTGCGAAATTTGGAATAGCGGAACAGACGGCTTTGGCAGGTTTTGTTCTATTATTGGCAGGGGGGTTTTTGTCGACCGAATTTTATGAAATTTGGCCACAATATTCTTTGATATGCAAAGAATGTTTGGGCCAAATTTGAGCATAATCAGTCATAAAAAAACCCCCTGCCAATAATAGAACGAAACCTGCCAAAGCCGTCATTACCCCTATTTAAAATATTGGCTTTTCAAGATCTATTCATTTATCAAAAATTACTGCTAATTTTTAACCTCATTTAAAGTTTGAAAATTTTCATACAATATTGCAATATTAGAATTATCAAAGTTATGGAATTTGTTCTTTATTTTCTGTGTAAAAAGTTAGAGAAATATTTGGATTAAAAAAAAAAAATCTAAAAATAAATAAAAATTCTTTCAGAACCCCATATATTTTTTTAACAAAATTAATCAAAAATAGTTTAAAAGTTGTTCATGTTCACCCACAATCTTGTTATATTAGTCGGTTTTCATGAAAAAAAATCATCTGAAATTATTTATCATAATTTGAAATTTTTGATTCAATAAATTCCATAAGAAACTCTTGAGAATGCCTAGCTATTCGAGTTCCTCGAGAATTTTCCTCGTCAATTTCTAGTAACTGGTTCAGGCCCAGGATAAAGATCTTTCAATTTTTGGTGTGATTCACTTGTGTATAAGTATTGAATGGAGCGTTCAAAAATTGAAAAAAAATAACACTCATGTTATTATGTTGTAATGTTTAAAACTGCCTCCCTACTTTTGAACAAATATTTTCAGAATTCAAGAATTCTATTTCAAATTCAATTTTTCAATACCATGGACGCAGTTGATCCTATTTGAAGGAAGCAGTATGACTGTATCAGCTACCAGAACTTCCACAGCTGCTAACCCAGTATGAACAGACGCAGCCTCCAAATCGGCCATAGTTGGGCATTGTGATCATGTTTTCAATGGAAACAAAGGAGGACAAACTAAGTTGGTGAGCATGTTCCAGTTGTTTCTCTTAGTGCTTCAGAATATTATGTTCATGACATTTTACACTAAATACGCACAGGGCATCGTTTGCTGCTATTGCCGCGGATATTGTGGGAGTCCCAGGTATCCGGTTCACGCTTTGGTTTGCAACGATGGCTCTTCTCGACCTTCTACTCCCTGAGTAGTTAGTACGAATAAGGGCGTCCTTGTGAAGCTTTGCTGTACCTGTTATGAATAACTAGTACATCCCATTCCCCACACTACCTGAAGAAACATTTCTTCCTTCAGAAGTGAATCCTTTTTGTGGTACTAGTATTCGTAACAAAAAGGGCACCATTACAGAGCATGAGATTTGATCAAATTATTCGTAGTACTACTTAATCACCACCCCCAGCTGGGTGAGGGATAGTGGATGACGCACACACACACTAATAAAAATCATGATTTCGAAAATTTCCAAGAATTTTGAACGTGTATTTTTATTTTTCAATGGCATTTTATTCAAATTAAGGCATTTCCGAATAGCAGCTGTTTATTAGTTTATTGTTAACTGCGATGTTTAAAAGTCAATATATTATTTTGGTACCAAGATCGACATAGGCGCACGGATCAAGAAAGCAAGGGCTGCTTTTGCGAGTTTAAGAAATATCTGGAAAAACAGACAGATAAGTGAACGCACCAAAATACGAATTTTCAACTCTAACGTGAAATCTGTGCTGTTATACGCCAGCGAAACATGGTGTGTATCAGTGGAGAACACTCAACGGCTGCAGGTGTTCATTAACAGATGCCTGCGGTATATAATTCGGGCCTGGTGGCCTCACAACTGGATCTCAAACAACGAGCTCCATCGTCGTTGTCACCAGAGGCCGATAGCAACAGAAATTCGGGATCGGAAGTGGGGCTGGGTCGGCCACACTCTACGTAGGGGCGGAAACGAAATCTGTAAGCAAGCATTAGACTGGAACCCAGCGGGACATCGCAGCAGAGGCAGACCCAGAGGCTCATGGCGGCGAAGCCTCAATAAAGAAATAAAAGAAGTCGACCGAAATCTAACCTGGCAACAGGTTAAAGCGATAGCCGGGCATCGCTCAGGATGGAGATCTTTCAAGTCGGCCCTTTGCACCACCGGAGGTGTACAGGATCCATAAGTAAGTAAGTAAATATTATTTTTGTATGCATATATTTTGAGGCTAACACGTTGAATTGAAACTTTTATGCATAGGAAAGTTTAAAAAAAAACTTCCTAATCCAGATCGGGAATTGAACCCAGCCGACTTCATCGTGGTCTTCCAGCGAAAGACTATCACTTTCAGGAACTTTTGATGCAAGATCGACTGTAACTTTTCGACGTATTTCACAAAATTTTCAATATGGGCCAGTGATGAATATGAATGGAGACTGGATGAAACCTGTGGAGAACTATGACATTCCTTACAACATATATGAACCAATACGTATGGTTTGAGATGTCGGAGGTAACACTGTTCAAGACGGTTCCATAAAATTCTACACAGATGGCTAAAAAATAGGAACAAAAACGGGTGCAGGAATCATCGACCCTGGGATAGCGATCTCAGTGGCAATGGGAAACTTATATTTATTATATAGCAAATATTTGTATTTTCACAGCTATTCAAGCGTTGAGTGGCTTTAAATGTACGTCAAAACTTGTCTGAGACTGCATTCTTTCATTGCGAAAGGTGTGCCAAGAGAACTCCGTAAATCTGTACTGGGTTCCAGGGCACTGTGGCATTGGAGGTAATGAAAAGGCAGACGAGCTTGCGAAACGAGGTTCAAATACACAGTTTATTGGCCCAGAACCTTTCCGCGGTATATCATACTGTACCATAAAATGTAATTAAAATCCTGGGAAGCACAAAGGTTGATAACCAATTGGTTGGTTACCGAGAAGTGTGCTCAATCAAAGAGATTTATAATTCACAATGTTAAAGTAACCGAAAAGCTCTTAGAGCTCAGAAAGAGAGCTCTTTGCACCTTTATTGGCCTAATAACCGGACACTGCCCGAGCAGATATCACTTGAAAAATATTGGCCAGATTCAGAATGATATCTGTCGTTTCTGTAACATGGAACGTGAAACCTCGGAACATCTTCTTTTTGCGGTTGTGATGCATTGTACAAGGGTAGATCTAAATTTCTAAATAATGGCTTTATGCAACCAGGAGATATTCGGACTGCAAATCCTGGAAAGGTAGTGGGTTTTATTAACTCAATTATACCGGACTGGGAAAATACGCGTCTTAAGTTGTTTACTTGACAAATGATGATCAACCTAGAAGATGCGAATAGTTAATAGTAATCAGGGGTATACCACAAAAGTTCAACTCAATGGACGCAGTGGTTCTACGCCCCAATAAAAAAAACTTTTATAATATATTATTATTTAACTTTACGGCTACGCAGTCTTTGTTAATAGAAACGTGTCAATTTGTTTCCGAACGTCTAACACGAGGATTGTGTCTTTCTCAGTGGGTAATTATTTGTATCGTTTCACGTCTAAGGTTTCGTCTGATCTGTCTGAACTGTTTTATGTTGGTACATTATTACGGAATACAAAAAATAGTGATATCGCAGTACCGTAGTCCGGGGAACATTTCTCACCGGGGTAACATTGATCAGTTTCACCACTTTCAAGAAATGTTTAAAATATTATTTCCTGTTATCACAATTACTTATTGTGAGTTAGGTATCTTAATCTATACTAAATTTGCTGCTGAATGATATAAACTTCGGATGAATTTGCATTTGTTTTTCGCTAAAATTTGAACAATAAATTCAACAATAATTCTTGAACGTACAGCAGGTTGCCAAAAAAGCACTCAAAACAAGTATAAAATAAATAACAAAAAAATTAAGCTCGTACCCATAGTTATGTGATAAGCAATCTTATTTTCTTGGTTAATCCATAGTTTTTGTTTCGATATTTTGATATTATTGTTAAAAAACCAGATAATTACACTAGCGGTGATGATGTTTCTCTCAAAACAATCGATGAACATCGCCTCAGCGTAAGAGATTCCAACTATAATTGCCTACCTTAAGGCGTTTGCATACGCTTTCCCTACACAGAAAAAAATCCATGGTAACGGTTTTTAAAACAACCACAAATTTTCAGTTAAATTAACCACGCATTCGGACAAATTCACCACTGATTCAGTTCATGCAACATGTATTAGAATTATCAAAGTTATGGAATTTGTTCTTTATTTTCTGTGTAAAAAGTTAGAGAAATATTTGGATTAAAAAAAAAAATCTCAAAATAATTAAAAATTCTTTCAGAACCCCATATATTTTTTTAACAAAATTAATCAAAAATAGTTTAAAAGTTGTTCATGTTCACCCACAATCTTGTTATATTAGTCGGTTTTCATGAAAAAAAATCATCTGAAATTATTTATCATAATTTGAAATTTTTGATTCAATAAATTCCATAAGAAACTCTTGAGAATGGTTAGCTATTCGAGTTCCTCGAGAATTTTCCTCGTTAATTTCTAGTAACTGGTTCAGGCCCAGGGTAAAGATCTTTCAATTTTTGGTGTGATTCACTTGTGTATAAGTATTGAATGGAGCGTTCAAAAATTGAAAAAAATAACACTCATGTTATTATGTTGTAATGTTTAAAACTGCCTCCCTACTTTTGAACAAATATTTTCAGAATTCAAGAATTCTATTTCAAATTCAATTTTTCAATACCATGGACGCAGTTGATCCTATTTGAAGGAAGCAGTATGACTGTATCAGCTACCAGAACTTCCACAGCTGCTAACCCAGTATGAACAGACGCAGCCTCCAAATCGGCCATAGTTGGGCATTGTGATGCAATGGAAACAAAGGAGGACAAACTAAGTTGGTGAGCATGTTCCAGTTGTTTCTCTTAGTGCTTCAGAATATTATGTTCATGACATTTTACACTAAATACGCACAGGGCATCGTTTGCTGCTATTGCCGCGGATATTGTGGGAGTCCCAGGTATCCGGTTCACGCTTTGGTTTGCAACGGTGGCTCTTCTCGACCTTCTACTCCCTGAGTAGTTAGTACGAATAAGGGCGTCCTTGTGAAGCTTTGCTGTACCTGTTATGAATAACTAGTACATCCCATTCCCCACACTACCTGAAGAAACATTTCTTCCTTCAGAAGTGAATCCTTTTTGTGGTACTAGTATTCGTAACAAAAAGGGCACCATTACAGAGCATGAGATTTGATCAAATTATTCGTAGTACTACTTAATCACCACCCCCAGCTGGGTGAGGGATAGTGGATGACGCACACACACACTAATAAAAATCATGATTTCGAAAATTTCCAAGAATTTTGAACGTGTATTTTTATTTTTCAATGGCATTTTATTCAAATTAAGGCATTTCCGAATAGCAGCTGTTTATTAGTTTATTGTTAACTGCGATGTTTAAAAGTCAATATATTATTTTTGTATGCATATATTTTGAGGCTAACACGTTGAATTGAAACTTTTATGCATAGGAAAGTTAAAAAAAAAACTTCCTAATCCAGATCGGGAATTGAACCCAGCCGACTTCATCGTGGTCTTCCAGCGAAAGACTATCACTTTCAGGAACTTTTGATGCAAGATCGACTGTAACTTTTCGACGTATTTCACAAAATTTTCAATATGGGCCAGTGATGAATATGAATGGAGACTGGATGAAACCTGTGGAGAACTATGACATTCCTTACAACATATATGAACCAATACGTATGGTTTGAGATGTCGGAGGTAACACTGTTCAAGACGGTTCCATAAAATTCCACACAGATGGCTAAAAAATAGGAACAAAAACGGGTGCAGGAATCATCGACCCTGGGATAGCGATCTCAGTGGCAATGGGAAACTTATATTTATTATATAGCAAATATTTGTATTTTCACAGCTATTCAAGCGTTGAGTGGCTTTAAATGTACGTCAAAACTTGTCTGAGACTGCATTCTTTCATTGCGAAAGGTGTGCCAAGAGAACTCCGTAAATCTGTACTGGGTTCCAGGGCACTGTGGCATTGGAGGTAATGAAAAGGCAGACGAGCTTGCGAAACGAGGTTCAAATACACAGTTTATTGGCCCAGAACCTTTCCGCGGTATATCATACTGTACCTGTAACGAACGCGAATCAATCAATTTGCATTTCAAACTCAAGTTGTCATTTTCGTTAAGCTATACAGCGCACCGCATGGCATATTGTTAGTTGCAATATGCGCATAGTTGATAATTCTCTGCTACCCGAGACAATTATGTCATAAACTAATCTTCTACGAAGGACCAAGAAAGAGACCCATAAATTGTAACAAAATAGTGACGCACCGATAGTGGCGGCGATAACAAAGTAGAGATAATAAGAAAGGGACCCAAAAGATAATGAGTCAAAATCAGGTAGAATATATTGTACATTCATTTTTATATACGGCTTAGCATTAGTAATAAAGTTAGTTCTAGACCACAGTTCTACAGTGTATGTTTTCTACATCCGAAAAATCCGTAAGTCACCGGCGTCACATTTTGGTGAACTACCAGAGAGGAAAGTACTCGCGACGTTGTGTTGAAATTGTGCAGTGATACCGGCGCGCGGAGATCAACTAGAATAAGTGGAAAGGACTCCGACAAAAATAAAAAAAATTGTCGTAATAAATAGCTAGAGTGATTGATTTTGTAACGTGGTATACTGTCGCCAGGAGTGCAGTCTGAGTGTTGTGCATTGTCACAAAATTTAACTGTTACAAATCTTGAGCCAATAGTGGCAAACATTCGAAAGTTGTGAATAGATATTCACGAATCGTGTCTAAAATACCTTGTGTGTTGAATATTAAAACCCAGAGTGGTAATTCAAGTGAAACTAGGACATTGGACATTTTGAAAATAGTGAAACTGCAGTGTGTGAATTAACAAAAGGTTGGAAATACCTTTGTAAGCTGTCATCAGAAGTGAACGCGCAGATCCGGCAAAAGGAAACAGAGAAGCAAAGTAGCAGCAAACAACCAGGTGATAGTAAAGTGAACATTTGCGATGGCAAAATCAAAAGCTATGTTCCAATTCGTGGAAAATAAGAACGGAAACTGCCGTTTATGCAAGGAAGCTGACACCAAGGATAATATGGTGTCTTGTGACGATTGTGATAGGTGGTTCCACCTTAGTTGTGTGCAACTTAAGCATACGCCGACAAAAGAAGAGCGATTCCTTTGCGCAAAATGCGAATATCTGGAAAACGAACGAGCGAAATTATTGGACGTAAAAATGAAATTTGATTTAGCGAACCAGCTAAATGAATCGCTGAAAATTCAACAAGATGTGGCAAACAGACGTCAGTCTGAAGGTCCTTTAAATGTGACGAGGCAAGCCTTAATCAAGCTTCCAAAATTTAGTGGAGAGGCTCGTGAATGGCCGAAATTCAAAAGCATTTTTAATGACACATCTGCCGAAGGTAGATTTACCAATCTCGAAAATTTATCAAGATTGGAAGAAGCTCTGTATGGCCAAGCTGCCAAGAGCGTGTCAAATTTGATGATAGGGGCAGCTAATGTTCCTAAAATAATGCAACGGCTTGAAGAAATTTATGGGAGACCGGAGGCTATTTATCAGCAATTATTGAACGAGCTGACAAAAACATTGAATCAACCCAAACTCCATACAATCGATATTGCTAACGCATTGGACGATTTGGTTGTGACAATGGAAACATTGGCCAAGCCAGAATTCCTTCATGATTATCGGTTAATTACTGACATAGTATCAAAGCTACCATTTAGTATGCAGATAACATGGACAGAAGCGCTTCAAAGAAATGTCAGTCAGCCAACTCTCCATGATTTGAATAAGTGGCTGCAAACTCACGCAACGACATTACGGAGATTAGCACCACCTACAAGAAAGGAACAAAAGCCCAGAATCAATATTCATAACAATCCTTCAAAATGCAGTGCAACGTTTGTAAGCATGAGCATCAAACGTTCAAGTGCAACATATTGAAAAACCTCAATGTTGAGCAAAGGCAACAACGAATTCAACAATTGAAACTGTGTTTTTCTTGCCTGAACAAAGGACACGGTAGTAAGTTTTGCAGAAGCAACGAGAATGCAAAATAGACGGTTGCAAGGGAATGCACAATCGTTTATTGCATAAATCAGCCGTCGAGAAACCCAAGGAAAATCAAAATCTGGAGAAGGACAAAACTAACAATAATCATCATGGAAATCGGAAATCAACGGTATATTATCAAATAGTACCAGTAACGTTGCAGAATGGAAAACTCTCTTTGGAAACATTCGCTTTCCTTGATCCCGGCTCGTCATTAAGCCTTTTGGATCAATCGGTAGCGGATAAACTTGGGCTCCATGGACGGTCAGACCCACTGGAATTAACCTGGACGCAGAACGTTTCAAAGGAATCACCTAGCCGAAGAGTACAGCTGTGGATACGCGGACATGGAGAAAAAACTTATTCAATGAAGGATGTCAGGACCATCGAGAACATTGAACTTCCAACGCAAACATTGGATATTAAACACATGAAGAAGGAGTTCACTTATTTAGCTGATGTTCCAGTTCAGGGATACGTCAACGCCAAGCCCATGATTTTAATTGGCATGGAGCACGCTCATTTGTTGTTGACGACCGACAGAAGGGTAAGTGACGAGAACTCGCCGATGGCAGCGCGTACCAAACTAGGATGGTTGATTTTCGGTAAGGTATATAGAGGTGAGCCTTCATATTCTTTTTGCATTAGAGAGCATGAAAGTACAGATTTGAGAGCAATTTTTGAAAATTATTGTTCTACTGAAAACTTTGGAGTCAACGTCGTTAATAAATTACCAAAATCAGCAGAAGTAGAAAGAGCTGAATCAATTATTAAAAATACAATTAAATATGAAAACGGACATTACTCAATAGGATTATTGTGGAAAACTGAAAGTATGAGTTTCCCTCAAGTTTTAATAATGCTTTCAAACGTTTGGAAATGTTGGAGAAGACATTAGCTAGGAAACCAGAGCTAAGAAAATGGGCAATTGAGTCATTTGAAGGATTTGTTAAAAGGGTTATGCCCGTAAGCTTAGCCCACGTGAGCTACTACAGGAACATCCAAACACCTATTATTTACCTCATTTTATTGTGACAAATAAAAACAAAGTCCCACCTAAATCAAGAATTGTTTTTGATGCAGCTGCAGCAGTAGAAGGAGTATCTTTTAACTCAGCACTGCTTTCAGGTCCTGACACAGTAAAATCTTTGTTCGGTGTTTTGCTAAGATTCAGAGAGTTCAAAATCGCTGTTACAGGGGATATACAAGAAATGTTTCAGCAAATAAAAATTGTTATGGAAGATCAGCCTGCACAAAGATACCTTTGGAGACAATGTGAGGCCGGTAGGGATCCGAGCGTATATGTGATGGAATCAATGAGTTTTGGATCAACGTGTTCTCCTGCTTGTGCTCAAGCAGTGAAAAATTATAATGCACAGCTTTTTAAGGATGATTTTCCAAAGGCTTCTGAGGCTTCTGAAAATAACTTTTATGTTGATGATTATTTGGATAGCTTTGATGAAATTAAAGAAGCATCTGAAGTTGTTCAGGGTGTTATAAATATTCAACAGTATGCTGGATTTCATCTAAGAAGTTTTATTACAAATTCGCAACAGCTTGCCAACGTTATTCCTTCAGAAAGACTTCATGTTTCAGAAATAAAATGGTTCGAGAATAAAGAAATACCAACTGATAAAGTATTGGGTATCTATTGGAATACATCAACTGATTTGATCGAATTTCAATTAAAACTTGATCGATTGGAATTCACAAGGTTGATTACAAAGAGAAACTCTCTCGTTTGTAATGAGTATTTACGATCCATTAGGGTTAATTTCGAACTTCACAATTCATGGTAGAATTCTTTTACAAAATGGCATAAAGAATCTTCTGATTGGGATAGCCAGTTACCAGATAGTTTATCAAATTTTTGGAACTCTTGGATAGATATGCTTAAACTTGTCACCCATTTTAAGATTCCAAGATGTATGACCTTGAAAAATGCATTATTTTATGAATTGCATATGTTCGGAGATGCTTCGGAAAATGCCTTTGCTGCCGTTGTGTATCTGAAAAGTGTTACTGAAAATGGCACTGTGTGAATATAGTGTCAGCAAAGGCAAGAGTTTCACCGAATAAAATGTTATCTATACCACGTTTAGAGTTGCAAGCAGCAATATTAGGGACAAGATTGTTGAATACCGTAAGGAAAGAATTAAGAATTTCGATTTCAAAATGCGTCATGTGGTCAGATAGCCAAACTGTCCTAGCATGGATTAATAGTCAGCATAGGCGGTATAAGCAATTCGTAGCTCATCGAGTTGCTGAAATCTTAGAAACAACTTCAATGGATCAATGGAGATATATAAAATCATCATTAAACCCTGCTGATGAAGGTACAAAAATTAAAAAGGGAGCATCATTATGGCTCAATGGACCATCATTTTTAAGAAAATCAGAAAGTTATTGGCCAAACTGGACAGTAAGTATGGAAACTGATGAAGAGCTGAGAAACTATGTAAACATTCATCAAAGAATACATCCTTACTCTTTTATTCAGGACGATTATTTTTCGGACTGGTGGCGTTTGGTTAAGCGAACTCTAATAATAAAAAAGTTTACCGATTGGGTTAAAAATAAAACAGATTTTGATCGTAGCACTAATTATGATGATGTAAAATTGGTTGAAAACGCGATATTCAAAAAAAGCTCAATGGGATTGTTTCGCGGAGGAAGTAACATTACTGAAAGAAGGTAAAGAAATAGAAAAATCCAGCAACTTACGAAAATTGAGTCCAATGCTTGATAATCATGGAGTACTCAGAGCAAGAGGAAGATTGGAACACGCAAGAAGCATACCCGAATCAGCAAGAAAGCCTATTATATTACCATATGAACATAATATTTCTTTTTTAATTGTAAAGACATATCATGAACGGTATTTGCATCAGAATGACAATGTCGTAATTGCAGCTATTCTTCAAAAGTTTTGGATTATTAAACAAAGGTCACTTTTGAAAAAGGTCAAGAAATATTGCCAAGAATGCATTATTGCTAACGCAAAACCAGTACCACCCATGATGGCACCCTTACCAGATTATCGGACCGAATCTTTCTTGTATCCATTTACGCATACTGGAGTGGATTACTTTGGTCCATTTGAAGTTGCAGTAAAACGATCAAGAGAAAAACGTTGGGGTGTGATTTTTACATGTATGTCTAGTAGAGCAGTTCACATCGAAATGGCTGAGAAGTTAGATACAGATTCTTTTATTGTCTGTTTGCGTAATTTTCAAAACAGAAGAGGAAAAGTTAAGCACCTTTACAGCGATAATGGCACGAACTTTGTTGGAGCTGACAATGAATTAAAAGAACTAATTGTGAATATTGATAAAAGAATGAGAAACGGTGATGCGGCAGCATTAGCCTTAAAATGGACATTCAATCCTCCCGCGGCATCGCATTTTGGCGGAGTATGGGAGAGGCTTATTAGAATCATAAAGTTATCACTATACAAAATGCTGAAGCAGTATGGTAGTCGTTTACCACGACCAGCAATTTTAAGATCTGCTCTGATCCAAGTAGAATTTATTTTAAACTCTCGTCCTTTAACACACATACCAGTAGAAGATATCGACGACGAAATAATGACACCATTTCATATTCTAATTGGTCGTGCTGGAGAATATGTACCACCTTATGATCCAACAGCAATTCACTTAGAAAACATCATTGGAAAAAGGTTCAAAACTATGGGAAATATTTTTGGGATCGGTGGACGAAAGAGTACCTTCCATTGTTGTTGAAACGAAATAAATGGACTAATCAAATTGAACCTATTAAAGTTGACGATATTGTTGTAATAACTGATGATAAGGCACCTCCTGGAACATGGTTGAAAGGTCGAGTAATCAGTGTTAGAATGGCTAAAGATGGACAAGTAAGATCTGCTGAAATTAAAACATCTAAAGGTATTTATAAAAGGCCAGCCGTCAAAGTGGCAGTTTTAGATGTTCGGAAAATTCAAAAGCCAAAGCCATCTTTAGAAACAAATGATGATTTATTTCAACAAACTCAAAACTTTCAAGGAAGGCATGACACAATTCCACTTTCAGAACCGAAGAAACTAGATTCACCAGATTTAATCCCGAATCAAAATGAGGAACATGATATATGAACAAGGCGAAAGACGTGTAGCATCTTCTGTAGTTTATAAAATTTTAGCTGGACAAAATCCTAATACTCAAGGCTTTAGATTTGATGCTTTATTATCTGAGAAAATAATTGATGGTGCAATACATAAGTACTGGAACAAAGTGTTGTCTTGGAGCACATGGTTGGGAAACACTACGTCAACATTCATCGGTATTTACCTATTCGCTCGAGGTTTAAAATTTATTGTTGATACAATCATACATAGTCAGATATTATATGACATCTATGGTTTCAGTTGGAAACTAATAGCATCATTCTGGGACTCATTAACTAATTTTTGTCGCATAAAAACATTAGAAGGAGACGGTAAACAAAATGGAAAATAATAGATGTTCAGAAGAGAATCAACAACCAAACAATGAAACAGAAGAAACAGAAATGAACCTGTATAGAGGAAATGTGTATCCAAAAATCAACACAAATGTCTAGTCCTAAGTAAAAAGACAATATCAATATCATTTCATAATAAGTAATAAATCGCTTATCGACAGTTATTATTGTAAATCTAGTAGATTTACGGGGTCCGGAATGTAACGAACGCGAATCAATCAATTTGCATTTCAAACTCAAGTTGTCATTTTCGTTAAGCTATACAGCGCACCGCATGGCATATTGTTAGTTGCAATATGCGCATAGTTGATAATTCTCTGCTACCTGAGACAATTATGTCATAAACTAATCTTCTACGAAGGACCAAGAAAGAGACCCATAAATTGTAACAAAATAGTGACGCACCGATAGTGGCGGCGATAACAAAGTAGAGATAATAAGAAAGGGACCCAAAAGATAATGAGTCAAAATCAGGTAGAATATATTGTACATTCATTTTTATATACGGCTTAGCATTAGTAATAAAGTTAGTTCTAGACCACAGTTCTACAGTGTATGTTTTCTACATCCGAAAAATCCGTAAGTCACCGGCGTCACAGTACCATAAAATGTAATTAAAATCCTGGGAAGCACAAAGGTTGATAACCAATTGGTTGGTTACCGAGAAGTGTGCTCAATCAAAGAGATTTATAATTCACAATGTTAAAGTAACCGAAAAGCTCTTAGAGCTCAGAAAGAGAGCTCTTTGCACCTTTATTGGCCTAATAACCGGACACTGCCCGAGCAGATATCACTTGAAAAATATTGGCCAGATTCAGAATGATATCTGTCGTTTCTGTAACATGGAACGTGAAACCTCGGAACATCTTCTTTTTGCGGTTGTGATGCATTGTACAAGGGTAGATCTAAATTTCTAAATAATGGCTTTATGCAACCAGGAGATATTCGGACTGCAAATCCTGGAAAGGTAGTGGGTTTTATTAACTCAATTATACCGGACTGGGAAAATACGCGTCTTAAGTTGTTTACTTGACAAATGATGATCAACCTACAAGATGCGAATAGTTAATAGTAATCAGGGTATACCACAAAAGTTCAACTCAATGGACGCAGTGGTTCTACGCCCCAATAAAAAAAACTTTTATAATATATTATTATTTAACTTTACGGCTACGCAGTCTTTGTTAATAGAAACGTGTCAATTTGTTTCCGAACGTCTAACACGAGGATTGTGTCTTTCTCAGTGGGTAATTATTTGTATCGTTTCACGTCTAAGGTTTCGTCTGATCTGTCTGAACTGTTTTATGTTGGTACATTATTACGGAATACAAAAAATAGTGATATCGCAGTACCGTAGTCCGGGGAACATTTCTCACCGGGGTAACATTGATCAGTTTCACCACTTTCAAGAAATGTTTAAAATATTATTTCCTGTTATCACAATTACTTATTGTGAGTTAGGTATCTTAATCTATACTAAATTTGCTGCTGAATGATATAAACTTCGGATGAATTTGCATTTGTTTTTCGCTAAAATTTGAACAATAAATTCAACAATAATTCTTGAACGTACAGCAGGTTGCCAAAAAAGCACTCAAAACAAGTATAAAATAAATAACAAAAAAATTAAGCTCGTACCCATAGTTATGTGATAAGCAATCTTATTTTCTTGGTTAATCCATAGTTTTTGTTTCGAAATTTTGCTATATATTGTTTAAAAACCAGATAATTCCACTAGCGGTGATGATGTTTTTCTCAAAACAATCGATGCACATCGCTTCAGCGTAAGAGATTCCAACTATAAATGCCTACCTTAAGGCGTTTGCATACGCTTTCCCTACACAGAAAAAAATCCATGGTAACGGTTTTTAAAACAACCACAAATTTTCAGTTAAATTAACCACGCATTCGGACAAATTCACCACTGATTCAGTTCATGCAACAACATTCCAGCAGGACCACAGTTGATTTTTACTGCGTGCATGGTAAAATCAAACGGGTTTGTTTTCCGCTGAAAATCGTCGGTGCGTATTCTTAAATTAACCCTCGGAATGGTAGTTTCGACCGCAACATTTTTTTGCGTGTATAGATAAATGATTGATCATAGTTACCCCAAATTGAGAAATAAAAAAACACGACAAAAATCATTTTTAAAACAAGTTTAAAATTATCAAATGATCAAAAACAACAACCTTATACGTTCTACATGCAGCAGTACTCGTTTTAAAAATATAAAAAACCACCACCACTTACGGGGAAAATTTTTACAAAACAATTAAAAAAATGATCAATGTTCCTCCGGATTACGGTACTTTGGTATGGCGATATTTCAGGATTTTTTTTTAAGTATGAAACTTTTTTTTACATCGAAAGCCAAGATCCAAATTTTAAGTGTTTCGTCTGTAACTCGATGAATTAAATTCTATAAAATATGAAATATGAGCCTTAAGTCAAGACAAAATTTTCAAAACGACTTATCTGCTTTTGTAAACAAAGATTGAAACGACGATTTGACGAATCTGATAGCTGTCTCACGCAAACCAACACTATCAACAGGTAGCGGAATCCTTCAGTTACCTATTGATTATGTTAATTTGCGTGGGAGAGCTATCAGATTCGTCAAATCGTCGTTTGAATCTTTGTTTACAAAAGCAGATAAGTCGTTTTGAAAATTTTGTCTTGAAGTTCAATTTTCATAAAAAAAAAACCAGATTAATCCACCGAGCGTTGGTGGTGCCTTTCTCGCATTTAGTTGAGACACCAACCTTATATGGGGTTTATATGGTCCGATGTACCGTTTTCTTCATAACTTTTAAACGCAATGACCGATCGTTATAAAATTCAATAGTGATCAATAAGGCTTTGTCCCCTGTCGAATGAAACTTGTTGCGAGAAAATTGGTTGAGGATTAATATACGAAAAGTTGTCTGATGTTTTTTATAGCTTTTGTGCACACACATACACACTAGACTGGCCCAGGAAACGAAAAGTTGTTTGATTCCACGGGGCACCCCCCAGGATTGTGTCTTTGGGTGAGAAAATCAATCTCTGGAAAATTCAGCTCAATCACTTGTTGCATAAGCTGGCGCATTTGATTTGAAGTTTGTATGGGGATTTCAGCCAAAATGTATAGGAAAATACACCTCCGTCACTTATTCGATCTGGAAATTGTTTCTGATTGCTCGATTGACCTCAGAATTGCAAAAACGGCAGTTGGTATGCTACAGAACAATTCCACAGAACATTGTATGATGATTAAATGAACTTTTATATAGGTTTCGGCTGATGCGATTCGATCAATAAATCCAAAAATACACAATTAAGCTCCTATTAAATCAGTCGAAAACTATATATAAGTTCATTTAATATTCATACAATGTTCTGTGAAATTTTTCTGTAGCATACCAACTGCCGTTTTTGCAATTCTGAGGTCAATCGAGCAATCAGAACCAATTTCCAGAACGAATGAGTGACGGAGGTGTATTTTCCTATACATTTTGACTGAAATTTCCATACAAACTCCAAATCAATTGCGCCAGCTTATGCAACAAGCGATTGAGCTGAAATTTTGACAGATTGATTTTCTCACCTTAAGACACAATTCTGGGAGGTGCCCCGTGGAATTCGACAACATTTTTTTCTCCCCATACTAAGCTGGGCCAGTCTAATACACACATATATACACAGACAGACAGACATGAGCTCAGCTCGTTGAGACGATTGGTATATAATACTATGGGTCTCAGAGGCTTCTATAAAAAGTTCGTTTTCGAAGTGAAATGAAAGCCTTTCGGTACAACTTAGTTGTACGAGAAAGGCAAAAACAAGGGGTACCCCAAGCAATGCCAAGGTCTGAAGGGGTACCACTCATGAAAAAGGTTGGGAACCGCTGTTCTAAACTGTTGTAGGAATATCATATTCTTCCATATTACCACACTTTTCTCTCCCAAAAAACGTTTTGCTAGGTGGCCCATACCGCCCCAAATAGCAGCTCATATTGCCCCGTATAGTCGAGAACACACATTGAAATCAATACATTTTCAAAACTGCATTCCAACAATTTCCAAACGCATTTTTCACCATTCATCAACTCCCTTGTATAAGTCAACTACATTTGCATGATGATTTTTAGAGGTTTTTAGCGCTTTCCGGAACGATTTCTTTAGGTGGCCCATAATGCCCCGATCACCCCTACACAATTTTAACAGTCGCCCAAGCTAATTGAGCTAAATGTGGTCATGTAACTAATGTTCCAATGCTGGTTTTCCATTATAGCACCCAAATGAGTGCTATAATGGATTTTATGCATCCCATTTGGGTTGCATAATGACCATTAAACACCCATTTCATTGGTATGAATAATAGCCCGTTTTATCACTCAAATGCGAACTGTAAACCAGGTATTATGATCAGATATTGAAAAAAGTATTTTTTCAACTCGGTAAATACGAGACAAGCCAGCCTAGGGCTGAAAGTCTCGCTAATAAAGACTGTTCCGTCTAGGACGAAAGTCCGAGAATATTCTAGAATCCGAAACCCAACTGCTCTAGAAGTCTCTAGAACCCTATGGAACTATTTGGATGCGACAATTATATCGACGCAACATCATCATGCGACGTGACATCGATGCAACAACAAATCATGTTGCACACGCTGAAAGGAATATACATGAAATTTCTAGAAATAATCAAAATGAGTATTTAAGCAGTGTTGTAGCACAATTCAAGCCAGTATAATTTTACCATCCGCGACGCGAGTATAATCGATAACCGTATTGTTAACAAAGTGTAGTGTATTGAAAGGTGAATGAAGTGAAGTAGTTCAGTAGTGCATAGTGGTGTTTTTTCCTAATTAATCCCAGTGTTACAGTCCACTGACCACCTAAGTCTCAAGAACATCATTCCATTCCAACGTTTGCCCTATTCCAGTTCTCAACAGCCAGTTTTGGGACAAAACATTTGTCCTTCGAGCCGGATATTGTACCGGAGATTATCCTGTGAATCTGTTTTGGCTACTGCAGTGTTCCTAATTATTAGTGTGGAAAATGCCACGAGTGGAATATTCGCCGATTAAACACACCGCACCGGAAACTACCACACCTGTAAATGAAAACCCGCTAGTGATTGAGAACCATGAAGTGATCCAAAGCCAAACATCGTTGCCCAATCCTCCATCAAATCAGGAGAATCGTTCGGAGGATTCTCAATCATCGTTTCTTGGATTTGATTGGCAAGCTCAGGTGAGTACGAAGATTATGGAAAAGCTTAATGGACTCTTCCGTCAGCGCAACCAAATAGAGCAAAAGGTTGTACGCATTCAGTTTACTTTGCGAGATCAAAGGCACATGAGCTTGGCTCAACTAAACGTAATCAGTGGAAAGCTCACAGCAGCGTACACTGAGTTCACCAAATTCCACAGTGAGATTATGGCCTTGATTCCCGATGTTGCTGAGGAAGAACAAGAGGAAAATTACACTGCGTTCGAGGATCGCTACGACAGTGCGTCAACTACAGTTCAAGAGATGATGTTTGTTCTCAATCGCAACTCTCAGTCTACCATAGCCAAGCCTCAAGTAATAATCCAGCAGCAACCTCTTAAAGCTCCAATTCCCACGTTCGACGGGAACTACGCCAACTGGCCCAAGTTTAAGGCGATTTTCCAAGACCTAATGGAAAATTCTGCCGATTCCGACGCCATCAAATTGTACCATTTAGACAAGGCTCTAATTGGACCGGCTGCCGCTTCACTCGATGCCAAAATAATGAATGGGGGAAATTACTAACAAGCATGGCGAACGCTACGAGAACCAACGAATCATAGTTGAGACTCACCTGCGAGGCCTGCTCAATCTGAGGAAGATGCCCAGTGAATCGTTCAAGGAATTACGTTTCTTGGTGGACGAAGCAACGGGACATGTGGAGAGCCTACGATATCTGAAGCAAGAACTTACCGGCGTATCAGAACACATGGTCGTATACCTAATCACCGCTGCTCTCGACAAGGTTACTCGTAAGGCATGGGAGTCGACCCGAGGTGAGTTGCCAAGGTACGATCCAACAATTCAAATCCTGAAATCACGCTGTCAAATTCTGGAGAACTTCGAGATGTCACAGCTTTCGATCTCGCCGGCATCAAGGACGAAGCCTAGTCCACCACCCAAACTTCTACCACAGAAAACCAACGCCGCCATAAGTTCAAACCAATAAGTCAAGTCATGTAAGATTTGTTCTGGTGAACATTTCAACTACCAGTGCTCGCTATTGAAACAACTCACGACAGCGCAGCGAGCCGAGAAGATACGCTCCATCGGACTCTGCTTCAATTGTCTTCGTAAAGGCCATCATTCCAAGCAATGCTCTTCCACAAGAACCTGTCGAAAGTGCAACAAGAAACACCACTCATTGCTCCATGAAGAATTGAAGCCATACAACACCGAAGTTGTTCAACCCGACGTTTCTACTCTAATCCGAACGAACGCTTCTTCTCCTGCCTCGTCGCCCTCGACTGTGATTGATTGAACCTGTAACCACGACCTGTTCCTGCAGCAGAACATCGGAGTCCAAAACAGTGTTGTTGCTCACCGCCGTAGTTCACGCTTTCGATAAGGAGGGTCAGCCGCATCCTTGTCGAATAATACTAGACAGTGGGTCGCAGGTAAACTTCATCACGGAAAAGATGGCTAATCTCCTTGGAGTTTCGAAAACGAAAACCAACGTCCAAATCTCAGGGATCAACGCACTCCGAAGTCTTACTCTTGAGAAGATTACCGTGACAGTCCGTTCCAGATTTTGGAACTCGGTAAATCTGGAACGGCCTGCATTGAATTCTTGGTGACACCTAAGGTAACACAATCCATACCTTCTGCCAAGTTCGATGTGAGTTCCTGGAATCTTCCCGATGGCATTCTACTAGCAGATCCAATATTCCATACTCCAGACAAGATTGATGCACTCATTGGAGAACAGCTTTTCTTCGACATTTTCAAGTCCGGTCACATCGCACTAGGTCCAAATCTACCGACGCTTCGTGAAACCTACCTAGGATGCATTGTTGCAGGAACCATCAATACATCAGGAAATTCAAGTGCAAATGCTTTTCATTCCAATGTTGCAACCATTGAAGATGTTGAGGATCTGATGCACAGATTCTGGAAACTCGAAGAAGTACCAACCGCTTCCAGTCGCTCAGCCGAAGAGCAGTCTTGTGAGGACCATTTCTTGTCAACTTATAAGCGTAATTCGTCCTGAAGATTTGTGGTGCAGCTTCCATTCAAACAGAATTTGGACCAACTTGACGACTGTCGCGCTTTAGCACTCAACCGATTCCTGATGTTGGAAAAGCTGTTCAAGCGTGAACACAACTTACGAAGTCAATGCACCCGATTCTTTTTTTACACGGGGGATGCGTTCCGTGTAAAAAAGTTTTCAGTTCAAAATTCGAAAATCCGTGTAAAAAAAGTTTTATGATTTCTCGACAAATCATGCAAAATGGAGCAACTTTGCAAAAATTTTGTATGGGATTTTTTTACACGGCCGTGTAAAAAAAATCCGTGTAAAAACAGAATCGGGTGTATATTCTTCGTGAGTATGAGTCACTTGGGCACTGCCATCAAGTTGATGAAGCCAACGACCCTCCACATCAAGCCAAGTACTACCTACCGCACCACGCAGTTCTAAGCCCTATGAAGTCTAGTACAAAATGTCGAGTGGTTTTTGATGCTAGTGCGAAGTCGGAACCTACGAAACTATCTTTGAACGAGGTTCTACAGATAGGTCCTGTCGTACAGAGTGACTTTATACTCGATCATGCTGCGGTTCCGAAAATACTCCTATGCTTTTTCCGCTGATATATCGAAAATGTATCGTCAAGTGCTCATTGCGCCGGAGGACCAACGATTTCTGCGAATCTTTTGGCGAGAGGACCCATCACAACCGCTAAGAGTAATGGAACTAAATACGGTTACATATGGAACAGCTTCGACTTCGTATCAAGCAACGCGCTGTCTCATGCAACTAGCTGAGGATGAAGCTTTGGATTTCCCTGTCGCTTCTCGGATCGTGAGGGAAGATTTCTACGTCGATGACGTATTATCCGGCGCCGATACGTTGGATGAGCTCAGCGAATGTCACTCCCAATTGAAGGCTCTGCTAGCTCGCGGTGGCTTCCAATTACACAAGTGGTGTTCGCATTCTGAGGATTTTCTGCAACATATACCACCGCATGAACGGGAAAAACAGATGTCTTTGCATGAATAGAGTGAACGATGTCATCAAGGTGCTAGGATTGCTTTGGGATCCCAAAGCCGACAACTTTCTCATCGCCAGCACATCAACCCAACCACAACTTTTGTCACAGTCAATCACGAAACGAACCGTGACTCTGAGGTTGCAAAACTTTTTGATCCACTTGGATTATTTTCTCCGGTTATATTAGTGGCAAAACTCTTCATCCAACAACTATGGAAAACCAAAGCCGACTGGGATGAAGTGCTTGACGACGAAAATCAACGTAAGTGGATAGAACTCCGGAATGCGTTACATCAACTGAGTCTGATACAGGTACCAAGATGTGTCATCTTTCCCAACGCAGTATACTACGAACTTCATGGTTTTGGAGATGCTTCAGAAGCCGCATATGGAGCATGCTTATACTTGCGCAGTGTGTTCGTGTGTTACGCCTGCTTAGTGCCAAATCGAAGGTTGCTCCTCTACACAAGATGTCGATTCCTCGCAAGGAGTTGTGTGCCGCAGTGCTTCTAACACATTTGGTACAAAGGGTCATATCAGCATTGAATATTCCATTTTCAAATGTCAGACTATACTCCGTTAGTACAATAGTTCTGGCATGGTTGAATAAACCTCCTAGCAGCCTACAGACATTTGTAAGAAACCGTGTAGCAGAAATCCGAGCAAACACAAGTGGATACCTGTGGAATTACGTTCGATCTGAGTGCAATCCAGCCGATATTGTGTCCAGAGGCCAACTCCCGGAAGCATTGAGTCGAAATTCCCTCTGGTGGGATGGACCTCCGTTCTTAACCCAGCCAGAAGAACCAATTGAACCATACAACGACATTCCTGACGATGAGTTACCTGAAATGAAGACGATTGTTGCTATGCCGATTGCAATTACTGAACCACTCAGTATATTTTCAACGCAAAGCTCATACCGTAAGATTCAACGTATCATCGGATATGTTATTCGATTCGCCGAAAACTGTAAAAAATCAGCATCTCAACGTTTGCTGCTTCCTTACCTCACTATTGAAGAGTTACGTCGTGCCAACAACAATGAAGGTGATTCAACGTGTTCATCTAGCGGATGAAATAGAACGAGTGATATCCAACCAACCATGCAAGCTTGTTGCAAATCTACGGCCATTCTACGAGGATGGACTTCTCCGCGTTGGTGGGCGACTATATCGTTCTAATTTACCATTTTTCACTTTTACTTTTTACCTTTTTCAAAAATTTCAATAGGAAGGAAACACCTATATTGTAAATCAATAGTTACTTAATTGTTTTCGATAGTTTATCTATTTTTACACAAAATTGATTATATTTGCAGTCTGATGAAGCTATAAAGTTGTGTCAAATACTGCTTTTTGTTGTTGAAATAATTCGATGCATGTGGGAAGATGCAAAAATTGATGGAGCTCTACAGGTACCATGGGAAGGAAAGGGTCAAACGGGTTTCATATATAGAAGGACTTGACAGATTCGAGTGCAACTGGTTTCATTCGACTGAGCAAATTTCCAAGTTGGACACTATTATTTTTGTTTTTCAATAAATCAAGCAATTTGGATTATATTTTTATTTTTTATCAACAAAAAATGTGCAGCCCAATCGGGTTGTACGCAAAGGTGACGTTGAACTACGTGGCAGTACTGGTAGTTTTCGTGATTGTCTGCTGAGATTGAGTGAGCATTACAAACCATGGTGATGTTAATAATTTTAAAAACAAAATTTGAAAAGGATGATGAAAATAAAATTTTCAAATAATCAAGGATGAACAACACTCTCAAGCGAACACATATCCAAATTATCAATTGATAAAAACTTGCTAGAGAGTAAAAGTCGTTCGATAATTGTATCTCGATTCGAAGAATTGGTAAATGCTACTTTTGAACTTATTTTCCTTATTCTAATAGATTACTAAGTTGAAAAGCAGGCCAAGTTCCAGTTGGAATGTAGTGCTATAGAAGAAGAAGCTGTTAGCAAGTGTTCAGTAGTAAATAATCATACATAAATATTGTAACACACTGGAGTCAGATTTTACGCGGAGAATATGGGCCGCGTAAATTAAAACCACGTAAAAATTTTCCAAAATATGTCTAAATGAATCGCGTTAATCCCGAAATATTAGTGAAAAAAAATTGCAAAAAAGCAATCCGTGTAAAAATAAAACGCGTAAAAAACGACTTCAGTGTACATCGGGAATGAAGCGTTGACTTTTCCTTGATCGGATGGTCCAAGAAATTTGAAAATCCATCGA
This sequence comes from Armigeres subalbatus, assembly GCF_024139115.2. Taxonomy (NCBI): domain Eukaryota; kingdom Metazoa; phylum Arthropoda; class Insecta; order Diptera; family Culicidae; genus Armigeres; species Armigeres subalbatus. The sequence goes on along the minus strand of NC_085141.1, from coordinate 201,944,840 downwards.
GAAACGGCTGAGATATTTACGATCAAAGTCTATCATATTTTCGTGACGTTTTTCGATTTTTTGCAATCGTAAAGTGTACCCCAATATAGAAAAGACAGACGTAGTTCTACGTCAAAACACTGTTTGCATTCACACATTGAATCATTAATCATTTTAGCCGTGGCCCAACCTATTACTCTCATAATTAGGTAATTTTTAAACAGCGTACTAGAATTGCACCAAAACTTTAAACCGCCGAAATGTAGGCAATAAGCACTGCATTTACAACATTATTTCGAAGTCAATATATTGAATCGAGAAAGGCATCATCACCACTGGTGGATACATTTGGGTTTTTTTTAATTCGTCAAACTGTGGGGCATAAAGAGGTGAACTTTTATCGCATGCTGTTCTTGTAAGGACAAGGCTGTTTCCGCCAATAAATATTTGCACCGGTGTGGGCATGCGTCGTCGCCTTTCTGTTTGGCGTATGTCAACGTAGCGGAGACTCCAGAGCACATGGTACTCGATTGTCCAAGGTTTGCGGAAGTACGTCGAGAAATGCCTGTTTTTAGAACGAATGTATCACGTCAGAACGAATGTATCACGGAGAAGGCACGTGGAATGCAGTCAGCAAAGTCGTGACGCAAATACTATCGGAGGAGCTGCCGCTTAGATGGTGAAGGGACCAGCGAATAAGCGTCGGTTCTGGGGGAAATTCAGCGCAGTCAGTAGTGTTTGGCCTCGGGTCGTCGGGGAACCGGAAGTCTGCTGTTAACTGGAATCGTCGGACCGACCATCTAGCTGAAGAAAAAATAAGGAAGTTGTTCGAGTATGTAGGGCACCGCCAGTGGGGACGTCATCCACCACCGGAACTGTCGGACCACCTCTGCAACCCGAAGATGAAGTCGGCGCAATGCGTGAAAGCGTCCCCTGCGACAGCCGCCGGTAGTCGGGTCACTATTAGTGCGGAAGATTCGTTCATCGGAACTGGTGGACTACCCTCGACCCCGAGGGAGTTAGAAGGATTCGAGTCAAGAAGTTTGAGACTGCCAAGCAAGGATGGAGACAACTTAGCCAGCGAGGCAAGGAGGATAAGGAACCCGGCTAACAACTTGTTTCGCGTAGATTTTTGAAGGCCTTCAACCCTTGTAAAAAGCACACACACATTGTTTTATCGCCTTTATTATTTAATCGCAATGGTATTCGCATTTTTACTGCTGATATCAATCCAGACGTTTGTGATATAAGTTTTGACGTTTGTTCTTTCTAATAATTTTTTAAACATTTTGCGTTATGTGAATTTTATTTTTGCAATCTATCCTTTAAATTAATTTTAAATAATGTCGTATGTGTCTCCTCGAAGTTTCATTATTTGAATTAACTTTACATAAGTCATCATGTAGATTAATTTTTTTCAACTTGTATGTATGCTTTTTTTAAATTTATAATGTGTTTTTCGCTATCAGCTTATTTCTTTTTATTCTTACTGTAGCCCCTTGGAGGTGTAACAGGTCGTCCAGAATTTATTCCACCGTATTGGAATTTGCGCTTATCAGCCGGTTTCAAGATTTGGAAAGAACACATCAACGTACTGTCCACTGACATCATTGCACCTAAAAAAAAAGAATGTTTATAGATCCTATCTGCCTTTTTAAATGATGTCTACATTGTCCAAAGATAATCTTCCAAGTTTTCTTATATCAATACTACTCTTCCAGTACTTCCATGTTTATTTCATACATATAGTTTTCTGCATACTGCATATTTTCTGCATTGAAATTTAAATTTACACTTTCGATGCTAAACAATTACAATTACAATTAATGTTGACCTACTAGTTTAAAATGATTCACTATAATGAGAACTTTGTTTATTTTTGCGCTATACTGCCCCTATTCGCATAAGCGTCCCATGGCAGTTTTCATCAACTTGAGAAATATGCCGTTGAATTTTTCAAACTTGTTTAACATGAAGAAATTCAAAAAAATCTAATAAATTGATAAAACCAGCAATCTATCTGAAAATTTGGCATAATATTCTTTATCTGTATGCATTGCTATGGAACTATTAAATGGACCATAATTATATTTATTTTTTCTGCAAAAGTGTATCAAAATCTGGAATGTGACTATTATGCAAATAAATAGCAAGATGGGACAACACAAATGGGTTTTGTTTTTCAAATTTATAGAACAAAGCCTATTATTTCATAGGTTTTTCTAAAAGATAAGTTCATTTTAAGCTTATTTCTGAAATGAAATCAAAATCTTCGAAAATCGACATGGGACTCTTATGCGAATCGCGGCAGTATATACTTTAAAAAAATCTTAACCTTTTCCCTCCCATAGTAAGTGATGTAGAGCACCATCAAATTTTGCACCTCACAAATTTCACCCAATTGTGGCACAACTTTAACATTATGAATCCATACAATCAATTTTGTATCAACATAGTGAAAACTATTAAAAACAATCAAGTAACTATTGATTCACATTGACTTGAAATCACCTGTCATAAGACGATTTATAATATTATTCCATCAAATTTCACCACGTCGTAATCTTTACAGATACGTATTTCGACCACAATTGTAAGTCCGTCTTCAGTGTCTCGTACTTCACTCGAAGAGTCAAGTACGAGACACTGAAGACGGTGTTACAGTTGAGGTCGAAATACGTATCTGTAAAGATTACAACGTGGTGGAATTGAAAAAAAAACAAATTTCCAAGAAGAATTGGAAATTTTCCATAAAAATTAGGAAATTGTTGTAAACTGATAACATGATCAGCAAAAACGTGTACTTTGGCAATAAAAAAGTTTGCTAATAATACCTGTACTTTACACTAAGAATTGTAGTTTTCAAGATATTTAAAAATCAATTTTTAACCAAAAAAAATGGTTTTACCGCATTTTTTTAAAGGATGTTTAATTTTAATACACATAGTTAAGTTTGCCATTTAGTCATGTTTACCGCAATATTTTTCTACAAGTTATGTCTGAGCTCTGGTCAAATTGTCAGCAAAATCGGATCACGGGTAATCAGGATCTAAAACTCCAAAGTTGACCATTTTGTATTAAAAACGGCAAGTGGGCACTTAATTATGTTGACCATTAGTGTATGTTGACATTCAGGGTTTGCAAATATCGCTCTCAACAGATAACGAACAACGATAAAGAGGCTGTTTCGAATCATTACTAGACATAAACACAAGTTTATCGAACTTGTATTCAAGTTCGGATAGGCAGCTTCTACCAAAAATTGATGATAAAACGCCTTCACGGGGAAAAAAATGTGGTAATATCAATCGGATTCTGCTTCAAATCATCTATATTTCTGCATTAACTTATAAATAATAACATCAATGCTGTCCGTCTGTGTCCCAGCGGTGTCAAAGGAAACGAAGCCGCGGATATACTGGCAGCAAACGGCAGACTCCAACAAATCCTGAAGTACCATCAGAGCGGAAATTTCCTCGGCTTGGAAGAACGAATAGAATTAAGAAAAGAACGTGACCTTTTCCCACGGAAAATGAAAGGTGGTATACATCGCTGGTCCGACATAAAAGCTTGGAAGAATCAGAGGATTTTGTCCAGACTACGCTGTGGCTTCAGCAGATTTTTGTATTTGTATTTTGTATTTGTAACAGCCCTCTGCTGCCATGTTAATCGGAAGAGCAACGAAGAAACCCGCACACCAGAAACATAGAATCCCCTTCGGAAAATAAAGACAGCCTATGTAGTGTACTTTATTCAATATGATAGTAAAAATAAAAGAGGCGAACCAGCTCGGGGCTGAAAATCTCTTCAATAAAAAATATCCTCTCAATAAAACAGGGTGCATTTGGTAGCTGAAGGCCTATACTTTCATATGGCAGGTGTTTGACCTGCCGTAATTTGGATTACTTTGATTATTTAAAAAAAGCTTCTTGAAAAAAACCTGTTTTAGATACGATTTTTTTTAAATTTCATCACATAAATTCGCTACCGTTAAGAGATAGAGAGTTGGTATAATCTACAAAGTTGTTTGTATTTCCATGCTTTTTGTAAAGGCTCAATTTTTTGGTCACTCTATTGTTTCGAAAGATAGCTTATTTGTTGGTAAAATTTTCAGTCGAAGGCACCAACCATGTAAAATCATTATTTAAATTTATCCTCTTCTATGGCTCTACATTCCAACTGGAACTTGTCCTGCTTTAACTTAGTTTTCTTTTAGAATTTTCTCAATTATTAATTTAAAGGTTTTTCTATGCCCGCTATTGAATGAGAATGTACCTTGTGTGGCAAATACAATGGATACATTTCACGAGATGATTGGCAATCCTACGACTTTGCTAGCAAGACTAACTGCAGATCGAATTGTGGAAATTACAAATCTAATAATTTGTTCCATTGAAACTGTTCTCATACGTGTATCAAAATACTTCGAAGAGGCCAATGACTCTACATTCCAACTGGAACATAGCCAGGGAGCCGAGAATGTTTCCTACCTGAAAACATTCTAGGCCGGACCGACAATTCAACTCGCATTCAAACTCCGGATTGGCAATCTTACGCCTATACTCGCAAGGGTACTTGGAGACTCACATATAAAAGTATACACATGTTCAAAATTACCTGCGTTGTCAAACTCGCCGCAATAGTTGGGTGCTGAAAATAGTGTCACAAGTTGTCGCTTTGCGAAAAATTCATACCCATCTTCGACCACTTGATGAGCCCGGCAGATTAAATCGAAGTCATGTTTAGATAAAAATTTACCGACAATCTGAAATTGATAAATGGAGATATAATTATTGTGATTATTGCTGTTGATTAGTATTAGGCATGAAATATAAAAATATTTGTATGAATCTGATTGGTACGGCAAATGCTGGGTAATGCGTACCATTGGTATTTTGCATACATGAAGAAATAAAATAGGCCGGAGACTAATCAATAATTTATCAATTATCAATTAGCCGTAAAGCTGTAATTTCCCCTATAACACTCCTTAATATCGCCTACAAGAAAGTCAAATCTGCGCATATTAAGGAACATAAACAAAACCATGGTGCTTAATTGTGCGCAGTAGCAAATTGATATTGTAGCTCAAAATAATACAAACCCGTGAAACGAATATATCTTACAAACTGGGGTGAATATGATATTTTTTTTTATTTCACTTGAAATTTAAAGAAAACATTCCACATTTCACAAACAAACACACAATAGCTTACACAACCTCACTTGATCAGTACCGTTGCTGATGAAGAATGTGTATAATAGCCGCCAGACATTCTAAATACTCACGCTCCTCTAATGTGGACGTGTACAATACACATGTGGAAGTATTGGCTTGAGAAATGTATTGCGAGTGATTTGACTATGCGTCCAATTTGGGAATCTCGAGCTCGTTCAGTAGCCGCTAGGTTGCGAAGGCCGACGGAGATCCTTCGTAGCTTAGTTGGTTAAAGCACCAGTCTAGCGTACTGTAGGGTCATGGGTTCGAGTCCCATCGAAGGGAAAGTGGTTACCTCCAATACATTTTCCAAATCAATATCTTCCACATAACGTACATATTCACATATGAGTTTTCATAACATTGTAAATTAACGTCCAAGTCGGGTGGTTTAATCCCCGGAAATAGGCAATTACCTTTGATTGAACTGACACAATTCACGTTATGTTTACTGCCGGTGGACGCATAACTGTCCCATGTTACAAATTGAGGAATTGTTTCCCATTAATCTGGCTATTTTTTGCGCCAAAACAGTGCAAGTCCCAAATATTGATAAATTGGTACCATTTTCCATGCTGCTCGAATTTTTTTTACGCGGTTTTGGAATATTTCAATATTTTTTCGATCAAGGTGTGTACTCGGACGCTTATCCAGCAAAAATTCTCTGAGTTTTAGAAAATGGGAGCATAACAGTCCCTGTTAGGTTTGAGCATAATTATCAAAATTTAATTCGTTTTAAAAGTTTTTAGTTCAAAATTTGAAAATCCGTGTAAAAAACGTTTTATGATTTCTCGACAAATCATGCAAATTTTGTATGGGATTTTTTGACACGGCCGTGTAAACAAAATCCGTGTAAAAACAGAATCGGGTGTATACTGGTCTTAGTGCATTTAGTGGAAGATTTTGCATTGATATGCGCTCTTCGGGCTAATTAAATTAGCGAAGCAAGTCCTTCGAGTGACGGCTCGCGAGTATCGCGAACATTTGAACACGTGACCTCCCAAGCGGTTACCCATCTAAGTACTAATCGCGCCCGATGTTGCTTAACTTCAGTGATCGGACGTGAACTGGTATTTTCAACATTGTATGATCGTGCGTAAATAGTTTAATTTGTTCTCGTCGCGGTGTAAAAACCCTTCGAATCGCTCAATATCGCCGACGATAGCTACGAACCAACTTGGGACGCTCTTCTGAAGAGGTACGACAATCGCAAATACCTCAAGAAGCAACTCTTCAAGGCGCTGTACGAGTTGACCGCAGTGAAGCAGGAGTGTGCAACACACATTCATGGTTTGGTTGTCGATTATCAACGTCATGTTCGCGCCCTAGCCAAACTGGGCGAACCGGTGGAATATTGGGACTTGCCCCTTATCTACCTTCTAGCGTACAAGATGAATCACGCCACACTCCGCGTCTGGGAGGAGAAAACTAGCCACAAGAACGATGTAAAATATGAAAAAATGGTCGATTTTCTATATCAGCGGGTGCGGATACTCAATTCCGTCGGGTCAGACAGTCTTCAATCAACCTCGTCGAAGGTGGCCGGTTTCCAACAGAAAAACTTTAAACAGAAAGTGTCGTTCAATGCATCAGCCTCATCCACTCCCAGCTATTCCTGCCCGCTTCCCTGTTCGGACAGTCATTCAATCTGAATATGTCCAGTGTTTCTTAGGAAGAACGTCAGTAAACGCCGAGAAGCGCCAGAAGCGCCTGTGTTGGAATTGCCTCAGCGTTGGTTATCCATGCAAAAAGGGCAATTCCAAATACAACTGTTGTACATGTCATGAGAAGCACCACTCGCTTCTGTGTTTTTTCAATCCAGCGAAATTATCAGCTACGCCAGCAATCCAAGCAACCACAACAGAGCCAGCCGTGTTGTCGTTCAGCAACCGCTTCCATCCACGCCCCACCAAGTTAGCATGGCAGTCCAAACATGCACCATGACGCAGCTTGAAACAGCTGTTCGCAACATCGTTGACGACCACGGTATGTCGTACAAGGCTCGTGCTCTTCTCGTTTCGGCATTGAATTTATTTTATTGGAAACTCCACACGGAACGGAAAATTTCTCTGGGTGAAGGTTTCCTGTGTGTAGTCGAAACTCTCTTTGGTTGGACGGTCACTGGTCCCACATCTCGCTCGGCTCCCTGCATTCCACGGTTTTGCTAGGAGGAGTATCTACAACTTGGTCACATGCAGGAGATTTTTTTCGGGAATCACATCTCAAATGTCGTGGACAAAGCCTCCAGATCTCTTGGATGTATCTTTTAAATTGCAAGAAACTTCTACGACGTATACTTTCGTCATACGCATATTTGTCCCATGGTTGCTGGAATTTCCTATATACATGCGACAGTTATGCGTATAACGGCAGTATATTGCCTAAAAAATCTCAGTATTGCTCACTTGTACGTTCCACCCTCGAATACTGTTCCGCGGTCTGGAGACCTAATTACAACAATGCTGCTGAACGGATAGAATCTATTCAACATCATTCCCTGCGTTTCTTCCTCCGCAGGAACAGTTGCCAAGTTACGAAAGCCGATGCCAGCTTATCGGTCTCGAGCCTCTGAGTACTCGACGAAATGTATGCCGAGCCCTGACTGTGGCCGATGTGCTGCAGGGCAGGATCGACTGTGGAACCATCTTCCAACAAATCAATATCAGCGTATAACCCCGACCGTTGCGACGGATGTGGCAACGAGTTGTTTACATAGTGGCGGCGATGTTCGACTTCCACTTATAACAAGAAAATGTGCTACAGAGGAGATTCTACACAGTACCCAGTGATCGAGGTCATTGACGCGACATTAAAGCTTAGAGTATTGTTAATTTTTGCTGACTTTTTGCTGTTTATTATATACATATTTTTTTTTACACATCATTGGGATTAGTCTGTAGGTGTTATATTTAAATAAACAGATAAACAGGATTGTACGACATTTCGCGGTAAAACATTCTGCGGTTAACCATTTCGCGGTGTACCAGTTCGCGTTCAGATCAAGCAGATACAAGATACAAGCAGCTCAATAATGTGTACTTTAGCTTTGTAAAGCCTCAAAATTTACCAAATTTTAATGTTAAGCGATTATTCATTGAGTTTACACCAGACTTGTTTAAATTTAAATCCCAACAAAAAAATATTTGGATGCAAAACATATTTGCTATATCTAGGGGCCCTCCTTAGCCGTGCGGTAAGATGCACGACTACAAAGCAAGACCATGCTGAGGGTGGCTGGGTTCGATTCCCGGTCTAGACAATTTTCGGATTTGAAATTGTCTCGACTTCCCTGGGCATAAAAGTATCATCGTGTTAGCCTCATGATTACGAATGCAGAAATGGTAACTTGACTTAGAAACCTCGCAGTTAATAGCTGTGGAAGTGCTTAATGAACACTAAGCTGCGAGGTGGCAATGTCCCAGTGGGGGATGTAATGCCAATGAAGAAGAAGAAAAACATATTTGCAAATGCGACTATGTAAAGATTTAGACTATGTAAAGATGCAAACATTTAAAGTGGGCAAAACAACAGACTTCACATAAACGAATTCGAGAAGAATCCAGTGGCAGAGTGCGCTGAGAGAGTTTGAGAGAAAAGTCGTCAGAAGCGATTATTTACATTCAAAATCAAATTTTCTCCATAAAATTTACTTTACTTTGTGATATATTTTCACATGTTTTCCACTGGCAATAGCTTCAAGCAGCTGTTGAAGACGAATCCCATCCAAATACGCCGCGAATTAAAAATCCGGTAGTTCATACCAAGATAGTGCGGTGGAGGCACAACAAGAGATGTGCTATTTAATCGGAAAAATCATATGCCACCCACCGGATGGAAGCTCATCCCAAAGAAAACAAAATTTTCTTCCAATGAATTATTGGCAGTGGCTGATTCTCTACCCGCCGCTGTCACATCCAGGCGCTATAGTATATGCGCAAAATAGCCAGCAAGATTTAAGCGCCAGAAATTTGTATGGCGAAAGTCATCTAACGCGGGTTTTCTCAAAATAAGAAACTTTTCATGAAAAACTATTTGGTACCGATTATGTAGGAAGGTGTCCGCTACCATGCTTACCAAATACTTTTTTGATGAAAGCGCTTAAGTTTGAGAAATCGAACCTTAGATGCCTTTCGCCATACTGATTTCAGAAAGTTAACTCCTAGTGTGCCGCTGTAAGCACGCTCAAAGCAGGCGATTCATTTCAGCTTTCATAAATGGTTGGATTAACCAGAAAACGCGAAAATCGTAATTCCTCCGTATGATGCCAGTGCACTTTTTTGGCCAACCACACTTTTTTTTCGTGATTCTTGTGATGACCACCAGATGTCGAAATAGGTCGAAATGATCGATGAGCTTTACTCAAATTCGCCTATTCTACACGCAGAAAAATATAGCTTAATAGAAATTAAAATTACAATGAGTAGAATCAACAAACTTTTTGTGCATAAAACTAATAAAGATATTTCTTTACATTTATCTACTGAATTTGTTGAATCTACAAAATTTGAAATTGAAAACAAAATATGCTTTTATTTGCTATTTCTGTTTTCAACTGAGATTGATTTTAATAAATAATTTTGTTGAAACAAGAATTTGCATTGTAAACTCAAGGATATTTTCCTTTTGAATCTGTCTGTTTATTCTCCATGTTCGAACAAAGAAACCAGATGTATGAAACAATAAAACAAATATTCTTTTACAAAGGTTTTTATAATAATTTATAATAAATATTAACAAGAAGAAATAATAGTGAAGCATAGGTGTGTAAGTTTTTAAGGTAAGTTGATATTCTTTTTTACTTTCAATTTTCTGATTTCCCTAATTTTATTCTAATGTTTTTGTCAGATTTGAACTTAGGTGAAACGCACAAAAAAATCATCGAATGGATGAATATAACGAAGGTAATTTTTTTTAAATCAATAGCCAATTCGTGTGACGAAATGTTGTTTTTTCTAGAGCCAGATTGTTTGAGAATGAAGGATGAATGCAAAAATACTTCATTAGAAGTATGACATAAAATCATATTTTTGACCAAATAAAGACCAAATAAAAAATATAATAAAACAATCCATGTTTTTTTAATAACATAACCATGACAACTGAAGTGTGCAAAAAATTCAAGGTTTTAAATGAAAAATACAATGTTTTTGAAACAACAATTGGAATTTTTGTGCCGACAAAAAAAAAATATTTGTTTCTACAAAATTTATTTTTTGGTTCTGGCGTGTAGCTGAGATAAATCATTTTTAGAAACAACAAAATTTATTTTCGAAGTAATTGATCAATTTTTTTCAAATCAATAAAATTTACTGGTAAGCCGTGAGTCAACAATAAAATTTGTTGAATCGATACGAAATCTTTTTCAGTTTACAAGATATTTTTCTGCGTGTAGAAGGCGAAACAACACACTTTGCGTTATGCAAATATTTAAAGAATACGAAACATCACAATTTGCCTTATACCGGCCAAATGCGAACATTTAAAAAAGGCAGTACATAATATTTCGCCTAATACCGGCTAACATTTAGTGAAGATACATTTTGCCTTATGAATAATTTTTAGTCATTCCATCTTCTGAGTTCTACCAAAACAAATAGACAAACAGCGAGTTTTATCATATAATATAGTGTATCTTGATGACAAAGTTTACACATCTAATTATCATATTGACATTAATGTAGGGGAACGGTTTGCCACTTCATCTCATAGCTCCTATTTTCATCCCATAAAAAAACAAAGCAATGGAAAGGAATTTGGTTTGTTTATTATTTTTGTGATTTTTTTCAGCAGTGAGCACGCATGTTGACAAAAATAAGCGACGAATTTGGTCCCGTATTTCTTTGTTTAGCGATGAGATGGATATATGTATACAGTAAGATGGAGATCGGAACAGTTCCCCTATATGTTTTTTTTTGGAAATAGCATGAAATAGTTCGTAAAAAAAGAAAAATGCATGAAAGGGAAACGTATTTAAAGAAACGGCCATATAAAGTAGAGGAAATGAATCACCTGCTTTGAGCGTGCTTACAGCGGCACACTAGGAATTAACTTTCTGATATTAGTATAGCGAAAGGCATCTAAGGTTCGATGTCTCAAAATTCAACACCTTCATCAAAAACATATTTGGTTGGCGTAGTAGCGGACACCTTCCCACACAAATGGTACCAAATAGTTTTTCGTGAAAAGTTCCTACTTTTGAGAAATCACGCCTTAGATGCCTTTCGCCATACAAATTTCTGGCGGTAACTCATGCTGGCTACTTTGCGCATATACTTTAGCGCCTGGATGTGGCAGCGGCGGGTAGAAAATCAGCCACTGCCAATAATTCATTAAGAGTTGATAAAAAAAAAATGGCGAACTCTTAAAAATATAAAAAAAAGGTAAAAAGATAAGCTAACCTTGAATACCGCGAAACGGAGCACCGTGAAATTTTATATACCGCGAAATGGAATACCGCCAAATTGTATGAACCGCAAAACAGATAACCGCCAAATGATACAGACCGCGAAATTGTACACCGCGAAATGGTTTACCGCGGAATGTTTTACCGCGAAATGTCGGACAACCTCTCGCGCCACCGCCGCTGTCAAAAATGAATCGGCGCGCCGCTGGATGAAAATTTTCTACTCCGCCGAATATTTTTTGCCACGCCGATGGCAAAGTCAGTTTGGTACATTTTGTTAAGCATCGGAAACACTTACGTATTTTCAGTTCATATTACATTTATCTATTTCCAAGTATGCAAAAATTATTAGATGGTGATCTACCCACAACTGTAACTAGCTAATTTGCTGTACTAGTATGCTAGGGCAAACATAAAAATAATTTTCTTAAGATTGAGTCTCATTTCCCGAACTCAACTCAAATCAAAATTAAAAGTGACACTTGAACAGTTCCCCAATAACGATGCATATACATAACAAGATTACTTTTGAACGACATAGAACTGTTTTTGACAGATTAAAAAACATTTGCGATTCATATGACCTGGTGATTTTTTATTTAGTTTTAAATCAGGAAATGAGACTCAGCCTAAGAAATCCATTGTTTTTCAAGAATTAAAGGAATTTCTTTTGGAAAATTTTAAGAAGCTCGTAGGGGGAATGACGGCTTTGGCAGGTTTTGATCTATTATTGTCAGGGGGGTTTATTATGACTGATTATGCTCAAATTTGGTCTAAACATTCTTTGCATATCAAAGAATATTGTGGCCAAATTTCTTAAAATTCGGTCGACAAAAATCCCCCTGACAATAATAGAACAAAACCTGCCAAAGCCGTTTTTTCCCTATTTTCCCGTTCTTTTGAGTTTTGGTCTGAAATTATTTCAGAATTTCATGCAAAAATTCACTTTTCTTTATTTATTTATTTATTATTATTTATTACTTATTACATCAACGTACTTGATACAGCCCCAATGATGGTTAAAAAAATCAGAAGGGTTATATACAAGATACGACCGCCCGACGTAAACTACGTAAAACAGATCATAAGATAATTATTTTGGTTAGAGCCTAGAGTGATTAAAATTTTGACTTTTGCGCACTCTTATGTTTGAACGATAACATTTGCTGTTTTGGTGAACCTCCTAAATTTTCAACTGAATTGGTTACAATTTAACTGAGTACGAGCAGTTGGAAGTTTGAATGGAAATTACTATAGAAATCGCCCCGTATGTGAGAGATCGTTTCGTGAGGCGGATCATTAACTATTTAGGGAGAAATCTCTCACCGCCGGACACCTCCCAATACCGGACACTTCTTAAAACGACACTACTTGCAAAGGTCCGTCCAAGGTCCTCCGAGGTCCCGGCAAGGAAAATCAGATCTTCATGTGATAAACTTTGTACAGAATTTGAAGTTGAATAAAAATTCTTCACACTTGTTTTCTTACATTTACTTCAATTCAATTGTTTCTTCTTGCTGAGAAAGCCACATAAATTAGCAGAAACAAAAATTGAAGAGGACTTTGAAAAAGGTGGGAATTTGGATTAGGATTTAAAAAAATTAGCTGAAGAGTCAAATAAGCTCCACTAACAATTTTTAATATTTACAACGCCGGCCAAGTTTAATATTGGCGCCGGCCAAGTCCTTACAGTCAGTTGGGAAAGGGAGGGAATGTGAGTGTGTGGTAATTGTTGCTACTAGAGACCGAGAATACCTCTGCATCTCCACATTTACCACGGGAAGGAAGTAGTGTTAGTTGGGTGGGGTAATCAGTAACATAGATCGGGATTCACCATGGAAAGTGATGTGACCTATGAAACTTCTACACAGCATTATTAGCATTTCCTTAATTTGTTCAATTGTTCATTCTTCGCGAGAATAAACAATCAATCGCTCAAAGTGAGCGATTGTTCATTTGAATTTCGGATTAGGCGCCCGCGTTATCATTTCATTAACGTAAGAAAAGTAAAAAAGAAACGGGATTGAAAATAATTGATAGTAATCGAAAAGCTAATGTTATTCAGCAACCCTTATTTTATCTCTATTTGACGTTAAGTAAGAATGTAAATTTACGTTCATTTTACATGTCGTTTATTTTGCATTACTTTCGCGCGCGTGTGTGTCACTTGCATTGACCAGTATACCGTAATCAGGATCTCACTGGTATTAATCCTGATGTGCCGGTTGGCACTCGTGTTGGGCTTGTGCGCTTTGAGCGGCACACGGTCGCTTCCCAGTCTACATAAAATCGCACATGGTGCAATACAAGATGCTGAATTGGAGACGATATACATACATGTTGTGTGGAAAAGTACCTCTATCGCCTGCACTTCAGCATCCTACACGACACCATATACGTTCATGTGTTGACTGGGTTTGATAGGGCCTGCTTATGGACACATGCAGCTTTTTGTAGAGGTTTAACAGAGCCCACTGTCAAACCCCACCACATCCTAGGCAGGCCCCCTAACTCGCAGTGGCCATGGGGAGGGGTCGTCAAGCCCTTGGACATAGTCCCTGCTGCCCCTAGCAGCGAATTGTTTTGCAATAAAGACGATTTATTCACTTGCTAAGTTTCCTATGTTGCCGACGTACTCATATATTTTTAGATATTAAGGCCCAAATTACCGTAATCCAGTCATTGACAAGAAAACAGCCACGTGCTTGCACCACCCCCAGGAAAACATCCGCCCACCGAGGAGAAAATGTATTCCCCAGCTGAATCGGGGAAGCACTCTTGTTTTAAAACTACATCAACATATTATATACTATAATAGTGGTGACTTCAATACATCCGTGCTTCATTTGGATGAATTTCGTAATATTATTTGAAAAAACTGCCTTTTGCAGAAAATATTGCAAAGTTGAAAAAATATTTTTCCAGGAGGGGAAACCGTCGATTTACTCTCACGCTCTCTTATACTTTGCAGATACTCGAAAATCATCGTTCAGTGTTGCGTGTTGATTTGTTCTATATGTTGTTTTCTCGAATATGTACGTAAACATCAAGCAATAATCTATGAGAATGATGTTTTTCATGCTATATATTGACACTAAATATTAGATGTGAGCTAGAACTGTAAAAACGCAAGCATTCATAAGCAACGCAGGTTATTTATTTTTTCATAATTCAAGAGTTGATAATGTAATGTAATGCTAAAATAATAATGTAATGCTAAAACGGCATCACTTTTCATGTACACAGAGAGAAGACCGATCATATGGTCATGTAAACAATCCATTGAATCTGGACGAACATTTGAGAAGGTAGTCAACTGCATCATAATTTTACATAACATGCATTGTAGGAAATTGTGTAATTAGGAGAAGGATGCACAACAAATCAATCTCAGATACATGTTTGAGGTTGTTTATGCGTATCACTATAATCTGTGCGCTGTACATGTATTGAAAAGGACGTTAATATTTTGTGGAAATATATAGAGTTTGATACCTTTTGAAATGTTTGTGTACTTTGTACAAAATCAGATCTGAGCGAATGAGTAGGCTCTCCGCAAAAAAAAGAAGCGAACAGCAAGAAAAAGAAGTCAATTTGATGTATGACATTTGAACCTTAATGACCAACGTTGCAAAACGGTTTTCCGAAAAATTTACTGTTTTCATAGTAATTCTCATACAAACTTCGAACCGCGAACAAACGTGCGTGCTTAGTCAAATTACAACCATTGGGATGTTGGATATATGGGGTCGGGAGGTAGCAAGGTTTGTTTTGTTAAACGTTTTGCCGCGTGTAATGTGTAGTTTTTCCGCAAATCATGTTCGATCGCACACCAATTCATTTATGTTTCGAACAAAATTGGCGTAACTCACTATATATGAAAATGGTTGGATATGACAATTTAAAATTTTCATTTAAAAACCCCAAATTTATTATTCCGCAGTGGTGATTATGCCTTTCTCCGATTGTTATTCGTCTTAGAGTGATCAATGCATCTCATAGTTAATTGTTAATTACTCAGTAACTGAGTAAAATTAAAATGCTCTCACTCTTTCTATCCCACAGAAATTTTACTCAATATCCGTCAAAAAAGTTAGAGTGTAACCTTGTTTAAAGTTGATAATCAATTTCAATATTCACCTCTTGCTAACATGAACATGTCCAGCATCTGTAGCACTTTTTCATAAACACTACTTTTTTGCTCCGACCGCGGTCACTGCTCTGGTTCTATTGTTGTGCTTTTTGTGCGAATCACCGCACCAGCGATGCCAGATCTACGGAAATTTCCGTAGATCTGCGGAATTGAGTGCTTTCTACGGATTTACGGATCCGTAGATAAAAACTACGGAAATTTGAAAATTTCTGCGGAAATCTACGGATTTTTTTTTACTAGAACACTTTTAGTTTCAATTTATCTGGTTTCAAATTTAGTTCAAGTTAAGTAAACAATATGTAAGTTTCTGATATATGGGCTTCTATTTAGAAGGAAATATCGTTACAAATATTCATTGAAAGATATGCCCTATTGGTCTCCGAGAGGTCAAGGGAGGGAATAATAATTATTTTAAAATGAAAAATCAAAACTCATTGGATTTCGAGTTGGATTTATTAAAGTATGTTTCGAAAATTCTAAAAAAATGGAAATTTTATTATTGCTTCCTCAATTTATTAATTTCAGACAAAAATAATTCGAGGGGACATGTTTTTTTTAATAATTGTATAGGCTTTATACAATTTTATTATGAATATATAACTCACAGACGAAAAAATAGGCTACACCAAGCTATACGCATAAAAATCTTAAAGTGGATTCATCCGTAGATGGCGCATTCATACAACAATTCAAAAACATTCCAATCTCTTTGATTTATGAGATTACTTCTGCATAAGGTTTACCGCATTCATGATAGAATTAGTGGCGAAAACATTAGAATTAATAGTTCCAGATTTTTTTTTATATAGTATTCGATTTGAAAAAGCGATCCGTTGATAATTTTCGTTACAATTTGAATCGAATAAATTTCTGTCTTGCTTCCATTTGAAGAAAAAGGAAAAAAAATCAGCATTGAAGAGAGATCAATTTCCACGCTGATACTCATCCCTCCCTCCCTTTTAATTATGAAAGCAATCTTGAAAAAACAAATAAATGGTCGATCATTGACTGAGATTACCACTGCCTAAGGTCCAGTAATGAATCACATTGAAAATATTTCTTGTGTATGATGCACGAAGCTTGTTGCAAATAATTCAGTGAAATTGAACATCCTATATAAATTATTGAATAATACTCTTGCTTTTGTGTTATAATCCAGAAGCTAAGTAAGAACAGCCATGTGTGCAATCTTTGTGGAATTTAGGATTCAATTTTGACCAGTTGGAAGTCAGTAAAGGAAGGTGCCACTGATTGAAAGCGAAAAAGAGGCACATCTGGTCTTTCGAACCGTATAGTTCTGAAAGCCTCTTTAATAAAGAAGAAAAAAGAAGAAAAAAAAACATATAGTTTCCCAATAGTCTGGTCCGAAGGAGATATTTAGAGTGCGTATTTTTTTTTTTTGTCTTTATTATGGAGACTTTCAGCCCGAGGCTGGCTCGTCTCCGATACACGTAATTAATTTCAAGGCTCAAGGGAACCCTGGATTCTTGACTGCACAATTCATAACACAGCTGAAACATTTATTAAACATTTTATTACATATACATCATTGCTTTAAAAAATTATTCTGGCGGAGTTCAACTGGGACACAATGGTGCACGCGACCCAGTAAACTGAATATTTTCCCTGAAAATTGTTTGTTTACGCCAAAATAGTTCTTAAAAATAATTGTTATAAATCCTGAATTCTGGACGAAATTCTCATTTGACATTTCACATTTTTGACAAATAAAAACCCTCCAGGGATTCAAAGTTTCCTAAGGAATGGTTTTAGAAACTCCTTTGGAAATTCCTTCAGCGATTCTCTCAGAAATTCCTTTAGGAATACTTTTTGAAAATCCACTCAAGTTCTCCTTCGGAAAATCCTTCAATATTTCTTTTGTTAATTCCTCCAAAAATACTTTCGGGGGCTCCTCCAGGAGTTCCAAATAATTTTCAAAAAAATCCGCATCATTGCACATTCTTCCAGGGATACCTTCGGAAAAGTCCTTGTAAATTTCTTCAGCAGTTTCTACGCGAAATCCTCTGAAAATTATTCTTAAGACTTTTGAATGTCGAACATTCTTTTACAAAACTTTGGAATTTACATTTGTAATTCGTTCGGCTACTTCGTCCTAAAATTTTCTAGATGAAAGTCCAAATGAACTACTGGATAAATTTCTAAATAAATAAAATAGTGAAGCGATTTCCCAAAAAGTTAATAAAATAATTTCTGAATAATTTCCTGTTGAAATTTCTGAAAATATTAATAAGGAATTTTGGAGGAATTTCTTTAATAATCCTTATGAGAATTTCTGAACTAGTTTCCGGAAGAATTCTTTACAGAACTAACCAATATTGACTTTATAAATTTCGAAGGAATTTGTGAAATTCGGAAGTTAGTTAAATTCGAAAGCAACTCTATTAGGAGGTTTCGAAGAAGTATCTGAATATTTGCGAAGGATTTGGAATTTAAAATGAATTTCTGGAATAGTTTTGATGGAATATCTAGAGGATTTCTGAAGGAATGTCAAAAAGACGAATGTTTTGAATTACATACCAAATTAATTCATGGATAATTGTTCCCATAGAATTGTTTAAAGTATTTACAAAAAATGTCAAGCAGACTTTCCATAGAATTTTGGATACATTTATGAAATACTAATTCATCCAGGAGTTGCTCCAGAAATTCCTTGAAATTTAATAAATAGAAGTTTGTAATCTCGATATTTTGAGGATTTTATTGGTTTGCTATCTTAATTTCAATGTCAAAATAGGGTTTTGTTTTACTCACTTTATAGTTCAAACTGCTGACGCCAAATTACGAATAAACTAATTACGTCAAAATTGTTGGCAAACCAACATTACCACATCTATGACACCGCCAGCGCTACAGCTTAATAATTTGAAATGTTTTGAAAAATAAGAAGTCCATAATAGTAAACTGATTTTATGTTGAAATTTTTAACAGAGTTGAATAAATAAATTGCGAAACGGTAGTATCAGCATTGGAAACAGTTACTGACAAAAATATGCATAGCAACTGCCATTGCGAAGAGTGTGGAAGTGCGTGTATAGGTCACTATGCCTAGAATCTATTTCTTCTTGGTTTTTCATGAAAGTACGGATATAACAAGACCAGTAGCTATAAATTTTGATGGTTAGTGGTCTTGTTGTTACCTAATTTGTATGCAGTGAGAAAAGTTAGATATCAGTCGTGTAATGTTCTGTATACTAGGAAAGTGGAGAAGCGCCGAAATAGGGAAAGGCAATAATTTTGAGCGAATCTACGGAATTGATGTTGAAGCAATCTGGCATCGCTGCACCGCACAAAAGTAGAGCGCAAGAACCAACTGCAGACGGCGGTCGTAACGAAACTGTGAAATTTTACTGGGTTTTTAAAGATTTGGAATTTTTAATGTTTTAACGTTGATAATCAATAGTTCCAATGGGCTTAAAAAAATGCTGGAGAGTTACCGATTCGATTAATAATAAAATCTCGAAAATCCATTGAAAGATAAAGGAGCTATTAGCGTTTGAAATCTATCCTAATTTCGTGACGGTCTCGAATTTGGAAATTTCCGTTTTACACCCTGTATCAGAGTCTTCCCCTTATAGCCTATTCAGATTACGCCATTAATGACATAATAATTAGAGTTTCAGGGTAAATACGCTTTATGATGTCATTATTTACGTAATATTCCATACATTTTGCGCTGTCAAAAGATACCCGCTAAAAAGAGTCATGAAGAATTTATTACGAACAATTATTACGAGAGAGCTTTCGATCTAACTGGGATGCAGGGAGAAATTCAACAAAACAAAACTGACAAGCGTCACGCTCTCTTTGCCAGAGAGAAAATTCTCTCTGTTTTCATTTCGTTTCGTAGTTGACAGTCATGCTCTTTCTGTCGCAGCAGGGTCGAATGCATGTTAGATGGAAATCTTCTGAGCGCTGAAGAATAACTCGGATTGTGATGGTTTTGTGGAAAGCATTTTATATGATATTCAACATGAATTGTTCAAAAAACAGATGCTCTCTAGAATTAACATGAAGTATTTAACTTAAACCTAGATTTAATAGAACAAATCGAGTAAATTTTCAAAGTTCAAGGGCCAATTCGGAAGACAATTTAAAACGTAGGAATGGTTGTAAAACGAATAGATTTGATGAATAAACATGATTTCATAAATTGTTTCAATTCTGCTCCTTGAATGGCTTAATATACTTTGGATTTCAACATTTTTCACGTGGGACAACTGTACGATTTGAATGGGATGTATATATAAAGTAGAATAACCTTAAATAAAACATGGATTGGTAATGCATTAATTCATCCAAAATCCAGTTTAAATTATATCACATTCACACGATTCGATTTTGTTAGAAGCTGTATCATTGATTGTCGAGTAGATCGCAATGGTTCAGTTTCCATTTTTTTTATAGAAATTAAATTGCTGAGTTGCCCTTCATACATGGAGATACTGGTGGAAATACATTTTAGTTCGATAATTGTGCGGTGCACAACGTCACAAATGGGAACGGGAAATGGACTCTTCCTTCCGGGGGTGCAGTCAAAATGTTGCTACTGGCCAACACTCAACAGGCCAGAGAACAACATGTAATCCATGTGCAAGGCGAACCGATATCCACAAAAGATTACCGGAAGGGTCTTATAGTGGATCGGCTCGCTGGGACACAATGTTGTCTCTTGTTGAGGCTCCAGCAGCGGGATCTTGACTGAGGAAAGCAACAGATTGTCCGTGTGCAGTCGAAACGGTGTCCACATTAGATTACCACTGGTGGGGTCTAATGTGGATCGTATCGAAGGGACAATTCTTGACTGTTGCTTCCTCCTTGGCTTCCTTCGACGATGCTCTGATGAGCGGCAGAACGGGTGGACTGTATGGCAGTGGATCAGCAGCAGCGATCGGCTCTCCGGCAGCAGCGCAGTGGAATCTGGATCGGGAGGTGCTTCTGGTAGAAAAAACTC
The DNA here is from genome assembly GCF_024139115.2 of Armigeres subalbatus. Taxonomy (NCBI): domain Eukaryota; kingdom Metazoa; phylum Arthropoda; class Insecta; order Diptera; family Culicidae; genus Armigeres; species Armigeres subalbatus. Next base: position 201,924,115 of record NC_085141.1, on the reverse strand, counting down.
CGGGTTTCGCTTTTCCTCTAGGTATTTATTCCGTAGCGACAAAATACAAAATCAAAAATTCACTGCGCAGCAGCGGCTTTTTTATACATGGTTTGCTTGTTTGTGTGTGTGTCAATTGACACCTAATAAGCTCCACCCATTACGATGGCAACGCCAACAAAAGAAAACAAAAACCTAACCTGGTGGATGAAGCTTGCATTGGACATGACATACAGAGAAGACGATATTTATTTTGCTTATAGTTTCGAGAATTGGGGGGAAAGGACTATAAAGGTGCATGACTATTAGACTTAACTATTACTAGGGGTAATGAGGTAACATCCTTTAGGAAATGAAATATAGGAAAATAAATACAAGCTCAAACTAAATTTACACGTTCGGAACCGAACATTCTCCCCCCGGGCTGATATGTGGATCTGCAGGTGCGAGAGCTTTATCGTTTTCATCAATTGGAAGAGGTGCTAGTCTAGAGACTGAGCGACGGTATACCCCGGTAGATGTTTTTACGTCTACCACCCTTATCACCGAATCATTGCCAGGATACACCTTCAAAATCTTACCCAATTTCCAAGACTGAGGGGGAAGATTGTCTTCCTTTATTAGGACAATAAGCCCGGGAACTACATTTGGAGATCCTTTAACCCATTTTGAGCGAGCTTGTAATGTGTTCAGGTACTCATTTGACCAACGTTTCCAAAACTTTTCACGGAGAGACTGGAGATACTTCCAACGGGTCAAATGATTTACAGGAGTTCCTTCAAGAGTAGGTTCTGGAACAGCGACCAATTCTCTGCCGATTAGAAAATGTCCAGGGGTTAAGGCAGACGGTTCATGGGGATCCAAAGAGTTGGCGAAAAGAGAACGTGAATTTAGCACTGCTTCAATTTGGGTGAGCACAGTGTAAAACTCTTCGTACGTAAGACAGGCGTTGGACAGAACCTTTTTTAAATGGGTTTTGTGCTCTTCACCCCAGCCTCCCACAAACCCCCAAAATTTGGCGAACGAGGTGGGATGAATTTCCAGACAATTTCACGGGCACAGCAAAAGTCGTTGATTTTTCCTTTGGCTTGATCATCACGGAACATCAAATATAAGTCGTGGAGCTCTGACTTTGCTCCAGCAAAGTTTGTGCCATGGTCGGAATGGATTTCGTCTACTAGACCACGACGGCTAACGAATCTTTGTAGAGCTGCTACAAAGGCCGCGGATGACAGGTCGGATACTAATTCTAAATGTATGGCCTTGGTCACGAAACATATAAAAATGCAAATATAGGCCTTTACTCGTACGAACTTCCGAAAACCTACCCTTATGAATACTGGTCCGGCAAAATCCACGCCGGTTCGGGAAAACGGTGCAGCTGGAACTACACGTGTTTCGGGTAGACGTCCCATTACGGGCTGCAGACAACGAGGGTTGGATCGGAAACAGGTAACGCACTTTCTCAACACCTTGCGAATGGTTGATTTGGCGTTAATCAACCAGAACTTTTGACGCATGAGCGAAAATTAGTCCGGATGGTCCTAGGTGGAGATTTTCCAAATGCATATCACGTATAAGCATTTCAGAGACATGGCTTTTGTTCGGTAGCAAGATTTGGTGTCGAGCATCATACGGCAAGCGACAGTTTTCTAATCTTCCTCCTACTCTCAACAATCCATCTACCAACACAGGATCTAGTGCTGCTAAACTACGGCTGGGCCTTCCCGAGGAAATTAAGCCAAATTCATCGGACAATTCAAGGCGTTGACACAATCCAACAATAGCAATCAGCGATTTGCGCAATTCAGATACTGTCAAATGGTTATGACATACTCGATCTGCGCGATTGAGTCTGCAGTTGTTCGCAAAACGTAGAACATAACCAACAACTCCTGTAGTTTTCGGAATGAACCAAAGGTTTCGAGAAAAGGAACGTCTTGTAGAACAACTGGAACACAGGTAGTCGGTAACGTCGGAATCATGTTCGGTACTTCTGACTCTGGTAACGAGTCTGGAACGGCGACATCATATTGGTATAGTTTAAAAAAGGGTGGTCCGTTCCACCACAGACTATTCATCGCAAGACTCTGAGGCAATTGCCCTCTAGATACCACATCTGCCGGGTTGTCTTCGGAACGGACATACGACCAAACGCAATCATTGGTGGATGAATTGATCTCCGTCACACGATTGCGGACAAAAACATCGAGTTGGCTGGCGGGCTTTTGTAACCAAGCGAGTACAATTTGGCTGTCAAACCACAAACAGATACGCTGAATGTCAATCTTCAACGATAATACACACTTGGGAACCAATCTGGACAACAATAAGGCGGCACACAACTCCATTTTGGGAATTGTCAATGGCTTAAGTGGGGCAATCCTTGACTTGCTGCAGAGTAGCGAAACTTTAACATCAGTGCTAGAAACAACTCTCACGTAAATAACTGCTCCATAAGCACGACTGGAAGCGTCGGCAAAACCATGTATTTCGATACATTCAGCGTCCACCAATCCAACGAAGCGAGGTTTTATTATCATTTCAACGTACTTCAAGGATTGTCTAAACGTAAGCCAAGACTGCAGAATATCACCTTCCAAGCGGTCGTCCCATCCTACTTCATCCTTCCATAAACGTTGCATGATCTCCTTCGCTAGGACGATCACGGGAGCAACCATTCCTAACGGATCAAACAACCGAGCGATTTCAGAGAGTACGATACGTTTGGTTGGCGGTGTCAAAAGTTGGAATGGCAATCCACAATGAAAGCGGAAGGAATCGGCATCAGGATCCCATAGTAGGCCTAGAGTTTTTATGACTTTGTTCACATCAGAATTTTCAAATTCCAAATACTTCTCCCGGTCTTCCTCAGCGACAGTGTCCAGAATGGTTGCATCGCTTGCACACCATTTATGAACCGGGAAACCTCCTGACATCATCAAATTCGTCAAGTCAGAACGAAGCTGAATAGCTTGGTCGATGGTATCTGCTCCTGTTACCACGTCATCTACGTAGACGTCTTCTTCTACGATCCTTGACGCTATTGGGAAGCGCTGGGATTCATCTCGGGCAAGTTGTACCAATGTTCGAGTAGCCAAATACGGGGCGCTGGCAGTCCCGTAGGTCACGGTTGTCAATTCGAGGATCTGGAGTGGGTCATTGGGATTATCCCTCCAAAAAATTCTCTGTAGACTGGAATGCTTCTCATCAACACGAATTCGTCTATACATTTTGGAAATGTCGGCTGTTATTGCGAAGCGATGTTTACGGAATCGAAGAATTATGGAAAACAGGTCATCCTGAACAGTGGGACCGATCATTAGGACATTATTTAGAGATGGTCCTGTTGTTCGTGCCGAGGCGTCAAAAACAACTCTTAAACGGGTGGTGGAACTGCTTGGTTTTAGGACTGCGTGATGGGGCAAGTAGTGAACCAACTTTCCAGGGGGGTCGTCCAAATCAGAAACTTGCTTACAATGGGACAAATCCTTGTACTCATTAATGAAGTCAGTGTACGCATTCTTCATCTCAGCATTTTTGGATAATCGTTGCTCTAGCATGTGAAATCGTTTCAAAGCTAACGTTCGGTTGGTTCCTAGCTCGCTTACTGATTCCTTCAACGGTAGTTGGACAGTGTAGGTTCCATCCAGGTTACGAAAGGTAGTGGAATTGAAGATTTGCTCACAATCCTGCTCCTCCTTGGACACGGCATCGACAGACTCAACAGCCTCAACAGACCAAAACTTCTCCATACATTCTGATAATGGCCGTAGACTGGCTGTATAGCAATGCTGATTATCATCCACATCCTCAGCACCACCAGCAACAACCCACCCCAATCTGGTTTCCTTAAGAATGGGTAGCCTGTTGCCTAGCATCAACTGTCCGGGAAGCATCAAATGGAAGAACAGTTTAACTCCAATCAATAATTGGATTTCACCTGGGATATGGAAGGTAGGATCGGCAAGCAACAAACCAGAGGGAATTTTCCATGATCGAGGATCCAATTTTTGACCAGGGAGGGTACCTGTCACCACATCGGTGACCAAACACTCGATTTGAGCTTGGTAGTTCATACAACGGGAACGGAATGTAAGTGTTGTTTTCTTATCAAGTACCGATCTTTTACCGGCTGCTCCAAATACTTGCACATGGGTGGGTAACTGGCTGATTCCCAAGCCTTCCACAAAGGAACGGGAAACTAGATGTGGTTGGGAACCACAATCGAGGAATGCGCGACAAGGGTGGGTATTTCCATGGCAGTCAAGGACATCAACCATGGCCGTGAGCAAAAGCGTGCCATCGGAACGAGAAACCTTATGTACGGGATTGGACAAGGACGAAACACTTTCAACAGTGGGCGGAACATGAGTACTTCCAACAATTTGGGTGGGTTCAGGTTTGGATCTTGGGGACTCAACAACGGGCTTTGGATTTGGTTTGGCAAACTTGGGCTCATGAAGTAGTGTATTGTGTCTGCTTTGACACTCCTGGCAAGATTTTGTCGAAGGGCATTTTGAGGCAATATGGCCTTTCCTCAGGCAATTGAAACAAATATTAAGCTCTCTTACCTTGATTCTACGCTGGGGTACCGTCAGGGATAGGAACTTGTCGCACTTGAAATTGGGGTGGCTCGCACTGCAGATCTCACACATTGTCTCACTATTAGTTACCGGTGTAACCATAGCGAACGATCTCGCCGGTGGGGGCTTCGGGATGGATTTCAGGCTGGACTCCTTAGCTGATGTCGGTCTCGGATGGCTTGCTTCACAACGTTCCAACAACGAACATCGTTCCTTCAGATACTGCACGGTGTCTTCGTATGTCGGGATTTCCTTATGGGGAATGGTGGCTTCCCACTGCTTCCTCGTCTCGGAATCGAAAGCATCGGACAGAACGACGACGACAAACCTTTCAGAAACGCCTTCCAAATCCTGCTTCAAAAGCTTCAATCCCTCGACGTGGCGGGTTACTTCGTTCAGCAGCTCCCTCAGCTGCTTGGAACATTCCTTGCTCATCCGCTTTAGGCTCAGCAACCCATGGATGTGAGCATCGACTGCCTTCCTCTCGTCTTCAAAAATGTCAAGCAGCAGCGCCCAGGCGTGGGTGAAGTTGCCTTCACTAAGTGTTTTCGGGTCGAGAATCTTGGCAGCTGAGCCTCCCGCTAATGCTCTCTCAAGGTGGTGTAGCTTCACTGCGTTGGAATCCTTCGATCGGGCCATGATATCCGAAAATATTTGTTTGAATCGTGGCCAGTTTTCCGGCTCCCCATCAAAGGAGGGGATGGGAAGCGGAAGCGGTTGCTGCTGAACAACAATCTGCGACTGCTGAGCACCTGAAGGTTGGACGGGAGTGACTTTCGGGGTTGCGGATTCAATTAAAGCTTCCACCATCGTTGCGGTTTCCATATGATGGTTCTCAAACTGGATGTACGTTGCGTCATTGTCGTCTAGCTTCTCCGGTGATAGCATTGCGGTGATTTGGTGATGAAAATTGAGGTACTCCTGGAAGTGAGACTCCAAATTCCTCACATACACCCTCAGCTGGGCGAGGGTAAATTGAACGACACCGGCTTCTTCGACACCTTCAACTGCTTTCCGGATCCTGGTCACCTTGGCCTTCGCTTGGCCACGGAGGTGCACAAGTGTTTTCAACTCCGCCATTTTGTCGTTAGCACTTTTCTGGGGCGTGTGCTTCAACGACATTGATGCACCACACTAACTTCACTACTTTACTGTCTCTATCTATCTTCGCCCCAAGCGGGCACACACAACTATACTGTCTTGGCCGAAACTTGTTCGGACGTGTTTCAATTTTTCACTTCACTCGCGCGGACTGTACTTTTCGGAACGCGAACGATGCCGATCGGATGGTCGGCTCACGACGGAAATACTACCAGAGCCAAAATGGGAATTCCTACTGCAGCTGCAAGGCACCGATGCTGCTATCCGGGTCGATTTGGACCAAACAATGTGCGGTGCACAACGTCACAAATGGGAACGGAAATGGACTCTTCCTTCCGGGGTGCAGTCAAAATGTTGCTACTGGCCAACACTCAACAGGCCAGAGAACAACATGTAATCCATGTGCAAGGCGAACCGATATCCACAAAAGATTACCGGAAGGGTCTTATAGTGGATCGGCTCGCTGGGACACAATGTTGTCTCTTGTTGAGGCTCCAGCAGCGGGATCTTGACTGAGGAAAGCAACAGATTGTCCGTGTGCAGTCGAAACGGTGTCCACATTAGATTACCACTGGTGGGGTCTAATGTGGATCGTATCGAAGGGACAATTTTTGACTGTTGCTTCCTCCTTGGCTTCCTTCGACGATGCTCTGATGAGCGGCAGAACGGGTGGACTGTATGGCAGTGGATCAGCAGCAGCGATCGGCTCTCCGGCAGCAGCGCAGTGGAATCTGGATCGGGAGGTGCTTCTGGTAGAAAAAACTCCGGGTTTCGCTTTTCCTCTAGGTATTTATTCCGTAGCGACAAAATACAAAATCAAAATTCACTGCGCAGCAGCGGCTTTTTTATACATGGTTTGCTTGTTTGTGTGTGTGTCAATTGACACCTAATAAGCTCCACCCATTACGATGGCAACGCCAACAAAAGAAAACAAAAACCTAACCTGGTGGATGAAGCTTGCATTGGACATGACATACAGAGAAGGGGCAAGACGATATTTATTTTGCTTATAGTTTCTAGAATTGGGGGGAAAGGACTATAAAGGTGCATGACTATTAGACTTAACTATTACTAGGGGGTAATGAGGTAACATCCTTTTAGGAAATGAAATATAGGAAAATAAATACAAGCTCAAACTAAATTTACACGTTCGGAACCGAACAATAATATTTCTTGAAAATTGGTCCAATCGTCCTTTTTTTTTATTTATTTGTGAGAATTCCCAAAAGTATCTAAATTTTTCTATCAAATCTCCGTTCGATCATAGTACAGAATCGAAATACTTTTTAAACTTAAAAATAAATTGAGGAATAGTCTGATTCCCCGAAGAACGGCGCACCCAACTAATGAATGTAGCTTCGCTCATTATCCTTAATGAGAGCTTCAAATATTCTTCGAAAATCCCTTTTCATATTTTTTTTTATATTTTTTTTTCGTAGAAACTTTGTTCAGAAAAAAATGTTCGATTGTCGTCACACAAATGCTTGATTTCGCAAATTAAATTTTAAAACTCTCCTTGAATTCAACCCTGTATTAGCGTGCAAATGAAGAAACATGGAAACGTCAAGATATATTATCTTGCTGCAGTCTGAACACCTCGTAATAATTGGATACCCTCTCACTTAACAAAGTCATAAATAGCCCAATCTGAATAGGCTATTAGACGTAGTTTACGTCAAAAATCTTACATGGTGGGAAGGGGGTCGAAAAACTCAGAAAAAATACTTACGTAATATGTGTACTGCCGTCATACGCATATTTGTTCCAAGTGTGCTGGGATTCCCTATATACATGGCAGCGAGTTAGGGGGCCTGTCTAGGATGTGGTGGGACAGTGGGCCCTCTTTAACCTATATAAAAAAGCTGCATGTGTCTGCAAGCACGCCCTATCACAGCGACCGTGCGCCACTCAAAGCACACAAGCTCAACAGGAGTGCCAACCGGCACATCAGGATTCATACCAGTAAGATCCTGATTATGGTATACTGGTCACGGCAAACGACATTGAAAGATTCTCGGTTTTTGGATAGGATTAGGCGTATATGGGCTGACAGTCGGGCTATTCTGTATTCTGTATCCTTAGTAAAGTGTATTCTGTAACCTTAGTAAAAAAAAATACATCTTTTTGAAATGGCAAGCATGCTAATAGTTCGTCTGCCTCCGTCCTGGTAAACAACCCGGCAGACCTCCGGTAACGCTCAACACCTGTCACCTATACAGGTGGGTAGTAGGTTCAGATGCACCATTCCTGATTTACGCCGATCCGGCTCTGAACACGGTGTTATAAGGCACCGAAGTCAACCCTTGAATGGACCTCACGTTTACATAGGCACCCATGGGATCACAAGAGGCGACTTGTAGGCAGGCAGGCTTGTAAATATTCGGCAGCACTGGATGAAGGTGATGTTTTCTTATTTCATTTTTTATTTTCTTCCTTCCTTGAAATCGATCTCACATTCTCGAAGAGGAAGAGGAGTAAACAACAGAACTCACAGTGCGCCACGAATATGCAAACACCAATGAGCCCCCGGAATACTCGCACGAAGAAGCAAAGCAGGGATTCTCTAAAAGAGCAGGAAGTCCCCAAGAAGCATCGGAACGTGCAAGATTGTGCTAACGTACTGAAGGAAGGCGTCAAGAACGGTGATTGGCAAACTGTGGAAAGTCAGCGGGAGAAGAGAAAGATATAGGGCCATATAGTGTTGTGAATTCCCGACTCGGTAGAGCAGAGTACTACAAACGACGGTGTGTTACAGTTTAGTTTAGTGAGGCAATATTTAACATCAGTACGCACGACGAAACACATTATAGTACTCGAAAAGGGAACAAAAAATTGTAATCATCAAACGGTAGTCCTACGTCGAACGTCAACTGCCAACTCAAATTCACCCCTTGATCAACGAACGAGCTATGTCGACAATGACGATTCGCATCCGTCAATGATAACGAGCGAGAAAACGTAAAGAAAGAAACCTATCAACCCATTACATCACCACCACTACAATAACCACGTCAGAGGCAGAAAACTAAAGCACCGTCGTATCGCACATTTGAGTCTTTCGTTGTCCGCAGGCCAGAAGGGTCGTGCCCACGATTGTGCGTGATAGTGCCAGTGATAAATCCACGTTCTCGGGTGCCAGTGGAAAAGGGCACGCCGACACCATTGAAAAATCCTCCTGGCAACTATTTGCAGCGTTTCCGAATAGGAACAATCAGGTAAAGCGCGCTATTTCCCTGTAACTGGATCAATTAAAACACAACTGTGTATTTTCCTACCAGTTTGATTGATTGGGACACGTGGCCCACTACCTCCGGATTCGTACTGAAAATAAGTGGCCTCGCACCTCTGGTATCACGGATAGGGACGCATGCGACACTTTCCCGCTGACGACCTTACTATAGCCTGCAACGAAACGGGCATTTGCAACTACGGAAATAAGGTAACTTGTCAGTGGAACCATTCAGGCGATAGGTATCCTAACCTCAAAATTGTTATCCCTTCAGTGCCAGTAGCATCGTGCACTCGGCGAATAACGAGTTTCCGCATCAATCCGAACCGGTTGGTCAAAAAGGTCGGCGTCAGTGTCTAATTGACTGCGAGACGGAAAATACCCCGAAAGGGTAAGTTACTATTTAATGTGGCGATTCAATGGAGATATCTGACGTGCGTGCAACTCCACAGGGTGTTTTTTTAGACTGCTGCAGCCCGGTTTCGATTAGCGGTGAGGCTCTGTCAGAAGTGGACCGTAACGAGGCAGTGATCTCCACGAGAGCAGGAAGGCTAAGACCGGGACAGCCAGGGAAGCGTGGCATCGACGGGCGGTCATTCGGTCCTGCGTTTGTGAAGGAGCCCAACGAGACCAGACGGGAATTCGAGGCTTGTTCTCGCGCCACGACCACGCGCGGCGAGCGCAAGGCGGACGGATCGTTTCCCGCCAACCGACGAGCCGAAGAATCGGCCAATGTTGTCATGTTGCCACTGCCGACATGGTCAAGGGGATGCGGCGTAGGTTTAGCGTAAGCTCCGGTACCGTGAGTAACAATCCCTTAGTCTTAAGACAAAGAAAATGTTATCTTGGTTCAAGGAACCACCATTTGCTAGGGAAAGCATAGGGACATAAAATGTGCGTTTCAATACACTGATGTTAAGCTAAAATCATGTTTTCTCACTTATTTGCGCCATCTTCCCGTAGGTTTAGCGTAAGCTCCGGTACCGTGAGTAACAATCCCTTAGTCTTAAGACAAAGAAAATGTTATCTTGGTTCAAGGAACCACCATTTGCTAGGGAAAGCATAGGGACATAAAATGTGCGTTTCAATACACTGATGTTAAGCTAAAATCATGTTTTCTCACTTATTTGCGCCATCTTCCCTTGGGGTTAGTTATGTATTCCGTCGTTTGTAGTACTCTGCTCTACCGAGTCGGGAATTCACAACACTGGCGCCCAACGTGGGGCCCGAACCCACGACCCTGAGATTAAGAGTCTCATGCTCTACCGACTGACCACAGGAATCGAGACAACGTAGCATTGGATCTCATGGCCCGTTTACATATGAGCTAGTTCTAGCGGACAATGCACTGTCCGACAATACTAGCACGATATTAGCCCAATGTAAACAGGAATTGTCCTCGCTAATAAGCGTTTACACTATGCTAATTTCGTGCTAGTATTGTCGGATAGTGGATTGTCCGCTAGAACTAGCTCATATGTAAACTGGCCATCAGCAAGCCAGTCGGCGATGTAGCCAAGGAGGATAAGGTTCATTTTTAGCAGGTCGGGTAGGAACCCCGCCCTGTTTGCCTTCGAGTATAGTGTGGATGCTCAGGTGACTGTCGCGCAGATATTTCAATAGCCTTTATAGCCCGTTTACATTTTCGCTAGTTCTAGCGGACAATGCACTATCCGACAATACTAGCACGAAATTAGCATAATGTAAACGCATATTAGCGAGGACAATTCCTGTTTACATGATGCTAATATCGTGCTAGTATTATCGGACAGTGCATTGTCCGCTAGAACTAGCTCATATGTAAACGGGCCATTAACCCTTTGCAAATAAGACCCTCTCTCTTCCTCTTTATATGGTTCTCCTTCTGGTTCTGCTTTTGAGATTGCGCCACTTGTTTTATTTCTCGTATTTCTTCTTTTCATCAGTGGTCATCACGACAGATAACTACAAAACACGACACAAATTGAGCCTAAATGGCCCGTTTACATATAAGCTAGTTCTAGCAGACAATGCACTATCCGACAATACTAGCGCGATATTAGCACAATGTAAACAGGAATTGTCCTCGCTAATAAGCGTTTACATTATGCTAATTTCGTGCTAGTATTGTCGGATAGCGCATTGTCCGCTAGAACTAGCTCATATGTAAACGATCCAAAATTGCCTGTTTTGCGAATGTCAAAGTTGTTCGTGCATGTTATTAACATTGAAACCAGTGGTGCGAATTTTCAGTCTCAGTGACTGAGATTTGTACACTCCAAATAATCTAAACGTTGTTTCCACCTGAATTTTCAGGTACATTTTACGTGCACACGTAGCTGCAAATGCTTCAGAAAATTCAGGTGAAACTTACGTGTCCGGTGAATTCTATCCAAAACTCAGGTAGACCTTACCTGATTTTCACGTAGAATGAAATTTCTATCGGAAAATCAGGTAAAAGTTACGTGAATTTCAGGTGGAAAAAATCTACGTATTTTTTCAGGTGGAAAGAACGTGCAGATTTTTTTTGGGTGTAGGATATTGATACCATTGCCTGTTCACACACACTTCCTAGCAGTGAAAACTGAAAATGATTAGCAGCAACAATCAAAGATAATGGTCCGTTTACATATACGCTAGTTCTAGCGGACAGTGCACTAGCCGACAATACTAGCGCGATATTAGAACAATGTAAACAGGAATTGTCATCGGCTAATTGTGTTTACATTATGCTAATTTCGTGCTAGTATTGTCGGACAGTGCATTGTCTGCTAGAACTAGCGAATATGTAATGGCCCGTTTACATATGAGCTAGTTCTAGCGGACAATGTACTATCCGCCAATACTAGCGCGATATTAGCATAATGTAAACACTATTAGCAGATGACAATTCCTGTTTACATTATGCTAATTTAGCGCTAGTATTGTCGGATAGTGCATTGTCCGCTAGAACTAGCTCATATGTAAACGGGCCAATAATGGCCGTAATGGCCCGTTTTATCATATGTAATGGCCGGTTTACATATGAGCTAGTTCTAGCGGACAATGCACTATGCACCGGACAATGCACCGATAATACTAGCGCGATATTAGCACAATGTAAACAGGAAATGTCCTCGCTGATAGGTGTTTACATTATGCTAATGTCGTGCTAGTATTTTCGGATAGTGCATTGTCCGCTAGAACCGCTAGAACTAGCTCATATGTAAACGGGCCATTATGATGGGCCAAACGGGCCAAAAGTAAACAAAAGACCTCTTTTCTCATCGCACACGCAGTCCGCAGTGACAGTCCATTCAGTTCACTCGCTGGTGCATGAAAGTGACGGCCCTATATAAATGCATTGGTGAATACTATGACATGAAAGAAAAAGACAGGAAATTTGTGCCGAATGATCATCAGTTTCAGTTGGCTTGGCTAACCCATTCCTGCTTTGTCTTTCTGACTGAAAGGCATGTTCATAGGCGGGGAAAAGCAGAGAAAAATACAAACCAAAGAATCGCACTCAGCAGGCATTGTTGATAAATTGCACCACTGGTTGGAACACGTACCCTTTACGACTGAACGTTCAAAATTTTGTAACAGTAAGGCCGTTACAAATATTTAATTTAAATTATGTCCTACTGGTCTTCGAATGGTCAAGGGGGAGGAGGATAATAAAAAATAAATAATAAAATGGAAAAAATCAATAAAACTCCTCTTATTTGTTAAAGAATGTTTGAAAAAATCCTCAAAATTGTCCAAATTTTATTTGTTGGCCCCTCAAAATTTTATTTTTGGCACAAAAAAAACGAGTGAGGGGGAGACATAATTGTTTTTAAATATTTGTATCGGCCTAATATTAAGTATATAAAAAGGAGGGTCTACAAATCTCAATCTATATTTGAATCGTCCCTTATATAATAACCAAAATTACCAAACGAGATAGGAATCGAATGAGTGGTGTAATGTAGATTTCAATAATAATAACAATAATAAACTTACGTCATCGCCAAAAGTAAAGCTAACGCCACGATCGTTTTCGCCATAGCCTTTGGTATCCTTGTCGGGATCCGACCAAAGTAAGTCACAAAGTAATCCTTGATCAGGAACGTCCGTTGGTCTCATGATACGACGAATTTGCTCCATGGATTGCAAATCGGGACTAAGCCCACCGTGGCAACAAAAGATTTTTTCATCTACAATTGCTGCCACCGGTAAGCAATTGAAACAATCGGTGAATGTTTTCCACATCTTGATGTTGTAACGTCGTTTACACTCATCGTAGAACCTATAAACATAATGACAAAAAAAGAAAAAAAATAGTTAAGCTCGCAGTCCACTCATAATGACATAAACTGATAACTTTACGGATAAAAGTTTTTTTTCCTTTATTTATGCGACTTTTGATATTTGGATCAGTTCTTCACTTAGTAAAAAGCTGACCGGAACAGTGGTTGTACCGACAGAGTCACGTAAATTTAATAAAGACAATTATAATTACAGGGCGGTAACAAACTGAGCAAATTCCAATCCGCGAAATCCACGACTGCTAAAACAAAACCGCCACAAACAAAAATAATGACCTTATTACTTAGAAAAAGTGTGTTCCTACACTCTATGCAAAAAATTCTGCTCTTTGTCTCTACTAACCCAAGTAACCAAAAGTTCCTTTAAAAGTACGTTTTTCGCTTAATCAGCTCAGTGAAGCAGATTAAGCGAAAAACGTACTCTTAAAGGAACTTTTGGTTACTTGGGAAGTAAGTGCAGGAAGGATTTTTTAGTTTTCTAAGAGTCATGTCAAACTGTCGAAAAAATGCACACCAGAGCCACAAGCGCGCACTGAAAATACACTCTAGTGAAAACACTGCACTGTATTTTCAGTACGCGCGTTCCTGTGGCTCTGGCGTGCATTTTTTTTGACAGTTTGACATGACTTTCACCTATCTCTTTTCTACCTGCAGAAAATCCTACTCAGCAAGCAACAGGACCAGTACAAATTGTCCTATTGTTTTCTAATTTTTATCAAGTGGGAAAAATATAGCGAAGATTCATGCAATGCCCTTTCGAAGCAGACGGGTATGTAGGAGTTGTGCAATCATACTCCCTATGAACAAACAAGTACTCAGTCGAAGGGATTTCATTGTCTATTAACCCTGCAGCACGCAACCCTGCCTACGCAATGCGGTCGGGTCTGAGCTTGACGACCGACTGGCAAATAGCTTACACAACCACACTTGATCAGTACAGTTGCTGATGAAGAATGTGTACAGCCGCCAGACATTCTAAATACTCACGCTCCTCTAATGTGGACGTGTACAATACACATGTCCAATTTGGGAATCTCGAGCTCGTTCAGTAGCCGCTAGGTTGCGAAGGCCGACGGAGGTCCTTCGTAGCTTAGTTGGTTAAAGCACCAGTCTAGCGTACTGTAGGGTCATGGGTTCGAGTCCCATCGAAGGAAAAGTGGTTACCTCCAATACATTTTCCAAATCAATACCTTCCACATAACGTACATATTCACATCAATTATCAAAAGATAGAAATGAATTCCATAATAATTCCCCAAAAGCACCTGCAACTGTAAGAATATATCAATAACCATTAATATGATTCATCTAGGACGGATGGTATCAGCCAACTTTCATCAAAAGCAGTGCGGGCCGGAAGACCAAACTACGTAAACAGGCCAAAGGACGATTACCCGACAGAAATATCAACTACCGGGAAACAATTGCGGATGACCAGGAAAATGTGCCGCAGCCTTCTACATCCCGTGTGGCGCCTTTTCAACCGGAGGAGATAATTTCGAAAGAGCAAGGTAATTTTTTATTATTTCAATAGATATTTGATATTCTAAACGCACATAATTGAAAAGCATATATCAACTGAAATGCGTATTTTTATTGTAATACATTAATATAATGTGCCTAAAATATTTATTAACTTATTTCATTTCGTTCAACAGCTTCAGAGTATCAACAAATCAAGGCCTGGTTCGTGAATAACCAAGACGAGTGGGAAGAAGTTAAACAGAAGTGGAAGTCAACAAGCAAGCTGCGAATATTGGAACTATAAAAAAAATCCAGCTGGACGGGTTCCGCTATTCTTTCGGAGTACCCTATACTAAGAAATCATCTAGGCTACCAGCTTGCTCAGATTGATTTTATGCACAGGTTTCCAGGAAAGGAAACTCTGTTGTTTAACCGTTGACCAACATTTGTTGAAGGCATTCGCTCTATATTGGATATCGAAGTAACAGACGCAGATGGAAAGTTTCTTCTTTCTTTGCTCAATGGCGAATTAACACCGGGTATATGGCTATAATATTTTCTTTATGCTTATAATTTTTGTTTTTTTTTTTAATTTAGATTTATTATTATTTTTGAACATCTTCTCATTTTACTTTCTTCCTTTTTCTCACAGATACTCGCGATTTCATCATCGTATCATTACTCGCACATGTATTGCCAAGTCCTCATCTAACTTGTTCCGGAAAACAGCGGTGGAAACCATCAATCCTTGAATCAAGGCAAAGTGTGGTGATTCATCTTAACGATCTGTCGGATTTAAATGAAATACTTGGAACCGTATTCAACAGAAGTCGCGAAAAAGGAATCGAAACTGCTCCCTTCATATTGGTTCATGGTGATCTGCAGAGACCCATCGGATTCCTTGTATGGAATAATATCGTGTCGTACAAGTTGCCGAACTTTTTGAAGGCTCTCGATATTTGCCTAAAGATATACAAAGCCTACAACATTGATTATCCACGGCAATCACTGTCAATTTGGGATTTACTCTCCGCATTCTTATTTGGCTTTGATCCGGTTAGTGACAAGGCAACTATTTCCACGCTGTGTGCAGCTATACGAACAAAACAGCCACCACAATGATGCTATGTATCGTGAAAGGATGTTCAAAAACAATTAATTGTATCGATCGACTATATGACCATTTGAGAAAACACCATCAGCACATCTCTGCATATACTTGTAATTATGCCAACTGTACTCGCAGCTACAATGTCCGAGCATCTTTTTTTAGACATTTAAAGAAACATTTGAGCGACGAAAAAGATGTTCAGAATATTGAAAATTTAGATACCGGAAATTATAAAAACGACGAATACTGTAGAACTGAATCCAAATGTAACGATTTGCAACCCGACAGCAATGTATCTGTTCTTGATAACGAATCCTCCGAAATGACAACTATAAATACTAATACTGAATTAAGTATCATAGATATTCAAGCAGTTCAGAATCAAATGCGCAATCTAAGCATCGGCTTTAACCTAAAATGGTTGGACGTAAACGTATTGCCGAGAAAGACTGTTTTTGAAATTCAGCATGATGTACAGCAAAAAATACTGAAGCCATTTCAGGAAGTTGTGGAAACAATGCAGATTGCTGGTCTGCTTTCGGTTGAAGGTAAAAAAAATATTTGAAAAAATGTTCGAAATGTTTGACGGAGCTGATACAGAATACAAGTTTATGCAAAGTTTAAAATTAACTGGTTTGTATGCCGACCCAAGAGAGTACGTTATAAGCAATGAGTTACGCCCAGGAGTTATCAACAACGAACAAGGAATGGATAACGATCCTATTACTGGTAATATATGGAAAGATAAAATTTTACAAAAATATAATTAATGTGATTTGCTTTTTAGAAATCCTAATGCCGATAAAATTTCAACTTAAAAAATACTTGGAATCCCCGATGGTGTTTGAGACAATTCTCGGAAATTTGAATCCTTCACCAGATGGTTATATTCGTAGCCTCATTGATGGTATCGTTTGGCAACAGAAAGTGGCAAGACATTCATCGAACATTGTTATACCTTTGAATTTGTTCTTCGACGATTTTACAACCAAGGACACGGCTTCCCCACATGCATCGAGGACTTCTGTATTAGGTGTATATTACTATATACCATGTTTGCCTGGATTTATTTTGGCCAAGCTGGCAAACATTTTGGTTGCAGGATACATTCTATCAGAAGACAGAAAAGAATACGAAAATGAAGAGCTGTTCAGTAACCTAGTTGAGGTTCTGATCGATTTAGAGTTAAATGGTGTAAATATTACTCATAATGGTGCTAATGTAACACTACATTTTATGGTAGGATTTATAACAGGCGATAATCTAGGAATCTCAGGCATTTTGGATTTGGTTGAATCGGCAAGAGCAAATTTTTATTGTAGACTTTGCAAACGTAATCGCGAGCAGCGAGAGAAGGATACTGTGGAATACGAAGAAAGTTTCAGAACAATAGATGGCTACGACCAAGATTTAAGACAAAATGATGTTTCATCCACCGGTATTCATAAGAACAGTATTTTTAATAGCATTCCATCATACCACGTCGTCTCAAACGTTTATTTTGACTTAATGCACGACCTATGGGAAGGCGTCTGTATGTACGGTCTTGCCCATTGTCAGAACTATTTTATCAAAGTAAAAAAGATGTTTAGCCTTACTGAACTAAACTGTAGGAAAAATTTATTTGTCTTTGGAAACCTGAATTCTTCCAATATACCAAATGACATCAAGGACACAAATCTAGTTAGGAGTAAAGTCAAAATGACTGCCAGTGAAATCAGAACTATGGTAACATTTTTTCCTCTAATGTTTGGAAAGTTGATCCCGGAACATGATGCTGTTTGGTCATATTTTTGCAATCTTTTAAAAATTTGTCATATTTTAATGTTACGCGAAATACATCCTTCATTGCTAATCACGTTGAAAACAATAGTTAACATCCATCACACTCAATATCAACAGCTTTTTGATGATCAACTAAAACCCAAACATCACAACATACTCCATTAGGGGCAGTAGGGGCAATATGAACATACGGGGCAATATGAGCCACCCTCAATTTGAGCTTCTTGACAAGTTTTATCATGTAAAAGTTATATGATCTTTAAGAGAATGCTCCACATATGCATCAACGTGAAACCCGCATTAAAATTCAATTCGGACATGAAAATACACTTGAAAATGTAAATTTTCGCTGCATAGGCAGAATTATTATAAGATTTTAAAGTTTATAAATAAGGTTTTGACACAAAACTGATTAAAATACAGGTCAAAATAGTATCTCAATCAAAAGATCTATTATAAATGAATATTGTGCACACATGTTTGTACTGATACAAATCTGAATTAATAATAAAACAGAACCACTCTCTACGGGGCAATATGGGCATACCTGCACAGAGCAAGATATTAGGCCTTAATAAGGCAACAAGTTCAAATTTCAGTTGCCGAATACAAGAACATTATCAAGCATGTTAGATCCATTACGGATAACTAACAACACCGCATTATTGCGCTCGAAACAGAAAAAATGATCATAGATCAATTGAAATGTGTCTGTGCAAACGGTGAAAAGTAGCAAATCGGTTCGGTCCGCTGTTGTGCGGCTTATTTTTCTCTTTTTGTATGGAATACTCTAGGCTGTTGTTGGAATATCATATTCATCTATATTACGACACTTTTCTCTCCCAAAACAACATTTTGGATGGATGGCCCATACTGCCCCAGATGGTGGCCCATATTGCCCCGTATAGTCGGGAACACACATTAAAATCAATACATTTTAAAAGTGCATTCCAACAATTTCCAAACACATTTTTCATCATTCATCGACGTTATATGAAAGGTAACACTCCCTAGTATAAGTCAACTACATTTGAATGATAATTTTTAGAGCTCTTCTGCGCTTTTCGGAACGATTTCCTTAGGCGGCCCATATTGCCCCGATCACCCCTACTCCTTTTTTATTCTCAATTCTGGTACACCGCGCCATCAATGGGCAATGCGAGGAGAAGGTAAACACCGAGATGCTAAACAATATAGCAGAGTCAATAACAACAACCTAAACATATGTAAATCATTGAGTATAAAAGCGGGGTATAAGTTTGCATTCAATCTGTATAACAATTCTTTCATAATTATGGATGAGCCGATTGAATCGCTTATTGTATACCGCCGGAAATAAGTATAAAGACAAGCATGATTTTCATACATTTTCATCATGATTGAGGATCGATATCTCGATTTGTAGCGATTCGATTTGGCTGAAATTTTACTAGGCACCTGTTTTTAACTTGAACTTTCGATCTTTGAGTAAATTTTATTTATCTCTGTTGATTTTGACCTCAAAATCTGGAAATAATTATAAAGACACCACTTTTTTATATGGAGCTCCATACAATGGAACTGTCTTTATAATTATTTCCAACAGAAACGCGTATAACCAGAATATATGCATAAATGTAACTATCATTGAATAAAAATTCAAGTCATTTTAGGCTTGTTGGCAAAAAATCAGCCCAATCGAATCGCTAAGAATCGAGATATTGACTTCCCAATATGACCATTTTGTATGGAAACCGAGCTTGTCTTTATACTTATTTCCACCAGTGTATGTTAATTTGTTAAAAATATAACAAAAATGTAAAAAATATATAAATATATGCATATAAAACGAATGAGTTATTATTCATAATAATTAAATGTTTGCACTACGAGCATTATTACTTGATATAGAGTAACTTGATTCCAAATTTCATACAAAAAGTGTGCAATAGAAATAATATATTCGATGTTTTATATCAAGATGCTCATCAAGTGATATACTGCCGGTGGACACATAATTGTCCCATGTTTGCTAGGAATCTGTATATACATGGGACAATTTTGCGTCCATCGACACCTCATAGGCTAAACATACTATTGAGCGGAGCGATAGCAAAAATAAATATATTGAAAACAATAAATTTTATTTTCAGTATTGCAAAATACATTTTTGAACGTAATATTTTTTTTTTGAATCAAATAAAAAAAAAGTTGAAACAAAAATTTTAATGTTTGGATTAAAAAAAAAAAAATACAATTAAAACATATATTGTAAATTCAACAATTGTTTTTTTTTGACTGCTGTGTTGGTCGATTTTAGAAACAACAATATTTATTGTACAACCAAATCTGATTTATTATTGAATTCAACAATAAAAATTATTAGCCGGGGAACAATAATTTTTTTTGGTGTTTTTTTTTTACATAATAACATTGAGTTTAAAAAACATTTTTCTGTGTGTTCGTGTGTGATATTGTTGGTCGAATAAATTGAAGCGGGCTTGGTAGTCATATGGTTGCTGCTTCTGCCTCATACGCAGGAGGTCGTGGGTTCCATCCTAGGTCCGTTCCATTCTCCTACTTTGTATCTTTCTCTATATTTCTCATGTTCTAGCAATCGCTAGAACTGGAAATGGACTTCCAAGACTTCCTTCAACTTGAGTATTCTAACAGTAGCATTGTATGGTCGCCTTACTTAACCACACATGAAGAAAGAATAGAATCAGTACAAAAACAATTTCTACTATACGCTCTTCGTAAATTAGGTTGGACGTCATTTCCTCTTCCTTCTTATGAATCACGTTGCATGCTTATAAACATACAAACATTGAAACAGCGTCGAGAGTTTGCAACGGTTTCATTTTGTTAACGATATAGTATCTCAACGTGTTGACTCAACTGAAATTTTGTCGAAGTTAAATTTTTACATACCTTCTCGGCTACTTCGACATAGAACATTATTTTTCACTAACCACCGCCGAACAAATTATGCCAAATTTGGACCTCTTAACCGAATGATGGCTGTTTATAATCAACACTGCGAAGCTATTGACTTAAAAATGTGTCGGCATAACATTAAACAATATTTTCGAAAAACAAACATAAGAAATTCAACAATTCAAATTCATAATTACAAACAACCTTAGCAAAAAAAAAATATATGTTTTTTATTGTATTTCATAATCTACTATAGCATTGCGAAAGAAAAAAAAGCAAAGTAAACAAATGCTTGTTGGTAAAGCGGAAGTATTGTTATCGCCGAAAGATTATTAAGGCAAATTAAAACACAAGAACAAAAATGTATTAGATTCTTTTAGAAGCAGAGCAAAAACACTTCAATTCATCCCCTAATAAAGTAGCACTAAGAAACTGACTTCTTTACACTCTGTAGGAAGCTCGATTATCGAATTTGAAAGTTTTATAAGTGAACACTGGGGCCCTCCTTAGCCGTGCGGTAAGACGCGCGGCTACAAAGCAATACCATGCTGAGGTTGGCTGGGTTCGATTCCCGGTGCCGGTCTAGGCAATTTTCGGATTGGAAATTGTCTCGACTTCCCTGGGCATAAAAGTATCATCGTGCTAGCCTCATGATATACGAATGCAAAAATGGTAACCTAGCTTAGAAACCTCGTAGTTAATAACTGTGGAAGTGCTTAATGAACACTGAGCTACGAGGCGGCTCTGTCCCAGTGTGGGGATGTAATGCCAATAAGAAGAAGAAGAAGATAAGTGAACACTCCCGTGAAATCACTTGGAGGGTTGAACTAAAAAGCAAGTTGCCAACATAATAACATGAGCATCATTGAGCATCAGCGTAAGCAGATCCTCTTTGCGCAACTATATATATAGACTCTGGATCGGACTTGCAATCAACCGTGATTTCGCACGGAGTCTCAATTTTTGTAATACTATCGACAGATATATGCTTTCCGCACAATGATTTTCGTATCACGCTGTAGATGACACACATCTTTTCTTTCCACCGTTGTATTTATTTGACAGCTTGTTTTGAAACTGATTCTACCGCTTTCCAAAACTGCATTTTTCATCAAAATGTATAGAAATCATTAACTGTCACTATAGTTTTTTATGAGTATTACACAATACATTTATCCATATTTTTTTTTTAAATAAATAGTGAATTCACGTCAGCAGTTCATTCATCGATATTAAAAAGTCAAAGTTTTCAAATTCTTCGAATATGTATTTTACCAGAAATGTTCAAGTTCTTGCAAATATTCTGCAGGGCAATTATTTCTGCAGACGTTAATCACTCTATTCCAGAGCTGGTAGCGACCGAAGCCACTCGAAATAGTGACTTTAGTGGCCAAAGCTGACGAAAAAAGGGACCAAATAGTGACTTTCAGTTGCAGAAAAAGTGACCAAATAGTGACTTCCAATTTCACTTGCAAGTTCGATGAGACGAAATCAAGCGTTTTTGGGTCAAAGGAGAATCATTTTTCCCTAATTTGTGGCGGAAAACATCGTTCACTTACAATTATTTTCTCTTACAACAAACTCAGAATATAAAAGAAAATCGTACTCGCTAACTTTTATCTACTCAGTGATACTAAGTAAAATTTTATTGCCCTCTGATTTAACCCCACGGAAATTTAATTTTTTTTTTTTAATTTTGGCCCTGGATGATCATATGTCGACATTTGCATAGCAATGGAAAGCTAAACGTATAACCTTACTACTAGTAAAGAAATTAGTATGATTTCATCGATTTGGATAAAAATATTGACAATTTAGAAAATTTGACATTTTTGGACATTTTCATTTTGTGGGTCGGTTGTGGGCACCCTTGAAAACTTAGCTAAAATTAAAGAAGCATGAATAAAAACCACCCAGATTTAAAGACAAGGAAAAGTTTATTCATTCTAAAAGCCAGGAGACACTAAAAACTCAAATCAATTCACCTAGCAGTGATGATGCCTCCCTCGGTGCATAAAGGTGAATGTTGAAAAAAATCACATAAGTAAGGTCTAAAATAACACTTTAGGTAAATGGGCTTCAATTTTTCATTGATTAACGTTTTATTGGTATGAATCACAGTCAAAAAAATCCTGATTAATCACCCTAGCGGCAATAGTGCCTTTCTCGTTCATTACAATGGGAAAGCATTCCCGTAGAATGCAGCTTGTTGCGAGCAAATCGATCAACGCTTTATTCCAAAAAGTGTGTGTATAATAACTAGACACACGCAGAAGAATCTTGCAAGATTGAAACAACTATTTCGATTGTTGCACCAAACTACGTGCATATTGTTGTTTCAATCTTCAACATTGTTGTTTCAACGATGATTCATTGCTTCTTTCAATTGAACATTATTGTTGTTTCAATCCTGCATCGCATGATTGAAACAATAATAATATCGTTGTTCTGGCAACTATTTCGTAATATGAAAAACCTGTAGAAACTGATCAAGATAAATCATTCTGTCTACAAGAAGTAAGTATGGAGCAGAGGTAAGGTGGATGACTCTTACTCCCCTTGTAACTAGTTCGATTCTGCTTCTGTCATATTTTCCTATTTTGTTGATGTCATCGTAGTGTCGATAAAGTAGTTTCGTAGCATTTTCGAAAGTGAAAACAACCATACAAATAGTTGTTTTCTGATGTAACATTTGACAGTGACAGCTGAAAAGCATGGTTGAAACAAATATATCCGATAGTTGAATCAACTATCGCGTATGGCTGATTCAACCCTATTTGTGGTTGTATCAACCAAAAATATTGTTATTCATAAATCAATGCAAAAATATTGTTGATTTGAAGCAGAATCAGGTTGATTCTACCACATATTTTTCTCCGTGCATGCCCAAAGAACAAAAATATTAAAAATAACGAGTATTATTTCGAACAATTATGTCAAAATAATTATAAAAACTGCATAAAAACGTTATTAAAAATAAGATAAGGGACAACTAAAACGATATTTAATGATTTATCAATAAAACCATTCGATACCCATTCGGTTTGATATTGAGCACAAAACATCATGCTATTATAGCAAACAAATGACGGTTGTCAGAATGACAGCATCTCTTATCTGTCAAAAGATACATATGGGGTGCCCACAACCGAACCTCCTCCCCTATTCTTGCAAGCAAATCATTTTCTTAGCCACTGGAAGTGAACGAAATATGGCTATCACTCATAACACCTGTTTTTCTTTCCCGAAAATGATTTCTCGGCGAAAATCTGCGTGAATGAGCATTCTTTTCTTTTGAAAATGAGTGTAAATTACGATCATTGGATTTACTGAACACCTAATATGCAGAGAATTCTACGATTTGTCACTGGTGCCACGGAAGTTTTTGGAATTTTTAGTGCGACAGGAATAACAATATGGATCGTTTTGGTAGAAAACAAAACAAAAATTATAAAGATTCATGTACAACGAGTCTGGGATTGAACGCTCGACCTCCTGCTTGTAATAAGGACCATGCTCTCTGAACTTTTAATTATTTTTCCTACAAAAAACGCAGATTTTCCGACTTGCTGTGCGTATTCATGACCTATTTTTGCTATGGAATTCGACAGCGCATGCAATCTTCAAAATTGGGGAGATTTGATCTCCTTTCTATGATATCTACTCAATAAATATTTTTTAGAGCAAACCCTTCATTAAATGGGTTTCATCAATGCCAATAAGAGCAGCGAGTCAACAGATCCAGTCAATTTATTTGCTTCGCGGATGACATGGACATTGTCGGCCGAACATTTGCAAAGGTGGCAGAACTGTACACCCGCCTGAAACGTGAAGCAACAAAAGTTGGACTGGTGGTGAATGCGTCAAAGACAAAGTACATGCTTGTGGGTGGAACCGAGCGCAGTGTTACGATAGACGGGGATACCTTCGAGGTGGTCGAGGAATTCGTCTACCTCGGATCCTTGCTAACGGCTGACAACAACGTTAGTCGTGAAATACGAAGGCGCATCATCTGTGGAAGTCGGGCCTACTACGGGCTCCAGAAGAAACTGCGGTCGAAAAAGATTCGCCACCGCACCAAATGTGTCATGTACAAGACGTTAATAAGACCGGTAGTCCTCTACGGACATGAAACATGGACAATGCTCGAGGAGGACTTGCAAGCACTCAGGTATTCGAGAGACGGGTGCTTAGGACCATCTTTGGCGGTGTGCAAGAACACGGTGTGTGGTGGCGAAGGATGAACCACGAGGTCGCCCAGCTCTATGGCGAACTCAGTATCCAGGAGGTAGCTAAAGCCGGAAGGGTACGATGGGCAGGGCATATTGCAAGAATGCCGGACAGCAACCCTACAAAGATAGTGTTCGCTTCCGATCCGGCAGGTACGAGACGACGTGGAGCGCAGCGAGCGAGATGGGCAAACCAGGTGCAGAACGACTTGGCGAGCGTGGGGCGTATTCGAGGATGGAGAGATGCGGCCTCGAACCGTGTATTGTGGCGTCAAATTGTTGATTCAGTGTTATCTGTTTAGATGTAGACTAAATAAATGAAATGAATGAATGAAATGAAGAGCAGCGAGTTAAATGGCTGGCGAAGTTTCAGAACGATCATTTTTCCAAGATCTGTAATTTAATTTCTGCCATGAACAAAGCATCATCTGATGGATAAAAGCTTTATGAAAAAATCTTGGTTTTAATAGTTTCAAAATAGTTGAAAATAGTGACTTTTTGCGAGAAAAAGTGACTTTAGTGACCTGAGGTCGAAAAAAGAAACTTTTTAGTGACTAGCCCGAAAAAAGTGACCCGCTACCAGGCCTGCTATTCTATGGTTTGGAGTGATTTCAGTGCAAACGGCACTGATCGTTTAATTCATTTGAACATTTTGAAGGGTAAAGCCAGCACCGTTCAATTGGGCATAGATACTATTTTGAATTTGTCCAAAACAACGGTACAAAACATTCTTCCCATTTAAAAAGTAGATGCTGACTAATGGCAATCAAAGATCCCGCATCCTTTCCAATCCCTAGACCTCATTCCAATTAAAACCCATGGAATCCTTGCACATAATGTTTGAAATCACACGATACAGAACTCAAACCATTGAATATCATGCAAAAGTGACGGTAGATCTTCCCAGTAATAACCCAAGAACAAGCAAAATCAATAGGAAGACATCTTCAGAGCGTAATTGTAATGGGCTTACGAATATTTATTTTGCCAATGTTGTGAAAAATATCATCCGGAATTGCAGAAAAACCGATTTTTACTCAGTCAGCTTGTAAATGTTTGTTTTTATCTCATATGTCAAACGGCGTATTTGACATTTCAAACAACCCCATAAAAAATCCTCCCGACTTTCCCCCAGACTAAATCGGTTCTCGTCGGTACGATCGACCGATGATGTTCCCGACGAATTTATAGATTGTTTCACCGAGCTTTATGGGATTTTTACAGGGGAGCCATACGACGCGACGCCAAACGAAATCGGTAGACAAATATCTACTAAATCGAATGAATAATAGGTCAATTTCGTTTTTAATAATGTGTGATGAAACCAGACGAAATAGAGTGATTGTTCGACTTATTAAATTTTATTATTGAGCAAACCAGACCAAATCTGTAGATTGATCGGTGTGGAAAATAATAAAATCAGACGAAATAGGGTGATTTATCGAAATATTAAATTTCATCATGGATTGAATCAAATTTAGTCTATAGATTGATCGGTTCGCAAAATAATGAAATCAGATGATATAGGGTGTTTAATCGGTTTAATACATTTAATCATGGAGCAGGTCAGACTAAATCTGTAGATTGATTGGTGTGGAGAATAATAAAATCAGACGAAGTAGGGTGTTTAATCGGTTTATTTATTTTCATCATTTAGCAAATTAGACTAAATCTGTAAATTAATCGGTGTTGATAATCATGGAATCCGACGAAATATGGGGTTTAATCTGTATATCGAATCGGGTGGCACGTCTGATCATTCTAGGAATACCGTAGACACTTTGTAATCGTGCGGGGACGTCTCGAGCTTCATGATTCTGTAAGAAATAGTAGTAATTGTGAAGTAATCTGAGGGTATTTGCTCCATTCAATCATATCACGGAAAATCTTAGAACACCAAATCTGCTAACGAAGTAACTACAGTTTGACTCTGAATCCTGGATTAAAGCCCCAAACGCAATACAACGGAACGGCGACGGAAACGGAAAATTTGACAGAAAATATATGGGCTAACTGTCGAATTTTCCGTTTCCGTCGCCGTTCCGTTGCATTGCGTTTGGGGCTTGAGTTATGCCTCGGAACGCAGACCTTATTCCAATGTTCTTAGTTTCAATTTTTGCCAAGCTATTCGTTGTTTAGTGAAAAATGAGAATTGAGAGATTGTATTAAAACATATTCACTTCCTCTGGGAATCAGTCATTCTAACAAATGTTAAAATCTATCAAAAGTGATCACTTACCTTTATTAACCGCTTACTACAAGATAACCATTCTCCGGGATGTTCCGGAATATGTCACAACCGAAAAATCTTACAATTAAGATCTTGTTTAACTTAATTAAATAGCAGTGTAGTATTACATTGCTTTACTCTATGTTTGTAAACACAGGGACCCGATTTCGTTTGTTCAATAATCAGACGATCAAAATAAGCAATAAATACACAATCAATCGATTATTTCACCGATGAAATAGGCACCGATTGTTCGCGACTTAATCATACAATAAATCTGGCGACGAAAATATGTGGCCTACGACAATCGACGTCGTCGGTGTAAAAATAGGTCGATTTTGTAGGCACCCGATTTCATCGGGTGATCGTGAAAACTCGGAGCTGTCAAATTTTTTATGGGGAACAAATTATGTTCTGTTTCATACAATACAACGGTCGAAGAGCAGGGTACGGAAATCATCGTGCTATCGTGATATCAACGTGATTCTGGATGACAGACATATTTTATGCTGTACAGTGATATTGGTATCATATATGTGTCACAAGTATTATATGCTCAGGCACTAGCAAACGAAGAAATGATAAATCTCAGATCGTGAAATGGCTGAAACCGAAAAAATAGAAAGCCTAGCTATGATGAGAATTGAGCTACGACAGTATACATAAGCGACTAGTAGGAATGAGCAGCCTAGAGTACAGGGTGCGTGACGATTTTTTTTTTGCAGTAAATTTTTTTTTTTGTGTTTGTTTTGTTATTATTATAATTAAAACCTATTAGTATTATTTTTCTCTCTTCTATTTTATTTTTCTGGGGGATTACATTCATGGACGAAAAAACGGAGGCGAAACGCCTCCCAAAGACAATGTCGTTCGCACGCGATTCTACCAGGCTTCTTCGCCTGGGCCTTGGGTTGTTTACTTGAAAAGTATTGATTTTCTAGGGATCAAACGTGACTTGACGCGTCGTTTTCCGAAAACTGATTTTTATCAGATTAATCGGAACAAACTACGTGTTACCGCACCTACATATCAGGATGCAAACACTATCGCAAAAGACCAACTGATGTAGAATATTTGGTTTATGTGCCCCACTTCCAAGAAAATAATCTTGTCCAAGCGAGGAATGATATCTTTTAAGGAACTTGTGGACCGTATTTTGAAATTATTCAACATACCAAATTCGATGAGGGCAATAGTTGACCTCTTTATACCAACAGTAGAAACATATCTGAAGCAACTGACTGTTTCATGGCCTCTTCTTGCAGAAATCATATCTTTCGATGGATAATACGGCCAATATGGAAGATATGATCACTGGGCTACAGTGGAACTGTCATAGTCTTAAACATAAATTAGACGTGTTCAAGTTTTTGATTCGCAATTCTGAGTGTGATCTATTTGCACTCTGTGAAACATGGCTTTCTTCTGAAGATGAAATCAACTTCCAAGATTTTAACATTATTCGCCAAGATCGGGATGATCATTATGGTGGCGTCCTCTTAGGGATCAAAATGTTACCCCTTCTACAGAATTCCCATCCCGACCGTTAATGGCTTAAAAATCGTCGCTTGTCAAGTAAATGTAAAGAATAAAGACCTTTGCATAGCTTCAGTATATATTCCTCCAAATGCCTCACTTAATCGTCGACATCTTTGGAGCGCAGTCGCTCTCCTATCATCCCCAGTTTTAATACTGGGTGATATAAATGCATATGGTACTGCATGGGGCGAAACCAGAGACGATAACAGAGCGCCAATTTTCTATGATTTGTGCGACGATTTCAACTTGAATATTTTGAACACAATAGAAGTAACTCGAATTGGACCTCACGGTCAAGAAAGTCAAATAGATATCTGCCTTTATGCTCAAATTCACTATCATTGGATTGTCAGTGGAGGGTAA
Source organism: Armigeres subalbatus (assembly GCF_024139115.2). NCBI lineage: Eukaryota > Metazoa > Arthropoda > Insecta > Diptera > Culicidae > Armigeres > Armigeres subalbatus. Next base: position 201,895,315 of record NC_085141.1, on the reverse strand, counting down.
TCCAAGATCCCCATGGTAGTGACCACATGCCCATAGTCACCCCAATCAAAAATGGCTATCAACGATCAGTGCCTATTCAGGTTCCTTTCGACCTCACGAGGAACATTGACTGGCAAAAATTTGCATCGGCGGTAAAAATTGGTATTGAATCAACTGATATTCTTCCACCACTGGATGAGTATCAATTCCTTACTGAACTGATTCACAAAAGCGCACTAGAAGCTCAGAAACGACGTGTTCCAAGCACATCTGTCATAAGAAGACCAGCCACTCCTGGATGGGATGATGAATGTACTAAGTACTAAGTTGTATTCTGAGAAATCTGATGCCTTCAAAGCTTTCCGTAAACACGGAAGGTCTGAGCTGATTGAGGAGTACTTGAGACTAGAAAGAAAGCTCAAAAACCTCCTTAAGGCTAAAAAAAGTATACTATATATAGTAGCTATAGCTACTGGCGACGTTTTGTTGAGGGACTATCACGAGAAACCTCAATGACAACACTTTGGAAAACGGCCGCAGTATGCAGAACCGTACTTCCATCAAGGAGAGTGAAGACTACTCCAATCGATGGATATTCAACTTCGCAAAAAAGGTCTGTCCAGATTCCGTACCAGCTGAACCGCCATTTCGAGAATCAACCTTTGATCCCGGTTCTCTGGGTGGACCATTCTCAATGCTGGAACTATCTGTCTCTTCTTTCATCGAATAACTCTGCTCTGGGATGCTATAACATCAAATTCAATCTTCTTAAAAATCTCCCAGATATCGCAAAAAGACGGTTACTTGACCTGTACAACTGTTACCACCTGTAACTGGAGTACAACATCGTACCACCAGAATGGCGACAGGTCAAGGTGATAGGTATTCAAAAGCCTGGAAAACCAGCGTCTGATCACAATTCATATACCGACCGATTGTCATGCTATCATGCATGAGGAAATTATTGGAGAAAATGATCCTTTCAAGAATCGACCATTGGGTCGAACAAAATACATTACTCTCAAATACTCAGTTTGGTTTTCGAAAAGGTAAAGGAAGAAACGATTTTCTAGCGTTGCTCTCTTCAGATATTCAGCTGGTTCTTGGATATTAAGGGCGCTTTTGATTCAGTTTCCATAGAAGTACTGTCCAACGATTTGAACAGTAGTGGATTACCCGTTATTTTAAATCATTTCTTGTACAACGCTGTGAAGCGCTACGGAGCCGAAATCATGCAGTTTTTCATGATTCTTATACACTAATGTGACTTGTACAATTTGTTGTCAGTGAAACATATGAGCTTTACTCTCGGCAACCTGACAACTTCCAGAAATAGCTACATGGGCCTTCCCTAAGGATCATGTTTAAGTCCCTTGCTTTATAACTTTTATGTTAAAGAAATTGACAATTGTTTGGAAGGACAATGCACGCTCAGACAACTTGCAGATGACGCTGTGATCTCTCTAAGAGGTCAATGTTAAAATGCCCTGCAAGGACCATTGCAAAGTACCCTAGTCAATCTGACTGTTTGGGCCAGACATTTGGGGATCGAGTTCTCACCGCAAAAAACTGGTTGATTTTGTTTACTAAGAAGCTCAACTGAAACTCAAGATGTTGAAAGATGACATTAACCAATCTTTGACTTATAAATACCTTGGAGTCTGGTTTGATTCCAAAAGCATCTGGAAAACCCATATTGATTATTTGATAAAGAAATGCCGGGAAAGGATCCATTTTCTCTGAAACTTGATTATGCATATGTACAACATGTGATAGATTTAGTTCGGAAAAGGTATTGGAGGGTAACCGCCCCTTCGGTGGGGTTTGATCCCACGACCCCAGTTCGCATGACAGGTGCTTTCCCTACTTAGCTACGAAGGACCTTCGTCGTCCACCGCAGCTTAGCGGGTACTGATGAAACCAAATTCCCAGCACCAGGTACCAGCCGATCTCTCGCAATACATTTTCAGAACTAACTCTCTCATATGTATTTTTGTACACATGCCCACCAAGTAGGATGAGTATTTAGTATTGTCCGACTCCTAGACACTTGCTTCATCAGCAACGGCGCTCAATGAAATAGGGTTGTGTGAGGTTGTGCCAGTTTGGTCGTCAGATCCCGACCCGACCACACAAGCGAAGAGAGATCGCCACTCTAGATCAGTACATTCAAAGTTAATTGCCTATATGCCGGGTATTAAGCCACCCGGAGTGGAAATTAATTACTATGTCTGAAACTTGATTATGCATATGTACAACATGTGATAGATTTAGTTCGGAAAAGGTATTGAGGGTAACCGCCCCTTCGGTGGGGTTTGATCTCACGACCCCAGTTCGCATGACATGTATTTGTTGAAAATATGTATGAATGTGTAATACCAGGAAAATATGGATAACAAAAAATTGCTCGGAATAGCGCTGGAAGAGTAGTGATTTTTTCGTGGACACTAGTTGTGGTCTTCTCTTCCTCAGTTCATTTATCCGGAATTGGATCAATTTGGTGAGATTGTTTCAATATGTTTTTATATGATTCCAAAACTAAATACGCGCTGGATTAAAAAATCCGGAAGTTCGTTTATGGATCCATTATCCAATTGATAATGGTAGCATAAACAGGCGGGGCTTATTGCAAGTGAGTGACCTCGGACTGGACGTGAGTTACCAGGCAGTCTGAAATGGGTCACTGGAGCTGCAGTAGAGCTAACACCTTCTATCAGGTATCAGGTATCAGAACGTCGGCTCCAGGGGCACGTTCACCTCAATTTGGGAGATTTGTGCCATCGCCTTCACAGCCTTTTTCATCACACACCTGACGGAAAAGGAAGTGAACAAAGAGGAAAGGAATGTGGATGGGAGAACAAAGGGAATGTTTGGAAAAGGGCCCTTGAAGAGGGCATACAACGCATAAGCGTACAAGAGCTTATAGCTCCTTACCACAACGGGTTATGAACAACAAAATACTCTGAAGGTTCAGGTTTCTGAAGTCAATTTCACTAAGTAAGTGTTTACCAAATATTTGGAAGCGCAATTGTGCATAGACTGGGCAGTTACATATTAGATGATAAGAAGTTCCATAATCGGATTCACAACTATCACAAACAGATGATTCAACGCGTTGAATATTTGCCATGTGATAGTTCAGTCGGCAGTGACCTGTCAAGGCCTTGACTAAGACACTGCAATTCTGTTTAGACAGATTAGCTAAATAGCTTGCTACTACCGGAGATGGCTCCCGGATGTACAATTTTGTTTGATGACATGAATCCAGACTACTCCAATGCCATTTGTGCTGAGTGACAGTCCAAGAGTTGATCAAAAGCTTCACCCAACACTTGGATATTGGAATAGCTGGCTCAGGACCAATAAAGTCATGCGATGCTCCATTACGAGCTAACTCATCAGCCAATTCGTTTCCAGCTATGGAAGAATGGCCAGGTACCGTGCACGCACCTAACTTTGCGCAGCTTCTAACTTTGCGCATTTAGCGGTTATTTTTGTTATAGAATGCGTTTAAATTGAATTTCGAAATATAATTACAACTAGTCAGCACAATATACATGTTATTATAACAGCGCATGCCTTTTGCCGCTGTTAAATGACAGATTTTTTATTTTAATAGTTGAAATTTGTACTGAAAACAGTGAAAATGATCAAAATGGCGTGTTCTTAGCACAATTGGACAAGTGACAGTCTACCCGAAAAATTGTATTCTTTGGAAATTTTTACATTCGGTGACATCTTATTACACATGGATCGAATAATTATAATATTGTTAAAGCCATCTAATGAGAATTTGGTTTGTTATTTATATTTTTCGTTAAAATATATTATGCGCAATGTTAGGAACAATTTTTCAATACAGTGTACCTAATTTTGCGCACAACTCGTATTTCTTCGATATTTTCAACATTTATGATATACCTCATCGGAAAAGGGTTTGAACAAAAAAGTACTTTTGTTAGCTGTAGTCAATGTACATAAATGAGGCTGTACATACACCAACAGACGTGAAAACATACTAAGTATGTCGAATCATGAGAAAATGATGCCGGGCATCCTCATTTTCTTAAATATGCTCATATATGCCTACAAATGGAATGTGCATGATTTGTAATAGTAGTATTAGTTGAAAAAATAAAATTTGGTTGAAAAATTTTATGATAGACGCTTGCTTTGTGTTAGAAATTTTCCAAGCTATGTGCGCAAAGTTAGGCATATAATAAGGGGTCTGCTTTGAAGCTCAATTTACTATTTATTACAAATTTTTGTACCAAATTTAGTTCTCCAACTTTAATATGATAATAATACAACAGCATGGAAACTATTTCAGGCGGATAGCTACTTTTTGTAAGTTGTGCGAGTTGATTAAATTTTGAATTTCCTTAACTGCGCAAAGTATGGTGCGTGCACGGTACCCATATAAGGTGTAAAGTATTAACTGAATTCAGTTCCTCAATTTGAGTTCGACATGCGATTACTAACTTCGACCTTGAGTTGGCCGAGGCGAGAGCTTTAATAGCTGCTTGGCTATCTGAACAGAAGTATATTACTTTGCCCATAATGCGTTGCTGCAGTGCAGATTGCACTCCACACATGATGGCAAATATTTCCGCCTGAAAGACAGTGCAGTGTGTACCCAGTGAGTGTGACTGTTCCAATCTCAGCTCACGCGAATAGACGCCTGCACCTGCTCTACCTTCGAGGAGGGAGCCGTCAGTGTAACAAACAATGCTGTCCGACATACTTCTCTCCAAATAGCCAAATAGAATTTTGTTGAAAATGTCCTATAAGGAAAACTACTAACGTGTGTGAGATCACTTGGAGCAAGGAAAATTTTGTCCCAATTAACCATAAGCGGTAACAACGAAGTGTGTGTAGAACTGCGGTTTACAGGATTCTCTTCCATAAAACCGAGAACCCATAGTCGGTAAGTACAAGAAAATGCTTCTTGTTTGAGATGTATGTGTAGTGGGGCCACGTCGAAGAGAACTTCGAGAGCAGCCGTGGGAGTTGAAGAGAACACACCAGTCATTGCCATTAGGCACATCCTTTGAAGATGGCCTAATTTAGACTGAATTGTCCTCACTTCCCCCTTTTGCCACCACACAAGACATCCATAAGCCAAAATTGGTCGTACAACTGTTGTGTAAATCCATTTGATATATTTGTGTTTAAGACCCCAAGTTTTACCAAAGGTTCGTCGGCATTGGCCGAAAGCCATACACGCCTTTTTGATTCTGAACTCAATGTTAGGAGTCCAGGAAAGCTTTGAATCCAAAATTAGACCCACATACTTTACTTGATCAGTTACATTGATTTCAGAACCAAAAAGATGTAATGGACGAATACCATTACGATTACGTTTTTCCGTGAAAAGAACAATAGATGTTTTATTCGGATTGACCGAAAGACCATATTGGCGACACCAACTTTCAACTACCTGAAGGGCATTTTGCATCAGGTCGAATAAGGTAGTAATGCACAAACCCACTATCAATGTAAGATAGTCGTCGGCAAATCCATAGGTAGGAAAACCGCCATTATTAAGTAACCTCAATAGCGTATCTGCAACGAGATTCCACAAAAGTGGAGATAATACTCCCCCTTGAGGGCACCCGCAGACACTTAATTTCCTAATCGCTGCTTGACGTAATGTCGAGTAGAGATGTCGGTTTTTAAGCATCTGGTGAATCCATTTGGTAATAATATTAGGTAGCCCATGATTCCAAAACTAAATACGCGCTGGATTAAAAAATCCGGAAGTTCGTTTATGGATCCATTATCCAATTGATAATGGTAGCATAAACAGGCGGGGCTTATTGCAAGTGAGTGACCTCGGACTGGACGTGAGTAACCAGGCAGTCTGAAATGGGTCACTGGAGCTGCAGTAGAGCTAACACCTTCTAACTCCCGGGCTAAAGCTGACTTTATTAAAGACAGCTTTCTTCCATAATATCACTGCCGGACAGTGGGGGTTAGATTGAAGATACACACACACATACACACATCTGATTATATGTCTAATCACACATATTAGGACACATTCAAAGTATCATGTACTAGTACAATGAATAAAACCTTTATATTTAGAATTATTGAGAGAGAAACTTGAAAAGTGTTGCAAGTCACCCCGTTTGACGGTACATATCACAAGTTCGTCTAAATGGGATGGGTCGGGTCGGCCAAGCAAACGAATTTACTTTACTCTGTTATTGGCTCTGATTGTTCAAAACAGAAACACAAATGGCTGTTTGACGATTCCTCTTGGATCAAACGGAAACGAACACATATAATGTAGCTCGAATCAATCACGCACACAATCATAATAATGTTTCTGGGAGTCGTTCGGGGGGCTAGTGTACATGAAGTTTACAAACAAATCTTATTGTTTAAAATTGTAGGTTATTTAAAACAATATATGGGTTGTTTTCTTCGGCCTAATTTATATTTAACAAAGTCAGTTATTATACTTTCAGTGTCAAAAGACGCCATCAAAGCAAAATCATCTGAGATACTTTTTAGTTAAATTTAAGATTTTTTATTTAATCGATAACTTGTTTGGTAAAAAAATATGTTTTGTAATATTTACTTCTGCTCATGTTAATTAACTTAGATTTCAGGACCCGACTACAAATCACCAATCACCATCGCAGTGTGTGCATCGTATTCGCAGTTTTGGGGAAACTCGTACTTTATGACGAGAAACAGATTTTGCTTCATATAGGGTATGATCTATAAAAATAGCTCATAACCTGTAAGCCTGGGGTATGAAATAACAAAAATTCCACTTTTTATTTCTTTTTGAGTCATTAAAGTTAGAAGTCTATTTTTCTGTCAATCAAATTTAAATAAATTTAAAAATCTCTGCAATTTCTTATGAAAACAGGCCGTCCGTGTAATGCTTTCTTAAAGACAAAATTCTTTGTAAAGACAAAAAAAGCCGTCCGTGTAATGCTTTCTTAAAGACAAACAGAGATGATAAGTGAGAGACTCGTTCTTTCTCTATAGGATTCAATCCCTGGTGCTTACCCATCTTGTCCCATTTGCTAGTTAATGTTAGAATGTCTAATTTTCGATCAAATTTATTTGTTTCAACGCAGTTAGTACAACATCGCCTACATAACTTATAATACTTTCACTATATTACTAAAAATGTTTAAATTTAAGATTGCTTGGCGAGATAACACGTTTTATAGAAAGTGTGTTACGCATAAGAAACAATGTTGAAAAATATTTTACCTTGTCACACAAAAATCAAATTTTATCATCATCAAATCGAGTGAAAATAAAGTAGAACCAAATTATTCCTTTTACAAAGTCATAATCTCCACATTAAAATGTATACGATGCTCAAAAACGGCCCTGACCCATCTTACCCCGTGACCCATCTTGCCCCGCCTAACCTTATACAACGGTAGGTAGGAAATATTTCGAGCTGTTAAAAAAAGCATGCAACAATACTTTATTTCACTATTTTACAGTTCGAAACATCCAACACTTTAATGCGAGTATTCATTATTCTTCGCAACATCAGGTCATCGGGGCACCGGAAGATTATACATATTCGATCATAGATGTATACCTAAATTAATTTGCAGGACAATAATAAATTAAATCAATGTAAATAAAAAAAGGGTTATCAAGAATTAAAAGGAAAATATAAACAAAAAAGGTGGATGGAAAACCTGCTATAATTTTTTTGTTTCAACCAAATAAACAATTTTGAAACACATATTTGAAGATGTCCTATGTAAGAGATAGCGGAATTAAAGACTTTCTTTCACGACGTCTCGAAAATTTTAATCTTTTTTATACACCAGCTAAACATTGCTTAAAATATGGTTTATACTTCAGAAGAAAACGATATTTTAGGATTTATGACTTGTGTCAACTAAAATTCATGAAGTAAAATCTAAGCAAAGCTCCGGGGTCGAAATATAGGCACATACCATTTCGACTAAAGAATGGGTCACTGACGGCTGTCTGATATCGTTATCTCCATATTTTGAACAATGGATGCATGCTTCTATTGGTTAATTGATTATATTTCATCAAACCAATAACGATATTCAATTCCAAACATGAGCGAAGTTAGGAACACTTTTGCGCGAAATTAGGAACTATCCTATTTTCTTGCGCGAAATAAGGAGCATACAACGGTCTTAGATTCATACCGCAATTTTTTTTAAGTAGCAGCCAAATTTGCAAGTAACATTTTTTTGAGAACCTAGAATCCTTCTACTACGTGATGCAGTAGCAAATGTTTCCAAATGCCCACTACATGTTTTTTAATGAACGTTTTAACTTTGTCAGATCTTAAGTGCGCGAAATTAGGGTACTTCACGGTAATTCATGAAAAAATGTTACTTAGGTCCTTTTGAAAAGTTAAGCGAGAAATATAATGGCTGTTTCAAACAAATTTTCGTTGAATTAAAATTGAAAAGCGTAGAAGCGGCCACCTAACATTCTAGTTTGTTTCAACCAGCATGTGTGGTTGAGTTAAATCCAATTCTTGTTTGTGCCAAATTTAAACTAAAATTTTGTTTGAAGCAAACTTTATTTTGTTTGAAGTTACTATATTTTTTTCTCCGTGTATGTAAGAATTTGTGCTGTGTGTCTTGTTATTAGCTGTCTTCGACGATAACGCTACGTGGGCATCGACCCTTTATTTTTTTTCTACTTTCAAGGGAACATCAATAAATTACGTAAAGATAAGAGGGAGGAGAGGGGGGTTGCCTGAAGTGTGATAATCCCTACAAAAATTTTAAATGTTTTTCACAAAAAGCGTGACATAAGGAGATGGTCAATTTTCGCGTAACGTAATTAATAGATCTTTCCCTAACAGTTCATAATGTGCAAATTTCCATTATAACTGAAACGTATGAAACGAGCAAACCATGCGAACTGTCATACGAAAAAGCTGTCGTAAAGGGATGCGCTATGAGCCCCCTGAACTCTCCATAAAAAAACATAATTTTTCATCTACAGCAGTGATGCTCAGCACTTTCACGAAGTCCGTCTAGTTATTTGGTTTTGTCGACGACATTGATATTAGTGCTGTCCAATAAGCAGCTCGAAGTAGCTCGAAGTTGTTCCCGTCCTGCTCGTTCTTTTTTGTCAACAAATGGGCATGAGCAGGACAGGGAGAAACTTCGAGCTACTTCAAGCTCTCATTGGACAGCACTATTATGGCACGTAACTTTGAGAAGATGGAGAAAGCCTACATCAGACTGAAAAGCGAAGCTAAACGGCTTGGACTAGTCATCAACACGTCGAAGACGAAGGACATGATAGGAAGAGGCTCAAGAGAGGACAACGTAAGCCACCCACTACGAGTTTGTATTGGTGGTGACGAAATCGAGGTGGGTGAAGAATTCGTGTACTTGGATTCCCTGGTGACCTGCGATTACGATACCAGCAGAGAAATTCGGAGACGCATCGTCGCAGGAAATCGTACTTTGAACTCCGCAAAACGCTCCGATCGAATAGAGTTCGCCGCCATACCAAACTGACTATCTACAGGACGCTGTAGCATGTATAACATTATCCAAATAATTGTGAGAGACACTTGAAGACCAGATTATTCATTTACATTTCAATAACCCTACGAACAAACATGTGGTAACAATTAGTAGAAGACCACACTAGCAGTCAATTACCCCGCAGAGACAATTCTTACGCAAAGAAAACCCATATGCATCGGATGCATAAATCAGTTCGATGGCACCAAACACTTTATGCAATAATGGCCATTTGCCTAGCTCAAATTACAATGCGACCCAAGCGCACTGTCGTGCTGTTACCAGGGCGCACCAAATTTGCCTTCTCCTTTAATTCTTTTCTTCCACATCGATACTGACTTCAAGTGCCTCCCGTAGGTGAGCTGTAGTTTAAGACCCGATCAATAAAGTAATTCTCAGTTCAACTTTCAAACTGAACGCGTCATTCCTGCGGAAAGAACTCCAGTGCAATATAAACCACATGATGTAAAGCTAAAACATCCCATATGGCATACCGTGACAAAAAGTTGATACTCTAGTGAACGTGGACATACAGATCAGAGTGATAATTAAGAGTTAGTGAAAAATTCCGCATAAGGATGGGAAAAACTAGTTCGAAGTCCGTGCAAAATTCTGGAGACCCACAGGTCAATATCCAGAACACCTTGGAAGTGCACGAAGGGCTTCATCAAGCGCATGAGTTCAAACTGATGATAATATTGTGCGTGGTGTGTCTACAACTATTCGTTATGGTGTACAAACTAATCAAGAAACATAACCGCACGCAGGCACTGAAAATTGCTAGATCAGTTGCCAACTTACAAAGTGTTTAGAAGCGTTTTCTGCTGCTGTTCATCAAAGTGTACCAGAATTATTTTTGCGCTAAAAACATTCGAGTGGTGAAAAGACGTTAAGCTAGTAAACAAAGCAACAACATCGGCCGACGCAGAATCATGCAGTGATTATAAACGTTCTATGGTGATGTGTTTATCTAAAGCGTAATGAAAATGGGATAATTACTATGCCCCAAGAAAGCAGTGTTCCTGTGACCCCTGTGACCCCAGATTGGCATCCAGCGATGTACATACCGACCGGTGCGAAGACGACGGCGTACGATCCAACATGTGCGACGAGAAGAACCAAAACTGAAGGACCTCATAAAGCAGATGTAATGTAAGTTTTTTCTCAATCTTTAAGTTCAACAAATAGTGCAAATGAGAGACATATATAATAACTTGAAACAAATTTACTTTGAGCTAAACCATAAATCGGAGGTCAGATCCTCACATAGGTTATTATCTAAATAATTTGAGGAAGCTCAAAATTTATTTTGGATTATCATTAAAGCTAAAGAGGAATCCAACAGTGAGGAAAATCAAATATTGTTTGAAAAGAGCCAAAAAAATATTCCAAAATTTGAAACTATTGGTCGAGAAAAAAAGAAAATCAGAACTCATTTCTTTCAAAGCTGCTGCTACTGCCATTATTTTCGCGAAACGACTAAAAGAAAGTGTTACCATGACATCAATATTGGAAATCGTTAAAACCATACCGTCGCTTATTCCGCAATACAGTGGTGATGGTGAAAAGTTAAATAGCGTTATTGCAGCTCTTAAAGCATGCAAAGTTTTGATAACCAATGAAAACAAAGCTGTGGCCATCCAAGTTATACTTTCACGATTCGAAGGTAAAGCTAGATCTGCAGTGGGTGATAACCCGCAAGATATAGATGAAATCATACAAAATTTGACCGAAAAATGTTCAGTAACAATACCACCGGAAACGATAGTGGCAAAACTAAATTCTATCAGACAAAATGGCGAAATAAACAAATTTACTGACCAAATCGAGAAACTCTCGTTAGATTTGGAAAGAGCGTATATTAATGAGAAAATACCAGTCGCAACAGCATCGAAAATGGCTGTTAAAGCTGGTGTTAAGGCATTAGCCTCAGGCCTTAAAAATGAAGAAACTAAATTAATCATCAAAGCCGGACAATTTTCAACACTATCTTCGGCTATAGAGAAAGTAACCGAGCATGAACCAACATGTAGTAAAGTTTTTCAGGTTCGTATGAATAATCCTGGTAACAGATTCCAGAATCACAGAATAAACCAATCACGTGGAAATTGGCGTGGAAACTTCCGTGGAAATAACAGAGGGCGTGGAAGTTATAGAGGACACCGCGACGGCCCACAACAATATTTCCGAAGAAATTTTCATAGTGGTCAAAATTTTCAACATTCGTTTAGAGGTAACAACAGAGGACATTCGAATAATACCTCTAGAACTACTACAATACTGGTAATCCAGAAATTTCACAAAGTTCTGCCATGCAAACTAACAATCAACAAAATCCTTTGGGGTTTCAACAGCAAACCCAGCAACAGCAAACCAACCAAATACCGCTATCACAATTGATACAACGAACTTAAATAAAGTATTTACAATTCATTCACCTTACAGTAATTTTGTAACTCTAAACCTTAACGCGTCAAATAAATGCTGCACATTCCTTATTGACTCCGGTGCAGAAATTTCTTTAATAAAATATGGAAACGTTAAAATTACTGAATTGGTGGATCAACACAACAAATGTAATATAACCGGAATTAACTCTGAAATAATTGAGACTTTTGGTACCATTTCCACATCAATTGAGTTACCAAGTGGAAGCTCATTACACTCAATACACAATTTCAAATAGTTTCTGACAATATACCTATTCCGACCGATGGTATTTTAGGTCGTGATTTCCTTGTACAATTCAAATGTGTTATTGATTATAATACTTGGATTTTAACTGGAAATAATGGTTCAGAACAATTTGAATTAATCATTGAAGACAATCTGCAAGGTGAACTTGTGTTACCACCTCGCTGTGAAGTATACCGACAAATTGACATTAAGCATCTTCATGGTGAATACCTTGTTGTATCAAAAGAAATCAAGCCAGGCGTTTTCTGCTCAAATTCTATTATAAGTCCTAAAAACGCAATCATCAAATTCATAAATAGGGTTACTGCTCCTGGACTTCATCTCATAGCTCCGATATTGGTCCTACGAAAAACAAAGCAATGAAAAGGTATTTGATTTGTTTATTATTTTTGTGATTTTTTTCAGCAGTGAGCATGCATGTTAGCAAAAAGAAGCGACGAAATTGGTGCCGTATTTCTTTGTTTCGCGATGAGATGAATATATGTACAGTGAGATTGAAAACGGAACAGTTCCCCTACTACGGATAAACAAGTTACCATACAAAATAAAATTTCCGATGAGCAAAACCATTGGATAACTATCATATTTTTACCCTCAATAAGAACGAAGGTAACGAAAATGACAGGTGTCAAAAACTTTTCGATGAATTGAACTTGAACAAAAACAACTTAAATGATAGCAAAATTGAGGAAAAATTGAAGACTTTATGTGCGAAATATAGTGATATTTTTGCATTACAAACCGATATTTTGACGCATAATAATTTTTATAAACAGTCGATCAATTTGAATGATAACAGTCCTGTTTATATTAAGAATTATAAAAGCCCGGAATCACAAAAACAGAAAATTAATGATGAAGTACAAAAACTTTTGAACGACCGTATTATTCAGCATTCTACATCTCCATACAACTCCCCACTACTGTTAGTTCCAAAAAAGTCCCCAAATAATGAGAAAAAAATGGCGTTTGGTTGTCGACCTCCGGCAACTCAACAAGAAAATTATAGCCGACAAATTCCCGCTTCCTAGAATAGATGAAATTCTTGATCAGCTAGGTAGAGCAAAATATTTTACTACGTTCGACCTTGCTTCAGGATTCCATCAAATTGAACTGGAAGACAATTCAAAGCAATTCACCGCTTTCTCTACAACGTCTGGTCACTATGAATTCTGTAGGTTACCTTTTGGCCTTAACATTTCTCCTAATAGCTTCCAGAGAATGATGACTATTGCCTTAAGTGGTCTCCCTCCGGAATGCGCTTTTCTTTATATAGATGATATCATAGTTATAGGTTGTTCGATAAATCATCACCTATTCAATTTGGAAACAGTTTTTAAAGCCCTACGAAAATATAATCTCACACTCAATCCAAGCAAATGCAATTTCTTCTGTCCCGATGTAACATATCTCGGACATCATATTTCCGACCAAGGCATTCAGCCAGACAAATCTAAATATTCTACTATCTTGAACTATCCAGAACCGAAAAACGCAGACGAAGTTAGAAGATTCGTCGCATTTGCAAACTATTACCGTCGATTTATACCCTATTTTTCAGACATTGCAGCACCATTAAATGCTCTGCTGAAGAAAAATGCTAAATTTGTTTGGAGTCCAGAATGCAAAAAGTCCTTTACGCAATTAAAACAAAAACTTCTATCTCCCGTTATACTAAAATTCCCTGGTTTTACCAAAAATTTTATACTTTATACGGACGCGTCAAAGATAGCAAGTGGCGCCGTTCTAACCCAAAAGCATGGTGATATCGAATTACCAATAGCTTATGCCAGCAAAACCTTCACGAAAGGTGAAAGAAATAAATCAACCATTGAACAGGAATTAACAGCTATTCACTGGGCGATTACTTACTACAGATCATATTTGTATGGACGACGGTTTACCGTGAAAACTGATCATCGTCCGCTTGTATATTTATTTTCGATGAAGAACCCATCATCGAGATTAACACGAATGAGACTTGACCTAGAAGAGTATACATTCGATATAGAATACGTGAAAGGCAAAGAAAATGTCAGCGCTGATGCTCTTTCGCGTATAATTCTTGATTCGGATGAGCTCAAAACTCTGTCGTGCTTACCTGTACAAACCCGAGCAATGACAAGAATGCAAACTAACCCAAATAATGTCATACAACAGAATAACACACATGCTACTGAGATTGATCACCTCAAGGCATATGAGTCAGTCAATAACTTAGACGCTTTCAATAAGCCCAAAGTTATATTCCAAATAGACGATGAAAACTTATTTATTAAATTCTACACAAAAAACTTGAAAAGAGTAATTGCACAAGTGAAATTACTCTACAGAAAAGATAAAACTGAATTTAATACATGTCTGCAGATAATCGACCAATTGGCCATTAAAACAAATATTAAAACGCTAGCAATCAGAAAAAACGACAAGATATTCGAAATAATACCCCAAGAGGTATTCAAACAAACATGTAACTCAATATTGAAAAACGTTACCATAATACTATATGAGCCAGCTCAAATAATAAACAATGATGAAACGATACAAAAATTGATCTCTGAAAACCATGACTCGCCTACGGGTGGTCATGTTGGTATTTGTAGATTACTAAATAGACTTCGATCTAAATATTTTTGGTCCAATATGAAACGTACAATCACAGAATACATAAAACGATGTGAAAAATGTACACAAAACAAACATAGAGTCAAAACCAACGAAACATTCATACAAACAACTACTCCGACCAAGTGTTTTGATTTGATTTCAATCGACACGATAGGTCCAATTACAAAATCGAATTTAGGAAACCGATATGCATTGACCATACAGTGCGATCTTTCAAAATACATAATAATTGTACCAATCCCGGACAAACAAGCAACTACGTTAGCAAAAGCTTTAGTAGAACATTGTATCCTTGTATATGGTTGCCCCGTAGCGATTAAATCCGACTTGGGAACCGAATACAGAAACGAAATATTTAAAACTATGTGTGAATTATTGACAGTTACACATAAATTTTCAACTGCCTACCACCCACAAACTATTGGCAGTCTAGAAAGAAATCATCGTTGTCTTAACGAGTATTTAAGGCATTTCGTTAACGATAAACATGATGATTGGGACAACTGGCTAATTTATTTCGCTTTTAGTTACAATACCTCACCGCACACAGCACATTCTTTTACTCCTTTCGAGTTAATTTTTAGAAAGCAAGCAAGATTACCTTCCCAATTTTCAGAATCAACTAGTTTAGAACCAGTATAAAATTACGAATCTCTCGTAAATGAATTGAAATTTAAATTGCAGCTAATAAATAAGAAAACTAGAGAACTTTTAGAAAAATCAAAAACCAATAGGATAAATTTACAAAATGAAACATCTAATCCAATCAACATATCTATAGGAAGTAAAGTTTGGCTTAAACAAGAAAATAGAAGAAAATTAGACAAGGTTTATACAGGACCATTTGAAGATATCAACGAAAATCATCCAAACGTGACAATAAGAAGTTTAATAAATAATGATACACAACAAGTGCATAAAAATAGATTAATTAAAGTGTGATAGTATATAAAAACAAAAATAAAAACAAATGAAATAGTTACGACAAATATTGTACTTTAGAATGCTTACACGCTGTTACAGCATTCTCTTTAACTAGTATGGATGCTACACATTATCCAAATAATTGTGAGAGACACTTGAAGACCAGATTATTCATTTACATTTCAATAACCCTACGAATAAACATGTGGTAACAATTAGTAGAAGACCACACTAGCAGTCAATTACCCCGCAGAGACAATTCTTACGCAAAGAAAACCCATATGCATCGGATGCATAAATCAGTTCGATGGCACCAAACACTTTATGCAATAATGGCCATTTGCCTAGCTCAAATTACAATGCGACCCAAGCGCACTGTCGTGCTGTTACCAGGGCGCACCAAATTTGCCTTCTCCTTTAATTCTTTTCTTCCACATCGATACTGACTTCAAGTGCCTCCCGTAGGTGAGCTGTAGTTTAAGACCCGATCAATAAAGTAATTCTCAGTTCAACTTTCAAACTGAACGCGTCATTCCTGCGGAAAGAACTCCAGTGCAATATAAACCACATGATGTAAAGCTAAAACATCCCATAACGCTTTAGACCGGTAGTTCTCTAAGCACACGAGACCTGGACGATGCTCGTGGAGGACCAAGGAAAGTGCTGCATACCTGCGTACCATCTATGGTGGGGTGCAGATGGCGGACGGTACGTGGAGGAGGCGAATGAACCACGTTTCATCAGCTGTTAAAAGATCTATCCAACGTTCACATCGCCAAAAATCTTAAGACTGCGGTGGGCCGGGCACGTAGCCAGAATGTCGGACAGTAATCCGATGAAAATGGTTCTCGACAACGATCCGACGGGAACAAGAAGGCGGAGTGCACAGCTAGCAAGGTGGATCGATCAGGTGGAGGACGCTATGCGGATCCTCCGCAGACTGCGTGGTTGGCGGCGTGCAGCCATGGACCGAGCAGAATGGAGAAGACTTTTTTTTTCTTCTTTATTAAAGAGGCTTTCAGCACAGGAGAAGACTTTTATGTGCAGCACAGGCCACTCCAGCCTTAGTCTGGTAATAAATAAAAATTCATGTCGAAGTCTACTTGCTTATATTTTACTAGGAATTATGTATATGACGCATTGTCGGTAAAATCATTCACAAATCGCAATCACCGAGCCGTTTGCATCAAGTTTGAGTTTTTCAAATTGCCAAAAACAATTTGGGGACAATTTATTGTTCACACACGCAAGAGTAGGTATACATTGTTATATGCGACGAACGCAAATTCACTGTTTTTAACAAAGAACAAAAGAAACATTACCATGATTCAAATGGATAATTAAACTCAGCCATGAGTTTTTAGACGCAACCAACTAACGTTTCAACTAACGATTGATTCGATTCTCTCATGAGTTTTGAGATTTTTAGTTTTTCCCAAAACTGACTTGACGATTCATATCAAGATATTAGGGGATTCACTTGACAGCGTAAGCAGCTGCGTATCTGATTATTTAGGGGCTCTCCTTAGCCGTGCGGTAAGACGCGCGGCTACAAAGCAAGACCATGCTGAGGGTGGCTGGGTTCGATTCCCGGTGCCGGTCTAGGCAATTTTCGGATTGGATCGACTTCCCTGGGCATGAAAGTATCATCGTGTTAGCCTAATGATATACGAATGCAAAAATGGTAACTTGGCTTAGAAACCTCGCAGTTAATAACTGTGGAAGTGCTTAATGAACACTAAGCTGCGAGGCGGCTCTGTCCCAGTGTGGGGATGTAACGCCAATAAGAAGAAGATCTGATTATTTAAATGTTTCATACACAATCTCAAGGGACATATTTCAAATTGCCTATGAAACATTTTTTTAAACAGACGCAGCAACCTTCGCCGTTAAGTGAATAAAGCTCGTTGTCTGAATAGATTATTATAGCCTATTTAGATTACACCATGTATTATAATAAATATCGTGATAAAGAGTAACTTGATGACAATCCCCACACATTCCATTTTCTTTCTCCACTTTAACACGATATTTATTATGATAAATGGCGTAATCTGAACTAGTGTACGAGAAAAACAAAACACTATTATTATGCTACTTACCCATAAATTCTGTTGATACTGGCGCATTCATGGTTTCCTCTAAGCAGAAAGAAGTTTTCTGGATATTTAATTTTATACGCAAGCAAGAGGCATATGGTTTCTAGTGATTGCTTTCCTCTGTCAACGTAGTCACCCAAAAAGAGGTAGTTTGACTCTGGTGGAAATTCTCCATATTCAAATAGGCGCAGTAAATCATAATACTGACCATGAATGTCACCTGAAATTTAGCAAAAAAAACTGTTAAATTCTGGCTCTGTTAAATTCAAAAAAAAAGTTCAAAATATATTGAAGAACACAAAAAATACAAACACACACGCAGTTTATATCTTTGAACATCATGTTGTTTTTACTTACCGCAAATCTTCAACGGTGCTTCCAGTTCCAACAGTATTGGTTGAGACAAGAAAATTTCCCGAGATTTCAAGCACAAGCCTCGTATTTCATTTTCCGACAACTGAACATTTTTTCCTGGCCTGGCACCGCGCACTAAAATAAAAATAAGACTTATTAAGCACGACAATACGTAGAAAACTCCAGGGGAACAGACGGCTTTGGCAGTTTTTGTTCTATTATTAGCAGGGGGGTTTTTGTCGACCGAATTTTATAAAATTTGGCCACAATATTCTTTGATATGCAAAGAATGTTTGGGCCAAATTTGAGCATAATCAGTCATAAAAAACCCTCCTGCCAATAATAGAACTATTGTCATTACCCCTATACATTTTGGCAAAAAATATCAATTTATAAGTATGATTAGTATTCCATAACATTGTAGGCAGACTTTATCACTGAGCATTTCATAACCTGATATCACTAACATTTTGAAACATTGTAGAAGCGAACGGGGCAATATGACTACCTAAGGCTTTGGTCCGATTCGCGAATTAAAATAAAATTAAACTCAAAAGTGACAGTTCGGAAATTATGAAATCCCCCGCTCGTAAGAATGGCTGGTGCTACCCAGCAAGACCAACAAAACATTTATCAAAAATGATTCAATATCTGTCAAAAGTAATATTGCTCTGCGAGCAGGGTTATTTGAAAATTTTCAAACTGTCACTTTTAAGTTTAATTCGATTTTAATTCACGAATCGGACCAGAACTTATAAGCAAATAGTTCCGCAAAGCACTGGAAAGTTCAAAAAATCTCCATTCAAATGTAGTTAACTGTTATTTATTGTCAACAGGTGAAATGGTCACCCCAATGACCGTTTACTTATAACTAAATACATTAGTATTGTCAAGATTAACATAAAACACGTCTGAAATTTTTACTTATTTGTTTCTCGTGACACAATAAAATTAAACACAGAATAACATCTATTGAATAGACAAAACATGATTCGTATGGGCTCGTGTACTGCCGCGATTCGCATAAGAGTCCCATGTCGATTTTCGAAGATTTTGATTTCATTTCAGAAATAAGCTTAAAATGAACTTATCTTTTAGAAAAACTTATGAAATAATAGGCTTTGTTCTATAAATTTGAAAAACAAAACCCATTTGTGTTGTCCCATCTTGCTATTTATTTGCATAATAGTCACATTCCAGATTTTGATACACTTTTGCAGAAAAAAATAAATATAATTATGGTCCATTTAATAGTTCCATAGCAATGCATACAGATAAAGAATATTATGCCAAATTTTCAGATAGATTGCTGGTTTTATCAATTTATTAGATTTTTTTGAATTTCTTCATGTTAAACAAGTTTGAAAAATTCAACGGCATATTTCTCAAGTTGATGAAAACTGCCATGGGACGCTTATGCGAATAGGGGCAGTGTAGCCCATAGTTAGTTTTGGATGCAGGCAAATTGAAGAACGAGTGCGGCGGCGTGTGTTGATGCACTGCTAAAAAAGTTTACACATAAAAGACTTTAAAGTGTATATACTCTTTTGAATATAAAGTATTCACATATGACTTCAAAGTACGCTCTTTCGTAGAAGAATCCCGGGTAGAGATGAATAACAAACAGCTAACATAATAATAACAAATTTTGCTATGATATCAGATTTAGTTTTTCTTATGTTATTCATAAATAACATAAAATAGCATCCCAACAACAAGTTTTGTTATAATAGTTATTTATATGTTATTGTAAGAAAGAGCACAACAACAAATAAAGAACACATGTTGCAATCATAGCAAAGTTTGTTATTCATATATCATTAGCATTTACAACATATCAATATTGTACATGGATTTCCCTATTGGACCCGACCGTTCGAAATAGTCGCTCCTTGAACAGTCGGTAAAATCGCCGTTTTCTCCTTCACACCCGTTTTCATAGTAAAATCTGTCAAAACTGCTTTTTGCGCCACCTGCTTTTTGCTGTTTCCCTCGGTAAAGTAAGTCCACAGTAATAACTGAATTTTGATATTTTGTTTTCTTGCCCAGAAAACCCCAGAAAATTTGCTTACGTAATAAGTGTACGACCCCTAATTTGTCAAATTTTGCTATGGCAATCTGGTGATTCATTTTGTTGAATGCAGTAAAAAGATCTGTATAGATTGCATCCACCTGATGGCCATTATCTATTTGTCTTATTACAAAAGAAGTGAGATGGTTAGGTCGTGGTTAGGTTAGTGGTCGTTGAACGTTTGGACATAAACCCGTGCTGGTCGTTTGAAATGTAATGGGCGTAGTCAATTCGCCATGAACAATCAACTCAATTAGCTTGGAAACGGCGCACAGCGCAGCTATTTCCCGGTAGTTTGATACGGTCCTCTTGCAGCTCTTTTTGAAAACTGGAAATACATATGACTGCTTCCAGCAAACCGGGAACACCCCGGATTCCGGAAGTCAACGAGTGGGAATACTGCAGTAAGTGGTCTGACAAGCGGCTCTACGTAACGTTTAATAACAAGCGATGGGATACCGTCTCGGCCGCATCCCGTGGAGGATTTCTTACTGGCAGTTATTATTGAATCGTTTGTGGTGACCAATGGCTGCCTAGCGGCAGGAAGACTAGGAACATTCCTGGTGGCAATAACTATATCTTGCGGGTCGAGATACTAATTAGTAAATACACTACTGAACTGAGTATGGAACAAATCAGCAATGTCGAGGTGACTGTCGATCAACTCCGATCGGGAAGTCGATAATTCGATCGGGAGGGATGTAAAGAACGCAGATGAAGAGAGTGGCATCAGCAGTAGTTACAGCGACCAACAACTGCTCAACCGACAAGTTGTCAGGAGGACTCACTAAGCGAGATTTGAAGCAGGGGCGAACAGCTAACAGAACACCCCCTCCAGTGTTTTTGTTACTGTTAAAAGATGACCTCTTGCCGATAAGCGCAGTATAATTTGTCAAAGAGTTTTTACGGTGCTATTATTGTTGAGGTTTCGGTGAAGGCGTAGCAGTCATCGCTAAGGGCCAAACGATAATCGGTAAGAGAATTATTGATCCCGCCGACGTTTTGGTAGTATATCAAAATATTCGAAGATTCTGGAACCACACGCCTATCACTGGAAACATCCGGTAACATGGAGTTGAACTGGCGTGGAGATGGTGTAGCAATACTGGAAATCGGAACGCCCTCAGAAGATACTGGTAACTGATTGTACTTGTCGGTTATAGGATTTCGGAAGACCCCGTCTCCCAACTCAGACGCCGGTCCAGGACGACTGCTGGTGGCTGGCAGCGGAAGCTCGACTGCGCTCAGAGGACAAGGGGCTTCCTTACAGCTAGATACAGTATCGATTGTGTTGAACAATTTGACGACTGGGTTGCAGCGGCTTATTGGTGAGTCCGACAGTACTGTGTGATGCTTGTAGGCACAGCATTCGGAAATTCGCTAGAAATTGGGTAACTTTCATACGGAGACAGAGATGATGGTTGATCATACTTGGTTGGTGTCCGGAAGACCTCGTCCTCCAATTCACACGCAGGGCCGGGACGGCTGCTGGTTGCTGCTGCAATGGCTCGATTGCGTTGAGTGGAATAGAGGCTTCCTCACTTCTGGTGTCAAAAGTGCGTCCCGGATGATTTTTTTAACTTTATTAATGTGTTTTTTTAATTCTAGGATTACGGCTCGATGCCCACGTAGCGTCATTTCAACGCAGAGTGCACGTGTTGTCAAAAAAAAAGCAGGTGTGCACCAGGAAAAAGCGGTAACGCAGCGTCACCACGCCGATGCACACCAGCGTTATTTTAACGCTGTGTGCACGTGGCGTTGAAAAACCGCTACGTGAGCATCGGGCCTAAGTTCAACACAAAGCGTTCCGAATGAGAACTAGATGAATGCATAGCAGAGACTTGACGTTGCGGTGGAGAAATGATAATTGATGCTTGTAAATGCGGCGATCCTGTTCGTTCGATGAAACTCGGACTCAATTCCGAATAGATGTTAGCATCTGCTAACAGAAGTATAACAGAAGTTTGGCTTGGCGCGAATTGGAAGCTTGGAGTAAATCTAGGCGACCAACCAGCAGAGGTTAAGAGTTGATCGGTGATGCTGAAATTTAAATCGGCATCAGGCGATAAATGTCGATAAGAGATGTACTTTTTTTTCTCCTTGTTGGGTATTTTAATCACTGCGACTATTTGTTAGATCTATTGTGATATATGACCCATTTGATCTAGCTTTGTCAAGTTGACGCATCATTACTATTTAGAGCAATTGCATTACCTTAACTACCAGCGTTATCCCAATGCGGTATTATGGTTCTGATGAATCGTACTACCATATTGGGACTTGTTCTCCAAACTTCTGAGGGTTCTATCAGCCCCTTGTTGAAGAACTGTAATCTCTTTCTGAAAGTTGCCGGACAATGGCATAACAGATGCTCCGAGTCTTCTACATGTATGCCGCAGAAACGACATACATAATTTTGAAGTTTTCCTAACAGCTTCAAGTGATTTCGGCTCGGGCAATGGCCTGTTATAAGGCCTGTGTATGTGTTAAGATCTTTTTTTGAAAGATCTAAAATTTTGCGAGTGATAGATACGTTTGGTGTGATGAAACGTTTAGACTGCCTCGCAATCAATGTGCTTTTCCAAATGTCCTCTATTTTAGAATGTTCCCAAGATTTGAGTTCCATTCGAAGAGAACACGCAGATACACCACAAAATGGTTCGGGACCTATGAATTGTAGAGATGAACCAAGTCTGGCCAGCATATGAACCGGTGCCAGCGAAAGTGGTACATGTTACATTGAGTAAATTTTTCAGGAGACACATTTTCCTAAAAACATTGAATAATAAATTCATATTTGCAATTTTTTGCAACTAAACTGTACCACCATGTTATGACTGATGTGTCTAAAGATAGTAGTGAAAAATAAGCAAAGTTTATGACAAACTTCAAGTTTATTGGAACAAATTGCACATGTACCACTAATAATGGGAACAAAAGGAAACAGAAACCGAAAAACGTTGACATTAAAAGTGGTACATGTACCTCCACCGCGGTTAGCTCTCTTGCAAATTGAATATCTTTCGGATGCTTGATTTGTCCAATCTCCACATGTGCTTTACTGTTGTATATCCAGTGGATATTATCCACAGTCAAGCTAGTGCACATTGTTTATTAAACGAGAGGATGGCACTCCATGCCCCCAACAACGGGCTGGGCGAACTGGTATAGAATGCGAATCAATCGCACTCTGCTGTGCCAAAGGCTTGCTTGGCTAAAGCATTTGATGAGTTTGATTGCCTTACGTGTGCGGTCGCGTGTACTCCGGCGTACGGCCGAGTTGCCGAATAATATGCAATTAAGATGTTTTGTGCTGAATATCAAACCAAAAAGACATCTCTACTTTGAACTACGAACCAATCAATTTTTTTTACAAGAAAAACAATGCGAATGTTTTTTTACATTTTTCAACGTGTCATAAATTAAAGTGATTTAATTGAAAAAATGAGTTCCAATGCGTAATTATACAGTAAATTTAATCTATTTTGAGGATCAATAACGATTGCCATCAAAATTCGAGTGAATTTTTTTTCTTCACATTCCACAAAAAGGCTGCGAAATTCGGTTTTGTGCACCCTTATTGGTTCGGTTGTGGGCACCCTTATTTTAATGACAACTCAATCAATGCCTGCTGTAGTTGCCTCTTAACTTATTTTTAATGACGTTTTCAAACATTTTTGCCAAAGTTGTACCGAAAAGGCTATCATTTCACTCCGAAAACGACCTTTTTATCGAGGACTCGTAGACCCTAGTGTTATATACCAATCGACTCAGCTCGACGAACTGAGCAAATGTCTGTCTGTCCGTGTGTGTGTCCGTGTGTGTGTGTGCGTATGTGTGTGCACACTAAAACATTAGCCAACTTTTCTAGTACTAAACCTTAATCGATTTTACCGCAGCAAGTTGCATTCGATGGAGAATGTTTTCTTTTTGTTCACTATTGAATTTCAAAACGGTTGAACTTTGCAAAAAATAGTATTGCTTTTCTCACCGAAGAATATACTACCGTGCAAATTTGTCGAAGTACCAAAACAAATGCTCACACGTCGAATTGTATAGAAATTAGCGAAAGCACAATCCCAAAACATCATTATTGCACCTTTTTTCACACCCCAAAAGCTCTTTCTTGCAGTTGAGACGTCATCCATATATGGAGAAACTGGTGGGAACATATTTTGGTGGGACAATATTTTCTGCATGGGAGTCGAACACGGCGCAAAATTTGCAATAAATATTCAAATAGTTATCACATATGATTATTTCGGTATGAAATGCTCTCGGATGACAAGGTTATGTTCTCCCAAGACACAATTCGAAACTGACAGCATTCAGTTTTATAACAAGTTCAGTCTCAGCATCATGATGTCACATGAAAAGGCCTTTTCCACCGTACACCGGAAGAAAATGTAGCTACACAGAAAAATATAAACCCATAATGAAATAAAAAATACCCATTTTAAGGTTTTACGCACGGTAAAATTGAAATACTAATTTTCGGAGTACTTTCAATTTTCGGTGTACTAATCAATTTAAATAAAAATGGAGTCTGTTCAAATATTACGTAACGCAATAGGGGGTGGGGGGTTGTTCGATTTTTGTTAAGCTTTATTACGCAAAATATAGCAGTGGGGGTCCTTCGAAATATTGTTACGCGGAAGAAGTTATTTGCACAGAGAAAAAAAATTATTCCAAAAATATTCATTATCTTTAAAAAAGCATGAATCATACAATAGATAATAATTTATTGCATCGTCGACGGAACCTTCAAACTCTACACAAATTAGGATCTTTTTCATAAAATAGCATTTGTTACGCGTTACGCATAGGGGTGGGGGTGGTTCTGAAAATTGTAACGGATTGTTACGAGGGGGTGGGGGGTTCTCAAAAACAACATTTTCCACGTTACGTAATATATGAACAGGCTCATACCTAAAAAATGCGATCCTTTATATTTATTATTACCGAGGAGTACCCGAATAGAAAATACAATAGAATTACATTAAAATATTATGAACTACCAATTCTATTGTACCAATTAATTTTCCTTATTGTTATTCCAATAAACGTACAATAAAATCTATTGACAGAAAAATGTTTACAATAGAATTACAATAAATTCTATTGTAATTGCAAAAATTTGTTCGAGAAATAAACGACTTTTTGCCTTTCTCGTACAACTAAGTTGTACCAGAAGGCTATAATTTCACTCCAAAAACGAATTTTTGATAGAAAACTCGTAAAATCAAATTGTATATACCAATCAACTCAGCTCGAAAAACTGAGCAAATGTCTGTCTGTGTGTGTGTGTGTGTGTAGCCCTTTTTGCCTTTCTCGTACAACAAAGTTGTACCTGAAAGGCTTTCATTTCACTCCCAAAACGTACTTTTTATAGAGCGCTTGTAGACCCATAGTATTATATACCATTCGATTCAGCTCGACAAACTGAGCAAATGTCTGTCTGTCCGTGTGTGTGTGCGTATGTGTGTGCACATTGAAACATTAGACAATTTTTCTAGCACTAAACCTGAATCGATTTTGCTACAACAAGTTGCATTCGATGGGGAATGTTTTCTTCTTGTTCGCTATTGAATTTCATAATGATGGCACGGCTCAAAAAATAGTAAATATTCAAAGAGTTATGATACATCATTATTTCGTAACAAGCTATCGATTTTCTAGGTTATGTTCTCCCAAGACACAATTTATTCGAAACCGGCACACTGACAGCATAGAATACACAGCTTACACGGAAGAAAAAAAAACTTCACAAAGAAACATAGAAACCCATTAATGAGTTAAAAAGTACCTATTTTAAGATTTCATGTATACACTGAAAATTCTAGTTTATTTTTTCAAAATGACCTAAGAAACATATTTTCATGAATGAATTTTAATATTGCGATCAACAGACCAATATGATAGCTTTTGATTGCGGTACACAAATTAATTCATGAAAAAAAGATGACATATGTTCTTTTTAAAAGTTAAGCGTCATTTCTGCCATTTCTTTCCCCTATGGGCCGATGTGAGCAGTGAGAAGTGAAAAGTGAGACGTGAGAAGTGCGAAGTGAGGAGTGAAAAGTAAGAAGTAAGAAATGAAAAATCACCAGATGATCCGAAATGAAAACAAAAATGTTTTTCCAAATTTAATCTAGACTATCCTTTGAAAAGAGCTGAAATTTTTTTTGCTAATATTTTCAAACACAAAAAAGTGTTGTATGGGTGACCATCGCAAAATCAGTCAAAATTTCTAGTGAAAATATCGGAAACAATCCAAATTTAGCCCTACACTGAAAAAAATCAGTTTAAAAATTTTAAAGTCGATTTGCGAAAAAATGCTCTTTTTTATTTAAATGAAATTTTGTCTTATTATAGGTGATTATGTTCCTACCAGCCGTCCATACATCGCAAGCTGGGCACTCTTAAGGAAAAAAAGTTTTTCTAACAAAAACTTTTTCTTGTCGGAATTATTTTCAGTGTATTTTCATCTGAAACTAAACCAATGAAAGCCATCGTTATAGAACCCCAAGCAAATCTATTTTTATGATAATTATGATTGTCTAATTTAGTCACTAAATATAGTTTGTTTTTAAATTAAGAGTAATATTAAAAAGGGGTTTATATCTTCAAAAAAATATTATATTCCATTATTAGCTTCTTTAGTTGCGACCAGTTACGACCAAAACATTGTACTCTGCCTGACTGTACAGGAATACTTAATATGAGTATATATGTATACATATTAGGGTGGCTCAAAAAAAACTTTTTCAAATTTTTTGATGGGCCGCCCTCTTATTCGGTTCTATTTGATGCCCTGATGCTTTGGACAAAATTTCAGCCAGATCGGTCAACGTTTGGGCAGTGCTAAACTCGTTGGAAGTTTATATGAAAAAATGTATGCAGAAACATCCAAAAACTGTGATTTGCAGTTGGACGGCACAATTTACGATCAAGAACCATGATACTCATTTAGTTCTTGTAAAATAAAATACAGAATATTATGCTGAAAACCGCGAGAAGATTAGAGTTTATTACGCAAAGATATTAGCATTTTACTGGGGTGAATTTATTTCTTTTCAAAGGTAAAAGAAACGAAATTTGCTCAAACCCCACTGCAGAGAAATGCTAATAACTTAGCCGGGCAAACTCAAATCTTCTCGCGGTTTTCTGCATAACATTCTGTATTAAATTCTCCAAGATCTGAATGAGTATCATAGTTCTTCATCGTAAGTTGTGTAGTCCAGCTGCAATTTACTGTTTTTGGATGTTTCTGCATACATTTTTCCATATAAACTTCCAACAAGTTTAGCACCGCCCAAACGTTGACCGATTTGACTGAAATTTTGTCCAGAGCATCAGGGCATCAAATAGAACCGAATAAGAGGGCGGCCCATCAAAAAAATTGAACAAAGTTTTTCCCATACTAATTTGAGCCACCCTAATACATATGTTAAATCCACCCCTTAAAGACACTGAAAAAATCAATTCCGTCAAGAAAAAGTTTTTGTTAGAAAAACTTTTTTCCCTTAAAAGTGCCCGGCTTGCGATGTATGGACGGTTGGTAGGAAATATAATCACCTATCTTGAGACAAAATTTCTTCCAAATCAAAAAGAGCGTTTTTTTGCAAATTGACTTTTATTTTTTAAATTGATTTTTTAGTGTAGGGTTCTATTTAGAGTTTTTCAAAAGTTTTATTAGAAAGTTTGAATGATTTTGCGACAGTCACCCATACAACACTTTTTTGTAGGAAGCGTCGTTTATCGATTATATGCATTTGAAAAAATCAGTAAAAACAAGTTTGACCCTTTTCAAAAGATAGTCTGCATCAGATTTGGAAAACCTAAGTATGCACTTTTCTTTTAACAGCACCTTTTAAGTATTGACCAATAAATTGACAAAAGTCAACTTAACAATAAGAACACTTGCAAGTTCCCAAAAGTCCTATTTGGCTTCATGCATTTCTATTACATTTCTCGCATAACTTTTCAAAAGGACCTAAGTAACATTTTTCATGAATTCTCGTTAACTTTTCAAAAGCACCTAAGTAACATTTTTTCATGAATTAATTTGAATACTGCAATCAATAGTTTTCATGTTGTTCTGTTGATTGCAGTACTCAAATTAATTCATTAAAAATGTTACTTAGGCCCTTTTGAAAGTTATGCGAGATTTATAGTACAGCAAAAAGCCATCTAGTAGAAAATCTAGATGGATTATTCCATTGCTGATAAACGTTCATTTCGAACCAAAAACCGCAAGTTGCTGGTTGATTTTTTGTTATATACTCTGTCTCGCTCAAACTAACAGCGAATAATCTAACGACTACTTTCACGAACACTTTATTGTCAGATTTTCTGGATATGATACACTGCGCGGCGTTTGTAATGTTCCCAAATGGGTACTTGCACAAAACTTCACGCGGCGAATGACTGTCGAAAGGTACGGCCGCGACAAACGATACACCACAATGCTATTCATCCATAAGAATCAAGTAAACGGGGTGCAGAAAGCGCGGCGGTACCTTTCATGAAAGGTTCGCCGCGTGCAATTTTGAGAAAATCAGGCAATAAGGACCAGCCACTTTAACCGACCGTGTCCATTTAGCAAGTATGGTGTTGAATATAATCTGTAGATTAAAATCATAAGGGTTGTGTACAAGACACGACCGCCCGACGTAAACTACGTATAACAGTTTGGTGAAATGAAGAATCTAGTGCCAGTGCAAGATTACATATTTGCAGCAGCTCTCTACAATACGCGCTCGTTATTCTGCTACGAACGGCAACGTAATTCTGCTACGACGTCGTACTTTGAACAAATTCGTCTCGCCTCAATCTTCCTATGTTTAAAATGGTGTCCATGAGAAGAATCGATTAATTCCCAATAATGCATATTTCGAATCACTAACGACCACACGACCCACGCCATAGGCTGGAATAACAAAACCAAATAAGAATCTTGAAAGAATTAAACTTGACTGCCACTGAAGCCATCCATGCGAATACATATTTGTAGTATCTCCCTCCGACGCGCGCTCGTGATTCTGCTACGGACGCCAGGCAACTTTATGGCGTCTCCAAGCGGTTAATTTGCACTTTGAAAAAGTTCGCCTCGCCTCAATCTTCCTTTGTATAGAATGGAAGCCCTGAGAAGAACCGAATTTTCCAATATCCCATATGTATTTGGAATAAAATTTGCTCAGCAACTCCGCCGATGCTTAGAGATGTCGTAAACTCTCGATTAATCGATTAGTAACTAATCGATTACTCTCGATTCTTGACGATTATTGAATCGATTCATCGTTGAGTAGTAATCGAATCAAAATTAATCGATTATCATAACGATGAATCGATTAATTGAAGTAATCGAAATCTAATAATTGTCGTATAATCCCGATTAATCGATTACTCTCGATTTTGTCGATTGTTGAATCGATTAATCGTTGGGAAGTAATCGATTTAAAAATTAATCGATTATCACAACAAATAATCGATTAATCGAAGTAATCGATTAATTTGCGACATCTCTACCGATGCTGGACCGCTCTCCACGATATTTCAAATGAAATTCAACGCGCGCGCGGGAGAGCAGTTTTCTTATAATCAATAAAGATGGCCCATTAGTCCCGCCTCTTTGTTGTCCGGTATGACTGCAAATATTGTATACCCGTCACACACTTACTAAAGGGGCGTGACTACAGGTTTAACTTTATTGATTACAAGAAAGCAGCTCTTCCGCGCGCGCGAGCCGTTTCGTTCGAGATGTCGCGAAAAGCAGATCGTAGTCCCACCATCGGCATCGGCGGAGCTCCTACCGGAAATCTTCTCACTGATGGTGTGGGTCGTGCGGTCGTTCGCGCTCAGATTAAATTTTCTTATCTGAAGTACTAATGATTGGCTACCATCAAAGAAAGTAGCTCTTAATTCACAACTTGAGGCGAGATGAATTTTGTTCAAAGTAAAACTTAATTGCTTGGTGATGGCAGATTGTTTTCCATCGGTAGCAGAATCACAAGCGCGCGTTATACAAAGACGCTGCCGATAATTATTCGCGTGGATAGCAGTAACAGTCAAGTGAAATTTCCCATCAAGATTATAATTCTAGTAGGTAGCCTGCTACTTATTTAAGGTTTTATTTCCATCCATGCGAATACATATTTGCAGCTTCTCCTTCTGACGCGCGCTCGGACCGGCAGTAATGCTATGATTCCGCTACCGATACCAAACAATTATGCTTTGTTCTATGAAAAAAGTTTGTCTTATATCAACTTTCTCAATCACTTATCAATCACTGAATCATTGTTCAAAATTAAATCCACAGCAAGAAGAGTAGTCAAGTGCTAGACAAACATCATATAATTGAGCTCAGATTCACGCTAGAATATTTCACTGAAAAATTGTCTAGTTCCTAGCGGTTGCACTATAGACAAATTATTTCAACTTCACCTTCCTCCCAAACATAATGGTGGTTCTGAAAAGATCCGATTCATTCCCAATTATGTGCCTCACCAACAACAACTACTGGACTGCGCGACAGCCATCTGATGATTCGGCTCTACGCACGCCGTTAATTTCCAGATCCAAAAATGCTGCTTGTAACACGGATGTAAAGATGTACTGCTGTTGCCACGACCGCCACCACTATCGAATGAAAAAAATTCATCAGCACCACCACAGCCGTTGTCGCTAGGACCGCTTCTGGACGCCTTGGTCCGCTTTCCATAAAATCGAGAATGAAAATGACGCGCGCACGCGAAACACGGGGCTTTTTATACACAGGAAAAACGAAGCAGTGGATCACCGTGGACCCGTACCTTACTGCAATCTGATGTCCGTGTTGGGGATTTATGAACGGGATTGATTATTTTTGAATTTTTCACCCGGTTTGGAAAGAAATCACATTTTCAATAGTTTGCCGTTGATAATGAATAGTTTTAATACAATAAGCAAATTGGTGCAAAGTTTCCGAATCTATTAATAACAAAATCTCGAAAATCCGTCGAAAGATAAAGTCGCCGTTTGAAATCTTACATGATTTCGTGACGGTCCCCAATTTGGAAATTTTCATTTTGCACCCTGTATCCGAGGTTAACGTCAAAATGCGCGAACAAAAAACACGTCCGTACGTGCTGCTGTCTCGAACTGGAATGGGCCACGCGCGCGCGGGAGAGCAGTTTTCTTATAATCAATAAAGATGGCTCATTAGTCCCGCCTCTTTGTTGTCCGGTATAACTGCAAATATTGTGTAACCGTCACACACTCACCTAAGGGGCGTGGCTACAGGTTCAACTTTATTGATTACAAGAAAGCAGCTCTTCCGCGCGCGCGAGCCATTTTGTTCGAGATGTCGCGGAGAGCAGACCGTGGTACACCCTTCGGCATCGGCGGAGCTCCTACCGGAATTTTTATTCCCGGCGATGGTGTGGGTCGCGCGGTCGTCGTCATTAACATTAGCAGCGCTCAGTTTAAATTTTCTTGTATGATGTAGGAGGAATGACGGTTTTGGCACGTTTTGTTGTATTATTTTGGGGGGGTGGTGGATTTGTTGACCAAATTTTATGAAATTTAGCCACAATATTCTTTGATATGCTATGATATGATATTTGATATGAAGTACTAACGATCGGCTACCATCAATGAAAGTGGCTCTGGGAGCGTCCACAAATTACGTAACGCTTAGAAGGGGGAGGGGGGTTGGGCGAAGTGTGACGACCCATACATAATTTTTAGATGCTCCAATACAAAAAGTGTGACACAGGGGGGGGAGGGGGGGTAGAAAATGCCCTATTTTTGCGTTACGTAATTAAAGGATCTTCCCTTAAGGTGACTCGGGGAGGCACTACACACCGTGTTATTTTTTCTATCTTTTGTCTCTTTCTAACATTGTCACCTCGTAATTTTGGAGTGGCGTATTTCGGTTTTCAGTTGTTTGATGTAACTGTAAATGTATCAGCATGTAGATTGCGAGTAAGCACGCGCCGGTGATACTTTTTCAAAATCATATTTGTGTTGGAAAAAAAATTAAGCATTAATGATAATCAATAGTATCAATAGAATTGGCAAATGGCTGAAGGGTTTCCGAATCGATTGATAACCAAATGTCGAAAATAAGATAAAGACGCTATCAGCGATTGAAATCTCGCTTAACTTTTCAAAAGGACCTAAGTAACATTTTTTTCATGAATTAATTTGAGTACTGCAATCAAAAGCTTTCATGTTTTTCTGTTGATTGCGCTATTCAAATTAATTCATGAAAAAAATGTTACTTAGGTCATTTTGAAAAGTTAAGCGAGAAATCTATCCTAATTTTTGTGACAGTCTCGAATTTGGAAATTTCCATTTTAAACCCTGTATCTGAGTCTTCCCCTTAGACGAAGTTTACGTCAAAAAATCTGTAGCAAACATCAATACTGACGCCATACAATTTTTTTCAGTCATAATGCGAATCAATTGTTTGCATGGTCTCCTTCAGATACTTGCTTGGGATTCAACTACCGACGTTAGCGTTGCGCTTTGAATAAAGTTCATCTCGGAACCGATTTCTTTTTCAATCAACAGGAAAAATACAAAATTAGTCTCGCGGGAAAATTTCATGTTGTGCCGACAACATCCAAATCGTTGCAAACGCCACATTAGTGAATAAATTGCTGTAGCAATCTTCTGATGACAGCCTATGCTCGGACCGGCACTAATGATTTGATTCCGCTACCGATGCCAAACAATTATGCTTTGTTCTATGAAGAAAGTTCGTCTAATATCAACATTGTCAATCACTAAAATCATACTACTCCGAATTACGCTAGAAAATTTCACCGGAGAATTTTCCAGTTCCTAACGGTTGCACTTTAGGAAAATTATTTCAACTTCACCTTCCTCCCAAATATAATGATGGTCTTGAAAAGAACCGATTAATTGCCACTTATGTGCCTTATCAGCAGCCAATGGGCTACGCGACCGCCATCCGATGATTCGGCTCAACGAACGCCGTCGATTGCCAGATCTGCCGAAGATAGGACACGGATGAAAATGATGTGCTGCTGCTTCCACGACCGCCACCACCACCGACCGAAAAAATTTCATCCACACCACCACACCGCTGAGACAGCCGTTGTCACTGGGACCGCTTCTGGACGCCCTGGTCCGCTCGCCGTGACATCCAGAATGAAAATGACGCGCGCACGCGAAACAAGAGGCTTTTTATACACAGGGAAAACGAAGCAGTGGATCAAAAGGCGCGTACCTTACTGCAATCTGATGTCCGTGTTGGGGATTTATGAACGGAATTGAATTTTTCACCCGGTTTGGAAAGAAACAACATTTTCAATAGTTTAACGTTGATAATCAATAGTATCAATAAAATTGGCAAATTGCTGGAGAGTGTCTGAATCGATTGATAAGCAAATGTCGAAAATCCATCGAAAGATAAAGACGCTATTAGCGTTTGAAATCTATCCTAATTTCGTGACGGTCTCGAATTTGGAAATTTCGGTTTTACACCCTGTATCTGAGTCTTCCCCTTAGACGTAGTTTACGTCAAAAAAAACAGTTTAATAAAGTAAAAAAACTCAGCAAGTAACCGCACAATATTGAGTAAAACAAATTAAGTGTGTAGCATTTCCACATTCAATGAATAAATTTCGCACCGTGTATACTGACAGCATTAAAGTTTGTGTTGCTTCTTTCGTGCTTTATTGATGATGCTAACCTCTCAAGCAAAGCTTTCCAAAGCTTCAAATGTGGAACACGAAAACTAACACACGCGCTATAGAGACCGAAGCCGATGACTTTATCCGCTTTATCCGCTCGCATCAACACAGTTGTAAAAATTTCATCGTTGGATATAAAAATCGCATTCGTACATGCTTTCTCGTGCGCTCGTTACGTTTACTGCCATTTTTTCCTGCTTTGGAAGGAAAGAAGAGGCGTGTCATTGAGGCTAACTGCTTATTGGGTTGGGTGGTTTGGGTGGAATGATGGTGTAGTTTGGGCATTTGGGTGATTTGAACATAACGTTCGTTTTCATACACCCCATTATTTCCATATTATGCGGCTTTTTCCATTGATATTTATGTGAATTGTGTTGTTAATTTTCACAAATGTACTTGTACAATTATTACACAAAGGCATGCAAAATCAATGTATGACATACAACTAGTTTTATTGAACTTTAATATTACATTGGTGAAAAAACACTACGTGGGAATCGGCCCTAAAACAATTGTAGACGCGCTGTCTGGACAGTTAATCCATATTGTATTTTATAATGTATTTTTTAAAACGTGCCGCTGCGCTAATTATTGTACTATTTACCCACGATCGCATATTTGTAACATATGCATTTTTTCCTTTCTCGTACAACAAAGTTGTACCGAAAGGCTATATGAAAAAAGGCTCCAAAGGCTCCAAAAAAACACTGCGCGGCGTTTGTAATGTTCCCAAATGGGTACATCGCGATTCGCTGGTTGGGCCACGACCTCGGCCCAACTAACGAATTTGGTTTTTTAGTTGGGCCAACTGACAGCCATTTGAACACGTGTATTTCGACTTGAACATCACAAATGATGTTCAGTGACGCCCAATCCTGTTTTCCGTGTTTACATTGAATTTTGACGTTCGGTTGCTTTTTAGTTGGGCCATGGCCCAACCAGCGGAGGCCCAACTAAAAAGTGACCCAAGTATTAAGATCCCAACCAGCGAATCCCGACTGTACTTGCACAAAACTTCACGCGGCAAATGACTGTCGAAAGGTACGGCCGCGACAAACGATACACCACAATGCTATTCATCCATAAGAATCAAGTAAACGGGGTGCAGAAAGCGCGGCGTAACCTTTCATGAAAGGTTCGCCGCGTGCAATTTTGAGAAAATCAGGCAATAAGGACCAGCCACTTTAACCGACCGTGTCCATTTAGCAAGTATGGTGTTGAATATAATCTGTAGATTCATACACCTCATTATTTCCATATTATGCGGCTTTTTTCCATTGATATTTATGTGAATTGTGTTGTTAATTTTCACAAATGTACTTGTACAATTATTACACAAAGGCATGTAAAATCAATGTATGACATACAACTAGTTTTATTGAACTTTAATATTACATTGGTGAAAAAACACTACGTGGGAATCGGCCCTAAAACAATTGTAGACGCGCTGTCTGGACAGTTAATCCATATTGTATTTTATAATGTATTTTTTAAAACGTGCCGCTGCGCTAATTATTGTACTATTTACCCACGATCGCATATTTGTAACATATGCATTTTTTCCTTTCTCGTACAACAAAGTTGTACCGAAAGGCTATATGAAAAAAGGCTCCAAAGGCTCCAAAAAAACTTTTGATAGAAGGCCCGGAGACCCATAGTGTTATATACCGATCTACTCAGCTCGACAAACTGAGGTGACGTCTGTTTTTTTTGTGTATGTATGTGTATGTGTACAAATTTTGTAGACACACGTTTTAGAAAGAATTATCCGATTTACTCGCAACAAGTTGCATTCGACAGGGAATTGTTTGCTATTGAAAATGGGCCCGATCATTGTATTTCGGAATTATTGAAAAATCATTGTTTTTTTCCCACAGGTCCCCCTTGGAAAAAAAAATCAAAAAACAATTGTTTTTGAATGGTGGCAAGGCAAAAATATTAAAAATGATCGAAAAAATGTGATCTATTCACCCAAAGAGCTTTTTTGACCTTTTTAAAGTGATTTTTTCAATATATTTTATAATGCACGAGAAAGGCATCATCACTGCTAGGTGGATTAATCTGGGTTTTTATAATAATTTTGACATAATTGATAGAAAAAATTAGTTTAATTAATATTTTTATGTATTGTAGGGCATGTCTAGTTATTGTACACATACTTTTTGGAACTAAACGTTGACCGATTTGCATGCAACAGGTTGCATTCGACGGGGGAATCTGCCCTATTACTTTCTGTTGAATATTAGTCAAATCGGACTATGGGATCACAATGGCCAAAATATTATTTTTTTATAATGAACGGCGCCATTGCTGCTAGGGTGATTAATCAGATTTTTTTAGTTTTGTAGGAGTATATTTTAGGCAACATTTAACCAAGAAAACAGATTTGTACCCCGCATTATTCCGCTGTAAAACATCATGCACTACACTGTTAAACTTTTAAGTTTTGAGGACCAGAAATAAAATTCTGCAAAAATTCACTATTTTGTGAGATAAGCTACAGTGGGGTTAGTGAAAAACCCCAGATTAATCTACCTACCGGTGATGGTGCCTTTCTCGCGCAAGAAGGTAATAAATGTAGCCTTTACGCTTACACCTCGAACAAGTACAAGAAAGGTAAAACAGTTACACCATTTAATGTTATGATAGAAAATTTACACTAGTAGACGACAGATTGCGCTGCCATACGTTTTTCGAATTTCCTATGTTCGAATTTAGACCTCCGGGCAATTTTATAGTACTATGAAACTGAAGCCGTCGTAGATAGAATTCCGAAGGGTGATATCAAGATCTGTTTGGGCGACTTTAATGCGAAGATCGGATCCGACAACTCGAACCATGAGCGCATTATGGGACGCCATGGTCTCGGAGAAATGAGCGAAAACGGAGAGCTGTTCGCAGAATTTTTTTTTTTTTTTTTTTTTTGAGGTTTACTGGCGGGACTCTGAATAGAGTAGAAACCTCTGCGCCAGGCCTTTGATGATCTCGTTGCATAATTCCTTTCAAAGTAGTTTGCCAGCCGTACACGGAACATGTCGTCCAAGAAGACGCTGTTGCAACTGAATCGGAGGGAATTACGTCCATGTTAAATAGTCAATGAGTCTATTCGTAACAAACTTCGTAAGATTTCTTAGGTTTTGTCATTTTATTGTCAATGTCAAAACATGTTGTCAGTTTTTTATGTCATGTAGATGTCTATTGTTGTTATGGGTGGTCAAAATCTACCGAAGCAGTTTCTTCAACTCGCATGAAGCATGTTGCCCAATACTTCATCGAAGAAACTGAATCGAGAGTTTTTTTTATTAGGCATAACATAGTATTCAATCTTCGGTTTATAAAAAATACAAGCTTATTACTTTTGAAGCAGTTTTCCAGCCGTACAAGGATCATGTCGTCCATATAGACACTGTTGAACTGGTTCAAAAGCTATTATATTTACAAGTTTGATTGAAATCTATTCTTTCCGATTTTCTTAGTCTTAATTATGTAGATTTATCTGCATGATATCATCTTGTCATTTTTTTCATTAAATATAGGTGAATCGAGTTGTCTGTTTAAGTCAGTTAATGTTTTCTACGTAATTACATTCACTTATTTCACTGAGATACTGTTATATTGATTCAAAAGGTGTTATGTTTAGTTTTCAATATCTCTTAGTCATAATTATGCAGAATGTTTCGCACAATGTCACTTCGTCTTACCTATTTTATTTCACTTATTATTTTGTTCTTTGTTCTTCCACCTATTTGTCCAATACTAAACTTCAAGTCGTCCAGTTGCACTAAAATTTCATTGGCTAAATTTCAATTACCGATAATGAACAAATTTTATAGTGATAGATTTCGTGATAGTATAAAAAAATTTATCACGTCTGATATGCCTATTCCATCATACACTGGTCCCTATCAATTTGTGGAAAACTATCAGTAATGAAACCGTTATATAATTGTATCGTATGGTTGTTGAAAGTTTAGTTACTTTCCAACTTTTAACTTTCCACTTTGCCACTTTGCCCATATAAAACTTGTATTCGGTGGGTCCATGTCGTCTCGACATGTCGATAAGTTTAAATACATGGTTTGAAACATATGCTTTTGAAAAAAGAACAAAATTTTCTTACCTTGACGATAGTAGTGTATTAGGTGCCTACTCACTTATAAATAACCTGTGTTGTTTCTCAGGAATTACGATTCATTTTTACCAGTTTTAGTCCTAGGCACATGGGAGTGGAAAATGTTGATGATGAAAATCCAATCAATTATTGTGGACCGCCTCTCAATTGTTTTCCGTGTTATTAAATATTTGATTTATGAAAATAGAAAAGAGAAATCATGGATTAATGGTACTTCAAAGGTGATATTCTCACGACGGCCGTTCAGAATGGTTCGACGGGTGCAGATAAGATCATCTAAGCACGCGAGTAAAATTTATAATTTGTAAAATTTATAACAATTCGTTTTAAACTACATATTATGCTGTTAATAAATTTCTTTTACATACAATAAATTATAGACGAATGATCTTTCATCTCACCTTCTAGCGATCCTCACAAGCTTTATATTTCATTCAGGCACTTTTGAACGTCCATATCAAACTTGTTCTCGATAGAAATCTGCCTCGACCAACCTGGCAGAACGCGCCCATTCCCCTTTCTGAACCGAAGGGCAGGGAGAGAGCTGTTCGCAGAATTTTGTAGTAATAACGACATGGTGATCGGGGGATCGCTCTTCCCTCATCGACCGGTTCACAAGGTCATGTGGGTCTCCCGTGACGGCTTTACAGAAAATCAAATCGACCACATCTGCATCAGCCGAAAATGGAAACGGAGCCTTCTTGATGTACGGAATAAACGTAGTGCCGATATCGCGTCTGATCATAGGCGTAACTAGAGTCTCGGTCTAGGGGGGCCATGGCACCAGCTGGTGGGATGTAATTTTCAAAGGCGATTTAAAGCACTGTGCGCATGGATTGCAATAGAAATTGTTTGACTAAGTTTATCGCTAATTCGTCCTAGAACTAACTAACTAAGAACTATAAACCAAATTCGATATGAGTATATTTCTGAAAGTTTTCAAGCATTTCCATGATTACTTAATGCATAAAGATCTCGATTTTTTTGAAACTTGAAATTTTTGAAACTCTTTAGATGTGGAATAAATTCCACGAAATTTTGTCATAATCAATATAAGTATTCATGCAATTCCAAAATGTATGCTATGTGCTGAAATAGTTAACTACCGATGAACACAAATTTGGAATCCTAAAGTGTTTTTATGAGTCATAAATTCCATGAGTCATAAAATTATGAGTTATAAATCAAATTCCAGAATAACATAGGGTTTTTGTAGTTACTGACGTTAGGAAGAGGATTTATTATGGTTTTCTGAATAGGTGAGAGATTTCTCGGCAAAAATCAAAGAGACTTGAGAAGCAACCAAATCGATCTGAATTGTATTGCAAAAGAAATGTTTTCTGATACGAACTGGTTTCTAAATCTATTTTTTTTTATCCTAAAAACAAATTCTAACTAAAGCAGGCACAAAAGAATAACATTTCAAAATTTTCTGGAGGGGGGGGCACAAGTAGGTCTGGAGGGGGCCAGGCCCCCGCCCCCCCCCTTATTTACGCCAATGCGTCTGATCATCACCTCCTTATCGGCGAAATACGCATGCGCATTGCGCGGATTCGTCGGCAGGAGGAAAGAGTTGGACGACAATTCAACACACGCCGACTGGAAGATGCCACGGTGAAACGGTCCTTCGTTGAAGAACTGGAGACGCGTGCTGCAGATATTCCGGAAGGTGGCAGTGTGGAAGACCAATGGACCGCCATCAAGAATGCCTTCATCGCCACCAGCGAGAACAATCTGGGCGAACTACGCACCCAGAGAAAACAATGGATCACCGATGAGACCTGGAGGAAGATAGAGGAGCGAAGAGAAGCCAAAGCCGCGATAGAGCGATCGAAAACCAGAGGAGCCAAAGTCTTAGCCCGTCAACGATACGCGGCTCTAGAGAAGGAAGTAAAACGCTCATGTCGACGGGACAAGCGAGCGTGGGCAGATTCTCTGGCCGACGAAGGACAGAGAGCCGCCGCAACCGGGGACATTCGCCTCCTCTACGATATCTCACGACGCTTAAGCGGGGCGAAGATGAATGCAACGATGCCTGTTAAAGACGCGAATGATCAGTTATTGACCGACCCAACTGACCAGCTGAACGCTGGTTCGAGCACTTCGAACAACTTTTTCAAGTGCCAGCCAGGCCATCACCACCTCGGCATGATCTGCCTAGGATCCGACGTATAACACGTGTCAATACCGAAGCTCCATCATTGCTAGAGATTCAAACAGCCATCCAAAGCATGAAATCAAATAAAGCCCAAGGGGTCGACCGCATATCAGCCGAGATGCTCAAAGCTGACCCCATGACATCCGCTCAACTACTGCATCGTTTATTCCTTATTGTCTGGGACATCGCATCTTTCCCGGTCGACTGGATGCAAGGTATCTTAGTGAAGGTGCCCAAAAAGGGTGACCTGACTGTATGCGATAACTGGCTAGGCATTATGTTGCTGTGTACCGTTCTCAAAGTTCTGTGCAAAATTATCCTAGCCCGGATTCAGGAGAAGATCGATGCGACTCTCCGGCGGCAGCAAGCCGGATTCTGTGCCGGAAGATCCTGTGTGGACCATATTGTCACGCTCCGCATCATTCTGGAGCAGGTCAACGAATTCCAAGAGTCCCTTTACTTGGTATTCATTGACTACGAAAAAGCTTTCGACCGTCTCAATCACGAGAATATGTGGGGTGCCCTGAGACGCAACCCCCTGGAACCCCCAGGAACCCCCTGAGAAAATCATCGGACTCATCGAAGCACAGTACGAGGCCTTTTCGTGTAGAGTGCTGCACAATGGGGTCCTGTCCGACCCTATCCGGGTCGTAGCTGGTGTGAGGCAAGGATGTATTCTATCACCGTTACTGTTCCTCATCGTAATCGATGAGATTCTGGTAGATGTTATTGACCAAACCGCGGGCTGTTATGGCAGCCTATAACCATGAAGCACCTAAAAACGACTTCGAATTGGCGGATGACGATGCACTCTTCGCGCAACGGCGCTCTTATATGCAGAGTAAGCTCAACGACCTTGCCGAGCGCTCCTCCTCGGCAGGTTTACTCATCAACGTCAACAAAACCAAATCGTTGAATGTAAACACGGTGACTCCTTCCAGTTTCACAGTAGCCGGGCAACCAGTGGAGAATGTTGAAAGCTTCCAATATCTTTGTAGCCAAATGGCGTCAGACGGCGGTACCAAGATCGACATAGGCGCACGGATCAAGAAAGCAAGAGCTGCCTTTGCGAGTTTAAGAAATATCTGGAAAAACAGGCAGATAAGTGAACGCACCAAAATACAAATTTTCAACTCTAACGTGAAATATGTGCTGTTATACGCTAGCGAAACATGGTGTGTATCAGTGGAGAACACTCAACGGCTGCAGGTGTTCATCAACAGATGCCTGCGGTATATAATTCGGGCCTGGTGGCCTCACAACTGGATCTCAAACAACGAGCTCCATCGTCGTTGTCACCAGAGGCAGATAGCAACAGAAATTCGGGATGAGAAGTAAGGCTGGGTCCGCCACACTCTACGTAGGGGCGGAAACGAAATTTGTAAACAAGCATTAGACTGGAACCCAGCGGGACATCGCAGCAGAGGCAGTCCAGAGGCTCATGGCGGCGAAGCCTCAATAAAGAAATAAAAGAAGTCGACCGAAATCCAACCTGGCAACAGGTTAAAGCGATAGCCGGGCAACGCTCAGGATGGAGATCTTTCAAGTCGGCCCTTTGCACCACCGGAGGTGTACAGGATCCATACCCCAGCAGCACACCTGTTCCACATGGGTTACCGCAACCCATATCTGACCAGATTAAGTCACAATGAACTTGCTGTCACCATTTTTGTCTGACTTGTGCTGCTCGGGTAAGTAAGTAAGTAAAAAGTACTGCATAATTGCTAATGATCTTTAGCGCTCCACCATTTGAATACTTGATGTCAGGACTTAAATTACTTCTACTATATAAGCCATTTGACAATTTTCATAATTCTCAGTGTTATATGGGAACGAGAAATTTATTCTTAGTGCCCAGTATGTCATTATATGGTAATTTGAAGCAACTAGAATAATAGTTTCTTTCTCTTCAAGTCGTTAAAAACAATTAAACTATGCATAATTGATTTGCACAGCTAAAATAATAAAATAAAAGCTACTTGTAAATTAAATTACAGCACCATTCATACTTGTAAATGAAACTACAAGCCAACGCTAATAATTTCTACTTGTATTTTCTTTATGCAACAGTTACTTGTAAATTCCACTAATATTATTAGTGCGGTTTACTTGTAATATTAGTCTTGTAAATTCATACTTGTAGATTCATTATGCAACAGAAAAATACAAGTTACAAGCTACTCTACTAATATTATTAGTACAATTTCGATTATGCTACAGGCCCCTGTATGTGAAAATGCTTTATGACTGAAAATCATGCAAATAATTGATGAATATAGAATTATTTCAACTCACAAAGCTTATAAATCTAAAATAGGTCTAACTGCAAACTTTTAAAAATTGAAAAAAAAAACTAGCGTTGCGTTGGTGGTGCCTTTCTCACATTTAGTTGAGACACCAACCCTCACAAAATTATAAGCATCTGGCAAAAGATATTTTAAAATATCTTTTCATCTGGCGGAAGGATGAACGAGAGAAAGATGATAAACGTCAGATCTCGCGTAACATTTGAAAAGGCCCTACAGCCAAAACGTAAACATTGAGAAAATGTCGTTCGAAAAAAATGCATCACAATTTCTATTCCTATTTCCCAGGTTTATGATATTTTAGGCAGCAAAAACTCCTAAAAGCACATAATCAACACTATCTATCCATCCATAACCTTAATTGCATCGAAAACATACAAATATGTGTCGAAATCGATAAAATAAAATTTTAAGTCTATTTTCATTTTTTTTTCCCGGAATAGGCCTTCTTGATAAGTCATTCTGCATTTGCTTGTCATTCATAGACCCTTTGTTTATGGCATTTTTCGATAGTAAACACGGGATAACGCTTTTCGGGAGGGGAAATTTTCTCTCTCCGAGGTCGGGCCGAAGACGGTTCGGAAAAAATTCTCGTTATCGGCCCGAAGTTGGAGAAGGCTTATGGCCCGTTTACATATGAGCTAGTTCTAGCGGACAATGCACTATCCGACAATACTAGCGCGATATTGGCACAATGTAAACAGGAATTGTCATCTGCTAGTAGTGTTTACATTTTGCTAATATCGCGCTAGTATTGTCGGATAGTGCATTGTCCGCTAGAACTAGCTCATATGTAAACGGGCCATTATCCCAAACAGAAAAACAGATTAATCCACCTAGCAGTGATGATGCCTTTCTCGTGCATTATAAAATATATTAAAAATCACATTAGAAAGATCAAAAAAGCTCTTTGGGGAATAGATCTCATTTTTCGATCATTTTAATATTTTTGCCTTGCCACCATTCAAAAAAATTGTTCTTTGAATTTTCAAGGGGACCTTTGGGGAAAAACAATGATTTTTCAATAATTCCGAAATGCAATGTCCGATCTGGCCAATTTCAAATAGCAAACAATTCCCCGTCGAATGCAACTTGTTGCGAGTAAATCGGATAATTCTAAGTTCTAAAAAGTGTGCCTACAAAATTTGTACACATACACAAAAAAACAGACGTCACCTCAGTTTGTCGAGCTGAGTCGATCGGTATATAACACTATGGGTCTCCGGGCCTTCTATCAAGTTTTTTTAGCAATCATATAGCCTTTCGGTACAACTTTGTTGTACAAGAAAGGAAAAAATGCATATGTTACAAATATGCGATCGTGCGAAAAGTACAATGATTAGCGATAGTA
Source organism: Armigeres subalbatus (assembly GCF_024139115.2). Lineage (NCBI taxonomy): Eukaryota > Metazoa > Arthropoda > Insecta > Diptera > Culicidae > Armigeres > Armigeres subalbatus. The sequence continues at coordinate 201,851,389 of NC_085141.1, read as the reverse complement.
AATACAATGATTAGCGCTACGGCGCGTTTTGAAAAATACATATGGATTAAAATTCGATATGTTTCCAACTTTCCTGATTCCCACGTAGTGTTTTTTCACCAATGTAATATTAAAGTTCAATAATACTAGTTGTATGTCATACATTGATTTTGCATCCCTTTGTGTAATAATTGTACAAGTACATTTGTGAAAATGAAACCATCAATTCACATAAATATAAATGAAAAAGCCGCATAATATGGAAATAAGGAGGTGTATGAAATCACCCATATGCCCAAACTACATCATCATTCCACCCAAACCAACCAAACCACCCAAACCAAAAAGCAGTGGCTAACTGCACGCCTCTTCTTTCCTTCCAAAGCATGAAACAAAATGGCAGCAAACGTAACGAGCGCACGAGAAAGCATGTACGTAGGTATGCGATTTTTATTTCCAACGATGAAACTTTTACAGCTGTGTTGATGCGAGCGGATGAAGTCATCGGCTTCGGGTCTCTAGCGCGTGTGTGTTCGTCCATTAGTTTTCGTGTTCCACATTTGAAGCTTTGGAAAACTTTGCTTGAGAGGTTAGCATCATCAATAAAGCACGAAAGAAGCAACACAAACATTCATGCTGTCAGTTATATACACGGTGCGAAATTCATTCACCGCATGCAGAAATGCTACACCCTTAATTTGTTTTACTCAATATTGTGCGGTTACTTGCTAAGTTTTTTTTTAAACTTTATTAAAGTGTTATTTTAATCTCCAGATTAGGGCATCTTTACTAATGTTACAGTTATAGTTACATTTATTTCCCGAGTTTTACATCTTATAACTGTCAAAGATATAAAACATGAAATGCATCTTCAGTAGCAGTTATAAGCTGCACATGTTTTATACTGGAAAACAAAAAAATAGTCTTCCGAGGCCAATTCAAATGTAAAACTGTTATGATGTCGATAAAATAGTATTTTTGTAGCTGATGACGTCATCTTCTATTGTTTTGAACGAAATAAAACTCGAGAAAATTCTGTTGCAAATTCGTGCGAAAATACAACTGAGCAGTATTACAGTTATAAATTTCCCGACGAAACTGTTCGAATTTTTAAAACTATAACGTCTGTTGAAGATGGCATTTTTACAGTTTCAATTTCATTTCCTAACTCCCATACGATTTATAACTCTACTAAAGATGCCCTTAGGGCATCTTTAGTAAGGGCATCTTTAGTAGAGTTATAAATCGTATGGGAGTTAGAAGTTTGAAAATAAATTTATAAATGAAATAAATGTAACTATAACTGTAACATTAGTAAAGATGCCCTAATGTTACAGTTATAGTTATATTTATTTCCCGAGTTTTACATTTTATAACTGTCAAAGATATAGAACAAGAAATGCATCTTCAGTAGCAGGTATAAGCTGCAAATGTTTTATACTGGAAAACAAAAAAATAATCTTCCGAGGCCAATTCAAATGTCAAACTGTTATGATGTCGATGAAATAGTATTTTTTGTTGCTGATGACGTCATCTTCTATTGTTTTGAACGAAATAAAACTCGAGTAAATTCTGTTGTAAATTCGTGCAAAAATACAACTGAGCAGTATTCCAGTTATAAATTTCCCGACGAAACTGTTCGAATTTTTAAAACTATAACGTCTGTTGAAGATGGCATTTTTACAGTTTCAATTTCATTTCCTAACTCCCATACGATTTATAACTCTACTAAAGATGCCCTTATGTTCAACACCGTACTTGCTAAATGGACACGGTCGGTTAAAGTAGCTGTTCCTTAAATAGTTCGTTAAAGTAGTCGCTAGATTATTCGCTGTTGGTTTGAGCGAGACAGAGTATATGTCAAAAAAAAATTAACCAGCAATCTGCGGTGTATTGTTCGAAATGAACGTTTATCAGCAATGGACTTTCTGCTGTACTATAGATCTCGCATAATTTATCAAAAGGACCTAAGTAACATTTTTTTCATGAATTAATTTGAGTACCTCAATCAACAGAACAACATGAAAGCTATGGATTGCAGTATTCAAATTAATTCATGAAAAAAAATATTACTTACGTCCTTTTGAAAAGTTAAGCGAGAATTCATGAAAAAAATTAATTACTTAGGTCCTTTTGAAAAGTTATGCGGAAATGTAATAAAATGCGTAAAGCCAAAATAGAACTTTTGGGAACTTGCAAGTGTTCTGATTGTTTAAGTTGACTTTTGTAAATTTATTGGTCAATATTTAAGAAGTGCAGTTAAAAGAAAAGTGCATACTTAGTTTATTCAAATTTGATTCAGACTATCTTTTGAAAAGGGTCAAACTTGTTTTTACTGATTTTTTCAAATGGATATAATCGAAAAACGACCCTTCCTACAAAAAAGTGTTGTATGGGTGACTATCGCAAAATCAGTCAAACTTTCTAATAAAACTTTTTGAAAAACTCAAAATTGAACCCTACACTAAAAAAAATCGATTTAAAAAATTAAAAGTCGATTTGCAAAAAAAACGCCCTTTTCGATTTGGACGAAATTTTGTCTCAAGATAGGTGATTATGTTCCCTACCAACCGTCCATACATCGCAAGCTGGGCACTTTGAAGGGAAAAAAAATTTTCTAACAAAAACTTTTTCTTGACGGAATTGATTTTCTCAGTGTCTTTAAAAGGTGGATTTAACATACACAGAAAAAATTCCATGGTAACGGTTACTATTTTGTAGACTACGCCACGTTTTCAAAACAACCACACATTTTCAGTTGAATTAACCACGCATTCGGACAAATTCACCACTAATTCAGTTCATTCAACAACATTCCACCAGGACCACAGTTGATTTTTACCGCGCGCATGGTAAAATCAAACGGATTTGTTGTCTGCTGAAAATCGTCGGTGCGTATTCTTAAATTAACACTCGGAATGGTAGTTTCAACCGCAACATTTTTTTGCGTGTATGTATACATAATATACTCATATTAAGTATTCATGTACAGTCAGGCAGAGTACAATGTTTTGGTCGTAACTGGTCGCAACTAGAAATACTAGAATAAGAGATCGGCGAAGACGCCATCCTGGTTCCAATCGAACCGTCAGAAGTGGTTCCATTTCGACTTGTTTACTTTTTGCTTCCATAAGAAGCAAGCAAAAAGTTCAAGTGCTGCCAGTATCATTGTCATGATTTCATGCATTTTCATACGTTGCCATTTCGACAGTTTTTCACTCCGCCGGTCTCTGGTTATAGGGTGGCTAGTCGCAACTAAAGAAGCTAATAATGGAATATAATATTTTTTTTGAAGATATAAACCCCTTCTTAATATTACTCTTAATTTAAAAACAAAATATATTTAGTGACTAAATTAGACAATGTATCATAAAAATAGATTTGCTTGGGGTTCTATAACGATGGCTTTCATTGGTTCAATTTCAGATGAAAATACACTGAAAATAATTCCGACAAGAAAAGTTTTTGTTAGAAAACTTTTTTCCTTAAGTGCCCAGCTTGCGATGTATGGACGGTTGGTAGGGAACATAATCACCTATCTTGAGACAAAATTTCATTTAAATAAAAAGGGCGTTTTTCGCAAATCGACTTTAAAATTTTTAAACTGATTTTTTTCAGTGTAGGGCTCAATTTGGATTGTTTCCGATATTTTCACTAGAAAGTTTGACTGATTTTGCGATGGTCACCCATACAACACTTTTTGTGGGATGCGTCGTTTTTCTATTATATCCATTTGAAAATATTAGCAAAAAAATTTCAGCTCTTTTCAAAGGATAGTCTAGATTAAATTTGGAATCTCATTTTTGTTTTCATTTCGGATCATCTGGTGATTTTTCATTTCTCATTTTTCATTTCTTACTTCTCGCTTAACTTTTCAAAAGGACCTAAGTAACATTTTTTCATGAATTAATTTGAATAGCGCAATCAACATAACACCATGAAAGCTATTGATTGCAGTATTCAAATTAATTCATGAAAAAATGTTATAAATCACTTTGAAAAGTTAAGCGAGACTTCTACTTTTCACTCCTCACTTCGCACTTCTCACGTCTCACTTTTCACTTCTCACTGCTCACATCGGCCCATAGGGAAAGAAATGGCAGAAATGACGCTTAACTTTTAAAAAGAACATATGTCACCTTTTTTCATGAATTAATTTGTGTACTGCAATCAAAAGCTATCATATTGGTCTGTTGATCGCAATATTAAAATTCATTCATGAAAATATGTTCTTAGGTCATTTTAAAAAATAAACGAGAATTTTCAGTGTATACATGAAATCTTAAAATAGGTACTTTTTAACTCATTAATGGGTTTCTATGTTTCTTTGTGAAGTTTTTTCTTCTGTGTAAAGGCTGCCTTACACCTCGGGAAAATTTTCCGCCGGATTTTTAACCCCGTGTATTTTAAATGGTGCCGGGATTTTGATTTTCCGTGCCTAAATCCCGAAAACATCGCATATGTAAAATAGCATGGGGAAAAATTCCGCGAACCAAATTCCTGAGGTGTGAGGCTACCTTAAGCTGTGTATTCTATGCTGTCAGTGTGCCGGTTTCGAATAAATTGTGTCTTGGGAGAACATAACCTAGAAAATCGATAGCTTATTTGTTATGAAATAATGATGTATCATAACTCTTTGAATATTTACTATTTTTTGAGAAGTGCCATCATTATGAAACTCAATAATGAACAAGAAGAAAACATTCCCCATCGAATGCAACTCGTTGTAGCAAAATCGATTCAGGTTTAGTACTAGAAAAATTGGCTAATGTTTCAATGTGCACACACATACGCACACACACACACGGACACACACACGGACAGACATACATTTGCTCGGTTTGTCGAGCTGAATCGAATGGTATATAATACTATGGGTCTACAAGCGCTCTATAAAAAGTACGTTTTGGGAGTGAAATGAAAGCCTTTCTGGTACAACTTTGTTGTACGAGAAAGGCAAAAAACGAGTGGCTTGGCCGTTTTGTAGGGTGCACCTAAACATATTTTGAAAATAACACATTGTAGACCCAATCAAAAATTAGTTTTTTATAAGTAATTTAAATGAAGATGCAGAACAGTTTTATACTATTAGTAGCTATTAGAGGATGCTATCGAAGGGTGTTAAAATTGAGTTTGTTTACTTTTCATTGTAGGCCCTAATCAATTGTTAAGCGAGAGATAGCCTTATAGCCTATTCAGATTGGGCTATTTATGACTTTGTTAAGTGAGAGGGTATCCAATTATTACGAGGTGTACAGACTGCAGCAAGATAATATATCTTGACATTTCCATGTTTCCCCATTTGCACGCTAATACAGGGTTGAATTAAAGAAGAGTTTTAAAATTTAATTTGCGAAATCAAGCATTTGTGTGGCGACAATCGAACATTTTTTCTGAACAAAGTTTCTACGAAAAAAAAATATGAAAAGGGATTTTCGATGAATATTTGAAGCTCTCATTAAGGATAATGAGCGAAGCTACATTCATTAGTTGGGTGCGCCGTTCTTCGGGGAATCAGACTATTCCCCAATTTATTTTCAAGTTTAAAAAGTATTTTGATTCTGTACTATGATCGAACGGAGATTTGATAGAAAAATTTAGATACTTTTGGGAATTCTCACAAAATAAATAAAAAGGGCGATTGGACCAATTTTCAAGAAATATTATCGAACTAAAATGTATTTCCACCAGTATCTCCATGTATGAAGGGCAACTCAGCAATTTATGTTTTTTCAAAAATGGAAACTGAACCATTGCGTTCTACTCGACAATCAATGATACAGCTTCTAACAAAATCGAATCGTGTGAATGTGATATAATTTAAACTGGATTTTAGATGAATTAATGCATTACCAATCCATGTTTTATTTAAGGTTATTCTACTTTATATATACATCCCATTCAAATCGTACAGTTGTCCCACGTGAAAAATGTTGAAATCCAAAGTATATTAAGCCATTCAAGAAATCATGTTTATTCATCAAATATATTCGTTTTACAACCATTCCTACGTTTTAAATTGTCTTCCGCATTGGCCCTTGAACTTTGAAAATTTATTCGATTTGTTCTATTAAATCTAGGTTTAAGTTAAATACTTCATGTTAATTCTAGAGATTCATGTTGAATAAGTGGAGAATAAATAATTATCATCATTATTTTTCATCATATAAAATGCTTTCCACAAAACCATCACAATCCGAGTTATTCTTCAGCGCTCAGAAGATTTCCATCTAACATCCTTTTAACTCACAGGAATTTAGTCTTTTTCTTGAGCACCAGGGAGTGGAAGTATTGAAAAGCCCTCCTTACAATCCGCCCAGTAACGGACAAGCGGAGAGATTCGTACGGACCACAAAGGAAATACTGAAGAAATTTTTAATTGACAATTATACTAAATCCTTAGATATAAAGGACAAACTGAACCTTTTCCTAATAAATTATAGAAATAGCTGTTTCGGTCAGGAAGGGGTTTTTCCTTCGGAAAAGGTTTTGAGATATAAACCGAAAATGCCGCTAGATTTGATAAATTTTAAAAACAATTATAAAAGTTTTTTAGACAAACCATTGAAACCGAATAACGAAACAGATTTAGTAGAATACAATATTCCAGACAATTTTGACAAGCTAAAGGCAGGGGATAAGTTGTTTAAAAAAAAATTAATGAAAGAGATGTTCCTAGATGGTTAGAAGCAAAATTTGTAAAACGAGTTTCAACTAATGTTTTTCAGATAGCGTTGGGATCACATGTACTTACAGCGCACAAGCATCAGCTTAAGATGTTTGAAGGAAGGAAGGAAAGAGTGAAGATTATGAGCACTGACCAGCTCAAGGCCAGACGACGTTCCATTGATGAGCAAGAAATCTTTCTCGGTTTTCCCAACGAAGAGTCATCGATGAAAAATCACACTGAATTACAAGAAATGGACACAGTTGAGAATTCGAGTCCGGTCACAAATAAAACCGCAGCGGTTCTAACAAACAGAAAAGGAAGATTTATTGAAAGGAGTCCAATAGCGACTCGATCGAAGCAGCGACGTTTAGTTCCGTCAAATGTGATTTAAATTCTTTTATTATATAAAATAGGCATAAAGTGCTATCAGAACATAAATATTTTCAATTCTGCTCCTTGAATGGCTTAATATACTTTGGATTTCAACATTTTTCACGTGGGACAACTGTACGATTTGAATGGGTTTATACATATAATTTATACATATTCATCCAACATCCAGTTTAAATTATATCACATTGACACGATTCGATTTTGTTAGAAGCTGTATCATTGATTGTCGAGTAGAACGCAATGGTTCAGTTTCCATTTTTGAAAAAAAAAATTGCTGAGTTGCCCTTCATACATGGAGATACTGGTGGAAATACATTTTAGTTCGATAATATTTCTTGAAAATTGGTCCAATCCTTTTTTATTTATTTGTGAGAATTCCCAAGCGTATCTAAATTTTTCTATCAAATCTCCGTTCGATCATAGTACAGAATCAAAATATTTTTAAACTTAAACATAAATTGAGGAATAGTCTGATTCCCCGAAGAACGGCACACCAACTAATGAATGTAGCTTCGCTCATTATCCTTAATGAGAGCTTCAAATATTCTTCGAAAATCCCTTTTCATATTTTTTTTATTTTTTTTCGTAGAAACTTTGTTCAGAAAAAAAAATTGGATTGTCGCCACACAAATGCTTGATTTCGCAAATTAAATTTTAAAACTCTCCTTGAATTCAACCCTGTATTAGCGTGCAAATGAGGAAGCATGGAAACGTCAAGATATATTATCTTGCTGCAGTCTGAACACCTCGTAATAATTGGATACCCTCTCACTTAACAAAGTCATAAATAGCCCAATCTGAATAGGCTATAAATCGACAGTGATTAATATTTCTACCCTCTACTAAATAGCATCACTGGAACTTTTTATTATGGGATAATACTAAACTAAGTTACTTTCTCTAGTCTGCCATCATATAGGTATGTTAAAGCTCATGACATGTTTTCAATAGCACTACCCATTGATTCTAGAGAGGGGGCATAGGGGCAGCATAGGGGCAGCAGGGACTATGTCCAAGGGCTTGACGATCCCTCCCCAGGCCATCTGCGAGTTGTGGCGCCTGCCTAGGATGTGGTGGGGTTTGACAGTGGGCCCTGTTAAACCTCTATAAAAAGCTGCATGTATCCGCAAGTAGGCTCCGCCAAAGCGACCGTGTGCCGCTCAAAGCGCACAAGCCCAAGTCCTGGTGTTAGGTGGGACGCTAAACAGCCCTGACACGACGGCCCTCCGACGAGACAGGAGGTTTGCGCAGGCCCAATAAGCCGCCTTTAAAAACAACTATTACGAACGACATAGAAGATAATACGACTCGATACAATCGGCAACGACCTGGGCGACGAATAAAGGATCACGATTGGAAGCTTGGAACATGGAACTGCAAGTCGCTAGGGCTTCGCAGGCTGCGATAGGATAATCTACGATGAATTACATCCCCGCAACTTCGATGTCGTAGCGCTGCAGGAAATCTGCTGGACAGGACAGAAAGTGTGGAAAAGCGGGCATCGAGCGGCTACCTTCTACCAAAGCTGTGGCACCACCAACGAGCTGGGAACCGGCTTCATAGTGCTGGGAAAGATGCGCCAACGCGTGATTGGGTGGCAGCCAATCAACGCAAGGATGTGCAAGCTGAGGATAAAAGGCCGTTTCTTCAACTATAGCATCATCAACGTGCACTGCCCACACGAAGGGAGATCCGACGACGAGAAAGAAGCGTTCTATGCGCAGCTGGAGCAGACATACGATGGATGCCCACTGCGGGACGTCAAAATCGTCATCGGTGACATGAACGCTCAGGTAGGAAGGAGGAAATGTATAGACCGGTCATCGGACCGGATAGTCTGCATACCGTATCGAACGACAACGGCCAACGATGCATAAACTTTGCAGCCTCCCGCGGAATGGTAGTCCGAAGCACTTTCTTCCCCGTAAGAATATCCACAAGGCCACATGGAAATCACCTAATCAAGTAACGGAAAACCAAATCGACCACGTTCTAATCGACGGTAAATTCTTCTCCGACATCACGAACGTACGCACTTACCGCAGTGCGAATATTGAATCCGACCACTACCTCGTCGCAGTATGTCTGCGCTCAAAACTCTCGACGGTGATCAACACGCGTCGGACTCGTCCGCCGCGGCTTAACATTGGGCGGCTACAAGACGGTAGACTAGCCCAAGACTACGCGCAGCAGCTGGAAGTAGCACTCCCAACGAAAGAGCAGTTAAGCGCAGCATCTCTTGAAGATGGCTGGAGAGATATTCGATCCGCCATTGGAAGCACCGCAACCGCTGCACTAGGCACGGTGGCTCCGGATCAGAGAAACGACTGGTATGACGGCGAATTTGAGCAGTTAGTTGAGGAGAAGAATGCAGCATGGGCGAGATTGCTGCAACACCGCACGAGGGCGAACGAGGCACGATACAAACGGGCGCGGGGCAGACAAATCTCGATTTTCCGGAGGAAAAGCGCCAGCAGGAAGATCGAGACCGTGAAGAGACGGAGGAACTGTACCGCGCTAATAACGCACGAAAGTTCTATGAGAAGTTGAACCGTTCACGTAAGGGCCACGTGCCACAGCCCGATATGTGTAAGGACATAAACGGGAACCTTCTTACGAACGAGCGTGAGGTGATCCAAAGGTGGCGGCAGCACTACGAAGAGCACCTGAATGGCGATATGGCAGACAACGGTGGCGGTATGGTAATGAACCTAGGAGCACGCGCGCAGGACATGCGACTTCCGGCTCCGAATCTCCAGGAAATCCAGGAGGAGATCGGCCGGCTGAAAAACAACAACCAACCAACTACCAGGAGAGCTGTTTAAACACGGTGGTGAGGCACTGGCTAGAGCGCTGCACTGGGTGATTACCAAGGTTTGGGAGGATGAGGTTTTGCCGCAGGAGTGGATGGAAGGTGTCGTGTGTCCCATCTACAAAAAGGGCGATAAGCTGGATTGTAGCAACTACCGCGCAATCACATTGCTGAACGCCGCCTACAAGGTACTCTCCCAAATTTTATGCCGTCGACTAACACCAATTGCAAGAGAGTTCGTGGGGCAGTACCAGGCGGGATTTATGGGTGAACGCTCTACCACAGACCAGGTGTTCGCCATACGTCAGGTATTGCAGAAATGCCGCGAATACAACGTGCCCACACATCATCTATTTATCGACTTCAAAGCCGCATATGATACAATCGATCAGGACCAGCTATGGCAGCTAATGCACGAAAACGAATTTCCGGATAAACTGATACGGTTTATCAAGGCGACGATGGATCGGGTGATGTACGTAGTTCGAGTTTCAGGGGCATTCTCGAGTCCCTTCGAAACCCGTAAAGGGTTACGGCAAGGCGATGGTCTTTCGTGTCTGCTATTCAACATCGCTTTGGAGGGAGTAATACGAAGGGCAGGGATTGACACGAGTGGTACGATTTTCACGAAGTCCGTCCAGTTATTTGGTTTCGCCGACGACATTGATATCATGGCACGTAACTTTGAGAGGATGGAGGAAGCCTACATCAGACTGAAAAGCGAAGCTAAACGGATTGGACTAGTCATCAACACGTCGAAGACGAAGTACATGATAAGAAGAGGCTCAAGAGAGGTCAATGTGAGCCACCCACCACGAGTTTCTATCGGTGGTGACGAAATCGAGGTGGTTGAAGAATTCGTGTACTTGGGCTCACTGGTGACCGCCGATAACGATACCAGCAGAGAAATTCGGAGACGCATAGTGGCTGGAAATTGTACGTACTTTGGACTCCGCAAGACGCTTCGATCGAATAGAGTTCGCCGCCGTACCAAACTGACTATCTACAAAACGCTTATAAGACCGGTAGTTCTCTACGGACACGAGACCTGGACGATGCTCGTGGAGGACCAACGCGCACTGGGAGTCTTCGAAAGAAAAGTGTTGCGTACCATCTATAATTGGGTTGCAGATGGCGGACGGTACGTGGAGGAGGCGAATGAACCACGAGTTGCATCAGCTGTTGGGAGAACCATCCATCGTTCACACCGCGAAAATCGGAAGACTGCGGTGGGCCGGGCACATGTAGCCAGAATGTCGAACAGTAATCCGGTAAAAATGGTTCTCGACAACGATCCGACGGGAACAAGAAGGCGAGGTGCACAGCGGGCAAGGTGGATAGATCAGGTGGAGGACGACTTGCGGACCCTCCGCAGACTGCGTGGTTGGCGAAGTGCAGCCTTGAACCGAGCTGAATGGAGAAGTCTTTTATGTGCAGCACAGGCCACTCCGGCCTTAGTCTGATGATAAATAAATAAACCCATTGATTCTTGTTCGGGGGCGATGAGCTTCATACAAATCAAAATCAAACTTTTATATTTGTAATACTTTAAATATTGCACGTTTGGTGTCTTTATGTGGATTGATAACTCGATTTATATTGGAAGAGAAAGGAAAATGACAGATTGACAACAGCTGGCAGTCGGATGACATTTGGCATGACAGATAGGTTTGACGGTAAAAGTTTTGCGGCAAATTACCGCTTGTCGTGTGCATTCCCAGCCTGATTCAACGCCGAGTAACGCTGCGTCAACGCAGCTTAAAAAACCGCTACGTGGACATCGGCCCTAAGGGAGAATTGTAGTATCCTGTATTTCACATTACTCTAATTAATGTACTAAAAATTATAAATCTAAAAAAGATCAAACCCTCTTCTGAGTGTATTACATACGTGTTACCTAGGGATCCTACATTCAGAGATATGCGGAAGCGGCCATCTTGAGCCAATCGAGCATTGAGAACTGTCAAAATCTGAGCCAAATAAACATCGTTATTGTTGCAGATCGAAAGGTATTGCGATTTTGGTGAAATAGATTTCATGAAAAGTTTTATTGAATAAACAATTATTTTTGCTTTCGTAAGTGAAAGTAGTCTAGTTGATGCCTTATATTGTGTTCATTCGTATTGCTCTTTAATGTTAGCGAAAATGCACTGCTAGAGGATAGACAAAATAATCAAAAAGTGTCATCGAATGTAAAGTCATGTGCAAGCCTAAACATTTTTCACTGCGGCAAGTGCTGGCAGCGTTTGTTTACAAAAGTAACAGCGTTGCTAAATCGTCTGGAAAAGTATTCGCACATCTCTTAATATAGGATCCCTAGTGTTACCAACACACATGTCTTAGGGCCAATTTTTTCACCTCCGCTTAACTTTTAAGCGGTGCTTACCCATACGCTTAAACTTGGTTTAAGCACTAAGCGGAGGTGAAGAAATCGACCCTTATAGTCGTAACCATAATCGGAGAAATATATGATCAGTCGAATGTGGTGAGAACGAACGTTAAGCTAAACCAGTTATAATTCCCTAGATCTTATAAACCGAAAATTCTTATACAGTCAAACCTCCATGAGTCGATATTGAAGGGACCATCGACTCATGGAAATATCGAGAAGTGGAATAGAATATCCTTGGGAAGCTGTTTGAAGGGACCATCAGAGTAGCCCAGAAAATATTTTTTAATATGGCATAATTTGCTTCCATGAGTCGATATCGAGTCATGGAACATCGACTCATGGAGGTTTGACTGTACTATTATTTATTACAAGTCAACATTCTAATTACCAAGGTAGTGTCCTCAACATATTAGTATGTATATAGATATAGATTTCACAAATATGAATCATTTTATGCGTAAATGGTACCCGTTACTTCTTGTCAAAAATGCTTACAGAATCTTCCACAGATACACAGAAGTCATTCATAATAAAAAACAGGCGGTGAAATTTATTTCATTTATGTTTGTGGTATTATTTACGGGAATAAAAAAAATTACTAAAATTTTCTATTTTTTTTGGGTGACAAAATCGGGTCATCACTGTAGTATCAACAACATACCCAGTAACTAGCTTCTAGACTCTTTCTCTCTCCATTCCGCTAAATTTTAAAGCGGTGCACACTCATACAGTTAAACCCGGTTTAAGGTCGAATCAATGGTGAAGAAACTGATCTTAATACATAAAAGCACTACGTTTCTTGACCTGACTAACTAAAAGTTATGTACTACAGGATAACGTATTATTCAATAAATAATGTAATTTGTTTTCCACATTGATTTAATGGCGAGCGAGGATACAAGGTCGGAACAAATATTAATTGCTACTTCCGTCCTATTGATCTTTGGATAATGAAGGTGTTGGGAAATAATAAATTAATTGGTAAAATAACAAAACTCATCAGTTTTCTTGAAGAATATTTATACATAAACATGAATTTTTGTCTGTCTGAACCTTATAGACTCCAAAACTACTGACCCAAGCGGCGTGAAAAGTTGTATGCAGAGGTTTTTGGGACCGGGGAAGGTTCTTAAGATGGTTTGAGACACTCCCCCCCTTTGAAAAATTAAACACCAATTTCTTCATAACTCGCGAATTATTCAATCAAATGGAACCAAATCTGGCATGTGGAAGTTTTGGAAGCCAATAAATGTTTCTGTGGTGGTTCGAGACCCTTCCCTCTTCAGAAAAGGGAGCTTCCATACAAATGAAACAGAAATTGCTTCATAAATCGAGAGCTAATCAAGCAAACCGAACCAAATTTGGTGTGTGGAGGTACCGTGCACGCACCCAACTTTGCGCAACTCCTAACTTTGCACATTTTGCGGTTATTTTTGTAATATAATGCGTTTAAATTGAATTTCGAAATATAATTATAACTTGTCAGCACAATATACATGTTATCATAGCAGTGCATGCGTTTTTTTCGCTGTTAAATGACACATTTTTTATTTTAATAGTCGAAACTTGTACTGAAAACAGTGAAAATGACCAAAATGGCGTAAGAACACACAAATGACAAGTGACGGTCTACCCGAAAAACTGTATTTTTTATTAATTTTTACAATCGCTGACAACTGATTACACATGGACCCAATAATTATAATATTGTTGAAGCCATCTCATGAGAATTTGGTTTGTTATTTACATTTTTTGTTAAAATATATGATGCGCAATGTTAGGAACAATTTTTCAATACAGTGTACCTAATTTTGCGCACAACTCGATTTCTTCGTTATTTTCAACATTTATGATATATCTCGTCGGAATAGGGTTTACGTAAAAAATAATTTTTGTTAGCTGTGGCCAATGTACATAAATGAGACTATACATACATTAACAGACGTGAAAACATACTAAGTATGTCGAATCATAAGAAAATAATACTGGGCATTCTCATATTCTCAAATATGCTCAAATATGCCTACAAATGGAATGAACATGAATTGTAATAGTAGTATTAGCTGAAAAACACAAATTTGGATGAAAAATTGTATGATATACGCTTGTTTCGTGTTGGAAATTTTTCAAGTTATGCGCGCAAAGTTAGGCATATAATAAGGGGTCTGCTTTGAAGTTCAATTTACTATTAACTGCGCAAATATGGTGCGTGCACGGTATAAGACAAGAAAATTGCGAATGTTAAAAAAAATCAGACAATAATCAATTTCAGACGAAACAAAATTCGTCGGGTCAGCTAGTTATTCAAAAATTGAAAATAATAATCTTTGCTGTCCAATGTATTTCAATTCCCATTCAAACTTCCTTGACCTAGGTAAGGCTTTGGTCCGTGTCGCGAATTAAAATCAAATTAAACTTAAAAATGACAGTTCAGAAATTATGAAATCCCCCGCTCATAAGAATGGCTGGTGCTAAGGGTGGCCAGACCTACCGATTTCTCGGTAGTCCTACCGATTTTTGACTCACCTACCGATTCACAGACGAAAGATCGAAAACTACAGATTTCTCAAAATTCCTACCGAGAACTACCGATTTTTAACTCGCCAACCAAAGGCACGGTAAACAAAGTAATCTTTCTCATAAACGGTTCTAATAATTTCAGTTAATTTCCAAGCAATTATCAGAATATTTCAATCTCCAGTTGTCGCATTTACCTTAATTTTGTTTAATCAGTTATAATGACATTTTGCATCTAAGCCATAGTCTAATCAACTGGATTGGCATTAAAGACTGGATCAGAGTATTCCATATGTAATTATGTCTTTCATATCACTTGCGATATAACTGAATCTTTGAATAAGATGAATTGAGGAACCTACTACAGAGTGGTCAGGGCAACTGATCGTCCTGAATATGCTTTCTGAAGCATCTTCATGAAAAATCTTGAAGTTTGATACCCATATTGATAGGGTTCTGAACGTTTTTCAAATTGGCCACTTCCCCGAGGCACCTGGAACCTACCACAGAGCGGTCAGAGCAACTGATCGTCCTGAATATGCTTCCTGAAGTATCTCCATGAAAAATCTTGAAGTTTGATACCCATATTGATAGGGTTCTGAACGTTTTTCAAATTGGCCACTTCCCCCGGGGCACCTGAAACCTACCACAGAGCGGTCCGGACAACTAATCGTCCTGAATATACTTCCTGAAACATCTCCATGAAAAATCTTGAAGTTTGATACCCATATTGTTAGGGTTCTGAACGTTTTTCAAATTGGCCACTTCCCCCGGGGCACCTGGAACCTACTACAGAGTGGTCAGAGCAACTGATCATCCTGAATATGCTTCCTGAAGCATCTTCATGAAAACTCTTGAAGTTTGATACCCATATTGATAGGGTTCTGAACGTTTTTCAAATTGGCCACTTCCCCCGGGGCATCTGGAACCTACTACAGAGTGGTCAGGGCAACTGATCGTCCTGCATATGCTTCCTGAAGCATCTCCATGAAAAATCTTGAAGTTTGATACCAATATTGATATGGTACCGGATAATACATACGTGATTGGAAGGATATACATAATTGACCATAGTATCCGGAACCAGGTTTACTGAAATGGCCATATCTCGGATGTTTTTCAACGGATCTTAGCACAACAGCCCGCATTCAATTTTCAATAAGATCTAGTTTCTAGGAATATAGTGTTTTATCGATGTAACTTCAAACCACACAAAAATACGAGCGGCAGAAAAAATGTGTTTTTGACATGGCCTCCGAAAATCCGGAACATCTCCGGTGTCCGATGGCCAGTATTCGTGATCGTGCATGTTCTTAACTCTTGACTAAATTTGCCGTCGAATGCTTCTGGTTTTGTCCAATTTCATCAATTTTTCAAAAAGTTATAAGTATTTGAATTTGGGCCAAATTTTGCCTATCTCAATCATTTTGCCTAACCCCTGCACGGAAGAAAAAAAGTACCCAAAATTGAGTATTTTTAAACTGACTTTTGGGTTATTTTTTCTCTTCTCTTCCATCCACTCTTTCTTTTGGTGTCAAAAACAAAAGAGCCAAACAATCCAACGACGCCAGTTCAATATGGGAAGCCAATTTTGAGTTTTATTACCTGAGGTCGAAATTGAGTGAATTAAACTTACATTTGGGTAAATAAATTTTCCGTTGGGTACTTTGTTAACATGGGAGTAAAGGCAAACTACTTCGACCCTACTTACTCAATTTTGGCTTCCCGTACGGATGTTCGAGGTTGGGTGAATTAAACTCACTATTGGGTAGTTTATTTCTTCCGTGTGTATTTTAATATTATGGATAGAATAGCCGACGGCTTTACATTAACAGAAACGGAATAGTTTAGTTAGCATATTTAATATTGCCTTTTACATGGGTCTCCTTGAAAAAAACCGTCGAGTCTACAAATCCAATAGTGCTACGTGGCTAGATTTGAAGAATGGTCCGGTCTGAAGTCCGTCAATATCTTTGGAAATACTTAGAGTTACCAGAGTAGTAATTCAGATTCTTCTACGAAACAGATTTTGAATCTGAGAAACAAACGTTTTCTCAGAAGGCTATTTTGGATTCATCTTTATATCAGTTTAGATTCATATACTTGAAACTGTCATATTGTTTAGTTTTATTTTCTGCGGATTCGAGCCTCAAATAAATCGGACGATATTTTTTTTTGCAAGTGCATTGGTGTATGGCAAACAGACCAATCCGCTTTACAAATCGTCGGGGTTCTGCCAATGACAATTTTCCTATTTTTTTACCCAACTTGTAGCAGATTCAATTGATCACAAATCTCATCGGACATCGCTCAACGCCATTACTGAGGATGTCATACAAAAAATATACGTTTGAATTAACATGGAATCATTTCCGTTTTCCAAAACAAAATATCACAATTTAATCGAAAAGCCGCTTAGTAAGATTTGGCCGAACCCCGACTAAATGTGCAACTTTTCTTGACAGCAGCATTGGCAATAATTATATTGAAATAGATTTTAAATATAAAAAGAACACTGCTGGGCAAACTATGCAATTTCTAGACCAACATTTGAAAAGAACGTAACAGCCAAAATTTATTTCTTCTGATTCTTTGTCTATATTTTAAAAGAGGTTATATGAAATGAGGCCAAGTGCGCCTTAATTATGTCATTTCTTATGATTTGATAAGAAAATTATTTTGAGCTTTTTAGTGGAATGTTTTCACCTGTCATAAGACGAGTTTATACAATCCCATTGAATTCCACCACTTAATTGTATCTTGACAGATACGTATTTCGACCTCAACAGTAAGGCCGTCTTCAGTGTCTCGTACTTGACTCGACTTGATACTTTTGATACTTTGATTTGATACTTTTTCCGGCCTACCGATAACTACCGATTTTTCTACAGTCAAGCTACCGATTTATCAAATTATAATCTGGCCACTCTGCTGGTGCTACCCAGCAAGAACAACAAAACATCTATCAAAAAAGGTCTTGGTAGGCTATCGTAACAAATAAATATACTTATAAATGTAAAGTTTCATACAATTTCCTTGACCCGATAAAAATGTACACTGGTTCTCGTTAAAGACACTATATACTATACTATATAGTGTCTTTAGTTCTCGTAAGAATAATGAATACAATTACAATTACCAACTACTAGGAAATTTCTCCTCATAAAAGCAAATTTGACCACCAAATTTCGATGGATAAGATTTATTCAATAGTGCAGTGCAAAATTAGTTTAGGTCGGTATGCAATATGTATTACAGTGAAATTACAGTAAAAACTTCAGTCAGTATAGGAAATTTGAGAATGGATGTGAATATAAAACGACCTTCACAGCCTTGTCCGCCAAAATGTCAATCTTTCGTCGTGTGTTCTATAGACGAATCCAAGTAAAAATAAGAAGAAGACACACGATGGTGTTAACTTTGACAGATCCTACAGCACAGCATAGGGAGATCATTTTAAAATGCTTATAATAAATTCTAGACAAATTGTAATTAAAATCTGATTGATCTACGGTACGGAAAAAGTTCTGAATTACGTATCTGGAAGCTTATCTCAATTTTTTAATATTTTCCAAAAATGTATCTATCATACAATTCGGAACTTTTCCGTTCATACATCAATCAATTTTAATTACATTTGTCTAGAATTTATTATAAGCATTTTAAAATGATCTCCCTATGCTGTGCTGTAGGATCTGTCAAAGTTAACACCGTCGTGTCTTCTTCTTATTTTTACTTGGATTCGTCTATAAGTCTCTTGCTAGGCTGTTTTTATTAGCCAGTCAAGAAAGTATTTAATTAGACAGGATATATTAATGTGCATCGAATATTTAACTTTCATGAAACTATTCTTAAATAAAACCAGCAGTGAAGTAAAGCCTCTACATTTAAATAGCAAAAAAAATCAAATATTTTACCTTCCAATAGCATAGCAATCAGATGATCGATGTTTAATGCGTCTGGCTCCGACATTTTGTAAAATCGAATTTTTCACTGCTTAATTCCTTTACACACTGCTCTTCTTCCGTTATTTCCTCTTCATTCACAAATTCTTTTCGTATTTAGAACTCTCGGCAAAATCGTCATTCGGCTAAATGTCGCACCAAGAAATAGAACATTAACGACACTCGAGGACAGAGATTGACACGATAAATTGAATCGGAAACAATTTTTCAAAATTTTCACCGAAGAGAACAGCCACCACCAACATGAATTTTTCTTTGAGCAGCCTGAAAAATTGCGACAAAGACAGCAGCGTTCCCAGTTCTGACAAGAATTGTACTTGCAAAAGGGCAAACCCACACGAAAAAAATTGCTTTTTCGCATTGTGCACGGTTAGAAAAAAGTACCTAATTTTAGGTACTTTTTTTCTCTTGCTTCTCCCTCCCTCTTCCCTTTGTTGTCATAAAATGAAGAGTAAAACCACTCAACAAAGGGCATTAAAGTGTGGGAACCCAACGTTGGGTAATCTCATTTTTCAAAAGCTGAGTGAAATTTACCTAGCTTTTGGTTAGTTTCTATTTAAAATTAAGTATATTTTACTTAATATTAGGTGAATTTCACTTAATTTCAAGAAAATATTACTTAATTTTGGGTTCCCACACTGAACCCCCGATTTGAGTGAAAAGTACCTAATATTAGATGCTTTTTTCTATAGATAGTAGTAGGGATCCTATATTAAGAGATGTGCGAATACTTTTCCAGACGGTTTAGCAACGCTGTTACTTTCGTAAACAAACGCTGCCAGAACTTGCCGTGGCGCAAAATGTTGGAGCTCCAACATGACTTTGCGTATAATAGCATTTTCAGATTTCGTTATTCAACGTCCAACAGTGCATTATCACTAAAATAGAAGTGCAATACAAATGAACAAAGTACCATGCATAAACTGGACTACTTCAACCTGCCAATGTAAAACATATTCTTTATTCGACAAAACTTTTCGTAAAATCTTTTTTATTACAATCGCATTACCTTTCAATCCGCAACAATAACAATGTTCATTTGGCTCAGATTCTGACAGCTCTCAATGCTCGATTGGCTCAAGATGGCCGCTTTCGCATATCTCTGAATGTAGGATCCCTAGATAGTAGAATCTATAGATTATAGATAGTAGAATCTATAGATGAGCGAAAGCATGGCTGAGTCGATTTTTTTGCCCGTGCACACGCGCATATGACGTCACAGCCCTTAACGTTTCCATTGAAATCGTGACGTCATGCTCGTTTGGAGACACGTTTGACAGTTCGTTTGGAGACAGTGGATTTATCTTCGCTCATCTATATATTCCACTATCTATACTATAGATGAGCGAAAGCATGGCTGAGTCGATTTTTTTGCCCGTGCACACGCGCATATGACGTCACAGCCCTTAACGTTTCCATTGAAATCGTGACGTCATGCTCGTTTGGAGACACGTTTGACAGTTCGTTTGGAGACAGTGGATTTATCTTCGCTCTTCGCTATATTCCACTATCTATACTTTTTTCTAACCGTGTGCACTGTGAATCCGACTACTACCTATCACGCTTAGTTCAGTTCACCCAAACATGGGTGAACAGTACCCATAATCTCGAAAAAGTGCACATACCTATAAGCAATAGAGTCCATTATAGTCACTGTACACATACCTATATTTATGGGTGAAGTTCCATTTACCCATATTTGAGTAGAAGTAGGTATACCTCACTCACACACCCGTTTCAAATCACTCAGAGACTTACACTGAAAATAAGAGTGCAGTAGATTTAACCATGGTCGTGTAGTAAAAATAACAATTCAATCAATTGTCAAAATAAATCCATAAAATTTTAACAATAACAACATTGTTTTTAAAATGACTATTCTACCATGGTCTTTTTACCGTGCACATGGTACAAATAACAATAGCTTCATATTTTCATTCGGTTTGTTCAATTTTCATCGAAACACGTCACTTGTCCGCTTGTCCGTTTTGCTAATCAAACTTCTGTTTTTATTTGTGGAAATTACTGTCGGCGGATTACTTCTGGATGCAGTGATAGTTGATGCACGTTGATGGTTTGTATTCCCATGTTTTAAGAAAAATATATATTCATTTATTTCCTTTTTTTTTAGCCCGTGATGAAATCCCGGAGATCCGAGACACTGGATTTATTAGATCGACAATTCGTGTTTGTTCCGTGATTAAACGAGATCCTGCGATTTGCAATTCGTTCATTTGCGCCTCTAATCCGTCAGTACAAGTTTCTTCACGAGCACCCCAATATCCTCTTCTTTCTACATCAGCTGCTCTGAGCGTTCCTGAGGAAATTTTCAAACGGAAGGAAAATGGAAAGATTCTCAGAGAAATTTCCACCAGAGCAACCAGTAATAACCTCGTTATATGATCTGATCGTCAATACAATCAATCATTTCTTTTCTTCTATAGTATACAGGAAGTGTACTTCAATTCACGCAACGCAGCGATAAACAAAAATCATCTAACCGGAATGCTCTATAATCGTTCCCTCAACCGGTACAAAAAGCATCAGCTGCTTACCAAACAGGATCATAAAGATACCGCTGATTACTGGAAAATATTTGAGTTTTGACCCTGACAAGGAAAGGTTATAATTCAAGACAAAATTTTCAAAACGACTTATCTGCTTTTGTAAACAAAGATTCAAACGGCGATTTGACGAATCTGATAGCTCTCCCACGCAAACTAACACCATCAACAGGTGGCGGAAGCCTTCATCTACCTATTGGTGGTGTTGGTTTACGTGGGAGCTTATCAGTCAAATCAAAAACAATATCGTTAACAATAACGCTGATGTTGCTTAAAGAAGAAGAAACAGAAAGATGATAATCGCAAAAATCTCTACGGGTATGCTTTCCCGATGAAGTTTTTAAAAGTGTTCTCAAAAATTCTAAAAGCAATTAATTAAAAACAGTAAGCAGTACGGGGTTGGACTTTTGGACTTTGATGGAGTCGATGCACCTCCAAATACAGTATGTAGATTGGTCAAGTCACTTTACGGGTTAAAGCAGTCTCCAAGGTGTTGGAACGAGAAGTTCAACGAGAAACTGTTAGAACTGGGATTCGAGCGTTCAAAACACGATTATTGTTTGTATACAAGAAATTTGCGCTGGGAATGAAATTTACATCGTGCTCTATGTGGACGACCTGCTTATTGCCGGAAGGAAGAACACATCAATAATGGCCCATAAGAAGCGGCTGAAGCCAATTTTCGATATGACAGATTGTGGAGAAGCCAACCATTTTCTAGGAGTCAAACTATGTTCCAATAAGGAAGGAAGCAGTATGCGTTTATCTCAAGAAACGAATATCGACAAGCTGTTGGTCCGGTTTGGGATGAATATATGCAATCCGGTCCAAACACCTATGGAAAAAGGTTCAATGTTGCCTGGTATTGGTGATTCTACTAGCGAACCTTATCGTGAACTTCTGGGAACCATAATGTATATCATGCTATGCACCAGACCGGATGTATGTTTTCCTGTAAGCTTCCTTGGACGATTTCAACAGAATCCATCATCTTCCCATTGGCAATGTTTGAAGAGATTAGTTCGTTATTTGAAGGGAACTAAATCAAAATGTCTTGAATTCAAGCGGCACATTGAAGCAGAACCGTTGGTTGGGTTCGCGGATGCCGACTGGGCATTAGATACCATTGACAGGAAATCAGTTAGTGGTTACATATTCAGGTTTTCAGGAACTTGGTTTCATGGTCAAGCAAAAACAAACAACAGTTGCCACTTCCTCTAGCGAAGCCGAATATGTGGCCCTTAGTTCTGCGACATCTGAAGGAATATGGATCGCTGGAATTCTTGAAGATTTAAAATAAAACAAGTACAAGAAGCCTTCGTCATATTTGAAGATAACCAGGGTTGCATAGGAATGTCCCGCAATTTGGAATCGAAGCGATCAAAACACATTGACATAAAACATCATTTTCTACGTGACCATATTGCAAGTGGGCGTTTGAAAATCGAGCATATAGCAACTCAACACCAACTGGCAGATATGTTTACGAAGCCTATGGATCGGAAGCGTCTAGAAGATCTGTGCTACCAACTTGGAATGGCCGATTGAGAGGGGGTATTACCACAGTAGCAATCGCCCAACACTCTCACTGTTTGTTAATGCAGTGACCGATACTTGTTATTTTTCCTAACAATCATTCCGTTTTCCGTTGCACAATGCCAACCTATTAGCACATTATTAATAAAATCTCCATAAGTTTGTTTGTTACTCAACGTGTTTGTGTCTTCACTAGAAGTATCAGTCCCTCAAGACCTATCCACTGAAACGCCTACGTTCTCAGCCGTGAAATATTGTTTTACAAGCTCAGTAGACTGTCGTCGGATGCGCAACCGCAAACGTGCAAGTTACAGCTGGCGTAGTTGATCCCGTTCGGCATCGATCCATATATTGCCCATCCGAGACGGGTTTTCGCTGCTATCGGTTCGCCCACACGACCTTCCCGGATTTGTTGGGTGGCGGTGAGTCGAGTATTCTTCGCTCCGATAAGTATTCCCGGAGCTTTAGCTTCGAAATCCACAATCGGCAGCTTACGCAGGTGTACAAAACGATCAGAAAGCTCCTTGTAGCGTAGCGTCTCACCGGCAAGGCCAGGGATTCAACAGTTCTGACGTCGTCCAGCGGATACCGTTTGCCCCTCAATGCCCGAAATCTCCACCTCCACTTGACGGGAATATTCTTCTTCACGGCTGATGTTGTTCGTCCACGTCAGGCATAGACGCATTTCCTTCCCTTCGACCTCCAGTGCGTCAGCTATTCCCTTCTCCAGCAGCGTGACCGATGAGCCTTCGTCGATGAAAGCTAGCGTTTCGATACTCCGTCCGTTACTGAAGAGTCGTACCGGCAACATGCGAAACATTGGCGGAACTATTGGAATGGTGCGCATTCACTCCTTCAGTTGGATTTCCTCGATGCACCCCAGCGCCTTTTGCGGTGGTGATTTGGTAAGGATCGATGAACGTCCGGAATCGTCATGTAGAAGCGGATGATGACGCATTTGACACCTTGCACGTCGCAGCGTGCCCAAGACCAACAGGGTTTTCTGCCATGTTTACCGAGACAGATCCGACACAGATAGTTGCCGTGAACAGCTTTCCAGCGATCATCCTATCCATCTTCCTGAACACGTCACACTCCTTCACGCGATGATCCGAATTTCCGCAGACTAAGCAGCTTATTGGCGATGCTGATTTCGTAGATTCCACCTTGGTTTTGTCCGGAACCGCTGCACCAGATGGAGTAGCGTGGGCATTGACGAATCCTTTCTGCTTGTCTTCCTTCTTCGGTCGTGTTCCTTTAGATCGAACGAAAGCGTGACTTCGGCAGCTGACGAAACCAAGTTCGCCATATATCGGCTGAATATACGGAGGTCGACCACAGGAAACTGCCGCTTGAAAGTCACCCAGTCTAGCTTCAGATTCGCGGGAAGTTTGTCCACTAACTCTTGGAGCACCATCGGGTTGGAAAGGTGTAGCACTTGACCTGCCGCCTCCAGATGATCACAGAAATTCTGTACCGCCATCCCGAAGGCCACTACTGTAGACAGATTATCTGCTTTCAGTGCTGGAACTTCTCGAACTTTTCTGGAGCAGCGCGTAGATTTTGCTCCGGACGCCCGTACAGCAGTTGCAGCGTTTGCATCACTTGTGGTACTGATGCGGGTAATAGTAGACGACTGCGAGCTGCTGAGCACCGCCCTTCAAACACCGTTGTAGACGACCGAGATTTTCCACGTTACTAAAACCGCACGCCTCCGTGGAAGTATTAAAGGCACTGTAAAACATTGGCCACTCTTCCGGGCTGCCACTGAACAATGGCAGTTCTTTTGGCATAACATGTCTCGCCGCCAGTTGACGAGACGTGGGAGCACGGTCGTCGATATGCGCGGATGACATTGTTTGAGCACCGAGCGGTGCCTGCAAAATGTGTGGGTTGGATTGAGGGAGGTATATTGAAGGAGGGAAGGGCGTAGACGGATTGTGTATTTATTGTATTTGCTCAGGGATAACCTGACCCTACGCTACAGTTTGCATACTGCGAACAAGCTACCTGGCCTACTGGAGCAAAACTGCTTAAGCTATGTGTTACCTGATACGGTTGGCTTACGCTTCCATCAGGTGATTTCCGAGCTGTCCCACCGAGCTGATGGTTGGCGGAAGACACTGGGTGGAGCTGGTAAGTCCGTCACTGGATCGACCCAATTGGCTGGCGTGACCGGCGTCGATGATTCCGGACGATTTGCTCCTCCTCCAGGTTGGAAATCACGCATAAAACTCGTTGCCTGCCCCACTGCATATGCACTCGTCGGCGGGTACAATTGTCGCAAATTCGCCTGTGCCGCCATAGTCGAAGAGGGTTGAGAAACTGGAACTGGTTCGCCGCCGAAAAACGACTCAACAGCTGGTAGCAACGAAGTCAACGGGGTGGGAACTATTCCTCCAGCAGCGGTATGCTGCAGTCTCGTTCAGAATTTATGATTGGAACCGTCACTGTACTCGCCGGCAGAAATTAGCTGATTCTGGCTGACAGCGACCTGGTTCAGTCGATTTACCCAGTCTCCAAGACCACCGGTTGCCGCTTCATCGCCGGTTGTTTCACACCTTCCGTTCAGGATTTCGTAGCAGGCCTTCCACGCTTCTTTCCAACTGCAACTTCCGACGTTCAAGTTCAGCAGCCTGCTCCAATTCAATTTCCTTTAGTAGGAATGCCTTTCGCTCCTCCAACAGTTCGAGATTAAGCCGGGCAGGCTCCCCGATCGCCCCGATCCAACTGTGGACCTGCTTAGTGTTGGTTTCCCACATTGGTTTGAACGCTCGGATCTCCTACGGCGCCGTCGGAAGTGGATTTGGTTACACATCTGGAGCACTTCCAGTTTTCCTCCTTCTGCCCGTCGTCAGAAACCCACATCCATAATGTGACCGCACGCATCCTTCGCACTGCACCATATCGTCGATGTTGTTGGGCTCCTGACAATCCTGACAATCGAATCGACTCGTCTCCGGCATCCTGGTTAACCCGTTTCGATGTTGGTCACAACAAATCTTTTGAGTTGTGTTGGAACGGAAACGTTTTCGGACCCTCTTGTAGCACGCGTGTTTTTAGGTTAGCGAGCTCAAAGCTAGATTTATTAAATAATAAATACATTAGGATAACATTTGTTTATATACGAGAATTTATTCTTACATTTGGTCTTCCTAGTGTTAACTGGATGATATTTCAGAAATTAAACGATCACTATAGTTCAATAATTTGTAATTCAGCTCTACCTTTTTGACTTCACAAAAAATAATGGTTTTGAGGAACGAATGATTTGCAGGATTATGACACAACGGATGTCAACGTTTGACAGCCGATATTGATGACGCGGCGCAGGGTTGCGCTATCGAGTAACAGTGACGTGAGGCGCCCCCAACAAAAGGTTAAAATAAATACCGTTTATTTCTTTTTAAAATGACAAATTGTGTAGTAAATCTAATTGCTGCATGTAGTTTTTTATTGAAATTTATTGTTATATTTCGTCTAGATTCCGTAAATTCGGCAATAATTATGCAATAAACACAATGATTCATTTTTTATTTACCGATTTTTTTGTTTTCTTAAAGTTTACAAAAGTATTTCTTAAGCCTTATATAACTAACTTTTTGGAAATTATATATGAATATTATTATTCGGAGTCATGCTTTGAACGTACTCTGTTTTTTGATTCAATGAAGTGCAATTATAAGTTCAATTGGCGCTTTGATGTTGCATGAAGAAGAAGAAGCAGAAAGATGATAATCGAAAAAATCTCCCCGGTAATCATACGGAGAAGTTTTTAAAACTCTTCTCAAAAATTCTAAAAGCAATTTAATTAAAAACGGTAAGCAGTACGGGGTTGGACTTTTCTTATACTTTGTTTTAAGTGTAATATTAGAAAATAAAATTTAGAATAGAAATATTGTGTATGTTGTACAGTAGAAGAAAAGTCCAACCCCGTACTGCTTACCGTTTTTAATTAAATTGCTTTTAGAATTTTTGAGAAGAGTTTTAAAAACTTCTCCGTATGATTACCGGGGAGATTTTTTCGATTATCATCTTTCTGCTTCTTCTTCTTCATGCAACATCAAAGCGCCAATTGAACTTATAATTGCACTTCATTGAATCAAAAAACAGAGTACGTTCAAAGCATGACTCCGAATAATAATATTCATATATAATTTCCAAAAAGTTAGTTATATAAGGCTTAAGAAATACTTTGTGTAAACTTTAAGAAAAACAAAAAAATCGGTAAATAAAAAAAATGAATCATTGTGTTTATTGCATAATTATTGCCGAATTTACGGAATCTAGACGAAATATAACAATAAATTTCAATAAAAAAAACTACATGCAGCAATTAGATTTACTACACAATTGTCATTTTAAAAGAAATAAACGGTATTTATTTTAACCTTTTTGTTGGGGGCGCCCCTACGTCACTGCTACTCGATAGCGCGCAACCCTGCGCCGCGTCATCAATATCGGCTGTCAAACGTTGACATCCGTTGTGTCATAATCCTGCAAATCATTCGTTCCTCAAAACCATTATTTTTGTGAAGTCAAAAAAGGTAGAGCTGAATTACAAATTATTGAACTATAGTGATCGTTTAATTCCCGAAATATCATCCAGTTAACACTAGGAAGACCAAATGTAAGAATAAATTCTCGTATATAAACAAATGTTATCCTAATGTATTTATTATTTAATAAATCTAGCTTTGAGCTCGCTAACCTAAAAACACGCGTGCTACAAGAGGGTCCGAAAACGTTTCCGTTCCAACACAACTCAAAGATTTGTTGTGACCAACATCGAAACGGGTTAACCAGGATGCCGGAGACGAGTCGATTCGATTGTCAGGATTGTCAGGAGCCCAACAACATCGACGATATGGTGCAGTGCGAAGGATGCGGCAAGTGGTCACATTATGGATGTGTGGGTTTCGACGACGGGCAGAAGGAGGAAAACTGGAAGTGCTCCAGATGTGTAACCAAATCCACTTCCGACGGCGCCGTAGGAGATCCGAGCGTGCAAACCAATGTGGGAAACCAACAATTAAGCAGGTCCACAGTTGGATCGGGGGCGATCGGGGAGCTCGCCCGGCTTAATCTCGAACTGTTGGAGGAGCGAAAGGCATTCCTACTAAAGGAAATTGAATTGGAGCAGGCTGCTGAACTTGAACGTCGGAAGTTGCAGTTGGAAAAAGAAGCGTGGAAGGCTCGCTACGAAATCCTGAACGGAAGGTGTGAAACAACCGGCGATGAAGCGGCAACCGGTGGTCTTGGAGACTGGGTAAATCGACTGAACCAGGTCGCTGTCAGCCAGAATCAGCTAATTTCTGCGCCGGCGAGTACAGTGACGGTTCCAATCATAAATTCCAGAACGAGACTGCAGCATACCGCTGCTGGAGGAGTAGTTCCCACCCCGTTGACTTCGTTGCTACCAGCTGTTGAGTCGTTTTTCGGCGGCGAACCAGTTCCAGTTTCTCAACCCTCTTCGACTATGGCGGCACAGGCGAATTTGCGACAATTGTACCCGCCGACGAGTGCATATGCAGTGGGGCAGGCAACGAGTTTTATGCGTGATTTCCAACCTGGAGGAGGAGCAAATCGTCCGGAATCATCGACGCCGGTCACGACAGCCAATTGGGTCGATCCAGTGACGGGACTTACCAGCTCCACCCAGTGTCTTCCGCCAACCATCAGCTCGGTGGGACAGCTCGGAAATCACCCGATGGGAAGCGTAAGCCAACCGTATCAGGTAACACATAGCTTAAGCAGTTTTGCTCCAGTAGGCCAGGTAGCTTGTTCGCAGTATGCAAACTGTAGCGTAGGGTCAGGTTATCCCCGAGCAAATACAATAAATACACAATCCGTCTACGCTCCCTTCCCTCCTTCAATATACCTCCCTCAATCCAACCCACACATTTTGCAGGCACCGCTCGGTGCTCAAACAATGTCATCCGCGCATATCGACGACCGTGCTCCCACGTCTCGTCAACTGGCGGCGAGACATGTTATGCCAAAAGAACTGCCATTGTTCAGTGGCAGCCCGGAAGAGTGGCCAATGTTTTACAGTGCCTTTAATACTTCCACGGAGGCGTGCGGTTTTAGTAACGTGGAAAATCTCGGTCGTCTACAACGGTGTTTGAAGGGCGGTGCGCTCGAAGCAGTTCGCAGTCGTCTACTATTACCTGCATCAGTACCACAAGTGATGCAAACGCTGCAACTGCTGTACGGGCGTCCGGAGCAAATAATCTACGCGCTGCTCCAGAAAGTTCGAGAAGTTCCAGCACCGAAAGCAGATAATCTGTCTACAGTAGTGGCCTTCGGGATGGCGGTACAGAATTTCTGTGATCATCTGGAGGCGGCAGGTCAAGTGCTACACCTTTCCAACCCGATGGTGCTCCAAGAGTTAGTGGACAAACTTCCCGCGAATCTGAAGCTAGACTGGGTGACTTTCAAGCGGCAGTTTCCTGTGGTCGACCTCCGTATATTCAGCCGATATATGGCGAACTTGGTTTCGTCAGCTGCCGAAGTCACGCTTTCGTTCGATCTAAAGGAACACGACCGAAGAAGGAAGACAAGCAGAAAGGATTCGTCAATGCCCACGCTACTCCATCTGGTGCAGCGGTTCCGGACAAAACCAAGGTGGAATCTACGAAATCAGCATCGCCAATAAGCTGCTTAGTCTGCGGAAATTCGGATCATCGCGTGAAGGAGTGTGACGTGTTCAGGAAGATGGATAGGGATGATCGCTGGAAAGCTGTTCACGGCAACTATCTGTGTCGGATCTGTCTCGGTAAACATGGCAGAAAACCCTGCCGGTCTTGGGCACGCTGCGACGTGCAAGGGTGTCAAATGCGTCATCATCCGCTTCTACATGACGATTCCGGCCGTTCATCGATCCCTACCAAATCACCACCGCAAAAAAGGCGCTGGGTGCATCGAGGAAATCAACTGAAGGAGTGAATGCGCACCATTCCAATAGTTCCACAATGTTTCGCATGTTGCCGGTACGACTCTTCAGTAACGGACGGAGTATCGAAACGCTAGCTTTCATCGACGAAGGCTCATCGGTCACGCTGCTGGAGAAGGGAATAGCTGACGCACTGGAGGTCGAAGGGAAGGAAATGCGTCTATGCCTGACGTGGACGAACAACATCAGCCGTGAAGAAGAATATTCCCGTCAAGTGGAGGTGGAGATTTCGGGCATTGGAGGGGGCAAACGGTATCCGCTGGACGACGTCAGAACTGTTGAATCCCTGGCCTTGCCGGTGCAGACGCTACGCTACAAGGAGCTTTCTGATCGTTTTGTACACCTGCGTAAGCTGCCGATTGTGGATTTCGAAGCTAAAGCTCCGGGAATACTTATCGGAGCGAAGAATACTCGACTCACCGCCACCCAACAAATCCGGGAAGGTCGTGTGGGCGAACCGATAGCAGCGAAAACCCGTCTCGGATGGGCAATATATGGATCGATGCCGAACGGGATCAACTACGCCAGCTGTAACTTGCACGTTTGCGGTTGCGCATCCGACGACAGTCTACTCGAGCTTGTAAAACAATATTTCACGGCTGAGAACGTAGGCGTTTCAGTGGATAGGTCTTGAGGGACTGATACTTCTAGTGAAGACACAAACACGTTGAGTAACAAACGAACTTGTGGAGATTTTATTAATAACGTGTTAACAGGTTGGGATTGTGTAACGGAATGAATGTTAGGAAAAAATAACAAGTATCGGTAACTGCGTTAGCAACCAGTGCGAGAGTTGGGCGATTGCTACTGTGTTAATACCCCCTCTCA
This sequence comes from Armigeres subalbatus, assembly GCF_024139115.2. NCBI lineage: Eukaryota > Metazoa > Arthropoda > Insecta > Diptera > Culicidae > Armigeres > Armigeres subalbatus. Next base: position 201,820,778 of record NC_085141.1, on the reverse strand, counting down.
ATCGGCCATTCCAAGTTGGTAGCACAGATCTTCTAGACGCTTCCGATCCATAGGCTTCGTAAACATATCTGCCAGTTGGTGTTGAGTTGCTATATGCTCGATTTTCAAACGCCCACTTGCAATATGGTCACGTAGAAAATGATGTTTTATGTCAATGTGTTTTGATCGCTTCGATTCCAAATTGCGGGACATTCCTATGCAACCCTGGTTATCTTCAAATATGACGAAGGCTTCTTGTACTTGTTTTATTTTTAAATCTTCAAGAATTCCAGCGATCCATATTCCTTCAGATGTCGCAGAACTAAGGGCCACATATTCGGCTTCGCTAGAGGAAGTGGCAACTGTTGTTTGTTTTTTGCTTGACCATGAAACCAAGTTCCCGAAAACCTTGAATATGTAACCACTAACTGATTTCCTGTCAATGGTATCTGATGCCCAGTCGGCATCCGCGAACCCAACCAACGGTTCTGCTTCAATGTGCCGCTTGAATTCAAGACATTTTGATTTAGTTCCCTTCAAATAACGAACTAATCTCTTCAAACATTGCCAATGGGAAGATGATGGATTCTGTTGAAATCGTCCAAGGAAGCTTACAGGAAAACATACATCCGGTCTGGTGCATAGCATGATATACATTATGGTTCCCAGAAGTTCACGATAAGGTTCGCTAGTAGAATCACCAATACCAGGCAACATTGAACCTTTTTCCATAGGTGTTTGGACCGGATTGCATTCATTCATCCCAAACCGGACCAACAGCTTGTCGATATTCGTTTCTTGAGATAAACGCATACTGCTTCCTTCCTTATTGGAACATAGTTTGACTCCTAGAAAATGGTTGGCTTCTCCACAATCTGTCATATCGAAAATTGACTTCAGCTGCTTCTTAAGGGCCATTATTGATGTGTTCTTCCTTCCGGCAATAAGCAGGTCGTCCACATAGAGCACGATGTAAATTTCATTCCCAGCGCAAATTCTTGTATACAAACAATAATCGTGTTTTGAACGCTCGAATCCCAGTTCTAACAGTTTCTCGTTGAACTTCTCGTTCCAACACCTTGGAGACTGCTTTAACCCGTAAAGTGACTTGACCAATCTACATACTGTATTTGGAGGTGCATCGACTCCATCAGGTACCGCCATGAATTTTTTTTCCTTCAAATCTCCGTGCAAGAATGCCGTCTTTACATCCATTTGATGGAAAAAAAAATCCTTGATGTATACCGGTTGCCAGGACAATTCGTATTGTGGTTAGTTTTGCAACTAGAGCGAAAATTTCATCAAAGTCCAGGCCTGGTTTCTGCAACAATTCCTTCACTACAAGTCTGGGTTTGTGTCGCATCGGTTGACCATTCACGTCCTCTTTATCCGAAAAATCCATTTTGATTTCAACGGCTTCACTCTGGCTGGACACTTCGTGAATTGCCAAACGTTATTTTCCTCCATGGATCGAAGTTCATGTGCAACGGCTTCCATCCATTCTTTTCGATCTGGTCGATCTTTGATTTCGTCGAACGTCTCAGGTGCATCTGATGGAAATATATTGCCAGAAGTAGCTCTATACCCAGTAAAATAATTTAAAAATTTGCCGGGGAGCCTGCGGTTCCGTCTGCTGTTCCTCGACAATTCTTCCTGTCTTTCTGGTTGCAGAGGGAGCGCGCTGCTGATGTTTTCTTCCAGTTCTGGTTCACTTTCATGAGCATTAAGTTGCGCATTGATGATAGGAACATTTTCGTGATTATCTCGATCTTCATTATGATTCTGAATTAGTTCATCATCCATAATTTGTGCTTCATCTTCCCCCTCTTGCTCGAAAGAAAACCTGACTGACAAGGGTACAGTTTCAACTTTGATTTTCATTTTGTCTTCGGCATAAGGAAACGAATATTCATCAAATTTAACATCTCTTGATATGCGAACCTTCTTCATTTCCCTATCCCATAGTCGGTAGCCATTCGGTGCATAGCCGATCATCACCATTTCACGGCTTTTTGGATCCAGTTTCTTCCGTAGTTGTGCTGGTATCCAGGAATAACATTTGCATCCGAAGATGCGCAATTTGTCCAAGTTCGGTTTACAGTTGAACCACATTTCTGCTGGAGAGGCACCACTAGGCAAGGCTGACGTAGGATTGCGGTTCAAAAGATATACATACGCACGCCAATGCCGCTGTTCTTTGGTACCCCTGAATCTATGAGCACGTCGCGAATCCTTTCTACTAAGGTTCGGTTGAACCTTTCTGCTACGTCATTTTGCTGTGGCGTATAGGCCACCGTAGGCTCCACTTGAATGCCTTTCTGCTTGTAGTATTCTTTTGATTTGACGAAAATATTCCCGACCTTGATCTACGGTCATCCGGGAAATGGGCTTGCCGATCATTGCCGTCACCGCAGCTTCGTACTCCTTAAATTTTTCAAGAACTTCCGACTTCTTCTTCAATAGATAGATTTGCGCAAAGTGACTGTAGTCGTCAATAAAGCTGACAAAATATCGGGATCCGTCCCACGCCGGTGGATCAATGGGACCACAGACATCTGAGTGTATTCTCTCGAGAGGGCGAGTCGCACGTTGTCTAGTACCATTGAAAGGTTCCCTGCATTGCTTACCTTGGATACATGATTCAAAAATTCCAATCTTTGGTGCTTTGTTAACTCCTTTAAGTACGCCATGCCTAGCCATCGTATCCAGTCCTTGTTGACTAATGTGACCCAAGCGCCGGTGCCACAGTTTTCCAGCTTCAATGTCACATATATTGGCTTCCTTCTTCGGCACGTCTATTTCAAGCTCGTATAAGTTTCCTCGTAAGTACGCTGTAGCAATTAATCTGCCATTCAACTTCAGTATTGCTGACTTCCCATTGAACACAACTTCAATTCCTGCTGTAGCCAATTTCTTGACTGACATTAGGTTATCACGAAGGCTTGGCACATATAGGACATCTTTCACATGGAGTGGAATTCCATGGTTACTTTTTCCAATAATAACACCCACTTGTTTGGCCTCCAAAAACTGACCATCCTTCGCGACGTTTATAATCACCGGCTGGGGAACAGGTTTCAGGGATGTGAAGTAGGCTTTCGTATTAACGAGATGGTCACTCGATCCAGAGTCTAATTTAAAAACGATCTTCCCGACGCTTTCTCGCTTGAAATTTCCTCGATCCATCATGAATGCCACTGCTTTGGAAGAATTCGCCACATTTGCATTTGCTTTACCTTTCCTGCAATCCTTTTTCATATGGCCTCTTCTTCCACATGCATGACATTTACCGTTGAACCTTGCTTCTTTCCTTTGTTTGTCACCAACAAACGCCGCCGGCTTGTCCTCCAGGGTGTAGTTTCGTTCGTTTCGCTTCGACTCTTCATCTATCAGACGAGTCTTCATTACTTCGTACGTTAGCTCGTTTTCAGGTAAGTTTTCTAGAGCAGTTACCAGTGCGTCGTATGATTCCGGAAGTGTCAACGCCAGAGATGAACAAATATCACTTTCTTCTAGCTTTGATCCCGCCATTCGCAACTGACGAATTAGGTCTTCAAATTCCAGCAAATGAGTACGAATTGAGCTGCCGTCCTTTAGATGCAATCTTGCAATTTGCTTCCGGATCAGGGTCTGCCTTCCAGCTGATTTCTTCGCAAACGTATCTTCGAGACTCTTCCACATTGCTTTTGAAGTGGCCTTATCCCGGACACATCCAAGATACTCGTCAGACACGAAACCCACCAATAACGCTTTGGCCTTCCTATCCATTTCTTTGAATTTGGCCGCTTCGGCAGCTGCCTCAGGAGCGTCCTCTACGATGGCATCCCACACGTTCACAGACTCCAAGTAGGTTTGAACACGGAACTGCCAGACGTCATAGCCTTTCCCAGCGAATTGCTGAATTCCGTTTATCGCAGCTTCTTTGCGTTGGTCGCCCATAACCTCTTGAGGGACTGATACTTCTAGTGAAGACACAAACACGTTGAGTAACAAACGAACTTGTGGAGATTTTATTAATAACGTGTTAACAGGTTGGGATTGTGTAACGGAATGAATGTTAGGAAAAAATAACAAGTATCGGTAACTGCGTTAGCAACCAGTGCGAGAGTTGGGCGATTGCTACTGTGTTAATAATAGGTGTCCCGAATCGGATGAAGACCAGCGAGCGAGGGCCATACTCGAGAGGACGACAAGGAGAGTCGAAGGTGGATTCGAGACTGGGCTTTTATGGCGCTACGATAACGTAGAATTCCCGGATAGTTATGCCATGGCCGTCCGACGGCTACGGTGTTTGGAGAAACGTTTCAAAGCAAATCCTGCGATATTCGAGAAAGTCCAACGCCAAATAGTCCAGTACCAGCAGAAGGGATACATCCACGAAGCTTCGAAGCAAGAATTGACAGCAGTGGACCCGGGTAAGCGATGGTACCTTCCAATTGGCATAGTGCAGAACCCCAAAAAGCCGAACAAGATTAGAATCGTGTGGGACGCAGCAGCGACAGTTGACGGCATCTCCCTGAACAGTATGCTGCTTAAGGGACCGGATCTAGTGCAACCACTACCAGATGTGCTCTGGGGATTCCCGGAGCGGAAGATTGCCGTGGTGGGAGATATCATGGAAATGTTCCACCAGCTGAAAATGCGACGCGAGGACCGATACAGTCAACTGTTCCTCTGGCCCGGTGAAAATGGTGCCTCTCTGAAGACCTTCGTTATCGACGTAGCAACCTTTGGTTCGACAAGCTCTCCGTGCTCGGCGCAATACGTAAAAAACCTTAATGCGGCCGAACACGCGATCGAGCGCCGACACTACGTTGACGACTATCTGCAAAATTTCGACAGCGAAGAAGAGGCGTGCCAGGTGGTTGAAGAAGTCAATCTGGTGCATCGGCGTGGTGGATTTACGATCCGCAACTGGCTGTCCAATTCTGTGGCAGTTCTCCGACGGGTCGGGGAAGTCAGTGCTGGTACAGTGAAGATCGTCGACAATGGCGGTTCCCAAATAGAACGCGTACTGGGCATGCAGTGGATGGCGATCGAGGATGTTTTCGTTTTCTCCAACGAAGTCGACGTGGCGGCAGTCACTCCCACCAAGCGAGGCATCTTGCGCTGCGTAATGAGTCAGTTCGAGCCACTGGGGCTCCTCTCACACTTCCTCATTCACGGACGTGTTATCATCCAGGATATTTGGCGCACGAAAGCTGGATGGGACGATACGGTCGACGATTCGATTCTGGAGCGTTGGCAGCTTTGGGCAACCAAGTTCAAGCAACTGAGAGCAATACAGATACCTCGTGCCTATTTCCCGAGCGCAACAGCAACAGACATCGAAGACTTGCAGCTGCATATCTTCGTCGACGGCAGCGAGACTGCTTACGCTTGCGTCGCCTACTTCAGGGCCGTGATCCAAGGAAACTTCCACTGTGCGCTCGTCGGAGGAAAGACGAAAGTGGCACCACTGAAAGCACTCTCCATTCCCAGATTGGAGCTGCAAGCGGCGCTCATAGGCTGTAGGCTGATGAAAACTCTATGCAATAGTCACAGTCTGCCAATTTCGCGACGAGTATTTTGGACCGACTCGAAAACCGTCCTTTCTTGGATCAATTCCGATCATCGACGCTACCGGCAATTCGTCGCCTGTCGAATAGGCGAGATACTATCTAAATCGAACGCTCAAGAGTGGCGATACGTTCCGTCAAAGATAAATGTGGCAGATGATGGAACAAAGTGGGGAAGTGGTCCTAATCTGCAATCTGACAGTCGTTGGTTCAAGGGGCCGGAGTTCCTGTGGAAGGCAGAAGTGTTTTGGCCACATCAAGTCGAACCAGAGCAAGTCGAAGAGGAAATCAGACAGTGCAACGTCCACCTAGTTGCGGAGCGGAGCGAAGTTATCGATTGGCACCGCTTCTCCAAGTTCGAAAGACTTAGGCGAACAGTCGCCTATGCTCACCGCTTCGTGGACAACTGTCGACGGAAGATTTTAAAGCAGCCACTACAGTCATCGCATGTCAATCAGGAGGAATTCATTAAGGCTGAGAATACACTCTGGCGACTGGCTCAGCAAGCTGAGTTTCCGGAGGAAATGTTCCAGTTACAGCAGGCGAAAGAAGGGCGAAAAACGAAACTGGATAAAACTAGTCGCATCTACAAATTGTCGCCGTTTATCGACGAAGCCGGCGTCGCTAGGATGGACACACGCATCGCGGAGGCAGTCTTCGTATCGTACGACACCAAATTCCCAATCATTCTTCCGAAAGGTCATCGTTTAACCAACCTGGTCATCGAGTGGTACCACCGTTACTACCTGCACGCAAACAACGAAACCGTAATCAATGAAGTCCGCCAGCGATTCCACATCCCCTGTCTTCGGACGCTGGTGCGGAATCTCTCAAAAAAGTGTATGCAGTGCAGAGTAATGAAAGCGAAACCGACGTATCCGAGAGAAGCACCCCTTCCTGAGGCGAGACTCAGTCCGCATATTCGGCCGTTTAGCTTCGTCGGCCTGGACTACTTCGGACCCATCTTAGTCAAGGTTGGACGATCTTTGGTCAAGCGATGGGTAGCGCTATTTACCTGCCTTACCATCAGGGCCGTCCATCTAGAGGTGGTCCACTCGTTATCCACCGAGGCGTGTAAGATGGCTTTTCGACGATTCGTAGTGCGTCGGGGAGCCCCCTTGGAAATCCGAAGCGACAACGGTACCAACTTCAGTGGCGCCAACCGAGAGTTACAGCAGCAGATTAAGGAGATGAATCAACAACTGTCCGAGGTTTTCACCAACGCAGTTACCAAGTGGGTGTTTAATCCACCATCCGCTCCCCACATGGGCGGATCATGGGAGAGGCTCGTCAGGTCAATTAAAACAGCATTCTCTACACTGACAACCAACCGAAATCCAGATGACGAGACTCTTCTCACATTAATGACCGAGGCAGAAGGGATAGTCAATTCTAGACCATTGACGTACGTGGCACTCGAAGCGGAGACACAGGAAGCACTCACGCCAAACCATTTCTTGCTCCTGAGCTCGCAAGGCGTCACCCAACCTCCGATCCCGATTCCGGAACGCCCGGAGTCCCTACGGACCAACTGGCGACTGGCAACAAATTTGGTGAATCAATTCTGGAGTCGTTGGATTCAGGAGTACCTCCCAATCATCGCGAGCCGAACCAAGTGGTACGAAGAGGCGAAGGAACCGAAGGTGGGAGACCTAGCTGTCATCGTCGTGCGGAACGGATGGCTGCGCGGACGGATTATTTCCGTCATCAAGGGACGTGATGGGCGAATCAGACAGGTGCTGGTGAAGACGTCTGGAGGCGTGCTACGGCGACCTGTGACCAAGGTTGCTGTTTTAGACATTGTGGTCGTAGACAACGATCTAGTGGAGAGTAACGCAGTACCACCAAAAGCGCTGGACGTGCATTACGGGTCGGGGATGTTGGGGGCGCCCTACGTCACTGTTACTCGATAGCGCGCAACCATGCGCCGCGTCATCAATATCGGCTGTCAAACGTTGACATCCGTTGTGTCATAATCCTGCAAATCATTCGTTCCTCAAAACCATTATTTTTGTGAAGTCAAAAAAGGTAGAGCTGTATTACAAATTATTGAACTATAGTGATCGTTTAATTCCCGAAATATCATCCAGTTAACACTAGGAAGACCAAATGTAAGAATAAATTCTCGTATATAAACAAATGTTATCCTAATGTATTTATTATTTAATAAATCTAGCTTTGAGCTCGCTAACCTAAAAACACGCGTGCTACAAGAGGGTCCGAAAACGTTTCCGTTCCAACACTTTTATTTTAGTTAAAATAACCATGCTTTATGGTAATTTTGACATTTGTTTGTGTATTATTCAGCCATGGTAAAAAATACTACACATTATGTTCAAAATAAACGTAGTACGTAGTCTCCCGGATAAAAAATATCATTAAAATATCATAAATTTTATTGTAACAACACCATTTAAGACATAATTTTTACCATTGAATATAATGGAATTTTGACAATAAAATCACATGAGAAATAATGGTTTTTCACGATAAAATGAATGGTAAATGGGACTTTTACAATAAAAAAGGGGGGTTGTTATGTATCTTTACAATAAAAAACCCAGATTAATCCACCTAGCAGTGATGATGCCTTTCTCGTGCATTATAAAATATATTGAAAAAATCACATTAGAAAGGTCAAAAAAGCTCTTTGGGGGAATAGATCACATTTTTTCGATCATTTTTAATATTTTTGCCTTGCCCCCATTCCAAAAAATTTTCAATTTTCAAGGGGGACCTTTGGGGAAAAACAATGTTTTTTCAATAATTCCGAAAAGCAATGATCGGGCCCATTTCCAATACCAAACAATTCCCCGTCGAATGCAACTTGTTGCGAGTAAATCGGATAATTCTAAGTTCTAAAAAGTGTGCCTACAAAATGTGTACACATACACACACATACACAAAAAAACAGACGTCACCTCAGTTTGTCGAGCTGAGTCGATCGGTATATAACACTATGGGAGCATCCATAAATTACGTAACGCGTTGAGGGGGGAGGGGGGTTGCCCGAAGTGTGACAATCCATACAAAAACTTTAAGTGATTCATACAAAAAGTGTGATATCGAGGGGGGGGGTTGAAAATGGCCAACTTTTGCGTTACGTAATTAATGGATCTTCCCTATGGGTCTCCGGGCCTTCTATCAAGTTTTTTAGCAATCATATAGCCTTTTCGGTACAACTTTGTTGTACGAGAAAGGAAAAAATGCATATGTTACAAATATGCGATCGTGCGGTAGTACAATGATTAGCGATAGTAAATACAATGATTAGCGCAACGGCGCGTTTTGAAAAATACATATGGATTAAAATTCGATATGTTTCCAACTTTCCTGATTCCCACGTAGTGTTTTTTCACCAATGTAATATTAAAGTTCAAAAATACTACATAGTTGTATGTCATACATTGATTTTGCATCCCTTTGTGTAATAATTGTACAAGTACATTTGTGAAAATGAAACCAACAATTCACATAAATATAAATGAAAAAAGCCGCATAATATGGAAATAAGGAGGTGTATGAAAACGAACGTTATGTTCAAATCACCCATATGCCCAAACTACACCATCATTCCACCCAAACCAACCAAACCACCCAAACCAAAAAGCAGTTAGCCTTAATGACACGCCTCTTCTTTCCTTCCAAAGCATGAAACAAAATGGCAGCAAACGTAACGAGCGCACGAGAAAGCATGTACGTAGGTAGGGGAAGTGGGGGTAGCACGCCCATAGGGGTTAAAACGCGCCACCCCTGAATAAGGTTAAATATCCCCATTTTGATTATTTTCAATAGTCTATACGATAAAGCAATGAAAAATATTGCCATTGGATACATATATTTCATGATTTTTCTCTAGTTATACAAGAAAAACTCGAAAAAACGATTTTTGCGTGTTTTGATGCAATTCTAGCTCGGTGGAATTTAGTCTTTCTGTCGCTTTTATACATTGATAAATTAATAATTCAGCCATGAGCCATGCTGCTTACTCGTGTTCTTTATGTTCCACACGAAATCGTCGTCAAAAATGGTTTTAAAACGATTTTATGGGCCTTCAAACTTCTGAGGTCGGTGTGGGGCATTACGCCCATGGGGCATTACGTATGACCGAAACAGCTGAAACATTCGGTTAATTGCCTTAATGTAGGCAATTAAAATGAAAATCAGTACGATAAGCACATGCGCGTTTTAACCCATCCACTGGCGCACCTCACCCCGCATGGTTTCAAAATCATTTTTTTTCGGGTGCTTTTTAAAAATCAAATTTCTGTGCAATAAAATGGACCATTAGATATCTGTTATCGGTAGTCAGTCGCAGATATGCTGTTCTTCAGTATGCGCTGATGAAAACTGGTTGAAATGGTGGTTTTCATTGATAAAAATGGCATTTTCCTTAACGTGGGCGTCCTACCCCCAGTTCCCCTATGCGATTTTTATTTCCAACGACGAAACTTTTACAGCTGTGTTGAGGCGAGCGGATGAAGTCATCGGCTTCGGGTCTCTAGCGCGTGTGTGTTCGTCCATTAGTTTTCGTGTTCCACATTTGAAGCTTTGGAAAACTTTGCTTGAGAGGTTAGCATCATCAATAAAGCACGAAAGAAGCAACACAAACATTCATGCTGTCAGTTATATACACGGTGCGAAATTTATTCACCGCATGCAGAAATGCTACACCCTTTAATTTGTTTTACTCAATATTGTGCGGTTACTTGCTAAGTTTTTTAAACTTTATTAAGTGTTATTTTAATCTCCGGATTATGTTCAACACCGTACTTGCTAAATGGACACGGTCGGTTAAAGTAGCTGTTCCTTAAATAGTTCGTTAAAGTAGTCGATAGATAATTCGCTGTTGGTTTGGGCGAGACAGAGTATATGTCAAAAAAAATTAACCAGCAATCTGCGGTGTATTGTTCGAAATGAACGTTTATCAGCAATGGACTTTCTGCTGTACTATAGATCTCGCATAATTTATCAAAAGGACCTAAGTAACATTTTTTTCATGAATTAATTTGAGTACTGCAATCAACAGAACAACATGAAAGCTATTGCGATTCTTTTCTAAAATTAGCATACACTCAACGAACTGAACTAGCGAAATTCATAACTGGCGCCTTATGAAGCTTCGACTGAATTTTCCACAAAGAGTGCTTTTTATACGCAGTTACCTTTCCAAATCTTCAAGCGTCCATGGGCGTGTGGTCTACATACCGGCCTCCCGACCCCGACGTCCATGGTTCGAACCCAGTCTGCCGCACTTTACTTTTTTTTAATGTAAATCATCATTCATAAGGCAACATATTGAAATTCATACCGATTCCTTGTGGCAAATTTTCATAAGGCGTTTGATTGGAAATCATACGTCCAGTTTCCTCAGTGTACTGGCTCACCAGTTACGCGCCGGGTCCCATGCGCCGAGTTGTGCGCCATGCAAAAAGTAAATAAACCAATGTCAAATAGATGTGAGCTGCAAGCTTTCCACATTCCAACAGTTTTACTGTTTTCAAAATTTTTTTTTTTTTGTTTGTTTTTATATTTGATCAAAATATTTTAGTTTGTTCCAACTATCTTCATGTTTAAATCAAACTAAGATTTTGTTTGGCACCAAATCAACCTAAAATATTGGTTGAAATAAACCAACACGGAGAAAAAAATATGGTAAACTCAACCATAATTTGGTTTATTTCAACCAATATTTTAGGTTGATTTGGTGCCAAACAAAATCTTAGTTTGATTTAAACATGAAGATAGTTGGAACAAACTAAAATACTCTGTTGATTTTTTCGCAGCTTTTTAGTTCATCCAACCAATATTTTGTTTGATTCAACTAATTTGTTGGTTGTTCTATTTTGACAGTTCGTCAAACAATCTAAACTGTAGGTTGTTTCAAACAAAAATGTTAGCTTGATACAACCAAATACTAGCTTAAATCAAATATTAGAATTGTTTGATTCAAACTAATATTTTGATTGTTGTTACATACGCATATTCCCTCCCGTACCTCCCTAGTCCCTTCCATTCAGATTTTTTCTCTTTTATTGGAAAATAATCAACAATTAGCCATTTGTATACAACATACATATTTTATTCTTTGAAAACACGTTATTATTATTTTGATATTTTCGTTCCATATCTATCTGGAAGAGGAAAAAACGAATAAATAATTGTGTAGTCTAGTTGTTTACATACTTCTTACCAAACAGTCAGAATTTTTTTTTTTTTAATAGCCCAGAAGGGGTGACGACTATGGACAACAATTGGACGAAGGAAATATCATGCTGTACCTGAAAATATAAGCAAAGATTATCCTGATACCAGACGTTTAGAATTTAACTCTAAAGAAGATGTTGCATTTACCTTTAATTTTAGTTGATCCGGAAGAAAACAGTGGAAAAAAACAGTTTGTCCCAACTTTGGTTCTGTCGTGGTTGAAGTAGTTTTCTTTTCACACCAGCAGCCAAGAGAAAAAGTAACTGACAATAATTGAATAAACTAAAATTTTAGGTTGTATCAAACATAGATGTGGTTTGTTTTTTTGGTAAACATAAATAAAGTTTAGCATCAACTTTCTGTTCACTTTAAATTAACCTAATATTTTATGTTGTCATCAAGCTGTCAAACCAACAACTTATAAATGTATATATTTTTGAAATAAACTAGACTTTAGGTTGATTCAACAAGAAATACAATTTCGAACAACCATAATCAATGTTGAATTGATATATTTTTTCAAGCAGAATCAACCCAACAAAGAGCTTAATCACAAACAAACAAAAATGTTTGAATTTAGGAATATACATTTGAAAACAACCAAAATCATAGTTTAAAAAACAACCAAACTATTAGTTGTTTCAAACTGAACCGATTATTCTCCGTGAAATTATGGTTGAGTTTACCATATTTTTTTCTCCGTGAAGGTATGTAGCATATTGTCGTCCCTTTACGAAAAGATATTTTTAAGTGAAATTGTTCGAGGTTTAGTAGTTTTTTGCTTTTCTTTCGCCTGTGTTGCGTTCGGGATATTGTTTAAGTGGATATTAGTAGTGCAATTATGTTTAATTTGTGATGTAATATTCTACACTTAAATTGAGTAAAGTACCATAATATGACACAATACCTTAGCGGCGCACAACTAAGCGAGGCAGAGGTGAATGAGCAAAATGCTATAATATCTCGAGAATCACAATAGATGTCAAAAAAAATTAACCAGCAATCTGCGGTGTATTTATTGTTCGAAATGAACGTTTATCAGCAATGGACTTTCTGCTGTACTATAGATCTCGCATAATTTATCAAAAGGACCTAAGTAACATTTTTTTCATGAATTAAGTACTCAATACTGCAATCAACAGAACAACATGAAAGCTATTGATTGCAGTATTCAAATTAATTCATGAAAAAAAATGTTACTTACGTCCTTTTGAAAAGTTAAGCGAGAATTCATGAATAAAAATTACTTAGGTCCTTTTGAAAAGTTATGCGGAAATGTAATAAAATGCGTAAAGCCAAAATAGAACTTTTTGGGAACTTGCAAGTGTTCTGATTGTTTAAGTTGACTTTTGTAAATTTATTGGTCAATATTTAAGAAGTGCAGTTAAAAGAAAAGTGCATACTTAGTTTATTCAAATTTGATTCAGACTATCTTTTGAAAAGGGTCAAACTTGTTTTTACTGATTTTTCAAATGGATATAATCGAAAACGACCCTTCCTACAAAAAAGTGTTGTATGGGTGACTATCGCAAAATCAGTCAAACTTTCTAATAAAACTTTTTGAAAAACTCAAAATTGAACCCTACACACTTAGAAAGAGCTCAAGAGTTCGGTAATTAAAATCACCGAAAGTTTTCGGTAATTTAGCAAATTACAAATATTTCGGTATTTTCACTCGTGTTGACATAGCATTTTGCTGAACTTCGGTAAATGACGATATCTGTCATCATTTTTACCGAAAATAAGGTAAATCTAAAATGACACCGACGAAATAACTGAATTTTCGGTAACGTTAAACGTCAAGTACTCAATGTTCGTTTTCGCGTGGTTGAGAGAAGGAAATTTTTGTTTCAAATGTTTCATCCCACTTGCGATATTAATAAATTTGTGCTTTAAAATGAATGGTGATAACAACGGTGATAATATTCAGAGTGAGTAAGTAATAATTCATAGCAACACAGAACAACAATTTTGCTTATGATAGCTTTTGTTTTTTTTTTTCTTCATGGTCTACCAGCTCCTATAGTCGAGATGACTTCCGTTGCTCCAGGTGATGCCTGCTCATACACTGGTTACATGCTGCTGATTGACATTTGGAATGAGAAAATGTAGTTTTTCGGCCAATGACTCGATCCCTGATATTTTCCGGCGTCTGCTCAGTTCTGAATCGGAGATTCCGATGCCCCTCCGATCGTAAATGGCGAGGCTCTACTTCCTGCTTTGCATGTTCTATTCTAAACAATATTATATAATGTTAAACTGTCGACAGTACAATAAAGCATTATTTGAAATGGAAGCATAAATAGAAGAATCTATTTTTTTATTTATATTTTTTGGATTTAATTTTCCAGCGAAAAAAACAAAAAGCTATTTTACAGAAGTTCGGTGCTACGTTACCGAACCATCAGTAAATTTGACAATCTTGCTGTTCGATACATTTTACAGGTCGTTCGGTAATCGATTGGTTTACCGAAGTCATTACCGAAAGTTCAGCTGTTGAGAATTCGGTAAATGAATTACCGAATTCGGTAATTTTTTCGGAGTGTGTACACTAAAAAAAATCGATTTAAAAAATTAAAAGTCGATTTGCAAAAAAACGCCCTTTTCGATTTGGACGAAATTTTGTCTCAAGATAGGTGATTATGTTCCCTACCAACCGTCCATACATCGCAAGCTGGGCACTTTGAAGGAAAAAAATTTTCTAACAAAAACTTTTTCTTGACGGAATTGATTTTTTCAGTGTCTTTAAGGGGTGGATTTAACATATGTATACATAATATACTCATATTATTGCAAATTTTGCGCCGTGTTCGACTCCCATGCAGAAAATATTGTCCCACCAAAATATGTTCCCACCAGTTTCTCCATATATGGATGACGTCTCAACTGCAAGAAAGTGCTTTGGGGTGTGAAAAAAGGTGCAATAATGATGTTTTGGGATTGTGCTTTCGCTAATTTCTATACAATTCGACGTGTGAGCATTTGTTTTGGTACTTCGACAAATTTGCACGGTAGTATATTCTTCGGTGAGAAAAGCAATAAGTATTCCTGTACAGTCAGGCAGAGTACAATGTTTTGGTCGTAACTGGTCGCAACTAAAGAAGCTAATAATGGAATATAATATTTTTTTTGAAGATATAAACCCCTTCTTAATATTACTCTTAATTTAAAACAAACTATATTTAGTGACTAAATTAGACAATGTATCATAAAAATAGATTTGCTTGGGGTTCTATAACGATGGCTTTCATTGGTTTAGTTTCAGATGAAAATACACTGAAAATAATTCCGACAAGAAAAAGTTTTGTTAGAAAAACTTTTTTCCTTAAGAGTGCCCAGCTTGCGATGTATGGACGGTTGGTAGGAACATAATCACCTATCTTGAGACAAAATTTCATTTAAATAAAAAGGGCGTTTTTCGCAAATCGACTTTAAAATTTTTAAACTGATTTTTTCAGTGTAGGGCTCAATTTGGATTGTTTCCGATATTTTCACTAGAAAGTTTGACTGATTTTGCGATGGTCACCCATACAACACTTTTTTGTGGGATGCGTCGTTTTTCTATTACAGTAAAACCTCCATGAGTCGATATTGAAGGGACCATCGACTCAAGGAAATATCGAGATGTGGAATATACAAACCTTGTGATGCTGTTTTAAGGGACCATCGTAGTAACCCAGAAAATATTTTTAATATGGAATAATTTGCTTCTATGAGTCGATATCGAGTCATAGAACATCGACTCATGGAGGTTTAACTGTATATCCATTTGAAAATATTAGCAAAAAAATTTCAGCTCTTTTCAAAGGATAGTCTAGATTAAATTTGGAAAAACATTTTTGTTTTCATTTCGGATCATCTGGTGATTTTTCATTTCTCATTTTTCATTTCTTACTTCTTACTTTTCACTCCTCACTTCGCACTTCTCACGTCTCACTTTTCACTTCTCACTGCTCACATCGGCCCATAGGGGAAAGAAATGGCAGAAATGACGCTTAACTTTTAAAAAGAACATAGGGTAAAATGCCCGATAGTGGACCCCCTAGTAGTGAATTTTTTCTCTTCCTGGCATAAGGAGTGGAAATTTTCAAAATATTAATTTTGCGTGATATCTAATATCAAGCTCTGCATCTCCTCTTCACGATACATACATGAAACACTCAAATACTCGACGTTATTCGTTGAAATTAACATTTAAAAGTCTGACTGAATTCGCCCTATAGTAGACCCCCTGGGGGTCCATAATAGGAAATTGCTTCCCTATAGTCGACACTTCATTTAATTTTTATGTTCCGTTTCGAAACGTTCTTCTTCCCTATTATGGACCCCCCAAAATATTCCTATAATGGACACTCTCGTGTTTATTTTTTATAGAATTGTAAAAAAATCATCTAATTTTAGTTTCCATATCATTTCCAATGCATGTAATCAAATCATTGGACTCTAAGGTAGGTTCTCCCGATGGAATTTCATAGCAAAATGTTTACATTGTGCTGTAATAATGCAAAAATGGCTGGAATGTCCACTATTGGTTGGGGGTCCACTATTGGGCACTTTACCCTATGTCACCTTTTATTCATGAATTAATTTGTGTACTGCAATCAAAAGCTATCATATTGGTCTGTTGATCGCAATATTAAAATTCATTCATGAAAATATGTTTCTTAGGTCATTTTGAAAAAATAAACGAGAATTTTCAGTGTATACATGAAATCTTAAAATAGGTACTTTTTAACTCATTAATGGGTTTCTATGTTTCTTTGTGAAGTTTTTTCTTCCGTGTAAGCTGTGTATTCTGCTGTCAGTGTGCCAGTTTCGAATAAATTGTGTCTTGGGAGAACATAACCTAGAAAATCGATAGCTTATTTGTTAGACGATCCCCACCGATGTGTATCCAAATGAGTGTCTAGTATAGGAACGAAATGCGTTCATATTTTATTTATGCACTTGTTCTCGCACCGGTTGTTTCTATCAAGGTTGTTGAAGTGCAATCATGCTTCGCACCGGTGGTGAATATCCGGTTGCTATTGAGGCAAACACGGAAATAAATAAAATCAGGAAAAAATATTATTTATTTTCAAATCTTTCAGAACGCGCTCCAACTTTTGTAATATAAATATGTGCGTAATGCATTTTGTGATTATCAGATTAGCTAGACACACATCTGCTAGGTGGCGCTAGCTTATATGCAATAATTTAGTGAGCTGGATATCTCGAGATCTATAAGACTTAGAAAGATTTTGTCTTCTACAAAGTTGTTCGGGTAGCCATAACATTTATGATGAAGACTAGTTTAGTTTGGAATTCATACGCATAGCGGCGCTAGTGTATAAGAAATAACCTGTTAGGTTAAATATTTCTAAATCCGTTAGAGTTAGAAAGTGGCCATCTTCTACAAAGTTATCCGAATTATCTGTTAGGTTGGTTATTATGTAAGATTTAAAAGGGTAGTCAAAACCAGAAGTTTAGTTTGAAACCGCAATACTCGTTGACGCTCGAGTTGAGTCGAATCGAGTCAAGTACGAGACACTGTAGATGGTCTTACTGTAGTATCTGTCATAGGTACAACCAAGTGGTGGAATTAAATGGAATTGTACGAACTCGTCTTATGGCAAGTTACTTTGTAGAATACGGCAATATTCTGAAAATTCTAGTTCAGACAAACAGACGTAACACTTCTCATTTCAACATCGTTCACGTGTTCAACGGTTGGTTTGAAATACATCAGTGCTACGCGATTGTGCCAAGAGAGGCGCTAGTGTTCAATCGCTTTGACATTTGATTAGTGTATATGCTGCTGAATGTTTTCTGTGATGATGACGATGATGATGATGATTGATATAGATGTATGCGTTAGGAGCAAACCTCAAATGGGAAATAATAATGGCCGACTGTGTTTCTCGCGATTCTGATAACAGATGACAGTAGTGTTTTCTGAAAAGCGAAGGACGATATTTTTCCGAACAGTTTGTATGAAGAGTTACGTCTGTTTGTCTGTGATTCTAGATTTTGAGATATTTAACCTATCAGTTTATTTCTTATACACTAGCGCCGCTAAGCGATTGTGTTTAAAACTAAACTTGCTTGCTTCATGACGGTTTTCACCACCCGAACAACTTTGTGGAATACGGCAATATTCTAAAAATTTCAGTTTTCGAAATATCTAACCTAGCAGGTTATTTCTTATACACTAGCGCCACCAAGCGGTTATATCTTAATCTAAACCTGCGTTGGTCATAATGGTTTTGACCACCCGAACAACTTCGTAGAAGGCGGCAATATTCTAAAAATTACATATTTTGAGATACCTGACCTATCAGTTTATTTCCAATACACTAGCGCCGCCAAGCGGTTGTATTATTAACTAAACTTGCTTTTGTCATGATGGTTTTAATCATCCGAACAATTTTGTAGAAGACGGCAATATTCTTAAGATTTCAACTATCGAAATATCTGACCTTTTAGGTTATTTTCTATTCATTAGCGCCGCCAAGCGGTTGTATTTCAAATTAAACTTGTTTTCGTCATGGTGGTTTTGACCACCCGAACAACTTTGTAGAAGACGCCAATATTCTAAAAATTCCAGAATTCGATATTCTAACCTATCAGGTTATTTCATATGCACTAGCGCCGCCAATCAGTTGAAATCCAAACTAAACTGACCTCCATCACAATGGTTTTGATGATGAGTACCCGAACAATTTTTCAGCAGACGGCAGATTTTTTATTTATGGGTTACTTTATATTTCCGTGTGATGGTTTGGCAACGGTTGGAGCGGGTCGCCAAATTTGCCAACTCGCTATTCACCGAAGGTTGCGTTTACATTTCCCACACCCGTTTACCAACGACCGGTGCGAGTTCGCGTCATGATAGAGGTTGCTATTTTGGCTTTATTTACGCACTGGTGGGGATCGTCTAATGGGTTTCTATGTTTCTTTGTGAAGTTTTTTCTTCCGTGTAAGAGTAAAATCAGCAGTGATTCAAATCGTTCGGGGCGTTCGGGGCTGTCAGTTTGAATATGAATCTGAATCATGCACTTTCCCAGCAGTGGCTCAAGATTCAATTTTTATAACAGTCGAGATTCAAAAGCTTAAAACTGTTATACCGCCCAGTTCTATTTTCTGCAGATTTGAACCACGAATGAATCACGAGATTCAAATATTTTTCAATTGTTTTGGTGCATGAATGTGTCATTTTACGTATGGATCAATCCACTTTGCATTTACCGCGCCTTCCTCAGCAGCAACATAATCATTTAATTTAATGGAAAAAATCAAACATGAATAGAACACTGCTGAGGAAACCTGTGAGTTTGTTCTATTTTGGCTCATATTCAAACTAGAATAGTGTTCGAAAATTTGCAACCAAACTGAATCACTACTGATTTCACTCTAAGCTGTGTATTCTATGCTGTCAGTGTGCCGGTTTCGAATAAATTGTGTCTTGGGAGAACATAACCTAGAAAATCGATAGCTTATTTGTTACGAAATAATGATGTCTCATAACTCTTTGAATATTTACTATTTTTGAGAAGTGCCATCATTATGAAACTCAATAGTGAACAAGAAGAAAACATTCCCCATCGAATGCAACTTGTTGTAGCAAAATCGATTCAGGTTTAGTACTAGAAAAATTGGCTAATGTTTCAATGTGCACACACATACGCACACACACACACGGACAGACAGACATTTGCTCAGTTTGTCGAGCTGAATCGAATGGTATATAATACTATGGGTCTACAAGCGCTCTATAAAAAGTACGTTTTGGGAGTGAAATGAAAGCCTTTCTGGTACAAATTTGTTGTACGAGAAAGGCAAAACTTGATAGAAGGCCCGGAGACACATAGTGTTATATACCGATCGACTCAGCTCGACAAACTGAGGTGACGTCTGTTTTTTTTTGTGTATGTGTGTGTGTATGTGTACAAATTTTGTAGGCACACTTTTTAGAACTTAGAATTATCCGATTTACTCGCAACAACACGCAGAAAAATGTATTGTAGAAACAACAATATTCCGGGTTGAATTCAACAATAAATATTGTTAACTCAGGGCTAATAATATTTAGCGTTTGAATCAATCCATACACGCAGCATAATTTTGTATGATTAAACCTAAAAAGAATATTGTTGATTTCAACAATAGCTCTATTATTGCATCAAAAATATATGATTGTGGAAACTACAATATTTTATTGTTAAAGCAACAATAGTATTTTCATTTCAACAATATTTCTTTTTGTTTTGAAACTGCCTGATTACGAAGCAGTGTGTTTATTTTTATGTGTTCTTTCTGACGCTAGAATTTAAAAAAAGTAGAAAAACCTTTTGCGAGAATAGTTTTCAAAATCGAAGTGGAAGGTGGAAAGCTCACAAAATTTATTCGAAGCCACAGGTAATTCAAAGCAAATATTATTTTATAAATATTCTGATAAACACACCGCACATTTTGTTGCAGAATTTGTGAAATCAACAACAATAAATCTCGCAAAAACATAGTCATATGTCGCGTTTCCAAGTGATGCATTTTCAGCCATTATGATAATTGGCATGTTCGGCTATTTCCCCCCTACTGAAGTAGCGATGAAATGTTGTGTAAATTACTGTAATATTATAAAAATAAAATGAAAAAAACCCTTAATAAAACCTAACATCTATTTTGTTTTATTTTCGTCGAGTACAAAATAAAAAATAACCCCACAAAGCTGAATGCATCATTATTAATTCAACAATATTTGATTGTTGATTCAATCTTTACATACCATTGATTTGATAATACAATGGCAGTTATTTCAACAATATTATTGTTGAACAAACTGACAATAACATAGAATGATCGATTGTAGCAACAACAATATTCTTGATTGACTCAACCATAAAATATTATTAGCCCTGAGCTAACAATATTTATTGTTGAATTTAGCTAGAATATTGTTGTTTCTACAATACATTTTTCTGCGTGTAATATTGTTGTTTTTACAATCATGCTTTGAGCCGCGATATTGTTAAATCAACAATATTATTGTTGAAATAATTGTGCCTGTATTGTTGATTCAAACTATAAACACTGTTGATTCAACAATTGGGTTGTTTAGCAAAGAAAAATATGAGGTTTTTTATAGTTTAACATAAAGAGCATGCTTTCCTGATCTCCAACATATTTTTATTTTGTTTGTAAACATTTTATTTACATTTTTGTGCAGCAAACAATAAGCTATTTCAATCGATAGAATGACACTAACATTCATACATTGACAGTTGGCCCATGCAGCATAAGAACAAATTTCTAGTCCCATACAAATTTAAAATGCAAATTAAAAATAGTTCCGGAGCTCCAAAAATTCTGAAAAATTGAGGTTAGGCTCAGTTTTTTATGCAGATTCAGAATATGTAAAAACATACATACCCCTAAACAACCCAATTCTATATTGTTGAACCAATAATAATTTATACCCGTTTATACCATTAAAAATTGTTTTCTTTTTTTAAATAAAATGAACAAATAATGAATTCCTAAGAAATGTGTTTCAATGTTTAATCTTTTATTATATATTGCTTTTCTCACCGAAGAATATACTACCGTGCAAATTTGTCGAAGTACCAAAACAAATGCTCACACGTCGAATTGTATAGAAATTAGCGAAAGCACAATCCCAAAACATCATTATTGCACCTTTTTCACACCCCAAAAGCTCTTTCTTGCAGTTGAGACGTCATCCATATATGGAGAAACTGGTGGGAACATATTTTGGTGGGACAAAATTTTCTGCATGGGAGTCGAACACGGCGCAAAATTTGCAATATTTATTATACTCTGCCACAGCACATCTTCTGCTGATGTTCATCATGCATCACACGCCATGCGTAATGTATCATCTGAGAAAGCCCTTAAAATAAAATTGTGTTAAATAAAAATAATCTTAATGCTTTTCTTTTGGGTAAAAAATAAAACTTTTATTTACCTGACGTTTCAGTCATCAAATAAACCAGAAATGAGTCCATGATCTTGTCCGAGAACTTCTCCGAGAGCGTAGCAAGAAGTACCTTCCAATTTTTTTTAGCGTAAACTCCAATTCAAATGCTTTGTTCTGAAAAAGGTATTTTAAAGTTTGGCATGTAGAATACATAATCATTTATGTTTATTGGAACTTACCTGTAGCCAGTAAACTGCTTTATCCAATTAGAACTTAGTATTTTATTTATTTATTTTTAAAACAATAAATTCGGGGAATCAATTTTTAAAACAAGGAATTCGGGAAAATTCCATCAGAGCTACTAATATGTTTAGAAATTATTTACACACAATAAAATACACGTTTATTCTTTTTCTAACAAATGTGGTGAAAAATAAATATTGTTGAAATTAAATTTATATTGTTGTTTTAACAATAAAATATTGTAGAATCAACAATAACACCTTTTTGATTCATTAATTAATGGATTATTGAAAACAACAATACATATGTTTGGTTTAATCGTATGAAATTATGCTGCGTGAAGTTGCATTCGACGGGGAATTGTTTGCTATTGGAAATGGGCCCGATCATTGCTTTTCGGAATTATTGAAAAAACATTGTTTTTCCCCAAAGGTCCCCCTTGAAAATTCAAAGAACAATTTTTTTTGAATGGTGGCAAGGCAAAAATATTAAAAATGATCGAAAAATGTGATCTATTCCCCCAAAGAGCTGTTTTTACCTCTCTAATGTGATTTTTTCAATATATTTTATAATGCACGAGAAAGGCATCATCACTGCTAGGTGGATTAATCTGGGTTTTTGAATTTGTCTACGCTAATGCTTTATAAGAATGCACAGCGTATACAAAAATCGTGTAGAAAACATTATGACCCTCATATGCAAGAAGGATTGATGTTTATAAGATTCTCTTACGAATTCCATCAAGGGCATCGACAAATCTTTATATTTTCATAAGACAAACTTATAAAAATCATTCTCGGTCAAATAACACACAGTTCATAAGAAAATCGTACAAAATTTATACGTAATTCTTATAGCAAAATAACATAAGACATTCGTATGATTATCACTAGTTTTCTTGGCCGAACCGTCAAAAACAGCAGCCAATCACTCAGCCAAGAAAACTAGTGATAATCATACGAATGTCTTATGTTATTTTGCTATAAGAATTACGTATAAATTTTGTACGATTTTCTTATGAACTGGCGGCACATACCTATCCGCGTTTCTCTTAGAGCAAGATTGCCGGTGGTGAGTTTAGGCCGTTTGGCTGCGCAGTATCATTACTTGACACTTTACCGGTCGCTACTAAACGCGCTGCTATAACAGTAGCGCGACTGACAGGTGACCAAATTTGGTAGCGCGATAAGAGCGCTGCTATTTGATGAACTGTCAACTGTCAAACGTCAGCGGTACGGAATACAGCAACCAAATTGAGAGCCGAAAATAGTGACCGATGCGGAAACGAGTGACGAAACTAAAATGAAAGCGCTGCGCGGGTGATTAAAATTATAGATAGTAGAATCTATAGATGAGCGAAAGCATGGCTGAGTCGATTTTTTTGCCCGTGCACACGCGCATATGATGTCACAGCCCTTAACGTTTCCATTGAAATCGTGACGTCATGCTCGTTTGGAGACACGTTTGACAGTTCGTTTGGAGACAGAGGATTTATCTTCGCTCATCTACACGCTTAGTTCAGTTCACCTAAATATGGGTGAACTATACCTATAATCTCGAAAAAGTGCACATACGTATTTATGGGTGAATTGACATTTACTCATATTTGAGTACAATCGGTTCATGGGAATATTGGTAAAGTTCACCTATTTATGGGTACTTTATTATAGGTTAAATTGACTCATATATGGGTGATTTTTGTTTTGTTTTGGATTTTAAAATATTTTTGCTTATTAATTATTATTTAACGCATCAAATACAAAATACACCAAATATTTTATAGGTTTTATCTCGGGTTTTATTACTAGCTCTATAGAGCTAATACATTTTAGTAGTTTTTCTTTAACATTTATGTTGCAGAATAGCCGAATACATGAACTGATGGCAGCATTGATGATGGTAGTGGTGCCGGAAGAACTTGAGTATCCCTCAGCCTCGCTCTCAGCAGCCTCGTAGAATAAATCCCAAGTAACGTGAAAATCTTTGTAGAAGTTTGACGGCATGCCATACCGGAACTGCAATCGACTGCAATAGGGTTTCGGATGGTGTGATCGTTGGTGGAAAAACGGTCAGCTACTCTCGGCTGGTACAAAGATCTGGAAAATTAACAAATCCTAAAATTATACTATTCAGTTATACTTTATTACTAAATAACCTACCTTTCAAATCAAAATCTGCGATCCGAACGTTATTTCAGCAGCATATCAAAATAACTCTTGGAACGAAAAATGATAACAACATCCAACAGCATCTCATTCGTGTCCAAGCCCCCTCTATGTTGAACGACTCCTGAACTTTCCCCGCCATGGCCATTTCCTAGATGACAGTTCCGGAACGACAAGACCAGGAAAACATACATATTGAAATGAACGTAGGAAATTTTTTTTCTGTTGTCCGGATGTTGTCGATGTGTGTTTGGTTGGAGCCTTTATAAACACCCCAATACCGCACTAATTTGTCACTCGGCCATGGGTATTTCGCAAGTTCCATTGATATGTTGCGTACCGTCCGAAGTGCCGCCATTGCATGCGACATTGGGAATGTGCGTAGGATGATGAACGGTTTTCTTATTTTGCTTTTATCGGATGAAGCACCATAATGTTCTTCAATTCTTGTGGAGCGCTAGAAGCTGCCGAAAGGGAATCGAAACACTTCCCAATTGATCGGCGTGGAGCTCTCATGGGCAAAACAGCGTCGATTCCGCAGCACTAGCAGCTTCATAATATGTTTGAGAGTTTGAAATCAGATGTCACAATTCCGGGCAGAATTTCTCCAACGATGGTTCCGTTCATCGTTGTACTCTGCAATCTCCACCTGGGAGGAGGCGCTTCTGATCTGAACTAGAGACCGAGTAGATAGGAAAGTTGAGAAGCTGCGTATATCGAAAATCAATGCTATTACAATTTCGCAATCATATAATAAAATCAATATTACAAAATAATTACCTCATTCCACGGATTACATCAGAATATGTAAACCGTGATCGCACGGAATATTCTTAACACAACAAACGGAAATACTTTTGAAATTATTCGAAAACGACGCGATGGTCATCAAATTCGATTTATTTATGTTTATTTTTTCAACCAAATATGGGTAAACGTGATCACTCAAATATAGGTAAAGTCGATGTACTCATAATATCAGTAAATATTACCAATTTTTTACGTAACTTTGACTAATAATATAGGTATTTTAGCATTTACTCATATATGAGTGAAATAAGTACCCATAAATAGGTAAACCAATCTAAGCGTGTATATATTCCACTATCTATAATTAAAATGCTCGCGACCGATAATGATGCTCAGGCCTCTAATTTTTACTTGGATTCGTCTACACGGTTAGAAAAAAGTACCTAATTTTAGGTACTTTTTTTCTCTTGCTTCTCCCTCCCTCTTCCCTTTGTTGTCATAAGGCCAGTATCCACTTAAAAAGTAGAGAGGTTACGGAATTTTGTTCAATATTACCAAGCGGAATTTTGACAACTGATCTGCATGGAGCAAAATGTCACTTTTACTTGCGGAATAATCGAGCAGACTATTTTTCCGAAAGTAAAGTGACAGCTCCCATTAGTTTGCGTGCACAGAGAGAAATAAAATTGTGCTTTTGAGAATATCACACTTTCGTTTTGAAAGTTGCTCATTTCTAGTAATTTTGGGTAGCGAAATTTTTACTGTGAGTATAAAACTTTCTATTTGAAAGTTTTATTATCAATGAAACATTGTTGATTTGAAAGCGGAAAATTTTCGACTGAAAGATTAAAAATTGTCAAGTGATCCTTTCATTTTTCTCGATTTGGCAACATTGGCAGTAAATAATAATTTTCTGGCAACTAATCGAGCTGTCTTCGTCGGTCATCGTTTGGACTCGGAAAATCAATCCCGTTTTGGGAAAACACCATAAGTACAGGGCATAAATTATTTCTTTCGAGCAAGTAAATTGTACCACAGGTAAATATTTCCTGACACTCTTCTTTGCAATAAAATCTTCATTGATTTGTATTTTATTTATTAATTTTCGTAGACGGAGCCGAGGACGGAGCATCGGAGTTCCCAGGATGTTTAACATAGGCCTGCTACTAACTCCATATCAAACAGAGGATGAAACCATAAAATTGCATCATCGCGAAGTTGACAGCCGCCGCGCGCCACCCCGATACGCATAAAAGGAAAATAATAATATGTAAACCAAAGAATGGTGATTTCCAAATGATAATAAAGATAATAATACCAACAAAATCATCAAATTTTAATGTTTTTAATTTTTTGACAAACTTAAATAAAAAAATCATATGTGAAATCGACAATGAACACAACTTGTTGGTTTGAAAGTATTACTAGTTAATACTAATGTAAAATTCAGCTTTCGTTTTGAGAGGTAAATGTTATTTTGAAAATATTCCTCTTGTCAAAGTTTGTCTCGAGGTGACATTTTTTGCATTGGTAGATTTAACAATCCTATACTTTCTACTGAAAATCACTAACGAATTTTCTTAATTTTACCAACGTTCTTTTAATTTTACCAACGATTTTTTTTGTGTGTGGGAACCTTACAAATTCCCTTTTTGATTTTTGTTCTTTTCAGGTGGATACTGTTGATGAAATTTCTTTTCAACTTTTTACTTTACCGATTCAGTAAACGGAATTTAACATGGTATTGGGATAGAAAAAGAAATTTCTTTTGAACACGATACCAACCTATAAAATGAAGAGTAAAACCACTCAACAAGGGCATTAAAGTGTGGGAACCCAACGTTGGGTAATCTCATGTTTACAAAAGCTGAGTGAAATTTACCTAGCTTTTGGTTAGTTTCTATTTAAAATTAAGTATATTTTACTTAATATTAGGTGAATTTCACTTAATTTCAAGAAAATATTACTTAATTTTGGGTTCCCACACTGAACCCCCGATTTGAGTGAAAAGTACCTAATATTAGATACTTTTTTCTAACCGTGTATAGACGAATCCAATTAAAAATAAGAAGAAGACACACGACGGTGTTAACTTTGACAGATCCTACAGCGCAGCATAGGAAGATCATTTTAAAATGCTTATAATAAATTATAGACAAATTGTAATTAAAATCTGATTGATGTACGGTACGGAAAAAGTTCTGAATTACATATCTAGAAGCTTATCTCAATTTTTTTAATATTTTCCAAAAATGTATCTATCATATACAGTTCGGAACTTTTTCCGTATCATACATCAATCAGATTTTAATTACAATTTGTCTAGAATTTATTATAAGCATTTTAAAATGATCTCCCTATACACGCTTAGATCCATTTACCTATTTATGAGTACTTCTTTCACTCATATTTGAGTAATGAATTCTTTACCAATATTATGAGTGAAATGTACTGAGAAAATTGGTGAATTTCACCCATATTATTGGTAAAGTGGCTTTACCAATTTATGAGTGAATTAATTTACTCATATTTGGGTGAAAATTTTTGACTTTGTTGTTTACAGTTTGTAAAATTTTCACCGAAGGTTCCTTTCTCAAGCTCTCAAGCATCCGCGTTCTTTTTAAATATAATAAAGTTTTGAAAAATCAAACGGTACGCAAATAATATTTCGCAGTTCTTCGGTGAGTTATTACGACGTGCATCCAGCACTAACAGCAGATCCCGCGAAATTTGGTTATCCGGTGAAAGTTTTGCCGAAGGCAGTAGGACACGGAGTATGACCAAAGTGAATACCGGAGAAGGAAACATCAAAATCGTTGACGATTTACGAGCAACTGGAAACTGGGGGCTTATTGCTTCGACCGACGAATCCGGAGGGAAGCCGGAAGTTGGCAGCAAGAAGCGAAGATGGCTGTTGCTACTGCACTGGCCTGAGTAGATTCGTTAGTGTCATTGTCAAGGCTTTGAACGATTTCCCAGCCGAAATTGATCCATGCGATGTGTAAGCCAACAGTATACTCACGGAATCAGCATTCATTGCAATATGGTAAGTTTCAATAATAATAATTATGAATTATTCACTTCTCTAACTTTCATAGTAACGTTTCTTCACTTTTTTAGGAGCAGCCAAAACCTTGAAACGTCCACTTCATGGGTATTTGCAAGGGTAACGGTTCCGTTCTCGATCACGCCGCAATGGCAGAAGTTCGGCAAGCATACTGTTGTCGGTAGAATTGCCATACTGAAACAGTTGCAATTCAAACCCGGTTGTTGCCACTACAACCCCTCGGAAAGAGTCGAAAAACCACCGAAATAGAACGGCATAACGGTAAGATAACCGGGAGGATTATTTCTAGAACTAGCCAAAGAACTATATCTAAATTGTTCTTTTTCAGAAAACCGGCAAATGACGCGATGCAAAGGCTATTTCATGTTAGATATTTTGTGGAACACCGAACTAGCTTCTTCCTTCAAGCACCGCTTAAAGTGGTAAAGCCACTGAGACGGAAATAGCGGGAAGTATGTCGACCAGTAATCCTTCACACCAGCTGTTCTCATCCGGATGCGGCTGCTGAAGATACGGTCCCCGGTTGTGAATGCTGCTCCGTCAAAAACGGTCGATGCTTGATTAAGCGTATATTAGTCGACCAGATATTATACCTTAAGATTTTATCATTGTCTGGATTATTTACTGTATTCAATAAATATATATGATTCTTTGTTTATGAGTTAGTAATTTATTTCATTTAAAAATAAAAATAAAACATTTCCTGGATCACCCAAATATGGGTGAAATTTACTAATAAATCACTCTTATCCAAGTACCTATATATGGGTAAACTGTGCTTACCCATAAATAGGTAAAGGGCGTTTCACCCATATCTAGGTATGTGCACTTTTTGGTGATTTTAGGTACTCTTCACCCATATTTGGGTGAACTGAACTAAGCGTGTAGACTAACGCAAAATGAACTCCCCCAAGAAATTATGACGTTTGAGCGGGTCGCATAATGAACGCAAAATGAACTTTTGTTCGAGAAGACGACCCGCTCAAATGTCAAAATCCATCGGGTGAGTGAATTCGATGAACCGCTGCACAGGTCTATGGTCCAATGCACCGAGTTCATCATTGACGTTTGAGCGGTGCGCTGTTTACTTAGAATGAATACTTTTTCATTCATCGAGTTCATGCAAGTGTTCATTTTTAGTAAACAGCGCCCGCCTCAAACGTCAATGTGTTCATCGGTGCGAATATTGAATTCAAATTTTGGGTTGATTTATTTGTCCGTGTACCGTGCCCGGTTCGATTTTTTCTGTCCCCTCGTAAATTTTTTCGTCCGGTTCACAATTTACGATCGCAATGGATGTTGTGAAGCCAGTGTTTAGTGATAAACATCAACAAGGTGACGGCGGCAGCAATGGCCGAAGTGGAAACCTGAATAACCTTCGAAGCTCTAAACAGCAGCAGCAGAGAGTAGTAAATAAGCAAAACAGAAATCAAAATAAAAATCTTGGCGGAAATCAAAACCAGCAAAAGCGCGATGGCACTCGAGGAAACCATCGAAATATCGACGACGACGTAAGTACCTGGTTTTGTCCAGAGTATATGTAATTTTGTAATAGTACACTGGTTTTGGCCTGCACGCTTAAGCCAATCTGTTACAGTCTCTCGTCTCTCGGGAACAAGAAAAGGTGCATGAGAAAGTGCGATAATTTCACAGTGAACACCGTCGTGGGACAATCAAGACCAAGATGGATACAGTAGTAGGTGCTCCAACCTGCCAAGTTTGTGAAAGAGAAGACGGCGGGGGTGAAAAATTCATTTTCAGTGCAAAACGAAAACAAACCGGCTGGCGAAAACAAGCCACCTTGGATTTTAGGCTCTGTCTCATTTGGAGAATTAAACTGAAATTAAACTTAAAAGTGACATTTCAATAATTATCGAATAACCCTGCCCGCAGAGCAATATTACTTTTGACAGATATCGAATCATTTTGCATCGATGTGTTATTTGAATTGCTGGATAGCACCAGCCACTCTCATGACCGGGTTATGTTCTAATTTTCGAACTGTCACTTTTAAGTTTAATTTTCCAAATGAGACAGACCCTAAGGGTCTGTCTCATTTGGAGAATTAAACTTAAAAGTGACAGTTCGAAAATTAACAAATAACCCGGTAATAAGAATGGCTGGTGCTGCCCAGCAATTCCAATAAGACATCGATGCAAAATGATTCGATATCTGTCAAAAGTAATCTTGCTCTGCAAGCAGGGTTATTTGATAATTATTTATATGTCACTTTTAAGTTTAATTTCAGTTTAATTCTCCAAATGAGACAGAGCCTAAAATCCAAGGTGGCTGAATCGTGAATTTGGCAGATTGGAACACCTAGTGGTGTATTCATCTTGATCAAGACTTAGGGTCTGTCTCATTTGGAGAATTAAACTTAAAAGTAACAGTTCAAAAATAAAAACAATCACCCGGTCATAAGAATGGCTGGTGCTACCCAGCAATTCCAATAGCACATCGATGGAAAATGATTCGATATCTGTCAAAAGTAATCTTGCTCTGCGAGCAGGGTTATTTGATAATTATTGAAATGTCACTTTTAAGTTTAATTTCGGTTTAATTCTTCAAATGAGACAGACCCTTAGTTAGGGTATCCAATCAAGGTTTGAACCAAGATGAATACACAGCACGGTGTGAAAATCGTATCATGGTTTGAACCATTTTGAAATCAGTAGAAATTACCATCTCATTGGCAGGAAATGAACCTAAGACAGTATGAATGGAATATTTAGGTAGGGAGCGGGACCATTTGGGCAGCACCCCCTATTCCCGTCCGCAACGTTAATAACTTGACCGCGGTCCAACCAAATGCCTTGATTTTTTGTACATCACTAGATATCGACAGAAACTAACCATGTACTAAAAAACAAAATATTCAGCTGTAACGCGCTCGAGTAATGAACGTTGCTGACGGGAATAGGGGGTGCTACCCAAATGGTTTTCTACCCTATCCAGCTTTCCACGCTCGCCATAATGGCGGATGCTATAAAGAATTTGACAAGAACTGCTTCCCGACACTGAACTGAAATTTCCGTCCAAGCAAACGCTGATTTTCTTCGTTGCCTATGACTTCCATTGTGTTGTTTATCATTCAACAACAAATGAATTTACGCAAGAACTTAATTTTCAGTTTCTTTTAAAATATTGCATTACTAACTAACTCTTATTCATTTTAGGCATTGTTGGATACAGAAGAAAACGATGGCCATGAATTGGCTTTTTGAATCTCTTGTGGAACGATTTCAAGTCGAAAAAAGTTGAACTAGCTCTGTGTATAGGAAATTTACTGTCAGAGCGGTTAACATTTAGTGACCCTAATGCCATAAACCTGTAGAGCTTGCTGACGTTTATTCATCTTTCTCTTGCACGCGCACAGAAAAATTGGGTTTTGTCGATGAAAACAAATCCTATCCCCTTCATGCGCTTGAAAGAGAAGGATGAGTAAACGTCAGCAACCTCTATGGACTTAACCACGAGTGTCTTCTTTTTTCACGATTCTTCTTCTTTTCGCTCGAAAAAATGACATCCGCTGCGGGCCGATGAACATTTGAGTGAATTCGGAGCTTTTAGTTCACCGGATGTTCACGTTGATGTTCATTTTTTGTAAACTTTGCCCTCAGATGAGGTTTTCTTCTTGCTGAAAATCGACGCGTGACGTCATCTTGGTTTAGTTCATTGGAATTGATCTACACGTAAAAAAAATTAATGTTGTTTATTATTAATATTTCTAATACTTTTTTGCCAAAGCAAGCGCTTAATGACATGTATAAGAAAAACCCAGATTAATCCACCTAGCGGTGATGGTGCCTTTCTCGTTCGTTCAAAAGGTTTGGAAAAATCTCAAATAACACCATCATATTTGTTTATATGCATAAAAAAAATTCTCGCCAAACGCAATTTGTTGCAAACAAATCGGATGAGCATAAGAGCAAAAAATGGCATTTTATTTTGTAGTTTTAAAATTAGTATTTTCGCCATAACTTTTGACCCAATTGTACGATCTGGCCAAGTTTCTATAGGAAACAATGGGACAAGATTCTGCGTCGAATGCAATCTGATGCGAGAGACCTGAAAAGCACACATATTGCACATAAATCACAGTAACTTATATATGACCGGATTCAGTCACAATATGGTTACTGCAACCAGATTTGTTGAACTTGTGTTGCTTGGGGAATAGATGAAGTCTAAGTGCTAAAAAAGTGAGCTAGACTTTTTTGAACTCTTTTTCACAATAAATAGTAATTTTACCATAACTTCTAAGCCCATAGTCCGATCTGGCCAATTTTCAATAAGAATCAATTAGACATTCTGCGTCGAATGCAATTTAATGCGAGCAAATCGGTTGAGGAAAAGTACCTGAAAAATGAGTGACATTTTTTTTAGCGATTTTTCCATAAAAAAATGGTAAAATATTCGATCCCATAGTCCGATATGGCCAATTTTCAATAGGAAACAACGGGACAGGATTCTACGTCGAATGCAACTTGTTGTGTTCAATCAAAGGTAATTGCCTATTTCCGGGGATTAAACCACCCGACTTGGACGTTAATTTACAATGTTATGAAAACTCATATGTGAATATGTACGTTATGTAGAAGATATTGATTTGGAAAATGTATTGGAGGTAACCACTTTCCCTTCGATGGGACTCGAACCCATGACCCTACAGTACGCTAGACTGGTGCTTTAATCAACTAAGCTACGAAGGACCTCCGTCGGCCTTCGCAACCTAGCGGCTACTGAACGAGCTCGAGATTCCCAAATTGGACGCATAGTCAAATCACTCGCAATCCATTTCTCAAGCCAATACTTCCACATGTGTATTGTACACGTCCACATTAGAGGAGCGTGAGTATTTAGAATGTCTGGCGGCTATACACATTCATTCTTCGTAGCTTAGTTGGTTAAAGCACCAGTCTAGCGTACTGTAGGGTCATGGGTTCGAGTCCCATCGAAGGGAAAGTGGTTACCTCCAATACATTTTCCAAATCAATATCTTCCTTATATCGTACATATTCACATATGAGTTTTCATAACTTGTTGTGAGCAAATCGGTTAAGGATAAGTTCCCGAAAAATGAGTGACATTTCTTACGCAATTTTTTCGTATGAATTTGTATTTTGGCCATAACTCTCGATCCCATAGTCCGATCTGGCCAATTTCAAATAGGAAACAATGGGACAAGATTCTGCGTCGAATGCAACTTGTTGTAAGCAAATCGGTTGAGGATAAGTGTCCAAAAAATGAGTGACATTTTTTACGCGATTTTTTCGTACGAATTTGTATTTTGGCCATAACTTTCGATCCCATAGTCCGATCTGGCCAATTTCAAATAGGAAACAATGGGACAGGATTTTGCGTCGAATGCAACTTGTTGCAAGCAAATCGGTTGAGGATAAGTGTCCAAAAAATGAGTGACATTTTTTACGCGATTTTTTCGTACGAATTTGTATTTTGGCCATAACTTTCGATCCCATAGTCCGATCTGGCCAATTTCAAATAGGAAACAATGAGACAGGATTCTGCATCGAATGCAGCTTGTTGCGAGCAAATCGGTTGAGAATAAGTTCCCGAAAAATGAGTGACATTTCTTACGCGATTTTTTCGTATGAATTTGTATTTTGGCCATAACTTCTGATATCATAGTCCGATCTGGCCAATTTCAAATAGGAAACAATGGGACAAGATTCTGCGTCGAATGCAACTTGTTGCAAGCAAATCGGTTGAGGATAAGTGTCCAAAAATGAGTGACATTTTTTACGCGATTTTTTCGTACGAATTTGTATTTTGGCCATAACTTTCGATCCCATAGTCCGATCTGGCCAATTTCAAATAGGAAACAATGGGACAGGATTCTGCATCGAATGCAACTTGTTGCGAGCAAATCGGTTGAGAATAAGTTCCCGAAAAATGAGTGACATTTCTTACGCGATTTTTTCGTATGAATTTGTATTTTGGCCATAACTTCTGATCCCATAGTCCGATCTGGCCAATTTCAAATAGGAAACAATGAGACAGGATTCTGCGTCGAATGCAATTTGTTGCGAGCAAATCGGTTGAGGATAAGTGCCCGAAAAATGAGTGACATTTTTTGAGTAGTTTTGCGCACACACACACACACACACATACACACACACACACAGACATCACCTCGATTCGTCGAACTGAGTCGATTGGTATATAACACTATGGGTCTCCGGGCCTTCTATAAAAAGTTTGTTTTTGGAGCGATCATATAGCCTTTACCGTATACTTAGTATACGAGAAAGGCAAAAACTTATACATCGCATTAGTCACATACACCCAAAAAAATCTGCACGTTGTTTCCACCTGAAAAAGTACGTAGATTTTTTCCACCTGAAATTCACGTAACTTTTACCTGATTTTTTGATAGAATTATCATTCAACGTGAAAATCAGGTAAGTTCTACCTGAGTTTTGGATAGAATTCACCGGACACGTAAGTTTCACCTGAATTTTCTGAAGCATTTGCAGCTACGTGTGCACGTAAAATGTACCTGAAAATTCAGGTGGAAACAACGTTTAGATTATTTGGAGTGTACATTTGGAAACTTATACTTTTCATTAACTTAGGAATGTTATATAGCTTTTTGATATGGGATCACTCATTAGGTGGCATAATGAAGAGTATAAGTATTTTCGAATGGTTTTTTGCCATAACATATAAGGTTATTTTTTTACGTGTATGAATGTTATTTATCTTGTTCATATAGGGCACTGCACGGACTGCTTCGTCTCTTTCTCGCTGCAAAGAAATTTGAAAACAACAAGGCCAGTAAACGTCAAAATATATGAGGAACGAAAGAGAAAGATATGTTTCCGCGCAGTGCCCTATTTGACACTATGACACTGCATAGACATTAAATGAAATGGTGCGATTCGTAAAAAAAAAATCTAGAGTCGTATACGTCATGTTTCGTGTTAAACAAATTTGAAATTAGTACAACCCATAGCTTATTGAATGTTTCCATTAGAAGCTTCAGAATCAGACAGGCCATTTGTATGATAATGTAAATGTTATGGTTTTGGTCTTACGATGGACCAAGAACCTCAGTTAATTAACGTTTGTCAAATATCCTGGATACTCCATGAATAGGCTTATCAGTCGAATTGAGTTAGGTAAGATAAGTCGAATGAGAACATATTTCGAGCGCGGAGAGAATCGGACCTGTTCTTCGAGAAGGGAGCGTGTAATTGATCGAATAAGAAGCGAACATTCAACAATTCGCAATCCAATTTAACCTAATGTTCAAAAAGCATACAACACGAACAAGAAAATGTTAAAAGTTGACTCTTCTGTCGATGTTTCCGAAGTGTAGTCGCACGTTATCTGACCCGTCCAGTCTGCCAAAAATCTGATTTGGGGCTCTACAGCCACTACATATTCGCCGCTCTGAAGGTAAATTTTCCATACACAGCCGTAGTTTAATTTTTTTTCTTTTCGCCGTGAAATCGTTTCACAAGAAACCTACAGAGCCAATTCATGGCCATCGTTTTCTTCTTTACATAACAATGTCTAAAATTAATAAGAGTTAGTTAGTAATGTAATATTTTAAGAGAAACTGAAAATTGAGTTTTTGCGTAAGTTCATTTGTTGTTGAATAATAAACAATACAATGGAAGTCATAGGCAACGAAGAAAATCAGTGTTTGCTAGGACGGAAATTTCAGTTTAGTGTTGGGAAGCAGTTCTTGTCAAATTCTTTATAGCATCCGCCATTATGGCGAGCGTGGAAAGCTGGATACTGGAAGTAATAGAGTTTATTTAAACATTCGTACAAATTGTTTAAGTAATAAAATAAAGCGATTTAAAAACGTCCTGAATTTGCGCCAAATCTCCCCCACCAGTGGCATAATTTCAAAAAGCTCGTAAAGAACGCATTTTACACGCAGCATAATTTCATACGATTAAACCAAACATATGTATTGTTGTTTTCAATAATCCATTAATTAATGAATCAAAAAGGTGTTATTGTTGATTCTACAATATTTTATTGTTAAAACAACAATATAAATTTAATTTCAACAATATTTATTTTTCACCACATTTGTTAGAAAAAGAATAAACGTGTATTTTATTGTGTGTAAATAATGTCTAAACATATTACCGTCAAGTCGCCATTCACCGTGCATCTTAGGCAATTTAGCAAATATTAGAGCTCTCCAAATAATTTAAATTGAAAATTATAGTCTTGAACACCGTCACGAACCTTGAATAATTGTTTTAATTCGAATGACAGTCAAAACTATCGGTTTTTGGTAAGATAGATGGATGTAGATAATTTTCCAGTGATATATTAGGGTATTCTTTCGCCGTGTTAGGGCACCATTCACCGTGGGAGTAGGTACCCATTCACCGTGCATAAGAATTTTTCCTTTAAATTAATTAAAATATGAATTAAAGCATTGATTTTAAAATGTTATTCGTTTTTTTTATTTAGTTAAGCATAAACATGTGAAGTTTATGTGTTTTAGTGTAACACAGAAAGGACATAATCAACCAATAGAATTATTATTGCAGATGCAGAATTCAATGCTCATTAGCGTCACGTAACTCTTATGACCAACAAGTCATCCCCGAGAACCATTGCTTTTGCTCAACCTGTACAAAATAATGGCGGAATCATTCATAGTACTCACGATTTCAATGGCCGGTGAATGGACACAGTTATTTTCTGGGGGATCCATTCGCCGTGCATTTTTATTTGGTGGAGAATGATGCGTTACCTATATTTTCGGATTAATTTTATAAGTAAAATCAAAATACAAACCCGACACTTAAATTGCATTGACATTAAATAAGAGGTAAAGAACAATAAAACATTCACTTTTTCACTGATATTGAGCGAGCGTGGAATATACTTGACGGCTAAAAACAAAGGTGGAAGCAAACAGCCAACGTCAAACTCCACAACTCCACAAACTTCACAGTTATTACTCGGAGAGGATTCTTTTGAACTTCTTTAATCGTGCTGATGTTGAAATAAAGTATTTTCAATATTTTCGTAAACATAACGAACATCACTTCGAACCCCACGGTGAATGGTGCACCCACGGTGAATGGCGACCTGACGGTAGTAGCTCTGATGGAATTTTCCCGAATTCCTTGTTTTAAAAATTGATTCCCCGAATTTATTGTTTTAAAAATAAATAAATAAAATACTAAGTTCTAATTGGATAAAGCAGTTTACTGGCTACAGGTAAGTTCCAATAAACATAAATGATTATGTATTCTACATGCCAAACTTTAAAATACCTTTTTCAGAACAAAGCATTTGAATTGGAGTTTACGCTAAAAAAAATTGGAAGGTACTTCTTGCTACGCTCTCGGAGAAGTTCTCGGACAAGATCATGGACTCATTTCTGGTTTATTTGATGACTGAAACGTCAGGTAAATAAAAGTTTTATTTTTTACCCAAAAGAAAAGCATTAAGATTATTTTTATTTAACACAATTTTATTTTAAGGGCTTTCTCAGATGATACATTACGCATGGCGTGTGATGCATGATGAACATCAGCAGAAGATGTGCTGTGGCAGAGTATAATAAATATATAATAAAAGATTAAACATTGAAACACATTTCTTAGGAATTCATTATTTGTTCATTTTATTTAAAAAAAGAAAACAATTTTTAATGGTATAAACGGGTATAAATTATTATTGGTTCAACAATATAGAATTGTTGAATCAACAGTGTTTATAGTTTGAATCAACAATACAGGCACAATTATTTCAACAATAATATTGTTGATTTAACAATATCGCGGCTCAAAGCATGATTGTAAAAACAACAATATTATGGATTGATTCAAACGCTAAATATTATTAGCCCTGAGTTAACAATATTTATTGTTGAATTCAACCCGGAATATTGTTGTTTCTACAATACATTTTTCTGCGTGTATGACACAGGAGTGAGATCAATATATCAAAAGAGCTATTTTCATCTGTAATCGATTGACGTCATCATACAATTGAGAAATAGTTTTAAATAGTTAAAATAGTAACATTTATACAAGGTAAAAACTGATCATGGTTTGAACTAAATTTGTACCATGGTTTGAACTTGTAAATGCAGTCATGTTCTGCTGCTATCCGCTAGGAGCGCTGCATGCGCCTAGCTGGAGCATTTTGTTTACATTTCCAATATGAAAAATCGCAATTTTCATATCGATAATTTAGATGATTTTCACACGCTTCGAGTTACTAATCGAATGCGAGAAGATGAATAGTAAAACAAATTTGCATTTCTACAGATTTCTGTAATATACTCGTGTGAGATTGGGTTCTTTAAACTTATTACTAACGAGACTGTGATATTGTAAGTGATACAGATAAACGCGCGTCTGCTCGGGTGTGCAGTCAGTGATAAAACTGATCTTTTATTTGATCGATCGCTACTGCTGTACCAGACAGCCAGTGGTGTAGCTAGGGGCGGATACTACAGTTCTCCCCCTTTTAGTTTGAACATATTTACAATCGATTGCAGCAAAACTTCACTACTGCTTAAACATAAAACAATCGGCAAAACTCGACTGCCGTAAACATTTCAACAAGCGGCAAAACATAACTGCCGCTAAACAAACTTTGAACTCGGCAAAACATGACTACCGATAAACTAGTCCACTTTTGACCGCCTCCGTGGCAGTTAAACATTTTTTTTTTTTACACAACAGTTCAATAATATTTAAAATCGACATCTTTCTTGAGATGCTTTAGTCGCTCCGAACGTCGGACACTTTCCACACGGTTCTTCGATGGTGACGATCGGTTCTTCACTCGCTTCGATGAGCCAGCCTGCGGATCAACCTGCTCAGGCGGCAAACTCGACGACCCTCGCTGATCATCGTCCACTGACGACTCACTTCGACGGCGCGAAACACCAAACCTCGCCTCAGGACCACGACCCGTGACCCCGTTACGACCATCCCCGTCACCGTAGATGAAAGAATCCGAAGGAAAACCATAAAAGTCGTCTTCGTCGTCGCTTAACCTAACGTCTTCGTCATCGTCCTCTCTAGCATGCTTTCTTCGCTAGACCCTCTCGCTCCTCCCCAAGAACAAACCTCGGCGCTTTGGGGTGCCCCCCAGCTTCAGCTGATTTCGATGAGCGGAGTAAACTCTCCCTCCAACGGAAACCTGAAAAACACGTGAGGAGATACGTCTGAGAAATTTGGCTTCTAACCATCTACGAATATCCGTAGGTCTGAAATTCTTATAGTAAACAATATCTCCAGGACGCAACTTGTCAATCCAGTCATGTTTCTTGGGACTAGGACTATTTACAATACATTTATCCCAGAGGCGTCGCGTCCGCATGTGCAACCTGTGCACTGCACAGGTAGCAATTTTGTCCCTAACATTTAAACTCTCGATAGATTTCTTGTCATTCTTATACAAATATATACATGGATTATGTGCATTTGTTATATGTTGAGTATAAATTTAACGATTAAGTGTTTATAAATACATAATCATAAAATTTGCACGGATTTTTTACAGGCGACATGTGAAATGATGAGACAACCGAAATGCTGCGATGGGGGCGCGTTATATTTTACTCCACGATACCAAAACGTCCAACACGTGCACTTTCAGCAGAGAACGGTTTGCCATGCATCATACACGCATTATTTTGTATGTATAGGTCACCCGCTTTAACCGCAATCGGCGCTGTATAGGTAGCCAAGGCGTTCATCGTTAGCAGTGCACGGTTTGGTGCCGATGGTGCCGATGGAGAAAAGCACATCGGTTTGGTGCCTACCGAGTAGGTACCTATACCGCTTCAAACACCGCATGCGCGTTTGGTTGAAGAGCGCGCAATCGGAATAAAATAGAAAAAGAAAAGAGGCGGTGATTAAATGATAATAAATTTCTGCTCTCCAAAGCGTTCCATGGTGAAAGTCCGGCTTTGAATAAGCTCATCGGATCAAAAGCGTTTTGATTTTGATTTTGGTATACGATGAATAATTCATTATTTTTTATTTTTAATAATTATTTTTCGTGAAATCCAATATCCAAAATATTTAGGAGCCATTCGTATACCATGTGGACAACTTAGGGGGTATAGGAGTAGGAAGAATGTCCATGGTTCACACAAATTAATGAAAAATTGCATGATCACATCAACGCTGATGGAGGGAAGAACACATCTAAATCTGTTCAACATCTGTCCACGTGGTATGAAAACAGCCCTTCGAAAACAAATATTTATCAAAGGAATAAACTAAAATAGAATAATTAATAGTTGAGGGACGTTTAGATTATAAACCTCAGACCCCATTTTTCTGATATGTATGACAAGCTAATTACAAATGTGTATTAGCCGTCTGAACATTCTTAAAATAATTCAATTTTCTGAACACATAACTATTAAGACTTGTCTCATTCTACGAAATAACTTGAATTAAAATTAAAAGATATTGTTTCATTGAATAGATGTCTTATATGTCATATTGAAAAGCATTATGATTCCCCGGATTAGTTTGTTTTTTTTTTAATTTAACGCACTGTCACTTTAAGTTTAGTTTGAATTTAATTCGATAAATAAGAAGAAATAAGAAGCAGATAGACAAAACATATGGGATCGTTTCAATTGGATGTGTCATTTCAGGTCCCTTTTTCAGGTCAGGTTTTTCTCAAAATATTTAACTTTGATACGAGAAGCACGAACAATCATCAACTCGTCATAATTTTCATCATTGATTTCTTAACTTTTTTCTACAAACAAATATAATTTTGAAAAAGTATCACCGGCGCGAGCTTACTCGTAATTTTAATGCTGATACATTGACAGCTACTACATCAAACAACTGAAACCGAAATACGCCGCTCGGTGCACAGGTTGAAGAATTGATCACGCGACGCCTCTGATTTATCCACTTCCTTTGGTTTCGTCGAATGATGCTTAAAACTATTCTTTGGATGGAGTAAATCCAACAGCGTCTTCGGCTTAAAACTAAACAACCTTTCGGAAGGAAACGTATATCCATCCTCCAAACAAGTATTCGGGTAGCCAAACAAGAAGTACGACACCATATCCTCAGTACTTAAACCAGCCAAATCCGGATCTAACAGAAATTTCTTCAAACCTTCCTTCACAACCCTGACCATACGTTCCGCTTGACCGTTGCTCGATGGATTATACGGTGGACTCTTCATCACCTTGACTCCATGCTTCTCGAAGAAATCAATCAACTCTTTCGAGCTAAACGGTGGTCCGCCATCCGTAACAACTACGTCAGGTAACCCAAACCTTGCGAAAACGTTCAAAACTTGGTCTTGACTTTCCTGGCATCTGTTCCAAACTTCATGTATTCAACTTCAATCCATTTTGAAAAACTGTCCACAATGACCAGGAAAACCTTCTTGTCGAAGTAGAAGAAGTCTGCATGAATACGTGTAAACGGTTTTGTAGTAGGAATCCAACTAGAATTTGAAACTGGCTTTGTAACTGCATTCAACTGGCAACAAACACTGCATGACTTGACGAAACTCTCGATGTCACTGTTCATGCCTTACCAGTAAACTGTCCTCCTTGCCATTTGCTTAATCTTGGTGATTCCTGAATGATTCCTGTGCAACAACTTCAACATCTGCTTTTGTAAACTAGCAGGAATAAACACACGATCCTGGTACAATAAACAACCATCGACCAGTTCAAGATCTTGATGCTGAGCATAAACATCCAACAAACTACGCTCTAACTTCTTTGGCCAACCATGCTTCATGTAGGAAACGATTCTTTGAATAAACTCATCTTGCTCTGTTTCAGATGCAATCAAAACATGGTCCAAAGGAAACTCATCGTAAACGTTCAAACTCTTGATAAACTCCCGTTGCAACGAAACTGGCACTTCATCAGGCAAAAAAAAACCTTGAGCAAAAATCTGCATTGCCCATTTTCGATGACGGTCTGTAAACAATGTCAAAGTCGTATATGTTTAGTTCCATTACATATCTTTGCAGACGCGTCACGAACAACGAATTCTTGCCTTCTTTACCAAATATGCCTATCAACGGTTTGTGGTCGGTATACACAGTGAATTTCTTTCCAAACAAAACTTGTGGAACTTCTTTATGGTACTCACAACGGCCAACGCTTCCAAGTGCAATATTGGGTAGGATTTTTGCGAGTTAGTTAAACTGAAAGAGGTAAAACTAATAGGCCTCTCCTCTCCTTTGATTTCGTGAGCAATCACACCACCTAACCCATAACTGCTAGCATCTGTCACAACTACGACAGGCTTTTGCGGATCAAAACTCCAGAAGTTTTGAAGACAACAACGACTGCTTACTTTCTTCAAACACACGACGACACTCATCAGTCCAGACAAACTTAACGTCTTTTTGAGTAAACCATATAAGCAGCTTAAACGTGAGGATAAATTGGGTATAAACTTACCGTAGTAATTTATCAAACCCAAAAACGCCTTCAACTCGGTGACATTATTCGGAACCTTGGCTCTACGAATTGTCTCCACCTTTTCTGGACACGGCAACAAACCTTTATCAGTCAACACGTGACCCAGAAATGGCAAACTAGTCACAAACCATTTGCATTTTTGCAAGTTGACTTTAATGTTGAATTTAGAAAGTCTCTCTAAAACAAAATTAAGCTTTCTTAAACAGTCTTCAAAATCCTCACCAGCTAGCAAAACATCGTCTAAGTAGCAATAAACTCCGTCAATGCCTTTCAAAACTTGATCCATGACTCGCTGAAATATAGCAGCACTTGAAGAAGCACCTTGTGGTAAACGATTATAATCCTTTGATTGTATTAATCACCATAATTTTTCTCGACTTTTCCGACAACAACAACTGTGTATACGCTCCGGTCAGATCCAAGGAACAAAACACTTTAGCACCAGCTAGTGAAGCAAACATATCTTGTGCCAACGGCAGCGGATAGGTGTTTGGAATGATCACCTTGTTGATCGAAACCTTACAGTCGATCACCATCCTGATTCCGCCATCCTTCTTCACTACAACAATCACCGGTGATGCCCACTCACTTGCATCGATCGGTGTTATGACGCCATCTTTCTGTAAACTCTCTAAATGTTCGACTACTTTGTCTTTTAAACGTAATGGAACGTCATAGGCACGCTTGAAAATCGGTGCTGCTCCTTTTTCAACACTAGATCTGCCTCAAAACCTTTGATGGGAGTAAACATAGACTTACAAAACACATTGGCAAACTTACTTTTGATATCTTTCAAGACACGTTCCTCTGAAGTCGGCAAAGACAGCTGGTTCAGGTTTGCACCACTGCCAAACGTTTTCCTCCATTCAGGGAAGAAGATATCCAACCAATCTCGTCCTAACAACGGTGTAAACGAGCTTCCACAGCGTAAAACAACCAGTTTAACGACCTTTCGTCGTCCGTTAAGCTCAACCGTTACCGGAATCTGTCCTTCAACAACCAAACGACTTCCATTGATCACTGCCAACTTCTTCGTACACTTTTGCAACGGAATATCGGCGAATTCCCCCTCGTACGTCTCTCTACTGACGACGGAAACTGCAGCTCCACAATCTATCTTCATATCTACTCGTACTCCTTCAACCAAAACTGTACGGAAACACGGTTCGTTGATTTTCCGATGGAAGAGATCAACATACAATCCATCTCCTCATCATCCGAGATAGATCTGTTCAACCGACGACGCAAACTCTTCTGGTACTCTGTCAACTTCGGCTTTGCTGCTGGAGAATCCACAAACTTCACAGATTTCTTAACCTTATCCTTCAAGTCATAGCAGAAGCGACGTGTGTGACCATCTCTGCCACAGTAACTGCAGTGAAACTTCTGCGATCGGGATGAAGAACGATGTCCACGATCAAACGAACCAGAACGACTACGGCTCCTAAAACGCTTATTTGGTCCACGACTTCTACCACGGGATCTACTACGTGAAACAACACTCTCTTCTCGCTTACCAAGCCTGTTCAACACACTCACACGACCGGACTCTCGCGAAACCAGCTTTCGATTCACTCCAGCTAGCTCCCTGTTGATGATGATCTTCTCCGCCTTGGCTAGCGTCAGACTTTCCTCATCAAACAAACGTTGTTGAACATCCGGGTCGCGAATGCCACACACAAGCTTGTCGCGGATTGCGATGTCCTTAAATTCGCCAAACTCACACATCTCCGCTTGTAGCTTCACCGCGAGAATGAAATCCTCCGCACTTTCAGTAGAACCTTGCACTCGTTGATAAAACTTGTAACGCTGGATCATGTCGCTTTCAGTTTTGTCGTATCGCTTCTTCAACGCATCGGTGATCTCCTTAAACGACACCAATTTCAAATCCTTTCCAGGAAACAGAAGCTTCAACTCGCTATAAACGTCCTTTCCGCATGCCGCCAGAAACGATGCCTTCTGTTCATTCGCATCCGACATCTTGTTATCGATGAAAATCCAGTCCATCTGCTCCAGATACTGGCTAAACGGAATCGTACCGGGTATGTACGGCTCAACGTGATTC
Organism: Armigeres subalbatus; assembly: GCF_024139115.2. NCBI lineage: Eukaryota > Metazoa > Arthropoda > Insecta > Diptera > Culicidae > Armigeres > Armigeres subalbatus. The sequence goes on along the minus strand of NC_085141.1, from coordinate 201,776,379 downwards.
ACTAACGGCATACTGACAGCGATGAAAACGACGAAAACTGTGAAAAACGATTAGTTAAATTATCACACAAAACAAAACTAAAAACTTTTTTCAGTGTAATAATCCAATAAACTGTTGACAAATTTAAAACAAAATTTTCAAAACTATTTTGTAAACCTTTTTGTTCAACTTTTTAAACGATTTGCTCCACAGTGCAAAACATAAACTGCTTTCTGTGTCAAACCAAACAAACTTCAACCGTTTCGGATCAATCGTATTCAACGACAAACTTTATCAACGAAACAAACCAAACGTGAAACACAAACAAACAAAAACGATGGTGTTGCTCAACACAAGCATAAACTGTAGTTGCTATTAAACATGAGCATAAACCAATACAACAGTATCAGCGTTGCGAAACAAGTTGCAAACAAACTGATATACACTGTGCGTTGCACTACACTGTTGTTGAAACAAACTCTCGTACGTGACAAACTCTTCGGCTGTGACGAAACAAGTTCTAATTGTGGAAAGGCAATGCACCTAGCTCCGCATCGACGCACCCCTCGGATTCTCTCCACACTTGTCCTCGTGTAGAGCAAAACTTATTATTCCGATCGAAAGTCTTCGCGTCAAGACGTGTTTAAAACTCTGTACCGAAAACCGTTAAATAAATATAGTTCTTCTTTTATTATATGTACTACTATTTCTCTTGTTTCGCGTGTGTTATTTCCGTGTCACCGAATTTTCCCCACGAACGCGTTATTCTGCTGCGCAACGGACCCTGCTCAGTCCGTCAGGTTTTGGTCCCAGAAGCAGTGGCGAAAAAGTCGGTACGCGAGTGAATTCTTCCTGTCGGAAAAGTTACGTGGAATTCCGCCCCGGGGCGAGGGTAACGAAAAGGAAGGAATAAATAGAAGAGAAAAGTGCGAGTGATTACTCCTCCAGGAGGAGGAAAGAAGAAGAAGAAGAAGTGTTTCTGCTGAGCGAGCGCCCAGATGCCGCTTGAAGAGGGAAAGCATTAGAGTGTACAGTGTACAGCCGAGCACATTGTGCTCGATGAAAAGTGAAGAGACCACCCGAGCAAACTAACCTCGGTGTGTTTTTTGTTTTCATTCTCACTAATCGGAAAAGTGACCCGCAAGTGTTGTCGAAATGTCTGACGCCAGGTTTGTCGTTCCGAAGCTTTCCGGATCAAACTGGCAGACATGGAAAATTCGACTCGAAATGTTGTTGTGCCGCGAGAACTTATGGGGTGTTGTGTCAGAGAATGTGCCTGACGAAGATGATCGCGATGAAGATTGGGAAAATGAAGACCGCAAGGCGAAGGCCACGATTGTGTTGCTACTCGAGGACAGCCAGTTGCCTCTCGTTAGGAAGTGCGCGCATGCTCGGGATGCTTTCGTCGCGCTTCGTACTTACCACGAGAAAACGTCACGGTCGGTACGCGTTTCGCTGCTCAAGAAACTGTGCGCGATTAACTTGAGTGAAGGCGGAAACCTAGAGCAGCATTTGCTGGAAGTGGACGAATTATTCGACCGTTTGGAGGCCGCGGGAATGTCGCTCGATAAAGACACGCAAGTGTGCATGCTCCTCCGGAGCCTACCCCGTTCGTTTGACAGTTTGGTATCGGCTCTGGACAGTCGTCCCGACAATGAAATCACGCTGGATGTAGTGAAAGCGAAACTCTCGGATGAGTACGGTCGCCGTTTAGAACGCGATGCGGGCGCGAGTGGTTCGAAGCAGGAAAAAGCAATGCGCACGGAAGTGAAGAAGGAAATGCGCAAGTGCCACTTTTGCAAGATGGCCGGACATCTCCGGCGGAACTGTCGGAAATACAAAGAGTATCTGAAGAACGAAGACAGTGGGTCGAGAGGCCGAAAAGAAGAAGCCAGAAAAGCCAAAACGGCTAACAGTGAAGTCAAGCACGTCGCGTTTACGGTTGATGGGGATTCTCGTTCGTGGCTAATCGATAGTGGGGCTAGCGCCCATATGACGGGTGACAGAGCGTTCTTTTCTGAACTGAACGAGTTCGCGGGTGGCTGGATTACGATGGCCGACGGACAGAAAACGCAAATACTCGGTGAAGGCCGCGGAGTGCTTTACGGGTTCGACGAAGACGAAAATATCGTTCGGATCGATATGAGTGACGTTAAATACGTGCCGGGTCTTGCGACTAGCCTCGTGTCGGTCAGTAAGCTAGCACAAAAGAACATGAATGTGTATTTCGGCAAAGAAGACTGCAAGATCGTCGACTCGAGCGGCGGTACGGTTGTTACTGGAGCTCGCTGCGGAGGATTGTATCACCTCCGTGCAGCTGGTGCAGCAATGAAGGCAACCGATAGTCAGCACCGGGAAAACTGCCAACACCAGTGGCATCGTCGGCTCGGTCATCGCGACTGGGCTGCCACCGAACGGATGTTGAGGGAAGGTATGGTCGACGGAATAAAGGTAAGCGACTGTGGGATGAAACTTATTTGTGAAACATGTTTGGAGGGGAAGTCGGCACGGGCGCCGTTTCCGGAGGTCGTCGAGCGAAAATCCACACGCATATTAGACATCGTGCATACGGACCTCTGTGGTCCCATGAAAAACGAGACTCCGAGTGGGAACCGCTACGTTATGCACGTTGTGGACGACTACAGTCGCTTTACTGTGACGTACCTGCTCAAGCACAAATCCGAGGCTGCGGCTAATATGAGCTAATATGAGGGATTATGTTCGTTGGGTGGAGAATACATTCGGCCGCAAACCCGCCGTGGTGCGCTCGGATGGAGGAGGAGAATTTGATAACAAGGAGTTGCGGAAGTTTTACCGTGAAGAGGGCATTAAAGCGCAGTTCACGACTCCTTATTCCCCTCAGCAAAACGGCGTGGCCGAGCGAAAGAATAGAACGATCACCGAGATGGCCACTTGTTTGCTGATCGACGCCGGTTTAGAGAAGCGCTACTGGGGAGAAGCAGTGTTGACAGCCACTTATCTCCAGAATCGGCTGCTGTCGAGATCGATCGGAAAAACGCCCTACGAGCTGTGGTGGGGGCGAAAACCAGATCTGTCACACCTGCGCGTGTTTGGCAGTGAAGCGTACGTGCACGTTCCGGCAGTTAAGCGCGCCAAGATGGACAGCAAGGCGCGCAAATTTGTGTTCGTCGGGTACTCCATGGAACATAAGGGGTACCGGTTCCTGGATCGAGAGACAGACTTGATAACCGTCAGCAGGGACACTCGATTTTTGGAGTTGGGTAACGGATCGTCGAGTGTCGAAATTCCGATGAATGAAGCAGGCCAATTCAAATCTCGGCGAAGTGTTCCTAAGCAGAATGAGCGTGAAAGTGTTTTGCGGAAGGACGAGTCGTTAGATGACCAGGATCCGCTGAAAGACGGGTCTGATTGCGAAGATTTGTACGAAGATGCCGAGTCAGTCGGCGAAGATCAGGAAGTTGTTCGGCGGTCAATACGCTCCACCCGTGGCGTGCAACCGCTGAGGCTTGGCGACTACGTGCTAGAAAGTGTAATTGAAAAAGCGTCCTGTGCATTCGAGGAACCCAACGATTATGGAGAAGCCATGAGGAATCCACACTGGCGTAGCGCCATGGAGGAGGAGATCGAAGCTCACAAACGCAATGGAACTTGGGAGTTGGCAACCCTGCCAGAAGGAAAGAAGGTTGTGGGATCCAAGTGGGTCTTCAAACTAAAGTACAACGAGAGGGGGGACCCGGTGAAGCACAAGGCCAGAATAGTAGCTCAGGGCTACACGCAGCGTGAAGGAGTTGATTTCAGTGACGTGTACGCGCCAGTTTCAAGTCATGTATCACTACGTACATTCCTCACAGTTGCTGCGAACAGGGAATTCCATGTTCACCATTTCGATGTGAAAGCTGCCTATCTCCACGGTTCTCTCGACGAGGAAATATTTATGAGGCAGCCCCCAGGGTTCGAAAAGAAAAGTCCGAAGTTGGTGTGCAGGTTGAGACGAAGCATATATGGCCTCCGGCAATCCGCTAGGTGCTGGAACCGACGGTTGAATGAAGTTCTTGCGAAACTCGGATTTAAGGCGTCGGCAGCTGATCCCTGCCTCTACGTCAGGGGTGGTGATAGCGAAGCGTATCTGCTGGTCTATGTCGATGACCTGTTGATTGCGTCGGCCTCGGAGAGGGAAATCGAGAAAATGTTCGAAAGCTTGAAGGTGGAGTTTGACTTGACATCGTTGGGACCAGTATCCCACTTCCTTGGATTGGAGGTGAAACGGGAGGAAGGAGCGTTTAAGATTCGTTTGAAACCGTACATCAAGAAGCTCATCAAAAGTCACGGAATGGAAGACGCAAAAGGGGCAAGGTCGCCAATGGATCCAGGCTACCTGAAATGTGAAGAAAACAGCGAAGTTATGGAGGATGCCACCCAATACCGGAGTCTTGTAGGAGGCCTGTTGTATCTGGCAGTAGCAGCTCGTCCGGATATTGCTAATGCAGCGGCTATTCTTGGCAGGAAGTTTTGTGGTCCGACACAACAGGATTGGACGGCCGCAAAACGAACCCTGCGCTATCTGAAGCAGACAAGTGATTATTATCTCGTTGTTGGTGGCGATCCAGATCAATATCTGAGCGGATACAGCGACGCTGACTGGGCTGGAACCCGGCGGAACGGCAATCGACATCGGGGATGGTGTTCTTCTTCGGCGGTTCGGAGATTTCATGGGCAACCCGCAAGCGTTAGGCTCTCGTCCATGGAGGCCAAGTATATGGCCCTCAGCGAGTCTGGCCGTCTGGCTGCGGAGGCTGCTTAGCGATCTCAGCCAACCTCAAGCGCAACCGACGGTGATTCGCGAAGACAATCAAGGCTGCTTGTCCTTTGTGAAATGCGAAAGGGCGAGCCGGAAATCGAAGCACATCGATACTCGCCAGAAGTTTGTCCAGCAGCTGTGCAACAAGAAGGTCATCGAACTTGTGTCCGACGGAAAGTATGACAGCCGACGTGATGACCAAACCGTTAGGGCCAACCAAGCACATGCAGTTCTGTCAAGCTCTTGGCCTACGGTAGTGAACTGGAAGCTACTGTGCATTGAGGAGGAGTGTGGAAAGGCAATGCACCTAGCTCCGCATCGACGCACCCCTCGGATTCTCTCCACACTTGTCCTCGTGTAGAACAAAACTTATTATTCCGATCGAAAGTCTTCGCGTCAAGACGTGTTTAAAACTCTGTACCGAAAACCGTTGAATAAATATAGTTCTTCTTTTATTATATGTACTACTATTTCTCTTGTTTCGCGTGTGTTATTTCCGTGTCACCGAATTTTCCCCACGAACGCGTTATTCTGCTGCGCAACGGACCCTGCTCAGTCCGTCACTAATTAGCTATTATTTATGTACACAAAGCCGGATCACTGTACGGAAACAAAATGAAACACAATTTCTTTGCTTGCTAGGCACAAGAAAATGGCTCATAAACTGATTTCAACACTTTAACGCATGCAAAGTAAAACACGATTTTCTCTGTTTATTTCCACTTTTCAATATTACTTTGCAGCAAACCTGTGTGTGAAACAGCAAAACAAACCAACTCCTGCAGTTTAGGTACTGCTACCGCGCAGCGCAAACTGTTGCTCCTCCGTAGGCAATAAACCAATCAATCGCCGAACGGATGAATGGCTCGCTCGCAGGTTCGTCCAAACAGCAGTGAAAAACACCAAAATTTCACTGGAAAACCGGACTACTTGCACTAATAAGCACTTCCCGGGACGCGAAAACAAAATCTCCACCTCGTCGCCACTGTAATATACTCGTGTGAGATTGGGTTCTTTAAACTTATTACTAACGAGACTGTGATACTGTAAGTGATACAGATAAACGCGCGTCTGCTCGGGTGTGCAGTCAGTGATAAAACTGATTTTTTATTTGATCGATCGCTACTGCTGTACCAGACAGCCAGGGCGGCCAGGGGCGGATACTACAATTTCCTCAGCGTTTCATGCATGTGATTAGTATTATATTTAGGAGCTGCTGGCTGATGCAGTAGCTCAAACCATGGTACGAATTTAGTTCAAACCATGAACAGCGTAGTTCAAACCATGGTACGAATCAAAGTTATGTAATTATTAAGTTTTTTCAATAAAACTAAGCATAAATATGTACACCCAGGATGTTTTTAGAAAGATAATGTACTAAGCTTTAGCATTAGCATTAGCATTAGCATTGTTACGGTGTAATTCGTAGATTGGACACTAGTGATACTCATGTTTTACTTTTGAGATCCTTATCTAGAATGCTATCAGAAATCAAGAAGGGGAGTGGTCCTTGATTCCAGTCTTAAACAAAAATAACAAAAGCATGAGGGTTACTACTCCTGGCCACGCCCATCTTCACCGTAACTAGGGAGAGGAAGGAAGTGTTGATGTAGTACTTACTTAACGAGAGGCCACCGACTTAGCGACACCCTCATAAGTACCACGGAGTTGGATAATGAGGAAGGTATTCGTTGGGTCAGGATTTGCCTGTAGCTGGCAATGTAACCGTGGTAGATCTTACCCTGTAACACACCACGTAAAGGTGTCTACCCAGTAGAAAGATAATGTACTAAGCTTCCATACAAACTAGAAATCGCAGTTCTAACATGTCCCTTTATTGAAATAAATCAACTTTATTTTGAAGGCTCATCTGAAACCCGCCATTTGATTCAAACCATGATTGGATACCCTATATATTGTCGGCGTAGCACCAAGTTAGAATTCGGAAGTCGGGACTTCCGAACCGAACTTTCTTCCGAAGTTTTATTTGTCAAACTAATTGATGCGTTGTTTAGCGCATTTTTATTGGAATCCAGCGCACTACTTCCGAAGTTTGGAAAGTTGCCTGTATCTGGACAAAAATCCAACTTCGGTATAAAAAGCGGTATAAATTTATTCCGGATACACAATAGTATAGTTAGGAGTTAGTTGGGAGTATAGATAGTGGAATATATAGATGAGCGAAGATAAATCCTCTGTCTCCAAACGAACTGTCAAACGTGTTTCCAAACGAGCATGACGTCATGATTTCAATGGAAACGTTAAGGGATGTGACGTCATAAGCGCGTGTGCACGGGCAAAAATATTGACTCAGCCATGCTTTCGCTCATCTATAGATTCTACTATAGATAGTGGAATATAGATATAGTGGAATATAGATATAGTGGAATATAGATATAGTGGAATATAGATATAGTGGAATATAGATAGTGGAATATACTGGATTCTACTATCTATAGTTGGGAGTATTGAATCCTTTGCCCGCATTCAGAGTGTGCAGTAGTACACTAAACCAAAACATCCTCCTTAAAACGACTGTAAAGTAATTTGTCCATGCCCCTTAACGATTATCTTCCACATTCCGGATGATGATCATTCAGTTGATTTTCAGATGAAAAAAGGAATATTTCTTCCAGTATTTACCAAGACATATTTAAAACAAATTTATTATTCATTTTAAAAAAATGTTTAATTTTATTTTACATTTTTATGCACATATTTTCTCAGGAACAAAAAATATTTAGAATGCCGGTCTCAATTTCGTAACGAAACATTTCGAGCACATATTTAGGGTCTGTCTCAATTGGATAATTAAACTGAAATTAAACTTAAAAGTGACATTTCAATAAATATCGAATAACCCTGCTCGCAAGATTACTTTTGACAGATATCGAATCATTTTCCATCGATGTCTTATTGGAATTGCTGGGTAGCACCAGCCATTCTTATAACGGGGTGTTTTTTTAATTTTCGAACTGTCACTTTTAAGTTTAATTCTCCAAATGAGACAGATCCTTAAAATAAACTGTTTACACTATTAATCTAGGGAAACGGCACCAAGATTTTTTTACTATTTACAGCTAACGTTTGGTCAGGAAATTGATCCGGAGCAGCACCATCCATTCCAGACGTTCCGTCCGAGGATTTGTCGTTTTGCCTTTCTCGTACAACAAAGTTGTACCGAAAGGCTATCATTTCACTCTGAAAACGAACTTTTTACAGGAACATCTGATAGTAAAGTTTCTTATACCATTCGACTCAGTTTGATTAATCGAGATGATGTCTGTGTGTGTGTCTGTATGGTCACTTTTTCAACCTCAAAAACTCACACGATTTTCATGTACTTAGACTTAACTGATTTTATCGCAACAAGTTGCATTCCGCAGAGCCACTCTTGTAATTTCATGCTATTTAATTTCATCAAGATTGATTAATGCGTTCGCAGCTGACAAGGAAAATGGTTTAGGCAGTTTTCCATTTTTTCCCATATAATCGGGACTACGAGCATTGAGCAGCTACCATGCTGTAATATAAATTACGTTTGCTCAGGCAATATCGATAACGCTAACGCAACGAGCAAAGCTTTTCAAAGCTTGCAATGTGGAACGTGTTGAACACGAAAACTAATCGACGAACAACGTACGCGCTTTTAAAGTTAGAGCCGACTCGATGACGTTTATTGCCATTATACTTTATCGGAGCATTCGCACCAACACAGTTGGAAGTTTCATCGTTGGCAACAGAAATTGCACTCGATAACGACACGATTAACTGCTGGTTCGTACGCTCGTGGCCATGGTGGTGTTTGCGTTTGTTTTGTGTCATACATTGGAAGAGGAAAAAGAGGGGTTTCATTGATGCTTCAACATGCTGCTTGGTTTGGGTGGTGTGGAGTAATGGTGAAGTTTGGGTGATATCAAGGGCAAATTGGAATATAGTTTTCGTTTTATACATCTCCTTATTTCCATATTATATTATGTATGCGGTTTTGTTAGTCTCCTATTTATATTTAGGAATCGTTCAAAAATGGCATCGGAGCCTTGGCGAAGGGGGGTGGGGGTGTCGTTGGTTGAATAATCTTAAATGTATCTGACGTCATATTCTAGTCGGCCTTGAGAGTTATTGGCTTAATTTTCAAAATGTTCGTGTACATTTCACTCCGAAATCGAACCTTTTATAGAAGTCTTGGAGACCCATGATGTTACCAACCCGACCAGTTAGTCATAACAATTATATCATTATGTGTTACAAATAACAATACTTGAAATAATTTCTCTGTCAAGAATGAATGAAAGAAAATTTCACGATCATAACGATCACGATTATAACATATTGTATTATGCTTATTTTACAGTAAAACAAAATTGCCAACATTTTTGGTAGAGTAACTGTACCAATTTTGGCCATGTTCCTAATTTGGCCAGTTTCTCGAATATTATTATTTATCATCAGACTAAGGCCGGAGTGGCCTGTGCTGCACATAAAAGACTTCTCCATTCAGCTCGGTTCATGGCTGCACTTCGCCAACCACGCAGTCTGCGGAGGGTCTGCAAGTCGTCCTCCACCTGATCGATCCACCTCGCCTTCTTGTTCCCGTCGGATCGTTGTCGAGAACCATTTTCACCGGATTACTGTCCGACATTCTGGCTACGTGCCCGGTCCACCACAGTCTTCCGATTTTCGCGGTGTGAACGATGGATGGTTCTCCCAACAGCTGATGCAACTCGTGGTTCATTCGCCTCCTCCACGTACCGTCCGCCATCTGCACCCCACCATAGATGGTACGCAACACTTTCCTTTCGAAAACTCCCAGTGCGCGTTGGTCCTCCACGAGCATCGTCCAGGTCTCGTGTCCGTAGAGAACTACCGGTCTTATAAGCGTTTTGTAGATAGTCAGTTTGGTACGGCGGCGAACTCTATTCGATCGGAGCGTCTTGCGGAGTCGTACGATTTCCAGCCAATATGCGTCTCCGAATTTCTCTGCTGGTATCGTTATCGGCGGTCACCAGTGAGCCCAAGTACACGAATTCTTCAACCACCTCGATTTCGTCACCACCGATAGAAACTCGTGGTGGGTGGCTTACATTGACCTCTCTTGAGCCTCTTCCTATCATGTACTTCGTCTTCGACGTGTTTATGACTAGTCCAATCCGCTTAGCTTCGCTTTTCAGTCTGATGTAGGCTTTCTCCATCCTCTCAAAGTTACGTGCCATGATATCAATGTCGTCGGCGAAACCAAATAACTGGACGGACTTCGTGAAAATCGTACCACTCGTGTCAATCCCTGCCCTTCGTATTACTCCCTCCAAAGCGATGTTGAATAGCAGACACGAAAGACCATCACCTTGCCGTAACCCTCTACGGGTTTCGAAGGGACTCGAGAATGCCCTAAAACTCGAACTACGCACATCACCCGATCCATCGTCGCCTTGATCAACCGTATCAGTTTATTCGGAAATCCGTTTTCGTGCATTAGCTGCCATAGCTGGTTCCGATCGATTGTATCATATGCGGCTTTGAAGTCGATAAATAGATGATGTGTGGGCACGTTGTATTCGCGGCATTTCTGCAATACCTGACGTATGGCGAACACCTGGTCTGTGGTAGAGCGTTCACCCATAAATCCCGCCTGGTACTGCCCCACGAACTCTCTTGCAATTGGTGTTAGTCGACGACATAAAATTTGGGAGAGTACCTTGTAGGCGGCGTTCAGCAATGTGATTGCGCGGTAGTTGCTACAATCCAGCTTATCGCCCTTTTTGTAGATAGGACACGACACCTTCCATCCACTCCTGCGGCAGAACCTCATCCTCCCAAACCTTGGTAATCACCCAGTGCAGCGCTCTAGCCAGTGCTTCACCACCGTGTTTAAACAGCTCTCCTGGTAGTTGGTCAACTCCAGGGGCTTTGTTGTTTTCAGCCGGCCGATCTCCTCCTGGATTTCCTGGAGATTCGGAGCCGGAAGTCGCATGTCCTGCGCGCGTGCTCCTAGGTTCATTACCATACCGCCACCGTTGTCTGCCATATCGCCATTCAGGTGCTCTTCGTAGTGCTGCCGCCACCTTTGGATCACCTCACGCTCGTTCGTAAGAAGGTTCCCGTTTATGTCCTTACACATATCGGGCTGTGGCACGTGGCCCTTACGTGAACGGTTCAACTTCTCATAGAACTTTCGTGCGTTATTAGCGCGGTACAGTTCCTCCGTCTCTTCACGGTCTCGATCTTCCTGCTGGCGCTTTTCCTCCGAAAAATCGAGTTTTGTCTGTTCCGCGCCCGTTTGTATCGTGCCTCGTTCGCCCTCGTGCGGTGTTGCAGCAATCTCGCCCATGCTGCATTCTTCTCCTCAACTAACTGCTCACATTCGCCGTCATACCAGTCGTTTCTCTGATCCGGAGCCACCGTGCCTAGTGCAGCGGTTGCGGTGCTTCCAATGGCGGATCGAATATCTCTCCAGCCATCTTCAAAAGATGCTGCGCCTAGCTGCTCTTCCGTTGGGAGTGCCACTTCCAGCTGCTGCGCGTAGTCTGGGGCTAGTCTACCGTCTTGTAGCCGCCCAATGTTAAGCCGCGGCGGACGACTCCGACGCGTGTTGATCACCGTCGAGAGTTTTGAGCGCAGACATACTGCGACGAGGTAGTGGTCGGATTCAATATTCGCACTGCGGTAAGTTCGTACGTTCGTGATGTCGGAGAAGAATTTACCGTCGATTAGAACGAGGTCGATTTGGTTTTCCGTTACTTGATTAGGTGATTTCCATGTGGCCTTGTGGATATTCTTACGGGGGAAGAAAGTGCTTCGGACTACCATTCCGCGGGAGGCTGCAAAGTTTATGCATCGTTGGCCGTTGTCGTTCGATACGGTATGCAGACTATCCGGTCCGATGACCGGTCTATACATTTCCTCCCTTCCTACCTGAGCGTTCATGTCACCGATGACGATTTTGATGTCCCGCAGTGGGCATCCATCGTATGTCTGCTCCAGCTGCGCATAGAACGCTTCTTTCTCGTCGTCGGATCTCCCTTCGTGTGGGCAGTGCACGTTGATGATGCTATAGTTGAAACGGCCTTTTATCCTCAGCTTGCACATCCTTGCGTTGATTGGCTGCCACCCAATCACGCGTTGGCGCATCTTTCCCAGCACTATGAAGCCGGTTCCCAGCTCGTTGGTGGTGCCACAGCTTTGGTAGAAGGTAGCCGCTCGATGCCCGCTTTTCCACACTTTCTGTCCTGTCCAGCAGATTTCCTGCAGCGCTACGACATCGAAGTTGCGGGGATGTAGAGTAGAGTGGGGCAAGAGTACGCACTTAGTTTCGCGGCATTTCTGCAATACCTGACGTATGGCGAACACCTGGTCTGTGGTAGAGCGTTCACCCATAAATCCCGCCTGGTACTGCCCCACGAACTCTCTTGCAATTGGTGTTAGTCGACGACATAAAATTTGGGAGAGTACCTTGTAGGCGGCGTTCAGCAATGTGATTGCGCGGTAGTTGCTACAATCCAGCTTATCGCCCTTTTTGTAGATGGGACACACGACACCTTCCATCCACTCCTGCGGCAGAACCTCATCCTCCCAAACCTTGGTAATCACCCAGTGCAGCGCTCTAGCCAGTGCTTCACCACCGTGTTTAAACAGCTCTCCTGGTAGTTGGTCAACTCCAGGGGCTTTGTTGTTTTCAGCCGGCCGATCTCCTCCTGGATTTCCTGGAGATTCGGAGCCGGAAGTCGCATGTCCTGCGCGCGTGCTCCTAGGTTCATTACCATACCGCCACCGTTGTCTGCCATATCGCCATTCAGGTGCTCTTCGTAGTGCTGCCGCCACCTTTGGATCACCTCACGCTCGTTCGTAAGAAGGTTCCCGTTTATGTCCTTACACATATCGGGCTGTGGCACGTGGCCCTTACGTGAACGGTTCAACTTCTCATAGAACTTTCGTGCGTTATTAGCGCGGTACAGTTCCTCCGTCTCTTCACGGTCTCGATCTTCCTGCTGGCGCTTTTTCCTCCGGAAAATCGAGTTTTGTCTGTTCCGCGCCCGTTTGTATCGTGCCTCGTTCGCCCTCGTGCGGTGTTGCAGCAATCTCGCCCATGCTGCATTCTTCTCCTCAACTAACTGCTCACATTCGCCGTCATACCAGTCGTTTCTCTGATCCGGAGCCACCGTGCCTAGTGCAGCGGTTGCGGTGCTTCCAATGGCGGATCGAATATCTCTCCAGCCATCTTCAAAAGATGCTGCGCCTAGCTGCTCTTCCGTTGGGAGTGCCACTTCCAGCTGCTGCGCGTAGTCTGGGGCTAGTCTACCGTCTTGTAGCCGCCCAATGTTAAGCCGCGGCGGACGACTCCGACGCGTGTTGATCACCGTCGAGAGTTTTGAGCGCAGACATACTGCGACGAGGTAGTGGTCGGATTCAATATTCGCACTGCGGTAAGTTCGTACGTTCGTGATGTCGGAGAAGAATTTACTGTCGATTAGAACGAGGTCGATTTGGTTTTCCGTTACTTGATTAGGTGATTTCCATGTGGCCTTGTGGATATCCTTCCGCGGGAGGCTGCAAAGTTTATGCATCGTTGGCCGTTGTCGTTCGATACGGTATGCAGACTATCCGGTCCGATGACCGGTCTATACATTTCCTCCCTTCCTACCTGAGCGTTCATGTCACCGATGACGATTTTGATGTCCCGCAGTGGGCATCCATCGTATGTCTGCTCCAGCTGCGCATAGAACGCTTCTTTCTCGTCGTCGGATCTCCCTTCGTGTGGGCAGTGCACGTTGATGATGCTATAGTTGAAACGGCCTTTTATCCTCAGCTTGCACATCCTTGCGTTGATTGGCTGCCACCCAATCACGCGTTGGCGCATCTTTCCCAGCACTATGAAGCCGGTTCCCAGCTCGTTGGTGGTGCCACAGCTTTGGTAGAAGGTAGCCGCTCGATGCCCGCTTTTCCACACTTTCTGTCCTGTCCAGCAGATTTCCTGCAGCGCTACGACATCGAAGTTGCGGGGATGTAGAGTAGAGTGGGGCAAGAGTACGCACTTAGTTTTCAATCGATCATGTGGCCCTTATGAAGCAAGCTTCTGCATATCAAATCAGTGTCGATGATTTATATACTCTTCCTTTATGTTACCCAGTGGAAAATTGAAATTATTGAGATTCGTTTTAGTAGAACCCTTATTGCAAGACAAGTGAAAAACGCACTCTTACCCCACCGGTGGGGTAAAAGTGCGCATCGGGTGGGGTAAGAGTACGCATTTATCCAATCATGTGCTTTGAGTATATATTAACACAAATAAGAGTTAATAACATTTAATTGATGTTTAATGAGCATATATTAGAGAATGTTTAAAGATTACGTCACTCTTAAAGGGAGAGGGGTCCTGAAAATGTGCACTTTCATTCGAAAAACCATTGTTTTTTTATATATACAAAAAACTACAGAGGTAAAAATATATATCAGGTTTCGCGTGGCGTATACAAAGGCATTTTTCTTAAAGAAAGTCCACCAATCACGTAACGTAAAATTTGGCAATTTCATCACCCCTCCCCCCTATATTACACTATTTGTATGAAACCTCTAAAAATATATGGATCGTCACGCATCTCGCAACCCCTCCCAGCTAAACGTTGCGTAATTTATGAATGTTTCTATTGATTAAATGAAATTATCATTTAGTTGAAATTGTGTTTTCGTACTATGTTCAGGTGTACAACAAGTCCTTATACAATTTCATTATTTCGCTTCAGTGCTTTGTTCGCTAAGTCCTTTCTAACACCGAATTACTTCAACTTATCCTAAAAACTTGTGATAATTTCGAATTCTGTCCCTTTTTTCTTAGTTGTTGATCTTTACGCTTTGCAAGAAGTTTTATTACGGCCGGAGATACGGGTTTGACATCATAACTTGAAGATTCATATGCGTACTCTTGCCCCACCGATTCCTGCGTACTTTTACCCCACAGTTCCAAAAATGATTCAAGTAATGGTTTTGACTTCTTGGAAAACCAAACGGATTGGTGGTCTGTTCCATAAAGTACTCTATACAATAGGTTATCGAAATGGTATAATGTTCACTTGATTGAACGTATATATGGTAATGAAATACTAGTTGCGGAAACTCAATTATTTTTAGCAAAATGACCAAAAAGTTATCTAACTCCATATCTCCCTTGTTGTTTATTCAAATCGTTTACAATTACACATGATAATAGTTGGCCAGAATACCTGTCAAACTGATGCAGTGTTGCTAGTTTGTCTTTTTTTATTACTTCAAAAAATCGAAAACGTACTCTTACCCCACGCGCACTCTTGCCCCACTCTACTCTAATTCATCGTAGATTATCCTATCGCAACCTGCGAAGGCTAGCGACTTGCAGTTCCATGTTCCAAGCTTCCAATCGTGATCCTTTATTCGTCGCCTAGGTCGTTGCCGATTGTATCGAGTCGTATTATCTTCTATGTCGTTCGTAATAGTTGTTTTTAAAGGCGGCTTATTGGGCCTGCGCAAACCTCCTGTCTCGTCGGAGGGCCGTCGCGTCAGGGCTGTTTAGCGTCCCACCTAACACCAGGACTTGGGCTTGTGCGCTTTGAGCGGTACACGGTCGCT
The DNA here is from genome assembly GCF_024139115.2 of Armigeres subalbatus. Taxonomy (NCBI): domain Eukaryota; kingdom Metazoa; phylum Arthropoda; class Insecta; order Diptera; family Culicidae; genus Armigeres; species Armigeres subalbatus. The sequence continues at coordinate 201,761,024 of NC_085141.1, read as the reverse complement.
TTGGCGGAGCCTACTTGCGGATACATGCAGCTTTTTATAGAAGTTTAACAGGGCCCACTGTCAAACCCCACCACATCCTAGGCAGGCGCCACAACTCGCAGATGGCCTGGGGAGGGATCGTCAAGCCCTTGGACATAGTTCCTGCTGCCCCTCGAATATATAACTCCAATTTTTGAGGATTTTATTAGCTGTAACAGGAGATATATCCCTTACGATTCTTCGCTATGAAAAATGATCGAATTTTTTTTGCAAAATATGCATTTTTCAGGATTGGTCAAATTAGGCACTAAGGTGGCCAAAACCGGTACACTTCCCCTAGATAGGAATTGGAAAAAAAACGAAGTTCCCACCTTTAGTATATCTTGATTTAACCGAGAAAGGCATCATCACCGCTAGGTGGATTAATTTGGGTTTTTTTGCATTCGGCTTGCTGGCTTTTGATGAAGAAAGAAATAGCATGATTTTTATCTTTCGCTCGATGCGCAGGTTATTATAATCTGTAAATGAACATTAAAACATTTTTGTTAAAAGACGCATTCAAAATTCAATCTTGATTTTATTAATGACAAATTTACTTACCAATTTAAATTCCGAGGCTGGGAAAGCTCCTTTTAAGAAGTTCGGAAGCCTCCTTTCAAAAAGCTCGGAAGCTTTTCAAAAGGCTCGGAAAACTACTTTCAACAGGCTCGAAAGCCTCCTTTCAAGTGGCTCAGAAGCCCCTTTCCTATAGGCTCAGAAGCCCCTAGCCAATAAGCTCGGAAACCTCCTTGCAAGAGTCCTGAAAGCCGTCTTCCAAGAAGCACAGAAGCCTGCTTTCAAGAGGTTGGGAAACCTCTTGTCAAGAAGATGGAAGCCTTGTTCTAGGACACCCGGAAGAAGCTGCCGTTTTAAAGGGTCGGAAGCTTGTAAGCCTTCTTTTAACAGGCTTGGAAGTACCTCAATTAATGTAATAGTTAGAAGGGGTACCTTTCAAGAAAAAGGTTGAGAACCGCTGGTATATAGGATGACGAGTCATTTAAATTACGTTTGAAAAAATCATCTGTTCTGTTTTCCTTGTGACTTCCATTCCAAAAATTGATTGGGAGGCATTCATTGCTGATTGTCTTGTCATTCGCTTTTAGGATGATCTTTGTTTTGAAGAGGGGGGATTACGTTTCATTCGTTGATATGAGGAGGTTTGTGTTCAGTGTAGGGTACCCAATCATGGTTTGAACAAAATAGCAAGTTGAGCCGGCAAAACCAAATTAAAATATTTTATTATTGACACATATTACAACTGCGAACTCTAGTTTATATGACAGCTTAGTTCATTATCTTTCAAAAAACATCCTGGGTTTTATTATATAATAAGGCCCTTACAAATATTTAATTAACTTTTTGTCCTACTAGTCTCCGAAAGGTCAAGGGGGGTAATAAAAAAAATATTAAAATGAAAAAAATTAAAAAAATCCTCGGATTTGTTAAAGAATGTTTTGAAAATCCTCAAAATTATTCGAAATTTATTTTGTTGCCCCCTCAAAATATTATTTTTTGGCAAAAAAAATCCGAGATGGGGAGACAAAAAAGATTTTAAATATTTGTATCGGCCTAACATCCTGGGTTACAAATTTATGCTTAGTTTCACTGAAAAAACGTAATAATGAATTATTGGCGCTTTGGTGTTGCATGAAGAAGAAGAAGCAGAAAAATGATAATCGAAAAAATCTCCATTGGAAACCATACGGAGAAGTTTTTAAAACTATTCTTAAAAATTCTAGACGCAATTTAATTAAATACGGTAAACAGTACGGGGTTGGACTTTTCTTATACTGTGTATTAAGTGTAATATCACAACATAAAATTTCAAATAGAAATATTGTGTTTATTATACAGTAGAAGAAAAGTCCAACCCCGTACTGCTTACCGTTTTTAATTAAATTGCGTCTAGAATTTCGGAGATTTTTTTCCGTGGAGATTTTTTCGATTTTCATCTTTCTGCTTCTTCTTCATGCAACATCAAAGGGCCAATGGTCCAATGCACCGAATGAACACAATGACGTTTGAGACGGGCGCTGTTTACTAAAAATGAAGACTTGCAAGAACTCGATGAATGAAAAAGTATTCATTCTAAGTAAACAGCGCACCGCTTAAACGTCAATGATGAACTTGGTGCATTGGACCATTAGGTTCTGCAGCGTCTGTACGTAACCTCAATCTGGTGACAGATTAGTAGTACTTCTTGTTGGACTCTGAGGCAGCCAATCAATCATGAACTCTACCCTTGGCGGAGTTCTCGTCGGAGTCGGTGGAAAGTACTACCGACCTGTCAAAAAGTTCATTTCACGAGGACCGAATTCATTCGTGACGTCATGCTGCAATACCTAATGGTTCAATGCACCGAATGAACACAATGACGTTTGAGACGGGCGCTGTTTACTAAAAATGAACACTTGCATGAACTCGATGAATGAAAAAGTATTCATTCTAAGTAAACAGCGCATCGCTCAAACGTCAATGATGAACTCGGTGCATAGACTAACGCAAAATGAACTCCCCCAAGAAATTATGACGTTTGAGCGGGTCGCATAATGAACGCAAAATTAACTTTTGTTCGAGAAGACGACCCGCTCAAATGTCAAAATCCATCGGGTGAGTGAATTCGATGAACCGTTGCACAAGTCTATTGGACCATGGGGTAGTGCGCCGAATGAACACTTTGACGTTTGAGCGGTGAGCTGTTTACTAAAAATGAACACCTTTTCATACATCGAATTCGTTCTAAATGAATTTCGGCACCGCTCAAACGTCAAACCTATGCACTGCCCCCTAACGCAAAATGAACTCTCCCAAGAAATTATGACGTTTGAGCGGGTCGCGCAAAATAAAATTTTGTTCGAAAAGACGACCCGCTCAAATCGACACAGTTGTTTTATAAGGGCCAATGTCGCAATGGTTTAGGCAGTTTTCCATTTTTTCCCATATAATCGGGACTACGAGCATTGAGCAGCTACCATGCTAAAATATAAATTACGTTCGCTCGATGGGTTAGAATCCTCGCTACGGCAATATCGATAACGCTAACGCAACGAGCAAAGCTTTTCAAAGCTTGCAAAGTGGAACGTGTTGAACACGGAAACTAATCGACGAACAAAGTACGCGCTTTTAAGTTTAGAGCCGACTTGATGATGTTTATTGCCATTATACTTTATCGGAGCATTCGCACCAACACACACACAGTTGTAAGTTGCATCGCTGGCAACAGAAGTTAAACTCGATAACGACACGATTAACTGCTGGTTCGTACGTACGTGGCCATGGTGGTGTTTGCGTTTGTTTTGTGTCATACATTGGAAGGGGAAAAAAAGGGGTTTCATTGATGCTTCAACATGCTGTTTGGTTTGGGTGGTGTGGAGTTATGGTGAAGTTTGGGTGATTTCAAGGGCAAATTTGAATATAGTTTTCGTTCTATACATCTCCTTATTTCCATATTATATTATGTATGCGGTTTTGTTAGTCTTCTATTTATATTTAGGAATCGTTCAAAAATGGCATCAGGGCCTTGGCGAAGGGGGGTGTCATTGGTTGAATAATCTTAAATGTATTTGACGTCATACTCTAGTCGGTCTTGAGAATTATTGGCTTAATTTTCAAAATGTTCGTGTACATTTCACTCCGAAATCGAACCTTTTATAGAAGTCTTGGAGACCCATGATGTTATATACCAAACCGACCAGTGTCATAACAATTATATCAATATGTGTTACAAATAACAATACTTGAAATACTTTCTCTGTCAAAAATGGATGAAAGAACGATCGTCATAACTTGATTATAACATAATGTATTATGCTTATTTTATAGAAAAACAAAATTGCCAACATTTTTGGTAGATAGGAATTGGAAAAAAACTAAGTTTCCACCTTCAGTATATCTTGATTTAATTGAGAAAGGCATCGTCACCGCTAGGTGGATTAATTTGGGTTTTTCTTACAGTGTACATTTGCGCCCTTCAGAAATGCGCCATAATGTTTTTCACAACATCCTTTTCGCCCAAATTCCACGCCCGGCTGTCAACCAATTTGTCAATATCGCCTGTTTGCATCGCCCCGTTGTGTTTTCAAAGTACCGTTTAGCCCTTTTGCTCACATGTGTTTTTGATGCAAGAACGAAGTGTCATAGGGGAGGAGAAGACCACCAGCTGTCATCGAGAGAAAAAGTAGAATCATTGAAATTTCACACGGTGTGGTATAGGAAATGAAGTATATTTTTGTTATAAAACAAAAATTAAGGACACTTCTCAGAAAAATCTTAGTTTATGAGGGTAGAATTTTAAAAGCACACAAAATAGACATGATATCTCGATTTTTATATTTTTTTTTGAATAAGTAGTTAAGGCCCTTACGGTGTCATTCAGAATGGCTACCCTGCGGCTCACCAACACAATCTTACAATTACCCACCTCCTCACTGCGAAAAGCACCGATCAAATTAGTTTTATTATAAAAAAACCCAAATTAATCCACCTAGCGGTGATGATGCCTTTCTCGATTAAATCAAGATATACTGGTAACTTCGTTTTTTTTTCAATTCCTATCTACCAAAAATGTTGGTAATTTCGTTTTTCTGTAAAATAAGCATAATATATTATGTAAAAATCAAGTTATGAAGATCGTGAAATTTTCTATCATCCATATTTATAATAAAATTATTTCAAGTATTGTTATTTGCAACACATTGATATAATTGTTATGACTAACTGGTCGGGTTGGTATATAACATCATGGGTCTCCAAGACTTCTATAAAAGGTTCGATTTCGGAGTGAAATGTACACGAACATTTTGAAAATTAAGCCAATAATTCTCAAGGCCGACTTAAATATGACAATGATATGGAAATGCTAATATCATCTTCCAAACATAGACGTACATGTTCATGATAGAATTAGAGGCGAAAGTATAGAATTGATAGTTCCGTAGGATACGGCAGGCATGAAGAATGTTTTTTTAGAAGTCGATTTGAAAGCCAGTGGAGATATATCAGCTTCCTCACTGATATTCTTCCCTCCCCCTTCATACGGGAGCTTGGCAGAAGGAAGATCGTGCGATATGTGCCATCACAAATATTGCCCTCCGCTCGCTTTCAAATCTACTTCTATAAAAACATTCTTCATGCCTGCCGTATCCTATCGGAACTATCAATTCTATACTTTCGCCTCAAATTCTAGCCAAAGTTTGGAAGATGATATTAGCATTTCCATATCACTGTAAATCGTTTAACTTCACGTATTCACGTAGAAGTAATACACTCAAATCATTAATTAGTGTTAAATATGACGTCAAATACATTTAAGATTATTCAACCAACGACACCCTCACCCCCTTCGCCAAGACCACGATGCCATTTTTGAACGATTCCTAAATATAAATAGATGACTAGAAAAACCGCATACATAATATAATATGGAAATAAGGAGATGTATAAAACGAAAACTATATTCAAATTTGCCCTTGACTTCACCATAACTCCACACCACCCAAACCAAACAGCATGTTGAAGCATCAATGAAACCCCTCTTTTCCCCTTCCAATGTATGACACAAAACAAACGCAAACACCATCATGGCCACGAGCGTACGAACCAGCAGTTAATCGTGTCGTTATCGAATGCAATTTCTGTTGCCAACGATGAAACATACAACTGTGTTGGTGCGAATGCTCCGATAAAGTATAATGGCAATATCATCACCGAGCCGGCTCTAAACTTAAAAGCGCGTGCGTTGTTCGTCGATTAGTTTTCGTGTTCAACACGTTCCACATTGCAAGCTTTGAAAAGCTTTGCTGGTTGCGTTAGCGTTATTGATATTGCCGTAGCGAGGATTCTAACCCGTCGAGCGAACGTAATTTATATTAAAGCGTGGTAGCTGCTCAATGCTCGTAGTCACGATTATATGGGAAAAAATGGAAAACTGCCTAAACCATTTTCCTTGTCAGCTGCGAACGCATTAATCAATCTTGATGAAATTAAATAGCATGAAATTAGAAGAGTGGCTCTGCGGAATGCAACTTGTTGCGATGAAATCAGTTAAGTCTAAGTACATGAAAATCGTGTGAGTTTTTGAGGTTGAAAATGTGACCATACAGACACACAAACATACACACACACATACATACACACACACAGACATCATCTCGTTTCATAAAACTGAGTCGAATGGTATAAGAAACTTTACTATCAGATGTTCCTGTAAAAAGTTCGTTTTCAGAGTGAAATGATAGCCTTTCGGTACAACTTTGTTGTACGAGAAAGGCAAAAACTAAACCTGACCACCATTTAACAAGAAAAAGTATCAGAACTAAGTTTGAACCTAAACCTACTTATTGACAAAATAATCGAATCATTAGGTGCACATTTGGCGTCGATTCTATGAAAATAAAACTGAGTGAAAAAATTTCCTCTTCCCACCGCGCATGCCAACGACGTCGACGGTTGCTCGTCGTCGGCAGCGTCGTATGCAAGCAGTCATTGATCATTACTATAGACACTATAGGTTCCATAGACGAGCTGAGGCGAAGGCGAGTGTAGCCAAACGAACTGTCAGTTAGTGTAGCCAAACGAGCATGACGTCATGATTGCAATCCAAGCAACGGAGCGTGTGACGTCAAATTCACGTGGTACACTGTGAAAAAGTGGAAAAACACACTTAATCGAAATGACCCAACCGTTCCTCCGCTCGTCTATGGAACCTATAGTGTCTATAATCATTACCTATCGCAGCAGGCAGTGATGTCAATATGAAATTCTGTGAAATCATAGTGAAAACATGTAAAATATCGAAAAAATAATACCTAAATCTCTCTCCAACCTGTTATCTTCTTCTTCTTCTTCATCTTCTTTTTGGCATTACATCCCCACCAGGGGCGTCTCGTGGACTTTTGCTACACCTGTTCTACCAAGCTGATAATAATAGTTTGTGCAACAAGTTGCAAAAAGATGATTTTTCAGCACGAGTTGTACGTTTATCCAACGAGGCTTGCCGAGTTGGATAAATACTACGAGTGCAGAAAAAATCGAGTTTTGCAACGAGTTGCACACGCTATTTTTTGCAATGACGAAAAATGAACTTTAATTTGATAAATCTGTACCAAAATTGTACAGTCTAATTTACTCCACATGATCATTCTTGCCAATAAATTATGTTGCTGTGGAGAACAATCAGATTCCATGTTACCGTGCCACATTGCATAGTTCGATAAGCCGTGAAGCGATAGATGTACTTGCCTTTGGAAATTGTTGATGTCATGTCCTCCAGACTATTTAATTTATTACGGGGCGCATAGAATACACTATTTGAGCACTTACCCAAGCTAATTCAGCAAAATGTAGTCATGTAACTACTGTTCTGATGTTGGTTTTTCATTATAGCATCCAAATGAGTGTTATAATGAATATTATGCAACCCATTTGAGTTGCATAATGTTCATTAAAGCACCCATTTCATTGGTATGGAAAAGTAGGCCGTTTTATCACTCAAAGACGAACTGTAAACCAGATATTATGATCAGGAATTGCAAAAAATATTCATCAAGCTGAGTGGTTACGAATGAAAGTTGTGCATTTGATCTATTATTGAAACCTTTTTTGTACAACTTAACCAAATATTAGAAGAAAGAGCCTTCTATAAATAGTTCGGTTTTGGAGCAGTTCTATAGCCGTTCCGTATACTTAGTATACGAGAAAGGCAAAAACAATTTAAATAAAAGGATTTACAAAACAATAAATAGCTTATTAATCTCTTTTGTTACAAAAATGTTTTAAATTTAGATGCACTTAAAACTTTTAACTCTCGCAAATCGTCTAAAATCTAACTTGCTAACAGTTGGCAATAACTGGATATTGCTCAGAATAGAGATCTTTCAAATCGGCTCATTCCACCATTCGGGATCGGGGTACACGGGTCCCATCGCCGCTAATATTTTAACTCTCACATATTTTGTTGTTATGATAGAAATGTTATTAAACATTATTAGTATAATTGTTTGATGCGACCCCAGATTGTTACGACCAATGAGTCACATTTTGAAGCTGAAATGTGTTCCAGTTATAGTTATTTAATTTTTCAAATTTAGTGAAAACTATACCTTTTTCTCTATGTTGATTGATTTTGAGTATTCGTAAAAAAAGCATTATTTAATGTCTTTTTTGAAAACGCAAACATTAATTTAATATTGTTCTTGATGCATTGCATATTCATCAGGAAAAAAAGAAAAACAGTTTCCAATCATCGGAATATGAACGAAAGCGTGCGTGGTGCGCGTGCGCCTTTCGGCAAAGCACAAGCCCGACACTATAGAGATGAGTGACGTTTAACGCTCGCACACTGATGTGCAATTCGGCATATGTAAATACATGTTTGTTTTCCTTCTGCTCATAACCTCAAAATTGATCGAGTCATCACAATGGTTGCGAAGAAGTCAAAAAATATATGGAAATATACTCATTTTTACCCAAACTTTGCTGAGTAGCACCATCTAGGAGTGTTTGTTTTCCTTTTATCGCCACTCACACATTCGGACGTGAGAATCTCAATGATCGAGTCTAACCGAAGGTGCGTCGTTTCGTTGATTGTTCTCGCAGCGCGTCGAACGGGTTTGACTCCTGCGCGCATAGCAGAACTTGCATCTAAACGTGCTTGCTTCGCATGCGAAAGAGGATGATGTGAGGAAACGAAGAAAGCTGGCAACGCTCACGCTGGTTCTCTGCGCGCGGAGAACGAGTGACCATACCAAAGAGAAAATTATTTCAAATCATTTGTCATGCCGCAGAACTTTAAATTTGACATCTGGTAGCGCTGCTGTTGGCTCTTCATTATGGATCGTACGACTGGCAAAAGCTTTCTATGTGATGGGGTGTGGTGTGTCGGAGAAACACATATTTAGCTGCAATTTGACTGCACGCCAAACATGTGGCGTTAACTTGATCAGCCTACGAAATATTTTGTTTCTTTAGATGTTTAGATGTTGAAATCATTGGAAATATTACGTGACACTTTGTTCGTAACAATTACTGAGTAAATTATTTGCCCTAACAATTAATTGCCAAGACATTAATTTCCTACTAAGTCTTTTGAAGTCTTCTGACCTAAAAATGGTTACCTGTTCCATGAACAGGTAGAACGTATGGACGAGTCGCCTCTGATCCCCACACTGGGACAGAGCCGCCTCGCAGCTTAGTGTTCATTAAGCACTTTCACAGTTGTTAACTGCGAGGTTTCTAAGCCATGTTACCAATTTTGCATTCGTATATCATGAGGCTAGCACGATATTACTTTTATGCCCAGGGAAATCGATACAATTTCCAATCCGAAAATTGCCTAGACCGGCACCGGGAATCGAACCCAGCCACCCTCAGCATGGTCTTGCTTTGTAGCAGCGCGTCTTACCGCACGGCTAAGGAGGGCCCTGAGGGACCTGTTATCTATTAATGTCATATTTATATCTTCATTATTCTACTTTGGAACGTCTTGAAAAATTAAAAAGAATGCAGTAAATTTCAATTATGCTATTGGTGTGTTTGAACAGCTGGCAACAATGTCACGAGAAGTGAACATAAACAGCTAGCATCATGAAAAAATAAAACATAAATATCAACGTAAATCAAAGCTAATCTGTTGATTTTCGGACACATTTCGTTAGTTTATGTCATATTTAAACCGTAATTTTCAATATTTTCATATTCTCATGCTTTTATGTTTTTGTGTACTCATATTTTTGTATATCTTCATTATTCAATTTTTATTCTTTTATTGCATTATATTTTTATGTTTCTTATTTTCATATTTTAAAATTTTCATAATTTCATTCTTTTTATTTTTATATTATAGTGCTATGTACCTTCATATTTTCATGGTTTAACATTTTCATAGCCCACTACAAAACATCCCAGAAATGTAAGCTTCACAACCTGCCATGTAACATTTATACAGACGACGTCCTGGCACATAACCTGCTATCTGATACTCATACCTAAAAAAATCTATATAATTTCCAGCTTCTTCTACAAGAGATGTACATTCCGAGTTAACTTCGGCTCCTAGTTGATGTTATATTCTACAAATATATATAAAATTTGATATAATTTCTTATCATAATGTTATTCATTTCACTCAGTGGCGTAGCCACGGGGGTGGTTTTGGGTATAAAACCCCCCCCAGAGACAAAATTTTCGGAAGAAATTTTTTTTTCGAAAAAAAAAATGTTCAGAAAACCCCCCCCAGACCAATTTTTTGGCTACGCCACTGATTTCACTACATACAGGTAATCTTCGATATAACGTACCCCCGATATAACGTACACTCGATATAACGTCACTCGATATAGCGTACATTTTTCCCCGTTATAACGTACACTTTGAAAAATAATTTTAATTTGGGTAGTTATTACAAAATAATTTACTAAATTGTTATGATCATTCATGTAGGGATGGCATTGTTGTATGGATTCTAATGTTATCAGCTAGAGGCATTAATTACTGTTGTGTTTAGTCAAAGTCAGAATTGATGGCGGGTTGTTTCAGGTCTAAGCCAGCTTATGTTGAGTAAAGTAATGATATTGTAGATTCAGGCTTGAAATGTGTACCAGATTGTTTGAAAATTAATTCTGGAGGAAATTGCTGGAAGAGCTCCCAAAATAATTTCTGGCGAATTTTGTGGAGGAATTCCCGAATTAATTCTTTAAAAAAAATCTGATTGAACTCATGAAGGATTAAAAAAAACTTAATAAATTTTCGAAACGAATTCGTGAAGTAATTTCTGAAAGAAAATTTCAAAGAATATCCAATGGTATTTTTGAAGGAATTCCTAAAAGAATCTCCGAAGTAGTTTCCTGAATATATGTTCAAGCCTAAAGGCCTAAAGGTATTAAGGAAGGAACTCGAAATAGAATTTGCGAAGAAATTCCTAGATTTCTACAGGAGTTCCTTTGGAAATTCCTTCAGGAACTCCTTCCAGAATTCCTTCTGGAATTGATCCATCTGGAATTTCTCCTGGATTCCCTTCGAAAAGAGCCCCAGTTAGTTGTTCTTTCGAAAAATGTACCAGTAATTTATTCTCAAATGGCTCTAAAAATTCCTTTGAAAATTACCCCAGGAATGTCTTCGGCAATTCCCGGAGGGATTTTTTCAAAACGTCATCACATCGAATTCTTTCTTTAATTTCTTTCAAGAAAATCCTAAGACCTCCGGAAATTCCTGCAAGAATTCTTTCGGAAACTCCTTGAGCAACACTTTTAGAAATTATCCCAGGAATTTCTCAAAAAATTCTAGAATAAAAGAAACTCCTGGGGAATTTATAAACGAATTTGTGTTTCCGAGAAATTCTTGAAAATGTAGTCTAATGCGTTAATTGTTTGTGAATGGCAGGTAAAACTCGTCTCGTAGGTTATCCCAGTACTTTAGCAACTGCAGTAGAGCAGGACATGATTAGCCTCCACCATCCTATAAGACCGCATCCAACCACTCACCATAGTCCTCAAATCAACACCAGAGAGCCAGAAGTACCTTCGTTAAGTAGTCATTAAAGGGTGGCGTATTTGGGTTGATACTATGAAACGAGGGCAATGACCTGAAAAGGAGGTCATGATCCTGGGATGCGGTCACTATTCCAAAGTATTTTGAAGGAAATCCCTATGGAGATTCTTTCGAAAATACCTTAAGAAATTTCTTCAGAAATTCCTGTTAGCGTCGAACTTAATTTCTAAATTGAAAAAAGACGTTAACAAAAATAAAATAAAACATCGAGACTTTCTAAAAAGTCCTCCAGAAATTAATTTAGAACATACTCCAGCAATTTTTTCAGATCTTTCTTCAGAAAATTAGCTCTTTCAGAAATTTCTTCAGTAGTTCCTCTGGAGTTAGAATATCCAAAATTTCTTTGAACATTTCTGAGGAAATTCCTTTAGGATGTTTTTCTGTAAGACCTGCGGAAAATCCTTCGGAGAATTCTTTTGATTTTTTAGGCATTCCTTTGGGAAATCTTTGACTTTTTCGTTGAAAATTTCATCAAAAATTCCTTCAAACATTCTGTTGAAAATACCTTCGAGGAAGTATTAACATTTCTGGAAGAATACATCCAACAAAATATCGGATAGAATTCAGGTATTTTGTATGGTTTAATTGAAGAAAAGAATTCCTAAAGGAATCTCTGAAAAAAATATCAAAGGAATTCCCTATTAAAAGATCATAAAATTCTCCAGACTTTTATTCAGGAACTTTTCTAGAAATTCCATCGGAAATTTCGAATAAATTGACCAAATTACCGTGATAACAGATTTTTTTTTCTGAATATTGCTGGTGTATATAATTAAATATCTATGACAACATTCAATTTGGCTAGTCACGTGCCATACCTTGTCCTAGTTTAAATCCACTAAAGATCGCGGATACTCAATAAATGAAACAAACGGTGCAAAGAAAAGCAAGCCTTGTGTTTCCAGTGCCTCTTACCATTTTATTTCGTGTACTTTATATAAAAATAAAATGACGAATACAATTCTTCGTGTCATTTTTTATAGCAACGAACAAGTTTGTAGGAATTGTTCACAAGAAAAGCTGTTTCACACTGCTAACTGAGCCTTATATAAAAAAATAATATTCGCCCGTAAAGTACATGATAGTACAACATTTAAATAGTGTAAAATAAGGATGATTACTCATGCTTCGATATAACGTACAATTCGATATAACGTACAAACTTGAAATCGATATGTACGTTATATCGAAGTTTACCTGTATTTATATACAACTACCAAAATTAGAACTTAAAAAGAACGCGGTGTGTATGGTACGGTATGTCCACGCATCCTTCAACCCCTGTAGATTCGTGATATGTATCATGTTGAAGTGAATACTTGAACACGATACATCTCTAAGAATCATCTTTGCGGCAAACACAACGCAGTGGGCCTGGCCGCTTTGAAGTTTATGTCATTCCACTGGTATGCTGTGAGCCTCAATATTGACAAGAAAAATTATTGGGCATCATCTAACTCAATGATTTTCCAGGATGCTTTCTTTGTACTGGCTGCGTTTGTGTTCGATTAGATTAGATTAGATTAGATCAACACGTTCCACATTGCAAGCTTTGAAAAGCTTTGCTCGTTGCGTTACCGTTTTCGATATTGCCGTAGCGAGGATTCTAACCCATCGAGCGAACGTAATTTATATTATAGCATGGTAGCTGCTCAATGCTACAAAAATGGAAAACTGCCTGAACCATTTTCCTTGTCAGCTGCGAACGCCTTGATCAATCTTGATCAAATTAAATAGCATGAAATAAGAAGAGTGGCTCTGCGAAATGCAACTTGTTGCGATAAAATCAGTTAAGTCTAAGTACATGAAAATCGTGTGAGTTTTTGAGGTTGAAAAAGTGACCATACAGACACACAAACATACACACACACATACATACATACACAGGGGGCAGACCGGGACCATCGTCCCTAACCCCTAATCCCAAGGCGTCAAGCGACCTGTGCCGAGGGGATGCATGGTCAGGGGGGTGAAATAATAAGCTAGGCCTTTAACGGAGCCTGTGGGGTACCTGGGCACCACCCACAGTAATTGTCCCTTACCGCGTCATGCTGGGCTCTGGCGTGGTGGACTTTTATTCCCGAGCAACTCGTGGGATCAAAATGGAAAACCAAGACAATTCTTGGTTTGTGTAGGCGACAACCCCTTCGCAAGAGGTGGGTTGTTCAGGTCTCCGCCTAGAAGGCCAGAGGCAATAGTCGGCAGCTCAGTGCGCAGCGCCAGCGTGGGTCACTTAACCTTCCTCTCGGCTAAAAAAACGCCGGTAGAGGTTATTGACGGCCCATGGCTTGTGGTCTTCGAGGTGGCGACGGAACAGCTGGACGCCATCATCGACTTTGCGTCATCGAAGCATAATATCAGTAAAGACCTCAAGAGGAGCCTGCTGAAACTTCGAAAGTCGATGTTGGACGCCAAGCTGGAAACGGCGGTAAGGACGGCCAAATGCGAACCCGTGAAATCCATGGAGTCGAGGTCTACCCAGACTGAGGCCCAAGAATTCGCGGATTTAGGCAAGGTCGAATCGACCGAGGGCGTGCCAGCGAAGACGGTGGTGAGAAAGTCTACCCAGACTGAGGCTCAAGCATTCGCAGGCACGTCGGGGGTGGCTGCTCCAACGGAGCAGACACAAAAACGGGGGAGACAGTCTCCAGGGGATGAGCTCCCTGGGGGCCGCCCCAAAACGCGGAGGGTTACTACCCCGAACAAGGGTAGTGGGGCTGGGAAGCTGAATCCCGGCCAGGTACCTCCAAAACCGGGGGAGGAAGGACCTGGAAAGGTCCGTCCACCCAGGAAAGACGGTGGTAAGGGGTTACGGCAGGCTGAGAGCTCTCAGCCGCCCCAGACCAGGGAAATAGAGGGGGATGACGCCTCCTGGACCCTGGTCAAGAACAAGAGGAAACCGAAGACGTCAAGGGCCGAAAAGAAGGCCCAGGCGAATGAGGGTAGCAAGAAGTCTAGGGTAGGCGCCAATCGCTCCAGGGGGACGAGGCTAAGTACTCGGACGTCTTGAAGGCGATGAGGAGTGACGTCAAGCTCGGTGAACTCGGCGCCGACGTACGTCGAATAAGACGTACCCGGATGGGCGAGATGGGCGAGATGATCCTCGAGCTAAAACGGGGGGTCTCGCAAAAGGGCGCCGCCTACAAGAAGTTGGCGGAGGAAGTCCTAGGCGAGACGGTTAAGGTGAGGGCACTCACGACGGAGGTGAATCTAAGGGTTAAAGACCTGAACGAGATCACCGAAGTCGAAGAGCTCGTCACGGCACTGCGGCGACAGTGCGAAGTGGAGGCGTCCACCGCAGCCGTTCGGCTACGGAAAGGTACGGCAGGGACACAGGTAGCATTGGTTCGGCTACCTGCAGCGGACGCCTTCAAGGTAGTCAAGTTAGGGAGCGTCAAGGTGGGGTGGTCGGTATGCCCTGTGGGCATATATGAGCAACCCGAAGTTTGCTTCAAGTGCCTGGAACCGGGGCACAAGCAATGGGACTGCAAAGGCCCTGACAGAAGCAAGCTCTGTCGACGCTGCGGATTGGAGGGACATAAGGCACAATGCTGCACGAACCCTCCCAACTGTTTGATCTGTTCCAGCAAAGCTGCGAACAGCAAGCACCCCATGGGGGGTTCGAAGTGCCCGGCGTTTAAGCGTGCTGTAAAATCACAGTGCAGGTAACGCAGCTAAACCTGAACCACTGTGACGCAGCCCAGCAACTGCTGTGTCAGACAGTTGCTGTATGGGGGACGGATATCGCCATCATAGCAGATCCTTACCGGGTACCCGCCAGGAACGGTAATTGGGTCACCGATGGGTCTAAAATGGCGGCGATATGGACAACGAGGAAATACCCAGTCCAAGAGTTGGTGTCTTCGACACACGAGGGCTTCGTCATTGCCAAAATCAACGAGGTCTTCTTCTGCAGCTGCTATGCGCCTCCTCGATGGTCGATCAAGCAGTTCGGTCGAATGCTAGATTGTTTGACGGCTAACTTGATGGGGCGTAGGCCGGTGGTGATAGCGGGGGACTTCAACGCTTGGGCCGTGGAATGGGGAAGCCGATCCACGAATCAACGGGGGCAGATCCTGCTGGAATCACTGGCCATGTTGGATGTGGACTTGGCTAATGTCGGTACCAAAAGTACCTACAGCTGGAACGGTGCCGAGTCGATTATCGACGTTACGTTCTGGAGCCCTGGCCAAACGAGTAGTTCGAACTGGAGGGTAGATGATGGCTACACTCACAGCGACCACCTGGCGGTTCGCTACAGTATCGACTATACGACCAGCATTCAGCGGACGGAAGAAGGGGCGAGGCCTAGTCCTCGTATGTGGAAGACATCATACTTCGACGACGAGGTGTTTAAGGAAGCGCTCCGCCGCGAGCACAATACTCTCGGTCTGAGCGGCGAGCAGCTGGTAACAGTACTCTCGCGTGCATGCGATGCCACCATGCCTAGGAAAGTCCACCCTAGGAATGGGAGACCACCGGCTTACTGGTGGACTCAAGCAATTGCGAACCTGCGCCGCGCCTGCCTACGGGCAAGGAGGCGGATGCAGCGAGCACGCACAGAAGAGGAGTGTGTTGAACGACGGGTGGCGTTCGTGGCTGCTAGAGCCGCTCTGAAGACTGAGATTAGATCAAGTAAATAGCCTGCTTCGAGGGCCTGTGTCAAAGTGCCAACGCGAATCCATGGGGTGACGCCTATAGGGTCGTAATGGCCAAGACACGTGGGGCGATGGCCCCTACAGAGCGGTCTCCAGAGATGCTGGAGAGGATCATCGCGGGGCTCTTCCCACGTCACGACCCAAGTCCCTGGCCTCCCTTTGTGGAGCTGCCACGGGCCTGGGTGGCCGACGAGGGAAGAGTAACGGTGGCGGAACTTGCGGGTATTGCCGAGTCCCTAAGTGTAGGTAAGGCGCCAGGACCGGATGGAACCTGACCATCAAAGCGGCCATTGCTGAGGCTCCCGAGATGTTCAGATCTCCCATGCAGAGATGCCTGGACGAGGGAGTCTTCCCTGAAGCATAAAAAGGCAGAGCTTGGTCCTATTGCCAAAGGCGAAAACCACCGGAGGATCCGTTGGCATATAGACCAATATGCCTGCTTGATACGGTGGGGAAGGTGCTCGAGTAGATCATCCTCAACAGGTTGTTGATACGCACGGAGGGTGCGGATGGTCTATCGAGTAACCAGTTTGGCTTCCGAAAGGGTAAGTCGACCGTAGACGCTATCTTGTCGGTTACCAAATCCGCGGAGATAGCTATCCAGCGTAAGAGGAGGGGAGTTCGCTATTGTGCAGTAGTGACTCTCGACGTGAGGAATGCTTTCAATAGTGCCAGTTGGGCAGCTATTGCAGATGCGCTCCTGCGTCTTGGAATTCCCGAGAACCTGTACAAGATTCTCGGAAGCTACTTCCAGAATCGAGTACTGGTATACGACACGGAGGCGGGTCGGAAGTGCGTTGACATAACCTCAGGGGTTCCGCAAGGCTCCATACTGGGTCCGGTGTTATGGAACGTCATGTACGACGGTGTCTTGAGGTTGAAGTTCCCGGTGGGCGTGGCTTCGCTGACGATATTACGCTGGAGGTCTACGGCGAATCGATCGAAGAGGTGGAATTGACTGCAGCCCACTCGATCGCAATTGTGGAGAAGTGGATGAGTTCCAGGAAGTTAGAACTGGCTCACCACAAGACTGAGGTGGTTGTTGTTAACAACCGAAAGTCGGAGCAACAAGCGGTGATAAGGGCAGGCAACTGCACGGTCACCTCTGAACGCTCCATCAAACTCTTGGGGGTAATGATCGACGATAAGCTCACCTTTGGTAGCCACGTCAATTACGCCTGCAAGCGTGCCTCCACAGCTATAGCGGCATTGTCCCGGATGATGTCCAATAGCTCTGCGGTTTATGCCAGCAAGCGCAAGCTTCTGGCTAGCGTTGCTCTGTCCATACTGAGGTATGGGGCCAGCTTGGGGCACGGCCCTGCGTATTAACTGCTACAGAACGAAGTTAGAAAGTACGTATAGGCTCATGTGCCTAAGAGTTGCGAGCGCGTACCGTACCGTGTCGCACGATGCACTTTGCGTCATCACCGGTATGATGCCTATTGACATCGTTATCGGTGAAGACATAGAGTGCTTCGAAATGCGCGGCACGAGAGGCATCCGCAGGACTGTCAGGTTGGCCTCAATGGTCAAATGGCAGCGTGCGTGGGACAGTTCCACTAAGGGTAGACGGACACATAGGTTGATACCGGAGATAGGTACGTGGGTCAAGAGGCGTCATGGGGAAATCACTTTCCAGCTGACCCAGGTCCTTACAGGCCATGGTTGCTTCAGACAGTACCTACACCGGTTCGGACACTCGGCCTCGCCCGAGTGTCCGGTGTGCATAGGTTTAGAGGAAACGGCGGAACACGTGTTGTTCGTGTGCCCGCGTTTTCGCACAATGCGTGACCACATGCTTGCCACATGTGGTCTGGACACTACCCCGGACAACCTAGTCCGGAGGATGTGTAAAGATGAAGTTGGCTGGAACGCCGTTTTATCGGCTATCGTCCAAATCGTCTCGGAGCTACACAGAAGGTGGCGCGTGGACTCGATGAATGGCTAGTTCAGGCGGAAATAAGAGGTGGTCCAAGGGTTCGGAGTCGGCTTCATGGGTCATACCGGTGCCCTGTGGTCGAACTCGATCCTTTTATCGAACATGTGGCCGCGTGAAGAACAACATGGTATCGTCGCTTTCGCGGCGACGGTCAACCGGGCGGGTTCCGAGCCCGAGGACGGAAAGGGGTCCTCGTCAAGGCTGGGGCAGGCGTAGGCACCGCGTCGGCAAGTCCCTCTGTGTGCTGGCGAATAGGCCCTATCGCAGAAAGGTCAATTTGAGGTGCACGCGGCATCATCATTCTTGATACCAGTCGTGCAGAGGGAAGCAGGCGCGAAGTCGACCCTGCCCACCTTCCGAGGACATAGGGCGTGGTAAGGCCACCTGGAAAGCCGGCAATGCGCTGGCACGATACCATGGTGTTCTTCTAAAAAAGCGAGTCACGATGTTCGATGCGGCAAGGACACGCAGCTAACCTCGAGGGTGCGTTATGCACTGGCCCCCTTTGAAGCATTACTTTCTGGTTGTACCGAAGGGACGATGGGCTTGGCGGCAATGGAAACGGTTTAGCTGGTCGGGGATGCAGTCCTGCCTCCCTCATTGGAGGTGGCCCCTAACCCAGCACTTCCTGGTCAACCCAGCCCGAGCAGCACAAGTTAGACAAAAATGGTTGCAGAAACTTGATTGTGACTAAATCTGGTCACATATGAGTTGCAGTAACCTCTGTTGAACATGTGTGTTGCTAGGGAGGATGTCTGTTGAGCAGATTCCCCCTCCATTGTTTAGGAAGAAAAAAAAACAGGGTCCAGCAGGGACTTTGTCCAAGGGCTTGACGACCCCTCCCATGGCCACTGCGAGTTAGACCGGGACCATCGTCCCTAACCCCTAATCCCAAGGCGTCAAGCAACCCGTGCCGAGGGGATGCATGGTCAGGGGGTGAAATAATAAGCTAGACCATTAACGGAGCCTGTGGGGTACCTGGGCACCCTCCACAGTAATTGTCCCTTACCGCGTCATGCTGGGCTCTGGCGTGGTGGACCTCTTTTCCCGAGCAACTCGTGGGACCAAAATGGAAAACCAAGTCAATTCTTCAATTAGTGGTAGTCAGTGTTGTCCTACACTCAGGGCAAAAAATGCTGCTCTTTGATTTTACTCCATCTAAACGATTTTATAGTCTCAACTAAGTAAGTTCAACTAATAGAAGGATATTTGAATTTTCTAAATGTCATGGCAAACTGTCAAAAAAATGCACTCCAGAGCCACAGGAGCGCGCGCACTGAAAATACACTGGAGTGTTTTTCAGTTTTGAAAAATCGTTTTTTACTCAATAAATAACCAAATAAAACATTTGTGAAACGATTTACTTCATAAATTTTTGTTCGGCAAACATTTGTCAATATCTGTTCAACACTTTGAGACAATAATATCAACAGTTATCTGTAAATATTATTATTTTTTACAGAATACGTAAAAATTGCACATAAAATGCACTTTGATGCTTATTTGACCCCAAAATCCCTTAAATTTTCAACTTCTACCAACAAAATATATTTAGTGCCCTTCTGTGGATTCACAGTGAAGAGATAAACACAATTTTAGAACAATGTCTTAAAGATAAAATGACAAATAGTTTGGAAACTCGCGATATACGGGGCATTAGAGCAAAACGAGCTTGATAACTACATACAGAAGCGTTCCACGTCCATGACACAGCACTCACTGAATTCTTTGCAAAATTCTCTTTCGAATTAGCTCTTGATCTCTTCTGTAAGTTGTTCGTGAAGAAAGTTATCAATTTTTTCCACCTTTGGAATCGGATTTCCCCATTGTGCGTTGTCTGCCATATCACCATTCAGGTGCTCTACGTAGTGCTGCCGCTACCTTTGGATCACCTCACGCTCGTTTGTAAGAAGGTTCCCGTTTATGTCCTTACACATATCGGGCTGTGGCACGTGGCCCTTAGGTGAACGGTTCAACTTCTCATAGAACTTTCGTGCGTTATTAGCGCGGTACAGTTCCTCAGTCTCTTCTTGGTCTCGATCTTCCTGCTGGCGCTTTTTCCTCCGGAAAATCGAGTTTTGTCTGTTCCGCGCCCGTTTGTATCGTGCCTCGTTCGCCCTCGTGCGGTGTTGCAGCAATCTTGCCCATGCTGCATTCTTCTCCTCAACTAACTGCTCACATTCGCCGTCATACCAGTCGTTTCTCTGATCCGGAGCCACCGTGCCTAGTGCAGCGGTTGTGATCGAATATCTCTCCAGCCATCTTCAAGAGATGCTGCGCCTAGCTGCTCTTCCGTTGGGAGTGCCCCTTCCAGCTGCTGCGCGTAGTCTTGGGCTAGTCTACCGTCTTGTAGCCGCCCAATGTTTAGCCGCGGCGGACGACTCCGACGCGTCTTGATCACCGTCGAGAGTTTCGAGCGCAGGTATACTGCAACGAGGTAGTGGTTGGATTCAATATTCGCACTGCGGTAAGTGCGTACGTTCGTGATGTCGGAGAAGAATTTGCCGTCGATTAGAACGTGGTCGATTTGGTTTTCCGTTACTTGATTAGGTGATTTCCATGTGGCCTTGTGGATATTCTTGCGGGGGAAGAAAGTACTTCGGACTACCATTCCGCGGGAGGCTGCAAAGTTTATGCATCGTTGGCCGTTGTCGTTCGATACGGTATGCAGACTATCCGGTGACCGGTCTATACATTTCCTCCCTTCCTACCTAAGCGTTCATGTCACCGATGACGATTTTGACGTCCCGCAGTGGGCATCCAACGTATGTCTGCTCCAGCTGCGCATAGAACGCTTCTTTCTCGTCGTCGGATCTCCCTTCTTGTGGGCAGTGCACGTTGATGATGCTATAGTTGAAGAAACGGCCTTTTATCCTCAGCTTGCACATCCTTGCGTTGATCGGCTGCCACCCAATCACACGTTGGCGCATCTTTCCCAGTACTATGAAGCCGGCTCCCAGCTCGTTGGTGGTGCCACAGCTTTGGTAGAAGGTAACCGCTCGATGCCCGCTTTTCCACACTTTCTGTCCTGTCCAGCAGATTTCCTGCAGCGCTATGACATCGAAGTTGCGGGGATGTAATTCATCGTAGATTATCCTGTCGCAACCTGCGAAGCCCTAGCGACTTGCAGTTCCATGTTCCAAGCTTCCAATCGTGATCCTTTATTCGTCGTCTAGGTCGTGGCCGATTGTATCGAGTGGGAGTATCTTCTATGTCGTTCGTAATAATTGTTTTTAAAGGCGGCTTATTGGGCCTGCGCAAACCTACTGTCTCGTCGGAGGGCCGTCGTGTCAGGGCTGTTTAGCGTCCCACCTAACACCAGGACTGGGCTTGTGCGCTTTGAGCGGCACACGGTCGCTTTGGCGGAGCCTACTTGCGGATTCATGCAGCTTTTTATAGAGGTTTAACAGGGCCCACTGTCAAACCCCACCACATCCTAGGCAGGCGCCACAACTCGCAGTAATTGAATCATTAATTAATTAATATTGAAAAAAAAAACACTTGCCGCGGGCGCTACTGCGTCCACAAATAAACTAGTTGATAATATTATTGTTTCAGTAGTGGAGAGCTGTATATTATGGAACCATGGTTTTAGTTCAATTTTATTCATAATTTCAAAATGTTGTATTTCTTTTTCTGTTGATAAAATTTGATATTCTCTGTTCCATTCTGTGATTAGTTCAACTTTAAAATTTAATAAGCAATCTACCAAGGTAAGCGAGTAGTTTTTCTGATTTAATCTATTGAAACCTAGTTTTGCTGCTGTATCAGCTCTGTCGTTACCTAATAAGTTTATGTGACCTGGTACCCATTGTATTACTATTTCTTGTAAGGGATTGTATTTTACGATTATGAGAAGTTTTGTAATTAAATAAATCTAGATTAGCGTTCAGTAATGACATGCAACTGCTCTGCGATTTTCGCGTTTTCTGGTTAATACAACCATTTATGAAAGCTGAAATAGTCGCAAATTGGAAGAAAATTTTTGTTTTCTTTGGGATGAGCTTTCATCCGGTGGGTGCTTGCATATGATTTTTCCGATTAAATAGCACATCTCTTGCAGTGCCTCCACCGCACTATCTCGGCTATAAATTCCCGGATTTTTAATTCGCGGCTTATTTGGGTGAGATTTGTCTTTAATAGCTGCTTAAAGAATGTATAAAGCCATTGCCAGTGGAAAACATGTGACAATATACCAAAAAGTGAAGTAAATTTTATGGAGAAATTTTGATTTTGAATGTAAATAATGACTTCTGACGACTTTTCTCCCAAACTCTCGCAGCGCACTCTACCACTGGATCCTTCTCGAATTCGCCTATAAGGTTTTGATGGATTCTTTGAAAGTCAAGTATTGAGCTCTGTATTTTAAAGGTAGGGCAAAAGATCCGATAGTCGTGGGTGTTCCTATAGATGCGGTAATGTTATTTTTACTAAAGACACTATAAACAAAGACGGGAAATGTTCCAATTGGAATTCCAAATTTACTGTCAGTGCTATTCCAATCGAGCAGAAGACCCGTCATTCCAAAAAATCACGCAGAACATTTGGTAAGGGCTAATTAAACTTCCGCAAATAAACATGTTTAAATTATTGTTGTAATATTTTTGGATCAATGTAGCTTAATAAACCCCTACAAATGGTAGAAAATGACTTTCAACTTGTTTATATTGTATTTGCTATCTGATTTGCGTGGGTATAAGCGTTACTAATCATTTTTTTGAAATTAAGAAAATCACTTACACCAATTTGAAAACTTTATGCAATATGAGCAGTGTTGCGCACTCAAGGTTGCCTGTCGAATTATTTGCTCAGGGATCAGATTTCGCGTCTTTGTATATAGTGTCTTTAATTTTTACAAAATCTACGTATTTGACGCAACAACCCATATTGTCTATCAATTTGTTGACCTGTCATTACTCGAAATAAAAGGAAACAGATTAGAAAATCCCTCCAAATGGGTAAAGTATCACCAAATTACCATATCATTCACTTGGCTTTGCACCAATAGTTGCAGTAGTGTTCCAATAGTTGCGAGTCCCATAAGAAAACAATGGGATTCGCAACTATAGGAACACAAATTAAAAAATTACCGCAACTAATGGAACACTGCACCAATAATTGGAGGTATCATTTTAGGTAACAATAATGGTTTCTACAGCGTTTGGAATATTTTTCGTTTAAAATATAATTGATGAGCTGTTGGATAAGTACTTAAGGTAAGCGACATTAAATATATATGTGGTGTAAGCGAAGAAACAGTGGTGGAACGTGCTTAGTTCCTCCACTATCGGGTCTTTTACCCTAACTCTGCTGCTTCTGCATAAATTACATGAATTTTAGTGGATTGTAATAATCTAAAGCTGGTTCTAATGGATTAATTCTGTATTTTTTCCTAATCTGTTGAAGTCTGTTTTACATGCTGACGCATAAATTGAAATTCCATAGTCTAAAATGGATCTAACTATCGAATTATTTACTTTTTGTTGTGTTTCTGGGTGACATCCACCTTTTTTCCTGCTAAGCATTTTTAAGATATTTATTTTCCTTTTTGTTTTATTTACAGTTTCAGTGATATGGGTTTTAAATTTAAGTTTTTGATCGATCCAAATTTCCAGGTATTGGTGTACTGATTTGATATCTATGGGAATATTATTAATGTGTATTGTAAAATTATTCGAATCATTATTATTGAAACAAATAGTGCCGGATTTATTAGGATTAATTTGCATTCCAATGGAGTATAATGAGTTCAAAGATGTATTCATGTTATTGCTAGCAGTGATTAAATCGTTTGCTTTTGTAAATAATGCAAAATAATTTTCAGATTCCTTTTATTTGTTTAGAATAAAGTTTGGATGTGTAGAATCTTTGGAGATCTTACAACAACTCAAATGCCTGGATTTGAGACGCAAGTGAAAGATAAATACTCGGAGGACATAACTGGGTTGATACCGCGACTGGGGACATCATGGATGCCTGTGTTGATTCGATGGACCATTTTACTCAAACTCCAGGAAAATTTGGAGATCTTACAACATCTCAAATTCCTGGATTCAAGACGCAAGTGAAAGATAAATACTCGGAGGACATAATTGGGTTGACACCGCGGCTGAGGACATCATGGAAGCCTTGGTTGATTCGATAGACCATTTTACTCAAACTCCAGGACAATTTGGAGATCTTACAACAACTCAAATGCCTGGATTTGAGACGCAAGTGAAAGATAAATACTCGGAGGACATAATTGGGTTGATACCGCGACTGGGGACATCATGGATGCCTGTGTTGATTCGATGGACCATTTTACTCAAACTCCAGGACAATTTGGAGATCTTACAACAACTCAAATGCCTGGATTTGAGACGCAAGTGAAAGATAAATACTCGGAGGACATAATTGGGTTGATACCGCGATATGGGACATCATGGAAGCCTTGGTTGATTCGGTAGACCATTTGATTCAAACTCCAGGACAATTTGGAGACCTTAGAACATCTCAAATGCCTGGATTTGAGATGGAAGTGAAAGACAAATACTCGGAGGACATAATTGGGTTGACACTGCGGCTGAGGACATCATGGATGCCTTGGTTGATTCGATAGACCATTTTACTCAAACTTCAGGACAATTTGGAGATCTTACAACATTTCAAATGCCTGGATTTGAGACGCAAATGAAAGATAAATACTCGGAGGCCATAATTGGGTTGATACCGCGGTATGGGACATCATGGAAGCCTTGGTTGATTCGGTAGACCATTTTATTCAAACTCCAGGACAATTTGGAGATCTTACAACATATCATATGTTTGGATTTGAGACGCAAGTGAAAGACAAATACTCGGAGGACATAATTGGGATGATACTGAGGCTGGGGGCATCATGGAAGCCTTGGTTGATTCGGTAGACCATTTGATTCAAATTCCAGTACAGTTCGGAGATCCTAGAACATCATAATTTATTATCACACATGTTTCGTATATAGTTTACATTTATTGTAACAAGTTCACAGTAGACAACATGCTTGAAAACATTTTCTGAAGCTTCATACATCGTCTAGTATAAAAAGGTTCCTAAAGGGACCGAATTATCATCGTATGCATAGTAGGGATGCTCAAAATGTGTTCTTATGTTCCAGGTGATGTCTTTTATTTGTTATTTTATCATTTCCATCATCCATATATGAATAAATATCATTTTTGGTAATGAAATATAAGTATATCTCCAAAATCGCATTTTTTTAAATCCGTTGCTTTACTCCCACAGCTCTAGTGAAAAATTGAACACCCCTAGATACAATATTTTGCAATGTCCAGAAACTAGAAGAGATGGCTAAGAGGTTGGTGAAAAAACTGAGAAAATCGGTTGAAAAACCACTGAGATATAGCCATTTGAAAATTTAGTTACAACGATTTTCTGCACGAATGTATCCGCGTAAGTTTTTTTAGCGAATCAATCCTAGTGTTAAGTAGTGAAAGTAGATACTGTAGATTTACTAATTTTTCATTATATACGGTGATTGTATTCGTTATTTCTTCTCAGTAATCTTTGTTATTTTACTCTTACTTTTACTGCATGGATCAACGTATAAACAAAACTGTTTCGCTCTTCATTTTTTTGGGTTAGGTAAAAATAATACATACTCCAATGTAAAGAAAGATTGAAGGACATAGGAGACGTGACTAAGTGTATTCTGAAAAACAAATAAAATTAGTTGACTACCTTATAACACAGTAAATGACCGATAGGGAATGAACTCATGATCAGCGCTAGACGGTAAAGCAAGAGATAGAGTCACGTTTAACTGAGACCTTAGCCACCTATGTACATGAGAATAGACCATATGATGCTTTCATCCACTATCCTTTTCTATACATGACTAATAGTTTGACCACTTAAGGTCATGAGGAGGATCATTCAATGTCTTTTAAGCCCATCATCAAATGGAAGCTCACGAAATGGTTTGAAATCTTTACTGACTGATTCTAGTTCCGAGACGATGATGATGCTATGCAAGGCCGTCATAAGTCCACAAAGATAGTATTAGGCGTTTTCTTGGAATATGGTTCAAAATATGTAGTTGTTAAAATAGCAGGCTCAATTTTTTTTTAAGATTGTTTGGTGAACGGTTCTAAACTGTGGACAATTTTGGCTTTTCGATTCAGTTTCGACTGCTTTTACTAGATAATTTTCAAAACTTTGGACGATTATTGATATTCATCAAATTGTAATACGATATTTTAGTTTCAAAATAAGTTTTCATGAAAGGTGTTTATTTGAAATATAGTCAGCAATTCAAATTTAACGAGGTGTATCGTGTATACCTATACCATATACACATCAACATAATTGTATTTTATGTGACCAAAAGATCCAACGAGTAGTACAAATTTTTAATGATGTTATTCATATAAATCAATGCTTCATAATCGTAAAATTCATTCATTTAGCTAGGAAATAGACGCAATGAAGCATTACCATACCATTGATAAGACTTGAATTTTGAAGAGCGGAATAGAACATGACCATTTGACTACTGAAATTTATGATTAATATGTCGATTAATATGTCGATTTATTGCAATAGTACTTAAATTAATTTATTGTATATTTACGATACCATTTAAATTATTCCATGTTTAAACAAAGTCCACTAGTATGATCCCATCACACAGGCCTGGTAGCGGGTCACTTTTTAGTGACTTGGTCACTTTTTTCGGGTCGGTCACTAAAAAGTCTCTTTTTTCGAGCTCAAGTCACTAAAGTCACTTTTCTAGGAAAAAGTCACTATTTTTAACTATTTTGAAACTTTTGACCATGTGTCTCATTTGAAACTTCATCGATGGATACTTTGTTTTCAGACAAAAATATCACTTAGTAATTTTTGACCCGAACCCGAAAGCTGTTTGGAACTTCTTCGTGACTTGAGATATGCTGTGAATCTCTTTGTTCTTATTAGATTATTGAAGGGGTTTTGTGTCACAGTTTATGGTTGGGTGCAGTAATGCAAGTAAGATGGGCACAGCGGATTGAGAATCTAAATATATTCACAAAGCTAATAGCAGACTCTGCTGGTATTGAAATCTCTTCTAAACACTATTGAACTCTACACTTTATCAATTGAACTGTTGAATATTCAGAATAAACTTTTTATATTGGATACATTTCCTGTTGTTTCGGAAAACCATTAATTAGCGTGGGCTTGCTCTTATGCTAAATAAAATATTTATTTTTAAATCAAAATGGAGGAATTTGCAACTCTCCTTGATACTGCAATGGACTTTTGGGGCGGAATATTTTTACGTACAAACTTAATTTTTTACCGGGATCTCTGCAATTTGTTAAACTTTTATCTAGATTCGCACAGCCGAGTCCCAGCAAGAGCTACAGAAATAAAAATAAGCGTGTAAAGGATCCCCCATCGAAAGATTATTTTTCATAATGTTTTCATAAAAAGCTAAATAAACGGTCTCTCGACATCTGATCCATTAGACTTTTGAAGCTCCATAATGTTTGGATATTCCATCCAGAAAAACAGTGAATCTGTTGGTTGGTAGCTCGAACTTCTTATTGAAGCTTTTTAAAGTCCCGAAAAAATCTTTATGTTTCAAAATTATTCTTGGGTTTCAAATTTATGCACTTTGTGTTTGGCAATAAATAGGGGAACGGTTCGACACTTCATCTCATAGCTCCTATTTCCATCCCATCAAAAACAAAGCAATGGAAAGGAATTTGGTTTGCTTATTATTTTTGTGATTTTTTTCAGCAGTGAGCACGCATGTTGACAAAAAGAAGCGACGAATTTGGTGCCGTATTTCTTTGTTTAGCGATGAGATGGATATATGTACAGTGAGATGAAGATCGGAACAGTTCCCCTATATGTCTTAAAATTCATTAAATAAATTTCTATCATAGAAAAGTGCAATTTTCATACACAAGCGAAGATTTTCCGAATAAGTTCGAATTCATATTAAACATTATTGCACATTATGACTTGCCTCAAAACAGAGCTTTCCCAGTACCAAAAAGGATAAAATAAAACAAACTCATCAGATTGTCATAAGACGAATTATTCCATCTAATTACATCACTTTGTAAACTTTGATCAGTGTCTCATACTTGACTTTAGAAACTAAAGAAGTCTTTACTATTGAGGCGTTCCTATAATAGTGAATCCCATTAGAAACCAATGGGATTCACTATTATAGGAACAGAAGTTTGCTAGTACCATTACTACTTGTCCATGTACCAGTTAATGGAGGAAGCGATTTTGAAAAGAAAAGAATATTTTGAAGTATCACAATATTTTTACTGTAAAGTAGAGAAGAACAGCTTCTGCCAATATATTTACATCACAGGAAATATATTCATATCAATTGTTATGAATTAAACAATTTAGACCTGTCACTAATACCACTATTACCGGTGCACGAACCCTACATATTCACATCTGAGTTTCCAGAACATTATAAATTAATGTCCAAGTCGGGTGGTTGATACCCGTAACATATCTTTGATTGAACTTCATATAAAAGTCAATTTTTGTCACTGCAAATGAAATTAAAAGTCACTATTTGGTCACTTTTTCTGCAGTTGAAAGTCACTATTTGGTCCCTTTTTTTGCCAGTGTTGGTCACTAAAGTCACTTTTTTGAGTGGCATTGATCGCTACCAGCCCTGCACATTACATCAAAGTGTTATGGCTCGGCTGAGGTGGTGGGCGCGGTGACGCGTTTTGACAGAGAATACAGAATTACTGTCAAGATGCGCCGTTGCGTTAATCGCTGTAGAACGGCCTTTACTTGGAGATGGCATCAGTACCACCCGTTGTCAACATAGACTATTCGGTATTGAATGTCGGCTCCAAGAAAACATTAAATCAACTTTACATGTTAATTATTCGGAAAACATTCATGCGCGTGATGAGCTTTCATTATTATTATTATTTGTTTTTTAAACTGACAGACTGCGGGAAGGGAAATGTATCGGTATGATCACAATACGACCTAGTGAGCAACATAGCTTGAGTCATCTGCTAGTATTGTGTATCACATGGAGAGCCCAGCCGAGATACCAGTCTATTAAGACTACAACTGGTCAACCCTCGAAAAAAAAAAAAAAATTATCAAGAGCCTTAGTTAAATCAAGGAAAGTTACTAAGACGATTTTTGTTGTTGTTTTTAGCAGTATTAATTTAATAAATCAAAGTATTTACACAATTCACAGAAGATGTTTTTTCTCTATACCCAAATGAGTACTTAGGAATAATATTATTAATTTTAGTGTATTGTAGTATATTAATTGATGGCTTTTAAAAATGTGGATATTAAACAAATTGGTAAATTTTCAGGCTTACCTGGTTTTAGTATAGGAACCAAGGAATGTAATTGTCGCTGAAAAATGCAAAAAACAAGCGACAAAAGCGAATAGCGACAACTCTTTGTCCCCATCTGCAGAGGATAAAGATATTGTTGCGTTCCATTTTATTTGCAACAAACATGGAGAGGCAATTGTTGTTAATTTTTTAAACTGCGATAACTTGTATATTTCAGAAGTAAAACGCAAATCATGTCAACAGATGGTTAAGTTTATGTCTAATCTATGATAACTGATACTAATTTAACCAAAAATATCATCGGAAACCGACTACTTCTCAAAATGCGTGGCAGGCGATCAATGTCCTCAGGCTTTCCAAATGTACAGCCTTTCCGTTGCAGTCAGTTTGGAAGAGCACTAACTGTCGCTTTGCATGCTATCAGTCGCTCCATGCTGCTTACTTCTCATTCAACCCGAAGTGTCGTAGCGACGACATACACGAATGCACGATGCACGCTGTTGCCAAACTTTCAGCAACACAGCAGCTAGTTTGACATTGTAGCGCCGTGGATGTAGTGAGGCGGATGGGCTGTTCATTGTAAATGTTGTCTTGTGTGCTTTGACGCTCATTCGTCGTCATGAAGACAGCCGGCATTACTCGAAGAGATTCTTCGGTTTTTTCGTATGAACTGTCAATAAAACAGTTTGCTCGCGGCTGTCATGGGGTATCTACATCTACCTAATGTGTGTTAGTAGAGCTGATTTGACGCTCCAGTTAAATTTGGTACATCCTCCTCTTAACCATCCTCAATTTTCTTTTCTGCTTATTTCTGTGGTTTTCTGATACCAAGAGAAACAATGCTGTGAAAATGGCTATTTGCTCACATTACCCGTTCAGCACGCGCGCGGTTCTGGAACGCTCATACAAGCTCGCTCGTGCTGTGTACCACGAGCGATGTTTTCTTGTTAAATAGTGTTGTACAAAATACGCGCGTGCTCGAGTGTTAAAATTCTAACTGTCCGGATGTAGGGTACAGCGGCTGGATTCCAAAATTGATTTCACATTACAATTTAACGATATATCCAGCAAATATGGTTAATTTTTACCATCTCCACATAATCATAATGCGTCCAATCAATTTTAATATTATTGATTCAAACCTGCTTGTTTATAACCTGAGACGAGACCTGCAAAGAGGAAAAAATGTAACTTCAGCTGCTGCCAGTCAACTGCTGTCACGAACTGTCAGGTGCAACCAGCAGCTTTTTGAGTGAAAGTATTGGTATCCCAAATAAAATATTCCACATCATTTTTGTTTTACCAAGACATTTTTACTTTAACGAGTATTCCAAACTTTCCGTTTAGCTTGTTAATAATCAGTAATAAACCTGTGTTTTGTTCCCGGTATAAAAATCCTTATGAAAATGAATTAACTATTTCGTGAATTGGATACACTTTTATTGTGCTCAGAAGGGTCCACCTGGGGCTTAGGTGAAACAGTCAAGTAAACAGTTGAAACTCGATGGTCAACTGTGATGAAAAGAAGAACAAGTGTCAAAACAAGAGAAAAGAAGCAGCGTCTTTGCAGGTCTCGTCTCAGTTTATAACATGTAGATCCGATATAAATGGTATTGCTTTTCTAAAAATCAAAAAAAATATAGAGCAACTAATTTGAACAAATTTAACCCGAAGACTTAAGTCTTTGTTTCCGATAAAATCATTACAGGCATACTTCGATAGTACGTACACCTCCGTTGTTTTAATGTACGTGCATCGAAACAAAAAAATCAAAAAAATTTTTTTGCCTTTCTATTTATTTGGGAGTTGTGTAATGTTTATAAAACCGCTCGGAAGCGAAAATTTCGATAGAAGGCTCTGTAATCTAAGCAAATTTATATTTGATATAGTACACAACAGACCAGCATGACTCAGATTTTTCTTGAAATGGTGCCTACATGTAGCATTGCACAAAATGATCGTCCTTGGACAAGTGAGGCTATTGTTTTTTTTTATGAAATATTGTATGTTAATGCTTCGGAACATCCATAAATTACGTGATATTCGTGACGTTTCAAAGATATGTTACACATCATGCATAATTATGCATGTTACTATAAAAAGTGACGATTGGGGGTGGATCACAACATTTTTAAGTGACGTATTTTATGGATTCCACCTATAAATTTTATGTAAATGAAAAGCTTTAATGTTGTCCTGAACTGTCACTGTCGTTGCGATTCTATTGGCTCCATTGACGCTTCCTTACCAAAGCGATTTTATTTTCTCGTCTGTAGAATCGTGTATGCCTTTCTTGTACAACAATATGTAACGAAAAGGCTATACACTGCTAAAACGATTTTTTGATAGGAGGCCTGGAGGGCCGACTTTTATATACTTGATCGGTATCAGCTTGATGAATTGAGGTACCACTGGTGTCTGTCGATTAGTGATGGGCAAAACAGCTCATTGCAGTGAGCGGATCTGATCCGTTCAGCTCATTGAAAAGAATCAGCTCCTTGGATCAGCTCTTCAGTTCTTTAATGCTACATATATTAAAACATAATTGTTAATATTATTATTTTAATTATTGTTCAAAAATTTGAAAAATTTATGTCATTCATTAATTTATTCATTCATTCATCATTCATCTATTTACCTCACTTTGAAATTTTTAAAATGTTAAGCTACAGTGAGGTAATAATTTCTATTGAAAAACCGACCATTTATAACTAATAACATTTATTACGCTTTTTCTGACCGTCTAGTTTTGAAGTCTAGGAGTTCATTTAGAACCATCACATTTATTTCTATACAAAAACTATCTCAACATTATTTTCTATTCTCTAAGTTACATTTTTTTGATAACGTTTCTCAAATCGTTAATTTGAATAGTTCAGTCCCTAATCTCTGATATGTATATGAACCATATCACGTTTCATAAGTTTTCTCTTCATACTGGGTGCAGTAAATCAATGCCTTGTTTGCGCGAGCTTCTATACATGACTAATTGTTTGACCACTTAAGGTCATGAGGAGGATCATTCAATGTCTTTTAAGCCCATCATCAAATGGAAGCTCACGAAATGGTTTGAAATCTTTACTGACTGATTCTAGTTCCGAGACGATGATGATGCTATGCAAGGCCGTCATAAGTCCACAAAGATAGTATTAGGCGTTTTCTTGGAACATGGTTCAAAATATGTAGTTGTTAAAATAGCAGGCTCAATTTTTTTTAAGATTGTTTGGTGAACGGTTCTAAACTGTGGCCAATTTTGGCTTTTCGATTCAGTTTCGACTGCTTTTACTGGATAATTTTCAAAACTTTGGACGATTATTGATATTCATCAAATTGTAATACGATATTTTAGTTTCAAAATAAGTTTTCATGAAAGGTGTTTATTTGAAATATAGTCAGCAATTCAAATTTAACGAGGTGTATCGTGTATACCTATACCATATACACATCAACATAATTGTATTTTATGTGACCAAAAGATCCAACGAGTAGTACAAATTTTTAATGATGTTATTCATATAAATCAATGCTTCATAATCGTAAAATTCATTCATTTAGCTAGGAAATAGACGCAATGAAGCATTACCATACCATTGATAACTGAATCTTGGACCAGACTTTAAAAACTTGAATTTTGAAGAGCGGAATAGAACATGACCATTTGACTACTGAAATTTATGATTAATATGTCGATTAATATGTCGATTTATTGCAATAGTACTTAAATTAATTTATTGTATATTTACGATACCATTTAAATTATTCCATGTTTAAACAAAGTCCACTAGTATGATCCCATCACACAGGCCTGGTAGCGGGTCACTTTTTAGTGACTTGGTCACTTTTTTCGGGTCGGTCACTAAAAAGTCTCTTTTTTCGAGCTCAAGTCACTAAAGTCACTTTTTCTAGGAAAAAGTCACTATTTTTAACTATTTTGAAACTTTTGACCATGTGTCTCATTTGAAACTTCATCGATGGATACTTTGTTTTCAGACAAAAATATCACTTAGTACTTTTTGACCCAAACCCGAAAGCTGTTTGGAACTTCTTCGTGACTTGAGATCTGCTGTGAATCTCTTTGTTCTTATTAGATTATTGAAGGGGTTTTGTGTCACAGTTTATGGTTGGGTGCAGTAATGCAAGTAAGATGGGCACAGCGGATTGAGAATCTAAATATATTCACAAAGCTAATAGCAGACTCTGCTGGTATTGAAATCTCTTCTAAACACTATTGAACTCTACACTTTATCAATTGAACTGTTGAATATTCAGAATAAACTTTTTATATTGGATACATTTCCTGTTGTTTCGGAAAACCATTAATTAGCGTGGGCTTGCTCTTATGCTAAATAAAATATTTATTTTTAAATCAAAATGGAGGAATTTGCAACTCTCCTTGATACTGCAATGGACTTTTGGGGCGGAATATTTTTACGTACAAACTTAATTTTTTACCGGGATCTCTGCAATTTGTTAAACTTTTATCTAGATTCGCACAGCCGAGTCCCAGCAAGAGCTACAGAAATAAAAATAAGCGTGTAAAGGATCCCCCATCGAAAGATTATTTTTCATAATGTTTTCATAAAAAGCTAAATAAACGGTCTCTCGACATCTGATCCATTAGACTTTTGAAGCTCCATAATGTTTGGATATTCCATCCAGAAAAACAGTGAATCTGTTGGTTGGTAGCTCGAACTTCTTATTGAAGCTTTTTAAAGTCCCGAAAAAAATCTTTATGTTTCAAAATTATTCTTGGGTTTCAAATTTATGCACTTTGTGTTTGGCAATAAATAGGGGAACAGTTCGACACTTCATCTCACAGCTCCTATTTCCATCCCATAAAAAACAAAGCAATGAAAAGCAGTTTGGTTTGTTTCTTAATTTTGTGATTTTTTTTCAGCAGTGAGCACGCGTGTTAGCAAAAAGAAGCGACGAAATTGGTGCTGTATTTCTTTGTTTTGCGATGAGATGAATATATGTTCAGTAAGATGAAGATCGGAACAGTTCCCTATATGTCTTAAAATTCATTAAATAAATTTCTATCATAGAAAAGTGCAATTTTCATACACAAGCGAAGATTTTCCGAATAAGTTCGAATTCATATTAAACATTATTGCACATTATGACTTGCCTCAAAACAGAGCTTTCCCAGTACCAAAAAGGATAAAATAAAACAAACTCATCAGATTGTCATAAGACGAATTATTCCATCTAATTACATCACTTTGTAAACTTTGATCAGTGTCTCATACTTGACTTTAGAAACTAAAGAAGTCTTTACTATTGAGGCGTTCCTATAATAGTGAATCCCATTAGAAACCAATGGGATTCACTATTATAGGAACAGAAGTTTGCTAGTACCATTACTACTTGTCCATGTACCAGTTAATGGAGGAAGCGATTTTGAAATGAAAAGAATATTTTGAAGTATCACAATATTCTTACTGTAAAGTAGACAAGAACAGCTTCTGCCAATATATTTACATCACAGGAAATATATTCATATCAATTGTTATGAATTAAACAATTTAGACCTGTCACTAATACCACTATTACCGGTGCACGAACCCTACATATTCACATCTGAGTTTCCAGAACATTATAAATTAATGTCCAAGTCGGGTGGTTGATACCCGTAACATATCTTTGATTGAACTTCATATAAAAGTCAATTTTGTCACTGCAAATGAAATTAAAAGTCACTATTTGGTCACTTTTCTGCAGTTGAAAGTCACTATTTGGTCCCTTTTTTGACAGTGTTGGTCACTAAAGTCACTTTTTGAGTGGCATTGATCGCTACCAGCCCTGCACATTACATCAAAGTGTTATGGCTCGGCTGAGGTGGTGGGCGCGGTGACGCGTTTTGACAGAGAATACAGAATTACTGTCAAGATGCGCCGTTGCGTTAATCGCTGTAGAACGGCCTTTACTTGGAGATGGCATCAGTACGGTATTGAATGTCGGCTCCAAGAAAACATTAAATCAACTTTACATGTTAATTATTCGGAAAACATTCATGCGCGTGATGAGCTTTCATTATTATTATTATTTGTTTTTTAAACTGACAGACTGCGGGAAGGGAAATGTATCGGTATGATCACAATACGACCTAGTGAGCAACATAGCTTGAGTCATCTGCTAGTATTGTGTATCACATGGAGAGCCCAGCCGAGATACCAGTCTATTAAGACTACAACTGGTCAACCCTCGAAAAAAAAAAAAAATTATCAAGAGCCTTAGTTAAATCAAGGAAAGTTACTAAGACGATTTTTGTTGTTGTTTTTAGCAGTATTAATTTAATAAATCAAAGTATTTACACAATTCACAGAAGATGTTTTTTCTCTATACCCAAATGAGTACTTAGGAATAATATTATTAATTTTAGTGTATTGTAGTATATTAATTGATGGCTTTTAAAAATGTGGATATTAAACAAATTGGTAAATTTTCAGGCTTACCTGGTTTTAGTATAGGAACCAAGGAATGTAATTGTCGCTGAAAAATGCAAAACAAGCGACAAAAGCGAATAGCGACAACTCTTTGTCCCCATCTGCAGAGGATAAAGATATTGTTGCGTTCCATTTTATTTGCAACAAACATGGAGAGGCAATTGTTGTTAATTTTTTAAACTGCGATAACTTGTATATTTCAGAAGTAAAACGCAAATCATGTCAACAGATGGTTAAGTTTATGTCTAATCTATGATAACTGATACTAATTTAACCAAAAATATCATCGGAAACCGACTACTTCTCAAAATGCGTGGCAGGCGATCAATGTCCTCAGGCTTTCCAAATGTACAGCCTTTCCGTTGCAGTCAGTTTGGAAGAGCACTAACTGTCGCTTTGCATGCTATCAGTCGCTCCATGCTGCTTACTTCTCATTCAACCCGAAGTGTCGTAGCGACGACATACACGAATGCACGATGCACGCTGTTGCCAAACTTTCAGCAACACAGCAGCTAGTTTGACATTGTAGCGCCGTGGATGTAGTGAGGCGGATGGGCTGTTCATTGTAAATGTTGTCTTGTGTGCTTTGACGCTCATTCGTCGTCATGAAGACAGCCGGCATTACTCGAAGAGATTCTTCGGTTTTTTCGTATGAACTGTCAATAAAACAGTTTGCTCGCGGCTGTCATGGGGTATCTACATCTACCTAATGTGTGTTAGTAGAGCTGATTTGACGCTCCAGTTAAATTTGGTACATCCTACTCTTAACCATCCTCAATTTTCTTTTCTGCTTATTTCTGTGGTTTTCTGATACCAAGAGAAACAATGCTGTGAAAATGGCTATTTGCTCACATTACCCGTTCAGCACGCGCGCGGTTCTGGAACGCTCATACAAGCTCGCTCGTGCTGTGTACCACGAGCGATGTTTTCTTGTTAAATAGTGTTGTACAAAATACGCGCGTGCTCGAGTGTTAAAATTCTAACTGTCCGGATGTAGGGTACAGCGGCTGGATTCCAAAATTGATTTCACATTACAATTTAACGATATATCCAGCAAATATGGTTAATTTTTACCATCTCCACATAATCATAATGCGTCCAATCAATTTTAATATTATTGATTCAAACCTGCTTGTTTATAACCTGAGACGAGACCTGCAAAGAGGAAAAAATGTAACTTCAGCTGCTGCCAGTCAACTGCTGTCACGAACTGTCAGGTGCAACCAGCAGCTTTTTGAGTGAAAGTATTGGTATCCCAAATAAAATATTCCACATCATTTTTGTTTTACCAAGACATTTTTACTTTAACGAGTATTCCAAACTTTCCGTTTAGCTTGTTAATAATCAGTAATAAACCTGTGTTTTGTTCCCGAAATCCTTATGAAAATGAATTAACTATTTCGTGAATTGGATACACTTTTATTGTGCTCAGAAGGGTCCACCTGGGGCTTAGGTGAAACAGTCAAGTAAACAGTTGAAACTCGATGGTCAACTGTGATGAAAAGAAGAACAAGTGTCAAAACAAGAGAAAAGAAGCAGCGTCTTTGCAGGTCTCGTCTCAGTTTATAACATGTAGATCCGATATAAATGGTATTGCTTTTCTAAAAATCAAAAAAAATATAGAGCAACTAATTTGAACAAATTTAACCCGAAGACTTAAGTCTTTGTTTCCGATAAAAATCATTACAGGCATACTTCGATAGTACGTACACCTCCGTTGTTTTAATGTACGTGCATCGAAGCAAAAAAAAATCAAAAAAAAATTTTTTTTTGCCTTTCTATTTATTTGGGAGTTGTGTAATGTTTATAAAACCGCTCGGAAGCGAAAATTTCGATAGAAGGCTCTGTAATCTAAGCAAATTTATATTTGATATAGTACACAACAGACCAGCATGACTCAGATTTTTCTTGAAATGGTGCCTACATGTAGCATTGCACAAAATGATCGTCCTTGGACAAGTGAGGCTATTGTTTTTTTTTATGAAATATTGTATGTTAATACTTCGGAGCATCCATAAATTACGTGATATTCGTGACGTTTTAAAGATATGTTACACATCATGCATAATTATGCATGTTACTACAAAAAGTGACGATTGGGGGTGGATCACAACATTTCAACGTGACGTATTTTATGGATTCCACCTATAAATTTTATGTAAATTAAAAGCTTTAATGTTGTCCTAAACTGTCACTGTCGTTGCGATTCTATTGGCTCCATTGACGCTTGCTTACCAAAAGCGATTTTATTTTCTCGTCTGTAGAATCGTGTATGCCTTTCTTGTACAACAATATGTAACGAAAAGGCTATACACTGCTAAAACGATTTTTGATAGGAGGCCTGGAGGGCCGACTTTTATATACTTGATCGGTATCAGCTTGATGAATTGAGGTACCACTGGTGTCTGTCGATTAGTGATGGGCAAAACAGCTCATTGCAGTGAGCGGATCTGATCCGTTCAGCTCATTGAAAAGAATCAGCTCCTTGGATCAGCTCTTCAGTTCTTTAATGCTACATATATTAAAACATAATTGTTAATATTATTATTTTAATTATTGTTCAAAAATTTGAAAAATTTATGTCATTCATTAATTTATTCATTCATTCATCATTCATCTATTTACCTCACTTTGAAATTTTTAAAATGTTAAGCTACAGTGAGGTAATAATTTCTATTTAAAACCGACCATTTATAACTAATAACATTTATTACGCTTTTTCTGACCGTCTAGTTTTGAAGTCTAGGAGTTCATTTAGAACCATCACATTTATTTCTATACAAAAACTATCTCAACATTATTTTCTATTCTCTAAGTTATATTTTTTTGATAACGTTTCTCAAATCGTTAATTTGAATAGTTCAGTCCCTAATCTCTGATATGTATATGAACCATATCACGTTTCATAAGTTTTCTCTTCATACTGGGTGCAGTAAATCAATGCCTTGTTTGCGCGAGCTTCTAAGGCTGATGACATACTGGGAGCGAAGAGAAGCGAAGCGAAGAGGTTGGTGATAAGCAAAGCGAAGTGAAGCGGCGATCAAAGCGAGCTATGACATACTGAAAGCGTTTTTCGGAGTGTTGATCTCGCAACAAATACAAGTGTAAAAGCATGGATTTCCTCAGATGTAGAATATTTTGCTTCTCCAAGCATATTTAGCACAAAGAGAAGAGTGTTGAGGAGATTTATAGAATGTCACAATTGAAAACCGATTTTATGATGTGAGCGATAGATTATCACCACATACAAACAGACGTAGGGCGTAGCTATGGAAAAACTTTTGGGCCATGTTTTATTCCTATTTTACATTTGCTCCTATGGAATATCCATTAATTACGTAACGGAAATTTTCAACCAGACCCTCCTTTTGTATGGAACTTCTGAAAATTTTGCATGGATCGTCACACTTCGCCGACAACACCCCTTCAAGCGTTACGTAATTTATAGATGTTCTTCTTACAACATTTCTCTACACTGAAGTTGATTTCTCGGGAGATACGCACATCATGAAAATAACTTCCACAAAAATCGTTTTGTCTCGGCAACCTTTTTTGAAAAACGGCGTAAACAAACGCAAATCCCAAAAATCCACTGAAAAAAGGGAAACCACCCAAGTAACCGTAAGCATTAAATTACTGCATGTTAATAGCCTTATAATGGCATGTGAGCTGCTTGAAAGTTGGATAATAGCATTTTTGCAGCATACTCTGCATTGAAGCTCTGATAAATGTGGCATTATTTTTAGCATTTTATTAGTTTATAATAGTGCTTGTTCAATGCATTAAAACACCATTGTGGCATTAAATTAACATTATATTAGCACATAATGCTTCTTGGTTTTAAAAGATTGTTTTAGAAATGGATATAAAGCTATTTTAAAGCAACTTTATGATGCTTATGGTTACTTGGGCATTTCCACCAATGGCCGGCAGATTGTTCCCGAAGTTTTAATATGCGGACATAAGCAAAAATTTCGCAAACCCGATTTTCGTTGAAATTGAAGGGCTTTTCAAGATACACGGAACGCGTAAAAATCGACTCCAGTGTAAAATCAAAGATCAAAGATTGAACACAACAATTTCATTCGGTTCAAACGCGCATTACAGATGCGTGAAAAATCTATCATTTGAAACTAATCCTAAATACGAGAACGATATTAAATAACAAGTTCAACATCCATTTGTCTGTGGTAACAGCAAAATACGTGTTTTTTTGTTTCAAAGTGTTTCTAAATGTATGGACTGCACCAGAATATTCCCAATGTTAATGAGTACCGCTACTATGAAATACATCATATACATGTAGTTAAAAAACCATACATATTTTAATATTTTCATTAACCAAATTAACAAAATAAACAATGTTGCTTTCCTCTCCCGCAATACTATTCACCCACAGCCATTTTACACAACTGCGAACGAGGGTAAACTCAAATCAACAAACATACAGAAGTGATCCTTTACGATCTCGCGCGGCAAAGCACTCTACGAACTGCTTCGCCTCTTTGGCTACCGCTTCTCGCCTCTTCTCAGCGCTTTCACTATGACAGGTATAAGCGATTTCCATATATCGCTCATTGAGGTAGCTTTCACGCGGACGCTTCGCTTCCCTCTCAACTCTTCTCTCCCAGTATGGCATCAGCCTAACCCTTCTAACCATGCGTAGTTGACATTTTCATACAAGCGAGCCCATTCATCTATATTGGTTCCCGAAATGCGAGAGAAATAAAAACAAGAGAGTAAAAAATACAGAGCACGGTGCTATAAACAAATCGAGTGCACATGTAGCAGTATGCTGGCGGGAAAACCTCGCAAGTAAAAGATCCGCTCCGTGCAAGACACAGCTCCCAGTTCGGTTCGTTTGAACCACACTCGCTAGAATCGGTCGCGACTGATCCGTGTCGCACGGATCTGAGCTGGTGGCGCAGCTCTCGCTTCCATGTCACGCATCAATTTCGAGCTGGACGACGACATGAGCGGAACTGAGAGTTGTTCGGATCTTCGGATCTTTTGCTTGGTACGGTTCGTTCGCTACCGCACTACTAGGTATCTTTTGTGTGTCCGTTCGTAGCGCCGAGTATGTGGGTATGTGTTAAGAAATAGACGGCAAGCTAGATTATTTTTGCTTGTGTATTTCTTATTCCTCTCTGCAGCAGAAATGATTTCTGTTGCTTGGCTAGATGGTGCTGTCGCTTGGCTTGATGGTGCTTGAGGTGCAAATAATAAACGATCAGCACATGCGCGGTGCTGGACTGGAATGCTCATACAAGCTCGCTTGTGTTGTGTACCGCGAGCGTGGTATTTTCGTTTGTGCTGTACAAAATACAACAGCGCGCGTACTCGAGTGCGTACGCTCGAGGGAGTTTCTCTAGGCGCGTGTTTGACAATGATTTCATCAATTTAAAGTGAGCTGCTGAGCTGGACTTCTTTAAAAAAGATCCATGGCTCATCAGCTCCATGTAAGGAAGCGAATCTTTGGAACAGCTCATGAGCGGAGCGCCCATCTCTACTGTCGATAAAGTATTTAAATCTAAATCATTGGATGTTGATCTACTGACAAACTGCAACTAGCGTGGATCTCTGAGATCGTGGAATAATTTTTGGCAACATGGCCACTAGGGTGGTTCAAAAAATCGATTTTGCTCCACAGTGCTCATCTGATTCTTTACCATGTTCTGAGTGTCCTCTGAAAATTTGATCTCATTTGGATTAAAACTGATTTAGCACAAGCCGTTTCAAGTTTGCATGCAAATTAGTATGGGGAAATTTATTTTTTTCATTATACTGTTAATGACGCTTCCCCATCAAGCGCATGTTAACAGAAAACCTACATAGCTGAAAGAAATACTCAACAGCTTTCACTCAGCGAAAACCGCGTCTTAATTAATCGTTCCAATAATTAGTAATCGAATTTCATCTAAACCGTGGTTTTCTAGAGCTAATTGCATAACTCATCAACAGGCAACATTGCTGCTCGTGGCGCGAAAGATAGCACACACAAATTCAGGCTACTATGTTGCACTGCACATTTCAGTGATGCCCTCAAAGAAGTTTAACGATCATGACTAAAGATTCGCAACCTGTCTTAAAATCGATTACTAATTATTGGGAAGATTAATTAAGATGCGGTTTTCACAGGGTGAAAGCTGTTGAGTATTTCTTTTAGCTATGTAGGTTTTCTTTTAACCTGCGCTTAATGGGAAACGTCATTAACAATTTAATGAAAAATAAATTTCCCCATACTAATTTGCATGCAAACTTGAAACGGCTTGTGCAAAATCAGTTTTAATCCAAATGAGCTCAAATTTTCAGAGGACACTCAGAACATGGTAAAGCATCAGATGAGCACTGTGGAGCAAAATCGATTTTTTGAACCACCCTAATGGCCACTATTCAACACATTCTCGGCCAAACATATTTTTTCTGAAAATGCGGGTTTGTTCTTCGGGAAACTAAGGAATTACTCCAAGAACACTCTCTGAAATTCTACTAGAATTTTTTTCGTATTTTAATTTGAAATTATTTCAAAACTTTATTTGAAATTTGTTTTTAAATTCATAAATATTTTCCACTGAAAATTCCTTAGGAAATTCATTAAAAAAACTTCTTATTTTCAAAATTCTCCTAGACTTGTTTCAGATATTCTTCTAAGATTTTTTTCCGAGAATATCTCCAGGAAATCCATAGGTAAATCCAACTCAAACTCAAACCAAGAAATCGAGCGTGATTTTTTTCAAAAATTATTTTAGGTAATTCTTCAGGAAATCCTTTCGGATACTCCTATTCTTCCTGAAAAAAGAGCTTCCCGGAGCAGTTCTTGAAGGAATTTTCTGCAGAATAATTTGACAAACTTCTGTGAAATTCCGAAACGAATTCCCGGATAATTCTTGAAGAACTTTTCGGGGAAACTTCAAAAGAGATTTCTGAAGAAGTTCTTCAAGTAATTTCCCGGGAAATTATTGGCGAAATTTTTGGGGAATACATGGAGGAATTCGGAAATCTCGGAAAATGCTTAAGGGCATTTTGGATGATTTTTTATAGAAATTCTAAGCAAAGTACCGTACAAATTTTGAAAATGGCTGCAGGATCTTCCGGGAGAATCCCTTAAATAATTTCCAGAGAAATTTCTTGGGGAATTTTTGTAGGTAATTCCGAAAGAGTTTAGACCAGTTGAAAATTTGTGAAC
Organism: Armigeres subalbatus; assembly: GCF_024139115.2. Lineage (NCBI taxonomy): Eukaryota > Metazoa > Arthropoda > Insecta > Diptera > Culicidae > Armigeres > Armigeres subalbatus. The sequence goes on along the minus strand of NC_085141.1, from coordinate 201,717,902 downwards.
CTTGTTCATAAAACAAGAAGTAGGCCATGCAACATACTCGCGTTCATTGTTTTTGTGTTTATGTTAAGTGAAATTTATCCATTTTAAGTAACTTAAAATACTCGCGATCGTGATTTTTACTCGTGAAATAAATATTGTCCTGCTTTTTGTCTTTGCTCTGCCCGTACAAATCAAGCGCTAGAAAAAATGTAGGCAGTAGGTTCGCGCGAGTATAGCATTTCTGGTAAATTACACTCTTTTCTTACTCGTGAAACGAATATTTCCAGCACTGGTTTTGACGAAATTTAATTTTTGTAGTCAGATGAATTTGCAGATGAATTTTGCATGGAATTTCCAAGAGAATTTCCGAAGAAAAAAAAAAACGGGAACAATTTTCCGGGAGAGTTCTTGCAGGAATTTCCGGAAGAAATTCTGGGGCGTGAGTATCAAGGGCGTGAGTTTCTGAACAAAATTCAATGAGAATTTCCGGAAAGACCTAGAAGTAATTAATGGAGAGATCTTGATGGAATTTCTAGAGTAACTCCAGAGAGAATGCGCGGGGGTGTTTACATGGGAATTTCTGAATAATTTTCTGGTGTTCTGCGTTCTGAGAAAGGGGATGTGGAAATTTCTAAGAGAATTCCTAAGTGAATTGCTGAAGAAATTACCGAGAAAATAATGGAATTTAGAGGGTATATTTGTAAGGATTAACGGAGAAATATTTGGCTACAATTTAAGATGAATGTTCGGAGAAATTTCGTAAAAATTCGCGGAGAAATTCCTAAAGGAACTTCCGGAGGAATTTCTGAAAGAACATCCAAAGAATTTCCTGGAGGAACTTTCAGAGAAATATCTGTAAAAACTCCCGTAGGAATTCCCGGAGAAACTTTCGGAGGAATTCCTAGAGGAACGTCCAAATGAATTCCGGAAAACTTGTAATACACGAAATTGATTCACGCTGACTCACGCCGCCGCAAATCACCACCACGGCATTGCCACTGGGTGAAAATGATCTATCACGCCTCACCGTCGATAAAATTTTAATCGGCGCGCAGGTCTAGATAGAATATTGAGTTAAATCATGTATGGAATTTTCGACCAAACTACAAAGGTAGGGGAACTAGGTTTAAAATGCGCCAGTCAGCTAATACGAGCCATTGCATTTTCTGGGTAATAGGCTAAATTAAGTTACAAAACCGATGGCAGCTGGCGCCTAAACATGTTTTTAGATCAACAAACTAAAAATAATAGTCAAGACATTCATAATGAAATTTTTAAAAATAAATTTGTTTTTTTCCGCTTTTTGATAAAATTTAAGCTTCCGTTCCCTTAAGGATTTTCCACTAGATAAAAACATTTTTTCAATAATCTTTGCACATGTCTGAAAAAACAAATTAGTAAAGATTGTGCCAAGCTACTAAAAAGTTAACTTTACTACAATTTTCATAGAAAAACTCACATTTTATTAAAATCTCTGCATGCAGGATAAAACGCGCCCATCTAATGTGCTTGACTATGGATGTCATAGTTTGAGAAGGGCGTGTGCCGATAATAATTTATTTTTTAAAATATTATCAATTAAAAAGTAAAAAGTAAAAATTGAAAAGTGATAAAATAAAAGTGAAAAGTGATGAGTGAGAAGTTATGAGTGATGAGAAGTGAGAAGTGAGAAACAACAAGTGAGAAGTAGGAATACTGAATTCGACTAAAAAGCCCTAAATAGTTTTATAATCAATCGTGAATTGTAAGCTGGATTTGGGATATGAGAACTAAGGAGTGAGGTGGGAGAAGCAAGAAAAAAGAATGAGAATTGAGAAGTGTGTAGCGAAAGGCAAGCAGTAAAAAGTGCGAAATAAGATGTGATCAGTGAAAAGCGATAAGAAAGTAGTAGAAGGGGAGAAGTAGTAAGCGAGACTTTGTGTGAGAAATGAGTAAAAAAGCATGAAGAGGAATATGACAATTGATAAATGGGATGTGAGAAGTGAGAAACGAGACGTGAGAGGTGCAAGGTACAAGGAGTGAAATTGAAGAATAGAGAAAAAAGCAAGAATAGATGCCAAGGGAGAGCAGTAAATAGTGTGGAGACAACTCAGAATAGAGTTTTTCAGCATAGATTTTGGGCATCCAATAAATTCTTTTGGATGTGTAGATGTAGAATATTATAAGTCAACGGCAGAGGTTCTCGGTCATCCAAGAAATCCATGGAGTTAGCTCCTCAGATCTACAAGCATAACTAAAGATCAATCGGACTGTTTTAAATGTGGTACATGCCCTTTTGGATGTGAAGAATAGAACAAGTCAACGGCAGAGGTTTTCGGTCACCCAAGAAATCAATGGAGTTAGGTCCTCTGATCTACACGCGTAACAAAAGTTCAGTTGGACTGTTTAAATTATGGCACATGTCCTTTTGGATGGTTAGAATAGAATGAGCCATCGTAAGAGATTCTGGGTAATTCAAGAAACCCCTGGAGTTAGGCCTTAAGATCTACACCCGTCACTTTAAGATTTATCGGACCATTTTAAATCTAGTACTGCAAAACATCTTTTGCGCCCAAAACGGGGAGCGTAAATTGAATCAGAGCGTAAAAAGGGGAACCGTTATTTAGAATTTAGGGCGTAAAAAGAGAGAGCGGTAATTTGGAATTTTTAGCGTAAAAAGAGGTAGCGCTATTTGGAATTTGGAGCGTAAACAAAGTTTGCAATCTGTAAGGTAAGCAAAGTTTGATATTTAACACACTTTTAGTCTTAAGATGTGTCTTTTACCTATTTCGGTATTAGGGCCGTCGAAATTGTTTTCGTTATCATGGTCGTCCCATTGTTTGAGTGCTGAGGCCTTAAGATTTTCTTGGTACGACAAGAAATCAAGAAGTCATAAGTGGTAAACATCCTTGATGACGCATAGTAAGACGTTCATTATTATTTTCAAGGCTTTAAAGTTTTCGAGAACCTCCTGGAGCTTGGACCTTTGTTTTGTGATACATTGGATAGAATGCAACCATTGTATATGTTCATGGTCATCCAAGAAAACTCTGGAAAAGGCCTTAAGATCTACACGCGTAACCAGAGATATTTCGTCTTGTGTAGAAAGTGGTACAACCCCTTTGTGGTACATAGAATGGAATGCGTCCATTGCATAGGTTCATGGTCAGGTCATCCAAGAAAACCCTGGAATAGGCCTTAAGAGCTACACCCATAACCAGATCTCTTTCGGCTTGTTTCAAAAGTGGTACAACTCCTTTATGGTACATAGAATAGAATGCGTCCATTGCATAGATTCGCGGTTATCCAAGAAAACTTTGGAATAGGCCTTAAGATCTACACGGGTAACCAGAGACCTTTTGTCTTGTGTAGAAAGTGGTACAACCCCTTTGTGGTACATAGAATGGAATGCGTCCATTGCATAGGTTCATAGTCATCCAAGAAAACCCTGGAATAGGCCTTAAGAGCTACACGCATAACCAGATCTCTTTCGGCTTGTTTCAAAAGTGGTACAACTCCTTTATGGTACATAGAATAGAATGCGTCCATTGCATAGATTCGCGGTTATCCAAGAAAACTCTGGAATAGGCCTTAAGATCTACAGGGTAACCAGAGACCTTTCGTCTTGTGTAGAAAGTGGTACAACCCCTTTGTGGTACATAGAATGGAATGCGTCCATTGCATAGGTTCATAGTCATCCAAGAAAACCCTGGAATAGGCCTTAAGAGCTACACGCGTAACCAGAGCTCTTTCGGCTTGTTTCAAAAGTGGTACAACCCCTTTGTGGTACATAGAATAGAATGCGTCCATTGCATAGGTTCACGGTGATCCAAGAAAACTCTGAAATAGGCCTTAAGATCTACACGCGTAACCAGAGACCTTTCGACTTGTTCCAAAAGTGGTACAACCCCTTTGTGGTATATAGAATAGAATGCGTCCATTGCATAGATTCACGGTGATCCAATGAAACTCTGAAAAGGACTTAAGTTCTACACGTGTAACCAGAAATCTTTCGTCTTGTGTAGAAAGTGGTACAACCCCTTTGTGGTACATAGAATGGAATGCGTCCATTGCATAGGTTCATGGTCATCCAAGAAAACCCTGGAATAGGCCTTAAGAGCTACACGCGTAACCAGATCTCTTTCGGCTTGTTTCAAAAGTGGTACAACTCCTTTATGGTACATAGAATAGAATGCGTCCATTGCATAGATTCGCGGTGATCCAAGAAAACTCTGGAATAGGCCTTAAGATCTACACGCGTAACCAGAGACCTTTCGTCTTGTGTAGAAAGTGGTACAACCCCTTTGTGGTACATAGAATGGAATGCGTCCATTGCATAGGTCCATGGTCATCCAAGAAAACCCTGGAATAGGCCTTAAGAGCTACACGCGTAACCAGAGCTCTTTCGGCTTGTTTCAAAAGTGATACAACTCCTTTGTGGCACATAGAATAGAATGCGTCCATTGCATAGGTTCACGGTGATCCAAGAAAACTCTGGAATAGGCCTTAAGATCTACACGCGTAACCAGAGATCTTCCGACTAGTTTCAACAGTGGTACAACCCTTTTGTGACACATAGAATAGAATGCGTTCATTGCATAGGTTCACGGTGATCCAAGAAAATTCTGGAATATGCCTTAAGATCTACACGCGTAACCAGAGATCTATCGACTTGTTTCAAAAGCGGTACGACCCTTTGTGGCCCATAGAATAGAATGCGTGCATTGCATAGGTTCATGGTCATCCAAGAAAACCCTGGAGAAGGCCTTAAGATCTACACGCGTAACCAGAGCTCTTTCGGCTTGTTTCAAAATTGGTACAACCCTTTGTGGCACATAGAATAGAATGCGTCAATTGCATAGATCCATAGTCATCCAAGAAAACTTTGGAATACGCCTTAAGATCTACACGCGTAACCAGAGACCTTTCGACTTGTTCCAAAAGTGGTACAACCCCTTTGTGGTACAAATAATAGAATGCGTCTAATGCAAAGGTTCAAGATCATCCTAGAAAACCCTGGAATAGGCCTTAAGATCTACACGCGTAACCAGAAATCTTTCGGCTTGTTTCAAAAGTGGTACAACTCCTTTGTGGCACATAGAATAGAATGCGTCCATTGCATAGGTTCACGGTGATCCAAGAAAACTTTGGAATAGGCCTTGAGATCTGCACGCGTAACCAGAGATCTTTCGACTTGTATCAAAAGTGGTACAACCCCTTTGTGGTACAAATAATAGAATGCGTCCAATGCATAGGTTCAAGATCATCCAAGAAAACCCTGGAATAGACCTTAAGATCTACACGCGTAACCAGAGCTCTTTCGGCTTGTTCCAAAATTGATACAACCCCTTTGAGGCACATAGAATAGAATGCGTCCATTGCATAGGTTCATAGTCACCCAAGAAAACATTGGAATAGGCCTTGAGATCTACACGCGTAACCAGAGATCTTTCGACTTGTTTCAAAAGTGGTACAACCCGTTTGTGGTACATAGAATAGAATGCGTCCATTGCATAGGTTCATGGTGATCGAAGAAAACTCTGGAATAGACCTTTAGATCTACACGTGTAACCAGAGCTCTTTCGGCTTGTTTTAAAATTGGTATAACCCCTTTGTGGCACATATAATAGAATGCGTCTATTGCATAGGCTCATAGTCATCCAAGAAAACTTTGGAATACGCCTTAAGATCTACACGCGTAACCAGATATCTTTCGACTTGTTTCAAAAGTGGTACAACCTCTTTGTGGTACAAATAATAGAATGCGTCCATTGCATAGGTTCATAGTGATCCAAGAAAACTCTGGAATACGTCTTAAGATCTACACGCGTAACCAGAGCTCTTTCGGCTTGTTTTAAAAGTGGTACAGTAATATCCCGGTTTTATCACCCCCCTGGTGAATTTTGGGGTGATAAAACAGGGTATGTGACAAAATTGGAAAAAAAATATTTTCATTTTTTTTAATTCATTCCACAAATATGAATCATTTTATGCCTTGGAAAGGCCAAATGTGTGAACGGTACCCGTTATTTGTTGTCGAAATTGCTTACAGAATATTTCCCAGGTACTCAGAAGTCGTTCGTAATAAACTACAGGCGGTGAAAGTTATTTCATGAAAATCAATGTTATTTTTGGTATTATTTACGAAAATTAAAAGAATGACAAAATTTTTTGGGGTGACAAAATCGGGTCGAAAACGTGACAAAATCGGGACGTGATAAAATTGGGTCGAAAACGTGATAAAATCGGGGGTAGACAAAATCGGGGTAGACAAAATCGGGGAGTGACAAAATCAGGTCAACACTGTACAACCCCTTTGTGGCACATAGAACAGAATACGTCCATTGCATAGGTTCATAGTCTCCCATAAAACTCTGGAATAGACTTTAAGATCTACACGCGTAATCAGAGATCTTCCGACTTGTTCAACAGTGGTACAACTCCTTTGTGGTACATGTGGAACCTCCTGAGCTTGAACCTTTGTTTTGTGATACATTGGATAGAATGCAACCATTGCATATGTTCATGGTCATCCAAGAAAACTCTGGAAAAGGCCTTAAGATCTACACGCGTAACCAGAGATCTTTAGGCTTGTTTCAAAAGTGGTACAACCCCTTTGTGGTACATAGAATAGAATGCGTCCATTGCATAGGTTCACGGTGATCCAAGGAAACTCTGAAAAGGACTTAAGATCTACACGCGTAACCAGAGATCTTTTGCTTGTGTAGAAAGTGGTACAACCCCTTTGTGGTACATAGAATGGAATGCGTCCATTGCATAGGTTCATGGTCATCCAAGAAAACCCTGGAATAGGCCTTAAGAGCTACACGCGTAACCAGATCTCTTTCGGCTTGTTTCAAAAGTGGTACAACTCCTTTATGGTACATAGAATCCATTGTCGTCCATTGCATAGATTCATGGTCATCCAAGAAAATTCCGGAATATGTCTTTAGATCTACACGCGTAACCAGAGATCTTTCGGATTGCTCAACAAGTGGTACAAGCCCTTTGTGGTAGGGGCCCTCCTTAGCCGTGCGGTAAGACGCGCGGCTACAAAGTAAGACCATGCTGAGGGTGGCTGGGTTCGATTCCCGGTGCTGGTCTACGCAGTTTTCGGATTGGAAGTTGTCTCGACTTCCCTGGGCATAAAAGTATCATCTGTTAGCCTCATTGATATATGAATGCAAAAATGGTAACTTGGCTTAGAAACGTCGCAGTTAATAACTGTGGAAGTCCTGTCTCGTCAGAGGGCCGTCGTGTCAGGGCAGTTTAGCGTCCCACCGAACTCCAGGACTTGGGCTTGTGCGCTTTGAGCGGCACACGGTCGCTTTGGCGGAGCCTACTTGCGGATTCATGCAGCTTTTTATAGAGGTTTAACAGGGCCCACTGTCAAACCCCACCACATCCTAGGCAGGCGCCACAACTCGCAGATGGCCTGGGGAGAAATAACATTGGGAGGGCCTTTAGATTAACACGCGTAATCAGAGATCTTTTGGCTTGTTTAAAAATGGTAAATGCTCTTTGTGGTATACAGAATAAAAAGCGTCCATTGCATAGATTGATGGTCATCCAAGAAAACCCTGGAAAAGGCCTGCACACTTAACTAGAGATTTTTGGCCTGTTTGAAAAGTTGAACATGCCCTTTATGGTACGTAGAATAGAATGCGTTATTTCAAATTTCCATGGTCATCCAGGAAAACCCGGCAGTAAGACGTTAGGATCTACATGCTTAACCAGAGATATATCAACCTGTTTTAAATGTGGTACTTTTCCTTTGTGGTCCATAGAATAAAATGCGTTCATGGCATATGCTAATGGCCATCCTAGAAATTTATGGAGTAAGGCTTCTAGGCTTACACGAATATCTATAATAACACGGTACATGATCTAATATATCGCCGTTTTTTCTTTACGTTTTATCGTGAAGTTATTTCGTTCCAATTTATTCACATTTTGCATTTCCAAGAAATAAACAGTTTCGTACGTGATATGAATGAAGTTAGTATACTACCTGGAACGCATGACAACAAGAACTACTTGGAATGCGAATATATCAAAATGAGGTTGCACACCTTGTCAATAACTGCCTAGAGCTAATGACAACAACTTGAACTATTTGGAAGGCAAACATATACCAACAGCCTCCCGTTCGGGGTTAATCTGCAAATCATAACTGTATCGAGTTCATACATAGTTGATGATGATGATGATGATGATGGTCCCGCCACATACCCCTACAAGGGTTTGAGCTAGACGAGTTATCTTTAAGATAATTAATTGATATGCATTTAATCGGATTTCCAAAAAGAAAAACGATCCGATTTCTTATGACAGATATAAATTTGAATATTTTACATCACTATACAGCAAAAAATATAAATTTAAAAAACTGATCTTTCCAAAACCGCAATCTTGCTAAAACATCAGTAGTGATACATACAGCTTTATGAAAATGCAAAACTTGTGATACCTCTCGCACAGATTTCAAAAGTTTCACCAGGAATCGCGTATCAAGTCAATTTTCGCTCAACAACTAGTATGTATCTATAGTATTCATGATTCTCGACAATACAGGCACCAACACTTGTGATACCGCTCCGTCGATATCAAAAGTTTCAGTTTAACCGCGAAACAATCTACTGGATAGCTATATCGAACATTCAAAACTCTTTCAGCAGTAACCATACAAAAGTCATTCACTCCTAATCATTCAAACAGATCAAAATGTGGCACACGAAAATTAAATTTGAAATAATTTATACCTGTATTTCGCGCGCGAGGCTCAAACTCTTGTAGACTACACAAAGAAAAGTTAAATTAATAATTACGTCAATAAAGTAAAAAATCCATCATCATCATCGAGGCGATCGTTGTAGTCGTTAATGCCCCAAAAACAATAAATAAAATAAAAAAAAAACACACAAAAGTATCCGTTGGGTAAAACTTCGTCAAAACTTAAATTAGTTAATGCTAAAAAATTGTCGAGTAGCTGTCTAAAATGCAGCTTTGACGTGTGAAATACATTGTCTCTTGAACTGTGTGATTCCATGGAAACAACTAAAGCTACTTGGAATGCATACATTCACTCAGATGAGGTTGCACAGCTTGTTATTTTTTCGATAAATGGCTTCATCACGGAGGTTAATCAGCAGGCCCTAACTCTCCGAAATCCGTAGATTACTTCGAACCCATGACAATAACATGCACCACATGGAATGCGAACATATACAGTATTTACCCGATTTTGTCATTCTCCGACTTTGTCTACTCTGATTTTGTGGACCCCGATTTTACCACGTTTTCGACCCGATTTTATCACCACAAAAGTTTTTAATTTTTTTGTCGTTTGTATTGTTATCTACCTACCTGCTACCTGGCATCAATGACAACAACAAAAACAACTTGGAGTACGAACATATACTGAAAAGGGGTCAAACAACTTGTTTATTCTCCAATAGCTGCCTCCATTATGGAGGTTGATCTACAGACCTTGACTCTATGGAGTACGTAGACTACCTGGAGCCCACGACAACACCAAGAACTACTTGGAATACAAACATATACCAATAAGGGGTCACATAACTTGTTTATTTTTCAATAACTGCCTCCATTACGGAGGTTGAACCACAGGCCTTAACTCTATGGAGTTCGTAGACTACCTGGCACCAATGACAACAACAAAAACTACTTGGAGTACAAACATATACTAAAAAGGGGTCAAACAACTTGTTTATTCTCCAATAGCTGCCTCCATTACGGAGGTTGATCTACAGACCTTGACTCTGTGGAGTTCGTAGACTACCTGGAGCCCACGACCACAAAAAAATTACTTGGAATACAATTATATACCAGGAAGGGGTCACACAACTTGTTCATTCTCCAATAGCTGCCTCCATTTCGGAGGTTGATCTACAAACCTTGACTCTATGGAGTTCGTACACTACCTGGAGCCCACGACCACAACAAGTACTACTCGGAATACAAACATATACCAAGAAGGGGTCACACAACTTGTTTATTCTCCAATAGCTGCCTCCATTACGGAGGTTGATCTATAGACCTTAACTCTAGGAGTTCGTAGACACCTGGAGCCCACGACAACGACAAGAACTACTTGCAATACAAACATATACCAAGAAGGGTTCACACAACTTGTTTATTTTCTCAATAACTGCCTCCATTACGTAGGTTGATCCCCAGGCCTTGAATCTATGGATTTCGTAGACTACCTGGCATCAATGACAACATCAAGAACTACTCGAAATACAAACATATACCTAGAAGGGGTCACACAACTTGTTTATTCTCCAATAGCTGCCTCCATTGCGGAGGTTGATCAACATACCTTGATTCCATGGAGCTTGTAGACTACCTGGAGCCCACGACAACAACAAGAACTACTTGAAATACAAACATATACTAACTAGGGGTCTCACAACTTGTTTATTTTTCAATAACTGCCTCCATTACGAAGATTGATCCACTGGCCTTGACTCTATGGAGTTCGTCGACTACCTGGCACTTAATGACAACAACAAGAACTACTTGGAATACAAACATATACCTAGAAGGGGTCACACAACTTGTTTATTCTCCAATAGCTGCCTCCATTGCGGAGGTTGATCAACATACCTTGACTCATGGAGCTTGTAGACTACCTGGAGCCCACGACAACAACAAGAGCTACTTGGAATACTAACATATACCATGGAGGTGTCACACAACTTGTTTATTTTTCAATAACTGCTTCCATTATGTAGGTTGATCCATAGGCCTTGAATCTATGGTGTTCGTAGACTACCTGGCATCAGTGACAACATCAAGAACTACTTGGAATACAAACATATACCAAGTAGGGGTCACACAACTTGTTTATTCTTCAATATCTGCCTTTAATACGAAGGTTAATCAACAGACCTTGAATGTATGGAGTTCGTAGACTACCTACAAACCATGACAACAGGTAATAACACTTCGCATCCAAGTAATCTTTGGTTCCGCGTGTAGACCGAAAGGCCTATTCCAGGGATTTCTTGGATGACCAAGAACCTATGCTGGGTACGCATTCTATTCTATGTGTCATAAAGGGCATGTACCATGTTTAAAACCGTCCGATCGATTTTTTGTTGCTTCTATAGACTTTATAGCCTTAATCCAGAGATTTCTTGAACTATCAAGAACCTATGATGTGAACACGTTCTATTCTACGTATCACAAAGGGCATATATCACATTCGAAGCAGTCCAGTAGATCGTTGGTTACTCATGTAGACCGTAAGATCTCACTTCTTGGAAGTGTGATACATGTACCATGCACAGAAAATCGTGATTTGGCTCCGTAATGCACAAGGTCACATGCGCCCACCCAAAAAATTAAAGAATAAACATATCTTGTATGCACACATCAACTAGTTACACGAAAATTTAGCAAAAAAAAAATTAATTAACATTTCATTGCAGTGGAAACGAGAATAGGACTTTTCATAAATTGATACTTGATTCTTCTGTCAGTTCACTGCTGTTTGTTTACATTTTTAGGCTGGCGCGTTTTCGTTTTAGCCTCGGGGTGGCGCGTTTCAACCCGCATGGTTTAAAATTGCACGAAAATGCAGCGCTTCAAAATAAAATCGTTTTCTCGGAATATAATTGGTTTTTCGTCCAAATTTTTATTCCGTATCATAGATGATAAGTTAAATTAGTGGTTAACACATTGGAAGTACATAATTTCGACCATTATCATCGTTAAATTCGAAGATTTGCTTAGGGGGCGCATATTGAACGTCCCTCCCCTATCCCAGGAAGTAACGCTGGTAAGTTGTTTCTCAAGAAAAAAAAAATGTGGGACTAAACATAATGTAAACTTAATTAAACAGTAAAATATCTTGCCGAAAATTCAATTTTATGAATCACCATTCCCATGATGGAATTAATTTACTCCTTGGAGAATTATTTTCTGGTCTATCAGATGAACTAATGCTTGGGGAAGGGTTCTAGAACTGGAACTAATTTCCTTGATAGATAAAATAATTCATAAACATAATTGTTCAATTAAATGGATAGAAAATCTGCTTTCTTAAAAAGTCATGCCCATAAAATTTCAATTAGTGCTGATAACACTCTTATGGCGATGACAAACTCACACGAGTGCGTGTGGAACGCGTCCAAGACAAAAAAATACCTCTTGCTAATATTCTGCTTTATGAGGGCTTGGACGCGCTCCGTATCGCTCAGCTGTTTCAGATGTTCCTTCAATTGTTCAAAATGATAGTATAATATGTGTTACGTAAGACGTGCAAACATTTATGACACGCTGCTTTTTTCAAAGTTTTGCTGCTAAATTCGTTCCTCACGATGGTGTTTAAATCAGTTGTGAAATTATTACGTAACATATGAAGGACCCCGCATGTGCCATGATCAAAGCATATTCAAATTTTTACTAAAATCGTACAGAAAATTGAACGAAAAAAAAATGTTTTTTTGTACGTACTATCGAGTTAAAATGTACGTACAATCGAGGGTACGTACTATCGAGGTATGCCTGTAATCCTAAATTTTTCAAATAGTATTATGAATTACTCTTGTTGAATTACAGTTATTAAAAGCTTAATACCTTGAAATATTATTCCAACAGTGACTTGTTTGATGCTGATTGCATAGGTCATACTTGGTTTTCTAAAATGTAATGAAAGTATATTCAGATTAATGCTCGTAACATGCCATAAATAATCAACTATCCAACTGAATAGGCACTCAAAATAGCTTTATATGCATTCTCAATATTTCGAAAGTACTGTGGATTTTGAGCAGATTTTGGAAATTATATATTAACTTAAATTTTTCATTTTTTCACTTTTTTTTTTAATTATCAAAAATAAACGCATTCAGGCTTTTGATTGATTATTTTTTGCACAAATCAACTTAATAAAATGTTATTTTTAATATTTTGCAACGTTATTACAAACAATTTACAAATGTACAAGAAACAGTAATGACACGATTCCTGACATGTCCAAGTTTTGACTGCCTCTGGAATGAATTTTGGAAGAATTGGAAATTATCAATTTTTTTAGAAGTCTATATTACAATCACAAAGATGTGTCCGGAACAACGTACCGTATATACACTTTCAGCTCTAACCCATTACATAATTGCTTTTTGTGCTGTTTAGACCACCCTAATGATCTTTTCTCGTTACATATTATAATCAACGAAAAAGGCATCAACACCAATAGGTGGGATAACCTTTTTTTAATTCGTTTCTTTTATCTCACAGCCTTAGCGAAAGATTTAACTTTAAAACATAATATTTTGTAATGTCAAGAAACCAGAAGCAATGACTAAGAGATCGATGGAAAACTGAAAGAATGGATAAAAAATCACGGAGACAATGAAATAAATTTTTACTTTTTTCTACACGAATGTATACTTGTTAGATTTTAAGCGGATGTATCCTAGTGTTAACCGTTCTCTAATAAAATTTTATTGCGACCTTAAATTGTTTGACATTTGCTATGAAATTTTTTCGTGTTTTGAAATATATAAGCATCCCAAGTCCAGTCGAGTAATGGAACATTCTAGCGTATCGGATAAACCTGTTGTTAGCTGTACGGCTACAAAAGAAATGCAAACTCAATTTTGTATGTAAGTACTGAGCATAAAATAATTATTTACTCTAAGTACTGAAATAATATGTTAAAATGTTCAATACATGTTCGTTAGGTGAATTTATCAATTAATACGAACTCTTTAGTGTAAATACTTTCATAACCATACTTCCCAGAAACAATTTTAAGACACTCCTCAGGAAACTAAAAGCATGGAAGTGATCCAATTGATTAATTGATACTCTGTTTCGGAATTGAATTACGAACTAATTACGTTCGAAGATGATAATTACTTTGTTTTGTATTAATATGAACATCTTTATTTTTTAAATTATTTAACCCGCGAACAAATGACTCACATCTGTCGGTCTACGCAAAAGATATTTTAGTTACTAGATAAAGATTGTCGCTGTCGTCGCTGTCCGGAACATCTTTTGCTTGTGAGGACAGGGGAGCTAAATGTCAAGGAAGGAAAATCCTTACGATTTGACAGGTATGTACCACACATGTTTCGGACAGCAGAACAAAGGGAATTGAAGCGACAATCGTTATCTAGTAACAAAAATATCTTTTGTCTACGCAACCGCAGTACGGTGGATGGAGTACCTGGTACCTTATACCTGGGAGCTATTAACATACATATCAGCACTATTGGCGCTTTGATGTTGCATGAAGAAGAAGAAGCAGAAAGATGATAATCGAAAAAATCTCCACGGGAAACCATACGAAGAAGTTTTTAAAACTCTTCAAAAATTCTAAAAGCAATTTAATTAAAACGGTAAGCAGTACGGGGTTGGACTTTTCTTCTACTGTATAATAAACACAATATTTTTATTCGGAATTTTATTTTGTGATATTACACATAATACACAGTAGAAGAAAAGTCCAACCCCGTACTGCTTACCGTTTTTAATTAAATTGCTTCTAGAATTTTTGAGAAGAGTTTTAAAAACTTCTTCGTATGGTTTCCCGTGGAGATTTTTTCGATTATCATCTTTCTGCTTCTTCTTCATGCAACATCAAAGCGCCAATTGCATCGGCCACGGATGGATTCGCAATGAACGAAAAGCAGTTAGCGAGGCACCAGTTACCTCTTTACTGCAGTAGACAACATCCGCAGCAGCAAACGAAACGCATGTAAAACGCACGAAAAATGTGAACAACGAACAGACGCAGCTGTCGGGAATAACGAACGACCCGAAAGCAAATGAATGGGGGAGGTTCCTTCATCAGTGCTGCCACCTGGAAAAGTTTAGAGAAAAAGTAGAACCACGGAAATTTGACACGGCATGATATAGAAAATAAGAATTGAAATGTATCTAGAACGTTATAGAAATTTTTTTGTCAAACAATTTTTAGTTTGTGAGGTTAGAAATTCAACGATCTTAAGCATTAACTGCTTTTTCGAAAAAAATATAAAAATCGAGATATCATGTCTATTTTGTGTGCTTTTAAAATTCTAACCCCGTAAACTAAGATTTTTTTGAGTTCCTTAATTTTTGTTTTATAACAAAAATATACTTCATTTCCTATACCACACGGTAAGAAATTTCAATGATTCTACTTTTTCTCTCGATGACAGCTGGTGGTCTTCTCCTCCCCTATGAAACTGTCTTACAACGTCACCCGACAGCAGCGTTAATAGCCCGTTTACATATTGGCTAGTTCTAGCGGACAATGCACTATCCGACAATACTAGCACGAAATTAGCATAATGTAAACGCTTATTAGCAAGGATAATTCCTGTTTACATTGTGCTAATATCGCGCTAGTATTGTCGGATAGTGCATTGTCCGCTAGAACTAGCTCATATGTAAACGGGCCTCTCGTAGGATTGCGTGTAGGTATGTGACTGTCGCATATAAACCGATAACACGGCTGTCATGGTTGAACAAAGGCGACAATCATTGGTAGGCTGTAATGATGCGGTACTTTTGGAAAGCCTGATTGTCCTATTCTGTTGCAGTTTGGGACAAACGCTTATTGCGAGTTGAGTTTGTCCCAACATTTACAAGAGAGGATAATGTTGTTGTCATTGGCAATGTTGTTATTTTACATTCCTTGATAGGAACACATTTAATTTGCAACCATTCGGAAGGGATTATATTCGATTGTAGTATTTCATTACAACAAATGGACATTATCTTCTGTAACAAGTTGGGATGAAGCTGTTTTAAAATGAAAAATGAAAAATTGTCTTGACCTGGAGCTGAATTATTTTTCTTGGACTGAATATATTTAATAATATCTACAGAGTTTAAGACTAAGTTATTTACAGTGGGTTGTAGAGAATATTGAACTTAATTAGTAATAGATGGAAATTCAATATCCATAAACTAAGATTAATGTCGTTTAATAAGATTATGTTACTCTTTTTAGAAAAGCCACCACTAATTAGCTTTACAGTTGATCATAGTTGTTTTGTACTCAATTCAGGAGTTAAGGGGGAAACGCAATGGAGTGCGGCAACGGAACGGCAACGGCAGGATGCGGCAGCTGTCACTTTTGAATACACGGCAGTATATGGAACGGCACGCAATGATGCGGAATGGCAAATGCGGAATGTACTAAAACCGCATATTTTTTGAAAATTTTCAAAAAATGCGGCAGCGGTATTGCGGAAAGATTTGTTTACTTTTAGCATGAAGTGATTTTATTCAAATTTGTATTATTTTCAGTAGCAGAGAAAGCTAATAGAAAGCATAATCAGGACCACTTGATTAAACTGGATTGCTGAAAATGAATAAAATTGTTTATGAAAATCGAGAAAACCTCGAAGAAACAATAATGATTATATTATTAATCATAAAAACGTCGTTCTACTTGTCTTCATCCAACGAGTGAATCCAATTTCAAGAGAACTATTCATCCAAATTAAATCCCTGGAATTGTGAGTTCCCAGATCCCTTGTATTTCCGAGAAAAATTCCATGTAAAATTTTCCCTAATTTTTCTATGAAAATTAACTTGAGCTTTGTTGGATGATTATTCTGAATCTGCAAGGGAATTCCACTGATTTTTAATGAAAAATTCCTATGAAATTCCAGACAAAATACCAATAGAATTCCTCTCAAACATCAAGAGAAAACCTCCTGAAAATCCGAAGAAAATTCCTCTGAATGGAAATTAAAAAAAATAATTTGAAAAAAAAGTTTCTAATAAATTAGGTAGTTCTACTAGGAATTCTACTTCCTTCGAGGGCTTCTCCAGGAATTCTTCTGGAAATTCCTCCAGAAATTCTTCGAAAGTTCCTCCAGGAATTCCTCCGGAAGTTCCTCCAGGAATTTCTCCGGAAGCTCCTCCAGAAATTCCTCCGGAAGTTCCTCCAGGAATTCCACCGGAAGTTCCTCCAGTTCCTCCAGGAATTCCTCCGGAATTTCCTCCAGGATTTCCTCCGGAAGTTGCTCCAGGAATTCCTCCGGAAGTTCCTTCGGGAATTCCTCCGGAAGTTCCTCCAGGAAATCCTTCGAAAGTTCCTCCAGAAATTTATCCGGGAGTTCCTCCAGGAATTCCTCCGGAAGTTCCTCCAGGAATTCCTCCGAAGTTCCTCCAGAAATCCGTCCGATAGTTCCTCCAGGAATCCGTCCGGAAGTTCTTCCAGGAATTCCTCCGGAAGCTCCTCCAGGAATTCCTCTGGAGGTTTCTCCAAGAATTCCTCCGGAAGTTCCTCCAGGAATTCCTCCGGAAGTTCCTCCAGGAATTCCTCCGGAAGTTCCTCCAGGAATTCCTCCGGAAGTTCCTCCAGGAATTCCTCCGGAAGTACCTCCAGGAATTCCTCCGGAAGTACCTCCAGGAATTCCTCCGGAAGTACCTCCAGGAATTCCTCCGGAAGTTCCTCCAGGAATTCCTCCGGAAGTTCCTCCAGGAATTCCTCCGGAAGTTCCTCCAGGAATTCCTCCGGAAGTTCCTCCAGGAATTCCTCCGGAAGTTCCTCCAGGAATTCCTCCGGAAGTTCCTCCAGGAATTCCTCCGGCAGTTCCTCCAGGAATTCCTCCGGAAGTTCCTCCAGGAGTTCCCCCAGGAATTCTTCCGGAAGTTCCTCCAGGAATTTCTATGCAAGTTCCCTCAGGAATTCCTCCGGAAGTTCCTGGAGGAGCTTCCTGGAGGAGCCTGGAGGAGCTTCCGGAGGAAATGCGGTAGGAACTTCAGGAGAAATTTCGGTGGAAATCCAGGAGGTACTTCCGGAGGAATTCCTGGAGGAACTTCCGGGGGAATTCCTGGAGGAACTTCTTAAGGAACTCCTGAACTTCCGAAGGAATCTAGAGGAACTTCCGGAGGAATTTCTGGAGGAACTTCTGAAGAGCTGCTGTAGGAATTTCCGGAAGAACTCTTGGAGGATTTACTGAAGGAACTTCCGAAGAAATCTTGAGGAACTTGCGGAGAAATTTGTGGAGGAGCATTCGGAGGAATTCCTGGTGGAACTCCATTAGGAATTTCTTGAGGAACTTTTAAAGGAATTTCCTGAGGAACTCTTAGAGGAACATCCGGAGGAACTTTCGAAGGAAATCTTGGGGAAACTTACGAAGGAACTTCCGACGGGATTTTCGCAGGAATTTCTGATGGAGTTCTTAAAGGAAGTTGTTAAGGAACTCCTGAAGGAACTTCCGAAGAAATTACTGGAGGAACTTTCGAAGTAATGTCCGATGGAATTACTGGAGGAATTTTCGAAAGAATCTTGCGGAGCTTGCGGAGGAATTCCTTGAGAAATTCGTGGAGAAGCATTCGGTGGAAGTGTTAGAGGAACTTCCGGAGGATTTTTTGGAGGAACTTTCGAAAGAAACTCTTGGAAGAACTTATGGAGGAACTTCCGAAGGAATTTTTTCAACAACTTCCGGAGAAATTCCTGGAGGAATTTCCGGATGAACTCCTGGAGGAACTTCCGGAGGAACTTTTGGAGGAACTTCCGGAAGAACTTCTGTAGGAATTTCCAGAGGAACTCTTGGAGGAATTTCCGAAGGATTTCCT
This sequence comes from Armigeres subalbatus, assembly GCF_024139115.2. Taxonomy (NCBI): domain Eukaryota; kingdom Metazoa; phylum Arthropoda; class Insecta; order Diptera; family Culicidae; genus Armigeres; species Armigeres subalbatus. Next base: position 201,699,377 of record NC_085141.1, on the reverse strand, counting down.
AAAGGAGTTTCCGAAGGAATTACTGGAGAAACTTTAGAAAGAATCTTGAGGAGCATCCGGTGGAATTCCTGTAGGAATTCGTGGAGGAGCTTTCGGAGGAATTCATGGTGGAACTCCATGCGGAGTTTTTTGAGGAACTCTTGGGGGAACGGAGAAATTTGCAGGAGCTTCTGAAGGAATTTCTGAAGGAACTTCTTAAGGAATTCCTGGAGGAGCTTCTGGAGAAATTCATGGAGCAACTTCCAGAGGACTTTTGGAAGAACTTATGGAGGAATTTCTGGAACAATTTCTGGAGCCACTTCCGAAGAAACTTCAGAAAGAAGTGCTGGAAGAACCCCGAAGGAATTTGTGAAGGCACTTTCGAAGGAATTGCTGGAGAAACCAAATTAAATCCAAATTAATCATTGGAGGAACTTTCTGTAGAATACGGAGGACCTTGCGGAGTACTTTAATTAGTGTTATTTTTTTTCATCACAATTAAGTACATACAACAAAACGGAGCATCCTGAAGAACTTTCCTGAGAATTTTTTGGAAGATTTTCCGGAGGAATTCCTAGACAAACTTCCTGGTGAATTGGAAGGAACTTCCGAAGAAATTTCTGGAGCATCTTCATGTAGGAACTTCCGAAGGAATTCCTGGAGGTTTCTCCAGAGGAACATCCGGAGCGATTTAAGCAAAAACTTCCGAAATAATTTCTTGATGAACTTCCGGTGCAATTCCTGAATGAACTTTCGAAGGGATTTATGGTGGATCTTCTATAGAAATTGGTGATGTAGCTTTCTTATTGGAATTATGTACAACACTTGAGCCTCCGCAGTTCCTGCAGGCACTTCCGGCGATTCAAGACATCAAAAATAGTATTCCTACTGTTCTGATCGAGGTTCTGATATATTTAAAGCAGTCACTGAATCAACTAGAATTAATTTAAAAGCTTATTTAAATAGGTAATTGAAATTAAATAATTAAAATCATCTTTGAAAAATCAGAATTCCTTTAAAACTTGAAACGTCATATATAATCTGTCCGGCAAATCCGCATGCATTGCGTTTTGCAACTGCGGCAATGACGCGGATTTTTTTTAGTACAAACCGTCGACAAACCGCTTGCCGTTGCCGTTCCGTTGCCGCACTCCATTGCGTTTCCCCCTTTAGTGAATCAGTTAGCTGGTGGTAAGATTTTCTTTTTTCTTTTCTGATTTTTGTTTTAAGAATAGTTCTGGCTTTTTTTAAATCTAGAAAGTTTTCTAAAGTTAAATTGTTACAGTAGATAACCAGTTTGTTGTTTTTATCTTCTAGTAATTCTTCTATTTTTGGGGTCCACCATATTTTCGGTTGAAACTTTCTTTTTGGATTATATTTAGCATCTGATGTTTTGTTCAAAGATAGAAATTACGTCTTGTGGAGTATTTATAGAAACTGGATCTATTTTATTCAAATTTTCTATAACTTTTTTGTTGTTTATGAGTTCTTTATGATATTCATGTTGGTTTGCTGCATTTATTATTTGGAAAATAATCATTTTATGATTACCACATATTTTCTCATCTAGAACTGTCCAAGTGGTTTTAGGAGCTATGGCTGATAAGTAGGATCTATAGCTGATGGAATAGTGTTTGGGGGCTTCAGTAAAGTGGGGGAACCATCATTAATAGAAATGAGATCGCGGTTTTCTACCATCTTCAACAACAATTCACCTCTAGAACATATTTTGTTTGCATTATTCCACATAGAGTGGTGTGCATTAAAGTCTCCTGCATTAAATGGTACTTAAATTAAATCTGTCAATAAAATCTAAAAGAAGTTTCAGTGGCAATCTAATTCGATTATTGTTTATTGTGTATTGTGTGAAACAAGTGTTGCTGGTGATGTTTGTTTCACAACAAGGATCAATTTGCTCTCCTTTGATTTTCATAAATTTCAACGTTTCTTCTATACTTATTCCTAATATTCTCATACATTTTCTTAAATTTCCACGGAGCTCCATATATTTTGAATAATCTCGCATAAACATTTATAAACAATCATCTTGCCATAAACGATTTACCTACCCAAATGACAATTATTGATCTTCACTTTCAGAAACATTGAGTGCTGACGAAGATTCTGAAGCAGCATCACACTACAAGTCTAATATTACTACAATTTATTATTTTAGAAATATGCTGTAGATTGCAAAATCAATGCAATTGTTTTACCAAAATCTATTTATTCATATTACATTCAAGAACAAAACATCACCTTTTACAATATCAATACCAATAAAATATAATATTTACGTTTTTTTTCACCAAGAAAAGCACCCCTTAATAACCCATCCAAACTCCAACTCCAGATACCTATGAAGGTCGCGCGAGTTCTTCGCATCTTCTTAAGTAGGTATCTAATCAACACTTTCCACCCAAATCCCCACTGATCGTAAGGACCTGGCCAGGTGATGAACAAAGGGATCGTTGAATGAAAAACATGCCAAGCCCCAGGCTGTTTTTCTGGCGCATCTAACGTCCCTATCGACAGCCAACCCAGGATAGTGTGCGGTCAGATATGCTATGCTATGCTAAATATCGATTTTCATGTTCTACTCATCGAGCTCAATCGATAGACACCCATATTGCATGGTTTTATATGAATTTTGTTGCCCAAGCGGCGGCCATCTTCAATCTTAGGTCCGCCATTTTGAAATTCAAAATGGCGTCAAACATCGATTTTCTTGTTTTACTCATCGAGCCCAATCGATAGACACCCATATTGCATGGTTTTATATGAATTTTGTTGCCCATGCGGCGGCCGTCTTCAATTTTTGGTCCGCCATTTTGAAATTTAAAATGGCGTCAAACATCAATTTTCACGTTCTACTCATCGAGCCTAATCGATAGACATCCATATTGCATGGTTTTATATGAATTTTGTTGCCCAAGCGGCGGCCACCTTCAATTTTTGGTCCGCCATTTTGAAATTCAAAATGGCGTCAAACATCGATTTTCATGTTCTATTCATCGAGCCCAATCGATAGACACCCATATTGCATGGTTTTATATGAATTTTGTTGCCTAAACGGTGGCCATCTTAAATTTTTATCAGCCATTTTGAAATTCAAAATGGCGCCAACATCGATTTTCATGTCCTCTCATCCAGCCCGACCGATAGACACCCATATTGCATGGTTAAAGATCAATGTGATTAAATATTTAAAACAGATTTCTCCTTCACCCAACGTCCGCACCCGTATATCTCTGTTTGAATTTCCAGCAGCACTGCGTTCAATTGGAGTATTGGACTGCTCTTTGCCCAAACCCGAAAACCTGGTTTCTAAAATACCGTGTTTGGTTTGCTTAAACTGAACCGAGCACACGGTTCAAATTGCGTGTACTCGAACCTAAAACTGAGCACCGGTATGAACGGTGTTTACAACCTCGGTTCGTTTTTCGAGAACAGCACTCGTGTTGTGGTTTTGGTTTCGTGAACCGTGTGCAGGAAACCAAAACCGAACACGGGTGCACCGCACACGAAGAATTTTGAACCATACGAGCACATGTACGCACCGGTTGGTTCAGTTGCCCATCTCTGTCCTTAACCCTTATGCAGCCGACAGGGTACCCGTGTTCCTTTTTCAACGTCAAGTGGTGATATTTAAATGTTTTTATAGCTGAAAGCTGAATCTCGATGACATCTAAGAACTCCATGAAATGTAGCGACTGTGAGAATATCACGTTGATACAGTAAGGAGGGACGTGGGGAGGGGCATCTGATTTTTTTTACCACGTGGATGGCCGACAGGGTACCCGTGTTCTACTAAATTGATATTTTCATAACTTTAACAATTTTCTACCGATTTAGATAATTTTGACCGTTTTGGAAACAGAAACTCATATAATTTTGCCCATTGTCAAGGTTTACAGCTTTTGTCCATGGTTATATAAGAAATCTTTGAAGTAATGCTCAAGAGTCGACATGCGTAACCCAAGGACTATCAACCAGTTTCAAATATATTACATCCTTACAGAATAGTCGGAGTTCACAGTATATGTTCTGGTTCTCCAAAAACCACTGGAGTAAGTCCTCAGTCATCCGAAAAATCTCTGGAATAAGATCTTAAAGTCTGCTAGCGTAACCAAAGGTCTATCGTGCAAATTTAAAAACGGTACATGCTCTTTATGTTTCGGGTCCTCCAATAAATCTCATCCAATGACCTCTTCTTAAAACATGTTTGCATTCCAAGTAGTTCTTCTTGTTGTCATTGATTCCAAGTGGTCTACGAACTCCATATAGTCAAGGTCTGTGCATCAACCTCAGTAATGTAGGTAGTTATTGAAGAATAAACTAGTTGCATGACCCCTTCTTAGTATATGTTTGTATTCTAAGTAGTTCTTGTTGTTGTTATGGTCTCCAGGTAGTCTTCGAACTCCATAGGTTCAAGGTCTGTGGATCATCCTCCGTAATGCAGGTAGTTATTGATGAACAAACAAGTTATGTGACGCCTTCTTGGTATATGTTTGTATTCCAAGCAGTTCTTGTTGTTGTCGTGGCTTTCAATTAGCCTACGAACTCCATATAGTCAAGATCTGTGGATCAACCTCTGTAATGGAGGTAGTTATCGAAGAATAAACAAGTTGCGTGACAACTTCTTAGTATATGTTTGTATTTCTTATAGTTCTTGTTGTTGTCGTGGGTTTCAGGTAGTCCACGAACTCCATACAGTCAAGAGCTTAGGATCAATATAATCAATATAATAAGAATAAACAATTGTGTGACACCTTCTTGGTATATGTTTGTATTCTAAGTGGTTTTTGTTGTTGTCATTGGTTCCAGGTAATCTATGAACTCCATAGAATCAAGGTTTGTGGATCAACCTCCTTAATGGAGGCAGTTATTTGAAAATAAACAAGCTGTGAGACCCCTCCTTGGTATATGTTTGTATTTTAGGTAGTGATTTTCTATTTTGTGACCCCTTCTTGATACAGTAATATCCTGATTTTATCACCCTCTTGGTGAATTTTGGGGTGATAAATTAGAAAATGTGACAAAATCGGAACAGTTTTTATTTCAAATTTATTTGTTCGCAAATATGAATGATATTATGACGAACTTCGTAAAGTCAAGGCCTTTTTTTTTTTTTTTTTTACAAGGGAGAATGCATTTACACACTAACCCAGTACACGTGCATTGTAGTTGCCAAACTACCACACGGAAGTGTACTGGAGTGTTGGACTCGACCATACCGGTAATACCGACTAAACTCCCTTGGGCTCCACCATCGTTTCCCCCAGGAACTACCACCCAGTACTACTTCTGGGGGATGGCAGTACTAAACGTACTTGCTCGTTCTCGCTCACACAGGCACCCGTCCCGTGCGAGACTGACTTGGGTGCTCGCTCTATCGCACCCTCAAACACACCCTACATACTCTGTTGCACCTCTGTCATGCCGTGCGGGTCTAACTTGTGTGCCCACCCTTCTCATGCCATGTGGGTCTAACTTGTATGCCCACCCAAACCCTTGATTCATGTTCATACACTCCATGCTTGCACACACGCTAACGCTCCTATGGGTCTAACTTGTGTGCCCACCCTTCTCATGCCGTGCGGGACTAACTTTTGTGCCCACCCTTCTCATGCCGTGTGGGACTAACTTGTATGCCCTCCTTTATCGTACCATGTGAGACTGCTCACCTCTTTCATTCAGTTCGCGCTGACACATACTACTCGAGTCATTCGACCTAACACTCCCTCTGGCATCCCTTGTGGGACTCTTCGCTTAGGTTCCCACTTCTGACATACCATGTGAGTCTGACTCACCTCGTTCATGCCATATGAGACTAGCTCAACACGACTCAACTCATTCCTTTCGTACCATGTGAGACTGACTTGGATGCTCACCCACACTCCTCTGCCACGCCGCGGGGTATCAGTAGTCGTAGGAACCAACATTCCTGCGCTACTCCCAGCGCGGCGTGTGCAGTCCACCTATTCATTCACCCTTCTGCCATGCTTCGAGGTGACGATCTCGGTTGCCACCCGCTGCGCCATTGCCTCTGCATGGGCAGACCATTCACACACTTCTTCGCGTTCGGCACTTTCGCTCTAACTTACCAATCACAAATTAGTCATGCTTGTCGATTGTTGCTCGGCGCGCCAGATTCTCTGCAAGCTGCAGGCAATCTGAGTGGTTGCAGTCGAGACTGCGTTCCACTTCTCCACCGCTTGACACATCCTTTGGATAAGATTATCCGGAGTTGTGTCCCGGCCGCAAACGTCTAGCATTGCTCTTCTTTCGACGTCGAAACGAGGACATACGAACAGTATGTGCTCTGTAGTTTCGTCAACACCTGGGCAGTCAGGGCAGACGGGGACCTCCGCGTGCCCAAACCTGTGGTGGTACTGTCGGAAACAGCCATGGCCTGACAGGAATTGTGTCAGATGGAAGTGAACCTCCCCATGGGGTCTCCCCACCCAGCTTGATATGTTAGGAATCAGCCGGTGGGTCCACCTACCTTTCGAGGAGTTATCCCACTCGCGCTGCCATCTGGCAACCGAAGTCACCCTGGTACGCCTGCGGGCTCCTCTGGTGCCACTTTAGGTCAAAACACTCCTCGTCCTCCCGGATGACCAGCCCGACTGGCATCATACTCGCTATCACGCAGGATGCGTCGCGCGATACCGTGCGGTAGGCCGATATCACCCTGATACACATCAAGCGGTAGGTGCTCTCCAGTTTCTGCAGGTAACTGGTTACCCCCAGTACTTTTGCCCAGGACGGGCCGCCGTACCTAAGAATAGATGCGGCAACGCCTGCCAGTAGCCTACGTCTACTGGCGCACACCTTGGAGCTGTTGGACATCATCCTCCATAATGCCGCCACAGCAGTCGAAGCCTTCTTGCACGCATATTCGACATGGCTACCGAAGGTAAGCTTGTCGTCTATGATGACCCCAAGAATCTTCAGACTTCGCTTTGAAGTGATCGCGACGTCTCCCACGTGTACAACTGCATGTTGTGCCGACTTACGGTTGCTGACGATAACCACCTCCGTCTTATGTTGAGCGAGCTCAAGGCCTCTCGCACTCATCCAGTCCGCCACAGTGCTGGTCGCGTGTTCTGCGGTTAGCTCTACTTCGGGGATTGACTCCGTAGACCTCTAGGGTTACATCGTCAGCAAAGCCGACGATCTTTACACCAGAAGGAAACTTTAGCTTCAGAACCCTGTCATACATCAGGTTCCATAGTACCGGGCCCAGGATTGACCCTTGCGGGACTCCTGCGGTAATGGAAACACTTTTCTGACCGGCATCGGTCTCGTATAGCAGCACACGGTTCTGGAAGTAGCTTTCCGGTACAGTCCCACCGGCAGGCTAAGCCGGTGTAACGAGAGCGCGACGGCATCCCAGCTTGCGCTGTTGAATGCGTTCTTCACGTCAAGTGTCACCAACGCACAGTATCGAATTCTCGCCTTTTCCGTGGATCGCTACCTCTGCAGTCTTGAGGACTGAATTGATAGCGTCCACCGTGGACTTACCCTTCCGAAAACCAAACTGGTTACTCGACAGGCCATCCGTACCCTCTGCGTACGGAGTGAGCCTGTTGAGGATGATCCCCTCGAGCAGTTTACCCGTCGTGTCGATCAGGCAAATTGGTCTGTACGCCGATGGGTCACCCGGAGGCTTCCCGGCCTTCGGCAGCAGTACCAACTTCTGCCTTTTCCATCTCTCAGGGAAACAACACTCATCCAGGCATCTCTGCATAGCTAGCCTGAACATGTTCGGGTTCGCTATGATCGCGGCCTTAAGTGCACTGTTTGGAACTCCATCGGGGCCTGGAGCTTTGTTCATCGCAAGGGTGTTAGCCACTGTGAGTAACTCTTCGTTCGTCACCGGAGCCACCATTTCGGCCACACTCCCAGCGCCTTGCAGCGCAGGAGGAGGCCAGGGACTTGTGGCTCGGGACGAGAAGAGTACTTCGATAATCCTCGCCAACCGGTCCGGTGACCGTTCGGGGGGTGAAGAGCCCCCTTTGGTCTTGGCCATCACGATCCTATAGGCGTCACCCCACGGATTCGCATTGGCACCCTCGCACAGGTTGTCGAAGCACGCTCTCTTGCTGCTCTTGATGGCCTTGTTAAGGGCCAGTCTCGCAGCTTGAAACACTTTCCGGCGGACCGCTCTTTCCTCCTCGGTGCGGGCTCGTTGCGTCCTACGTCTAGCCTTGAGGCAGGCTGATCGTAGGGCTGCAATTTCGGCACTCCACCAGTATACCGGGCGTCTGCCATTTCTTGGCAGGGCTTTCTCGGCATAGTAGCGTCGCACTCGCGTGATAGGACAGCTATCAGCGCATCCCCGCTTAGACTGTCGGTGTAGGCCTCCAGTGCCAGGGCCGCGGTGAAAACTTCGCTGTCGAAGTGATTCGTCTTCCACCCACGGACCTGGCAAGGATCACCCGCCCTCGGACGCTGCACACCATAGTTGATCTTGAAGCGAATTGCTTAGGTGATCACTATGGGTGTAGCCTCGTTCACCCTCCAGTCCAGGTCCGAGACCAGACTGGGGCTGACAAACGTTACATCTATCCATGACTCGGCCCCATTCCTACGGAATGTGATACTGGCTCCGTCATTGACAAGCACTGCGTCGAGTTTTGCAAGTGCCTCGAGTAACGCTTGTCCCATCTGATTGGTGCAGCGGCTGTCCCATTCCACTGCCCAAGCATTAAAGTCTCCTGCTATAACGAACGGGCTCCGACCTATTAGGTCGGCCGATAGCCTGTCGATCATCTGGTTGAACTGCTCCATTGGCCACCTTGGTGGGGCGTAGCAGCTACAATAGAACACCCCATTGATCTTGGCTATCGCGACACCCTCCGCGGAGGAGTGTACAACCTCTTGAACGGGGTACCTTCCTGTTGTGCAGATTGCCGCCGACTCCAGACCCGTCCGCCACCCAGTTGCCATTGCCGGCAGGGACGTTGTACGGGTCGGACAGGAGGGCGACATCGATCCTCGACTCCTAGACCGACTGCCACAGCAGTTGCTGGGCAGGTGCACAGTGATTCAGATTCAGCTGTGTTACTTGCACGGCTTTTTCCGATTGGCTTCTCCGAAGGAACACGCAGGCTCGCCCATAGCATGGTTCCGGGCCTGCTTTACTGGCGCAGATAAGGCACCCAGGTGCCTTGTCGCATTCCTGTGCCTTTGTGTCCCTCCTCGCCGCAGCGACGACACATCTTGCTTCGGTCTGGGCCCTTGCAGTCATAAGACTTGTGCCCGGACTCAAGGCACCGGTAGCACCTGTCCACTGAAGGTGGCTGGAGCACGCTTACTGGGCATACTGACCAGCCAATCTTCAGCTTCCCTTTCTCAATGACCTTTTTGGCGTCAGCCACCGGTAGTCTTCCGCACCCAACGACCTGACCTGAGCGCCGTCACCCAAGACCTCCTGGGCAAGCTTTTTGTAAGCCACCCCGCTGGATTGCGCACCACGCTTCAGTACCAAGATCATTTCACCGTTCTTGGTACGTCTAACGCTGCGCACGTCCTGGCCCAGGGCCGATAGGCTATCGGCCGCTCGCAGCGATTTAAGGACATCGGCGTATTTGTCCTTGTCGGTTTTCACCAACAAGGCCTCGCCTCTGCTTCTCACTTTCTTCGTAGGTCGAGGGGTGTTCGACTTCCGCGCCCTACTGACCAGCTGCTGGCGATTCGCATCCCTTCGGCCTGTACCGATGGCTGGCTGGGGCCAGCTTGTGGCTCAGCAACTTGTGCCTGTCTAGTGCCTTTCGCCTTGTTGGGCACACGCCCTTCAGTCTCCGGTGCACCATCCAGGCGACGCTTCGCCTTAATGGTAGCGCGTTTGGGTCGCTTCGTACTTGGCGTTTTCTTGCCCTCACTGGCCGTAAGGGCGGTCGCCTCTTTCACCGCAGTAACACCGCTAGGGGAGGAGAGGGCCTTGGTCTGCGTACCTTTGGCTTCCTTCTCTGCTGCCGCCACATCGCCTGATATAAGCGACCTGTTCTTGTCTTGCGACACGAACAGCTCGCCAGAGCACCAACAGGCTCTGCTTAAGCTCCTTGTTGGTGTTCTGCCTGCCGCTTACGAACTCGATGATCTCATCGAGTTGCTCGGCCACCACCCGTATCCCTGGTAGTGGCTCGTCAGGCGTGCAGGCAGGGCTACTCCCCATCACCACTGGAGACTCTTCGGTACTGCCAATAGCAGCAGCCGTCACTCCACTCGCCCCCTTTAATAGGGGATTCGCCAGACCCCTTTGGCAAAGGGGTCCGTCACCTCCAACTCCAAAGATTGATTTCGTTCAATACTCATTGCTTATGTGTCGCCCTTGTGGCTGCCGCCGAATCCTACTGGAGTAGTCGCCTTTGGTGATCCTATGGTCATTCATGCTGCCTTGCGGCAAGCAGGGAGGCCATGCGAGGGTTGACACTTGCGTGTTCAGGGCCAGATCAGCGCAAGTCAGGAAAGGGCATCTGAGCCTACTCCCACCCAGTAGGCAAAACTGGATGGCAGGATTGGGCAGCGTGCTACAAGGCCCGCCACGGTACCGATGGCTGGCTGGGGCCAGCTTGTGGCTCCGCAACTTGTGCCTGTCTAGTGCCTTTCGCCTTCTTGGGTACACGCCCTTCAGGCTCCGGTGCACCATCCAGGCGACGCTTCGCCTTAATGGTAGCGCGTTTGGGTCGCTTCGTACTTGGCGTTTTCTTGCCCTCACTGGCCGTAAGGGCGGTCGCCTCTTTCACCGCAGTAACACCGCTAGGGGAGGAGAGGGCCTTGGTCTGCGTACCTTTGGCTTCCTTCTCTGCTGCCGCTACACGCCTGATATAAGCGACCTGTTCTTGTCTTGCGACACGAACAGCTCGCCAGAGCACCAACAGGCTCTGCTTAAGCTCCTTGTTGGTGTTCTGCCTGCCGCTTACGAACTCGATGATCTCATCGAGTTGCTCGGCCACCACCCGTATCCCTGGTAGTGGCTCGTCAGGCGTGCAGGCAGGGCTACTCCCCACCACCACTGGAGACTCTTCGGTACTACCAATAGCAGCAGCCGTCACTCCACTCGTCCCCTTTTTAATAGGGGATTCGCTAGACCCCTTTGGCAAAGGGGTCCGTCACCCAACTCCAAAGATTGATTTCGTTCAATACTCATTGCTTATGGTCGCCCTTGTGGCTGCCGCCGAATCCTACTGGAGTAGTCGCCTTTAGTGATCCCATGGTTATCTATGCTGCCTTTGCGGCAAGCAGGGAGGCCATGCGAGGGTTGACACTTGCGTGTTCAGGGCCAGATCAGCGCAAGTCAGGAAAGGGCATATGAGCCTACTCCCACCCAGTAGGCAAAACTGGATGGCAGGATTGGGCAGCGTGCTACAAGGCCCGCCACGGTTTTATGGGACGGAAGACAGCCTAGCCATTAGCCCACTCGCCGTTTCGAGTCGGTGTCACCCGGCCCTACTAAGAGAGTAGAATGTCAGACTGCCAGCCCTCACTTCACAATATAACAATATCCAAATACAAAACCATTACACGCAACCAGTATGCCATAATCAGGGTCTTAATGATATCAACCCTGATGTGCCAGTGGCACTCCCTGGGCTTGTGCTTTTGAAGCGGCACACAGTCGCTTTGATAGAGTCTGATTACGGGCACTTGTGGTTTTTTGGGAAGGATTTTAGCAGAGCCCACTGCTAAATCCCACCACGCCCTAGGCAGTTCTCCCTGACTCACAGACAGCTGGGGAGGGGTCGTCAAGCCCTTGGACATGGTCCATGCTGTCCCTGCTGTCCCTGCTACCCCCAAAGTAAAGGTCTTTTTTTTTTTTTTTTTTTCTTCCTAAACAATGGAGGGGGAATCTGCTCAACAGACATCCTGGGTTGACCAGGAAGTGCTGGGTTAGGGGCCACCTCCAATGAGGGAGACAGGACTGCATCCCCGACCAGCTAAACCGTTTCCATTGCCGTTTCCATTACAACCAGATGCTTCAAAGGGGGGCCAGTGCATAACGCACCCTCGAGGTTAGCTGCGTGTCCTTGCAGCATCGAACATCGTGACTCGCTTTTTTAGAAGAACACCATGGTATCGTGCCAGCGCATTGCCGGCTTTCCAGGTGGCCTTACCACGCCCTATGTCCTCGGAAGGTGGGCAGGGTCGACTTCGCGCCTGCTTCCCTCTGCACGACTGGTATCAAGAATGATGATGCCGCGTGCACCCCAAATTGACCTTTTCTGCGATAGGGCCTATTCGCCAGCACACAGAGGGACTTGCCGACACGGTGCCTACGCCTGCCCCAGCCTTGACGAGGACCCCTTTCCGTCCTCGGGCTCGGAACCCGCCTGGTTGACCGACGCCGCGAAAGCGACGATACCATGTTGTTTTTCACGCGGCCACTTGTTCGATAAAAGGATCGAGTTCGACCACAGGGCACCGGTATGACCCATGAAGCCGACTCCGAACCCTGACCACCTCTTGTTTGCGCCTGAACTAGCCATCCTCGAGTCCACGCGCCACCTTCTGTGTAGCTCCGAGACGATTTGGACGATAGCCGATAAAACGGCGTTCCAGCCAACTTCATCTTTACACATCCTCCGAACTAGGTTGTCCGGGGTAGTGTCCAGACCACATGTGGCAAGCATGTGGTCACGCATTGTGCGAAAACGCGGGCACACGAACAACACGTGTTCCGTCGTTTCCTCTAAACCAACGCACACCGGACACTCGGGCGAGGCCGAGTTTCCGAACCGGTGTAGGTACTGTCTGAAGCAACCATGGCCTGTAAGGACCTGGGTCAGGTGGAAAGTGATTTCCCCATGGCGCCTCTTGACCCACGTACCTATCTCCTGTATCAACCTATGTGTCCATCTACCCTTAGTGAAACTGTCCCACGCACGCTGCCATTTGACCATTGAGGCCAACCTGACAGTCCTGCGGATGCCTCTCGTGCCGCGCATTTCGAAGCACTCTATGTCTTCGCCGATAACGATGTCAATAGGCATCATACCGGTGATGACTCAGAGTGCATCGTGCGACACGATACGGTACGCGCTCGCAACTCTTAGGCACATGAGCCTATACGTACTTTCTAACTTCGTTCTGTAGCAGTTAATACGCAGGGCCGTACCCCAAGCTGGCCCCCCATACCTCAGTATGGACAGAGCAAAGCTAGCCAGAAGCTTGCGCTTGCTGGCATAAACCGCAGAGCTATTGGACATCATCCGGGACAATGCCACTATAGCTGTGGAGGCACGCTTGCAGGCGTAATTGACGTGGCTACCAAAGGTGAGCTTATCGTCGATTATTACCCCCAAGAGTTTGATTGAGCGTTCAGAGGTGATCGTGCAGTTGCCTGCCCTTATCACCGCTTGCTGCTCCGACTTTCGGTTGTTAACAACAACCACCTCAGTCTTGTGGTGAGCCAGTTCTAACTTCCTGGAACTCATCCACTCCTCCACAATTGCGATCGAGTGAGCTGCAGTCAACTCCACCTCTTCGATCGATTCGCCGTAGACCTCCAGCGTAATATCGTCAGCGAAGCCGACGATTGCCACGCCCACCGGGAACTTCAACCTCAAGACACCGTCGTACATGACGTTCCATAACACCGGACCCAGTATGGAACCTTGCGGAACCCCTGAGATTATGTCAACGCACTTCCGACCCGCTTCCGTGTCGTATACCAGTACTCGATTCTGGAAGTAGCTTCCGAGAATCTTGTACAGGTACTCGGGAATTCCAAGACGCAGGAGCGCATCTGCAATAGCTGCCCAACTGGCACTATTGAAAGCATTCCTCACGTCGAGAGTCACTACTGCACAATAGCGAACTCCTCCTCTTACGCTGGATAGCTATCTCCGCGGATTTGGTAACCGACAAGATAGCGTCTACGGTCGACTTACCCTTTCGGAAGCCAAACTGGTTACTCGATAGACCATCCGCACCCTCCGTGCGTATCAGCAACCTGTTGAGGATGATCTTCTCGAGCACCTTCCCTGCCGTATCAGCAGGCATATTGGTCTATATGCCGACGGATCCCCGGTGGTTTTCCTGCCTTGGCAATAGGACCAAGCTCTGCCTTTTCCATGCTTCAGGGAAGACTCCTCGTCCAGGCATCTCTGCATGACAGATCTGAACATCTCGGGAGCCTCGGCAATGGCTGCTTTAATGGCCAGGTTCGGAATACCATCCGGTCCTGGCGCCTTACCCACACTAAGAGACTGTGCAATCCCCCAAGTTCCGCCACAGTTACTCTTCCCTCGTCGGCCAATCCTGGCTCCTGGCAGCTCCACGAAGGAGGCCAGGGGCTTGGGTCATGACGTGGGAAGAGCCCCGCGATGATCCTCTCCAGCATCTTTGGAGACCGCTCTGTAGGGGCCATCGCCCCACGTGTCTTGGCCATTACGACCCTATAGGCGTCACCCCATGGATTCGCGTTGGCATTTTGACACAGGCCCTCGAAGCAGGCTTTTTTGCTTGATCTAATCTAATCTCTCGCCACCCGTCGTTCAACACGCTCCTCTTCTGTGCGTGCTCGCTGCATCCGCCTCCTTGCCCGTAGGCAGGCGCGGCGCAGGTTCGCAATTGCTTGAGTCCACCAGTAAGCCGGTGGTCTCCCATTCCTAGGGTGGACTTTCCTAGGCATGGTGGCATCGCATGCACGCGAGAGTACTGTTACCAGCTGCTCGCCACTCAGACCGAGAGTATTGTGTTCGCGGCGGAGCGCTTCCTTAAACACCTCGTCGTCGAAGTATGTTGTCTTCCACATACGAGGACTAGGCCTCGCCCCTTCTTCCGTCCGCTGAATGCTGGTCGTATAGTCGATACTGTAGCGAACCGCCAGGTGGTCGCTTTGAGTGTAGCCATCATCTACCCTCCAGTTCGAACTACTCGTTTGTCTAGGGCTCCAGAACGTAACGTCGATAATCGACTCGGCACCGTTCCAGCTGTAGGTATTTTTGGTACCGACATTAGCCAAGTCCACATCCAACATGGCCAGTGATTCCAGCAGGATCTGCCCCCGTTGATTCGTGGATCGGCTTCCCCATTCCACGGCCCAAGCGTTGAAGTCCCCCGCTATCACCACCGGCCTACGCCCCATCAAGTTAGCCGTCAAACAATCTAGCATTCGACCGAACTGCTCGATCGACCATCGAGGAGGCGCATAGCAGCTGCAGAAAAAGACCCCGTTGATTTTGGCAATGACGAAGCCCTCATGTGTCGAAGACACCAACTCTTGAACTGGGTATTTCCCCGTTGTCCATATCTCCGCCATTTGAGACCCATCGGTGACCCAATTACCGTTCCTGGCGGGTACCCGGTAAGGATCTGCTATGATGGCGATATCCGTCCCCCATTCAGTAACTGTCTGACACAGCAGTTGCTGGGCTGCATCACAGTGGTTCAGGTTCAGCTGCGTTACCTGCACTGTGATTTTGCAACACGCTTAAACGCCGGGCACTTCGAACCCCCCATGGGGTGCTTGCTGTTCGCAGCTTTGCTGGAACAGATCAAACAGTTGGGAGGGTTCGTGCAGCATTGTGCCTTATGTCCCTCCAATCCGCAGCGTCGACAGAGCTTGCTTCTGTCAGGGCCTTTGCAGTCCCATTGCTTGTGCCCCGGTTCCAGGCACTTGAAGCAAACTTCGGGTTGCTCGTATATGCCCACAGGGCATACCGACCACCCCACCTTGACGCTCCCTAACTTGACTACCTTGGAGGCGTCAGCTGCAGGTAGCCAAACCAATGCTACCTGTGTCCCTGCTGGACCTTTCCGTAGCCGAACGGCTGCGGTGGACGCCTCCACTTCACACTGTCGCCGCAGTGCCGTGACGAACTCTTCGACTTCGGTGATCTCGTCCAGGTCTTTAACCCTTAGATTCACCTCCGTCGTGAGTGTCCTCACCTTGACCGTCTCGCCTAGGACTTCCTCCGCCAACTTCTTGTAGGCGGCGCCATTTTGCGAGACGCCCCGCTTTAGCTCGAGGATCATCTCGCCCGTCCGGGTACGTCTTATTCGACGTACGTCGGCGCCGAGTTCACCGAGCTTGACGTCACTCCTCATCGCCTTCAAGACGTCCGAGTACTTGGCCTCGTCCGTTCTGATGACTAGGCATCGCCCCTGGAGCGATTGGCGCCTACCCTAGACTTTTCTGCTACCCTCATCTGCCTGGGCCTTATTTTCGGCCCTTGACGTCTTCGGTTTCCTCTTATTCTTGACCAGGGTCCAGGAGGCGTCCTCCCTCTATTTCCCTGGTCTGGGGCGGCTGAGAGCTCTCAGCCTGCCGTAACCCCTTACCACTGTCTTTCCTGGGTGGACGGACCTTTCCAGGTCCTTCCTCCCCGGTTTTGGAGGTCCCTGGCCGGGGTTCTGGCTTCCCAGCCCCACTACCCTTGTTCGGGGTAGTAACGTCCGCGTTTTGGGGCGGCCCCAGGGAGCTCATCCCTGGAGACTGTCTCCCTGTTTTTGTGTCTGCTCCGTTGGAGCAGCCACCCCCGACGTGCCCGCGAATACTTGAGCCTCGGTCTGGGTAGACTTTGGCACCACCGTCTTCGCTGGCACGTCCTCGGTCGATTCGACCTTGCCCAAATCCGCGAATTCTTGGGGCTCAGTCTGGGTAGACCTTGACTCCATGGATTTCACGGGTTCGCACTTGGCCGTCCTGACCGCCGTTTCCAGCTTGGCGTCCAACATCGACTTTCGAAGTTTCTGCAAGCTCCTCTTGAGGTCCTTACTGATATTATGCTTCGATGACGCAAAGTCGATGATGGCGTCCAGCTGTTCCGTCGCCAAAGGCCGAAAGCCCATCGCGTTTGCGGTTCAAAAGTCAAGGTCTGCAGATCAACATCCGTAGTTGAGACAGTTGTTGAGGAATAGGCAAGTTGTGTGGCCGCTTCTTGCTATTTGATTGCATGAGTAGTTTTTATTGTTGCCATTGGTTCCATGTAGCCAACGAACTTCATAGAGTTGAGATCTGCTGATCAACCTCCGTGGTGAAGCCAATAATTGATAAAATAACAAGTTGTGCAACCTCATATAAGTGAATGTATACATTCCAAGTAGTTTTCTTACTCCATAATTTTCCAGGATGACCATTAGCATATGCCATGAATGCATTTTATTCATGCACCACAAAGGACAAGTACCAAATTAAAAAAAAAATGATATATCTCTGTTGTGGATCCCAATGCCTTACTTCAGGGTTTTCTTGGATGACCATGAATATTTGAAATGGATGCATTCTATTATACGTACCATAAAGGGCATGTATAACTATTCAAATAGGCCGAAAGAACTGTGGTTACGCGTGATTGTTCAAGGGTTTTCTTGGATAACCACGAACATATTTTTTTTTTTCTTCCTAAACAATGGAGGGGGAATCTGCTCAACAGACATCCTGGGTTGACCAGGAAGTGCGGGGTTAGGGGCCGCCTCCAACGAAGCAGGACTGCATCCCCGACCCGCTAAACCGTTTCCATTGCCGCTGCTTCCATCGTCCCTTCGGTACAACCAGAAAGTAATGCTTCAAAGGGGGCCAGTGCATAACGCACCCTCGAGGTTAGCTGCGTGTCCTTGCAGCATCGAACATCGTGACTCGCTTTTTAGAAGAATACCATGGTATCGTGCCAGCGCATTGCCGGCTTTCCAGGTAGCCTTACCGCGCCCTATGTCCTTGAAAGGTGGGCAGGGTCGAATTCACGCCTGCTTCCCTCTGCACGACTGGTATCAAGAATGATGATGCCGCGTGCACCCCTAAATTAACCTTTCTGCGATAGGGCCTATTCGCCAGCACACAGAGGGACTTGCTGACGCGGTGCCTACGCCTGCCCCAGCCTTGACGAGGACCCCTTTTCGTCCTCGGGCTCGGAACCCGCCTGAGTTGACCGACGCCGCGAAAGCGACGATACCATGTTGTTTTTCACGCGGCCACTTGTTCGATAAAAGGATCGAGTTCGACCACAGGGCACCGGTATGACCCATGAAGCCGACTATGAACCCTTGGACCACCTCTTATTTGCGCCTGAACTAGCCATTCCTCGAGTCCACGCGCCACCTTCTGTGTAGCTCCGAGACGATCCGGCGTCCAGCCAACTTCATCTTTACACATCCTCCGGACTAGGTTGTCCGGGGTAGTGTCCAGACCACATGTGGCAAGCATGTGGTCACGCATTGTGCGAAAACGCGGGCACACGAACAACACGTGTTCCGCCGTTTCCTCTAAACCTACGCACACCGGACACTCGGGCGAGGCCGAGTGTCCGAACCGGTGTAGGTACTGTCTGAAGCAACCATGGCCTGTAAGGACCTGGGTCAGGTGGAAAGTGATTTCCCCATAGGGCCTCTTGACCCACGTACCTATCTCCGGTATCAACATATGTGTCCATCTACCCTTAGTAGAACTGTCCCACGCACGCTGCCATTTGACCATTGAGGCCAACCTGACAGTCCTACGGATGCCTCTCGTGCCGCGCATTTCGAAGCACTCTATGTCTTCACCGATAACGATGTCAATAGGCATCATACCGGTGATGACGCATAGTGCATCGTGCGACACGGTAAGGTACGCGCTCGCAACTCTTAGGCACATGAGCCTATACGTACTTTCTAACTTCGTTCTGTAGCAGTTAATACGCAGGGCCGTGCCCCAAGCTGGCCCCCCATACCTCAGTATGGACATAGCAACGCTAGCCAGAAGCTTGCGCTTGCTGGCATAAACCGCAGAGCTATTGGACATCATCCGGGACAATGCCGCTATAGCTGTGGAGGCACGCTTGCAGGCGTAATTGACGTGGCTACCAAAGGTGAGCTTATCGTCGATCATTACCCCCAAGAGTTTGATGGAGCGTTCAGAGGTGACCGTGCAGTTGCCTGCCCTTATCACCGCTTGTTGCTCTAACTTTCGGTTGTTAACAACAACCACCTCAGTCTTGTGGTGAGCCAGTTCTAACTTCCTGGAACTCATCCACTCCTCCACAATTGCGATCGAGTGGGCTGCAGTCAATTCCACCTCTTCGATCGATTCGCCGTAGACCTCCAGCGTAATATCGTCAGCGAAGCCGACGATTGCCACGCCCACCGGGAACTTCAACCTCAAGACGCCGTCGTACATGACGTTCCATAACACTTCCGACCCGCCTCCGTGTCGTATACCAGTACTCGATTCTGGAAGTAGCTTCCGAGAATCTTGTACAGGTTCTTGGGAATTCCAAGACGCAGGAGCGCATCTGCAATAGCTGCCCAACTGGCACTATTGAAAGCATTCCTCACGTCGAGAGTCACTACTGCACAATAGCGAACTCCCCTCCTCTTACGCTGGATAGCTATCTCCGTGGATTTGGTAACCGACAAGATAGCGTCTACGGTCGGCTTACCCTTTCGGAAGCCAAACTGGTTACTCGATAGCGGATAGACCATCCGCACCCTCCGTGCGTATCAACAACCTGTTGAGGATTATCTTCTCGAGCACCTTCCCTGCCGTATCAAGCAGGCATATTGGTCTATATGCCGAGCCGACGGATCCCCCGGTGGTTTTCCCGCTTTTGGCAATAGGACCAAGCTCTGCCTTTTCCATGCTTCAGGGAAGACTCCCTCGGCCGCTTTGATGGCCAGGTTCGGAATACCATCCGGTCCTGGCGCCTTACCTACACTAAGGGACTGTGCAATCCCCGCAAGTTCCGCCACCGTTACTCTTCCCTCGTCGGCCACCCTGGCCCTTGGCAGCTCCACAAAGGGAGGCCAGGGACTTGGGTCGTGGCGTGGGAAGAGCCCCGCGATGATCCTCTCCAGCATCTCTGGAGACCGCTCTGTAGGGGCTATCGCTCGACGTGTCTTGGCCATTACGACCCTATAGGCGTCACCCCATGGATTCGCGTTGGCACTTTGACACAGGCCCTCAAAGCAGGCTTTTTTGCTTGATCTAATCTCAGTCTTCAGAGCGGCTCTAGCAGCCACGAACGCCACCCGTCGTTCAACACGCTCCTCTTCTGTGCGTGCTCGCTGCATCCGCCTCCTTGCCCGTAGGCAGGCGCGGCGCAGGTTCGCAATTGCTTGAGTCCACCAGTAAGCCGGTGGTCTCCCATTCCTAGGGTGGACTTTCCTAGGCATGGTGGCATCGCATGCACGCGAGAGTACTGTTACCAGCTGCACGCCGCTCAGACCGAGAGTATTTGCTCGCGGCGGAGCGCTTCCTTAAACACCTCGTCGTCGAAGTATGATGTCTTCCACATACGAGGACTAGGCCTCGCCCCTTCTTTCGTCCGCTTAATGCTGGTCGTATAGTCGATACTGTAGCGAACCGCCAGGTGGTCGCTGTGAGTGTAGCCATCATCTACCCTCCAGTTCGAACTACTCGTTTGGCCAGGGCTCCAGAACGTAACGTCGATAATCGACTCGGCACCGTTCCAGCTGTAGGTACTTTTGGTACCGACATTAGCCAAGTCCACATCCAACATGGCCAGTGATTCCAGCAGGATCTGCCCCCGTTGATTCGTGGATCGGCTTCCCCATTCCAAGGCCCAAGCGTTGAAGTCCCCCGCTATCACCACCGGCCTACGCCCCATCAAGTTAGTCGTCAAACAATCTAGCATTCGACCGAACTGCTCGATCGACCATCGAGGAGGCGCATAGCAGCTGCAGAAGAAGACCCCGTTGATTTTGGCAATGACGAAGCCCTCGTGTGTCGAAGACACCAGCTCTTGGACTGGGTATTTCCCCATTGTCCACATCGCCGCCATTTTAGACCCATCGGTGACCCAATTACCGTTCCTGGCGGGTACCCGGTAAGGATCTGCTATGATGGCGATATCCGTCCCCCATTCAGCAACTGTCTGACACAGCAGTTGCTGGGCTGCATCACAGTGGTTCAGGTTAAGCTGCGTTACCTGCATTGTGATTTTGCAACACGCTTAAACGCCGGGCACTTCGAACCCCCCATGGGGTGCTTGCTGTTCGCAGCTTTGCTGGAACAGATCAAACAGTTGGGAGGGTTCGTGCAGCATTGTGCCTTATGTCCCTCCAGTCCGCAGCGTCGACAGAGCTTGCTTCTGTCAGGGCCTTTGCAGTCCCATTGCTTGTGCCCCGGTTCCAGGCACTTGAAGCAAACTTCGGATTGCTCATATATGCCCACAGGGCATACCGACCACCACCCCTTGACGCTCCCTAACTTGACTACCTTGGAGGCGTCCGCTGCAGGTAGCCGAACCAATGCTACCTGTGTCCCTGCCGGACCTTTCCATAGCCGAACGGCTGCGGTGGACGCCTCCACTTCACACTGTCGCCGCAGTGCCGTGACGAGCTCTTCGACTTCGGTGATCTCGTCCAGGTCTTTAACCCTTAGATTCACCTCCGTCGTGAGTGCTCTCACCTTGACCGTCTCGCCTAGGACTTCCTCCGCCAACTTCTTGTAGGCGGCGCCCTTTTGCGAGACGCCCCGCTTTAGCTCGAGGATCATCTCGCCCATCCGGGTACGTCTTATTCGACGTACGTCGGCGCCGAGTTCACCGGAGCTTGACGTCACTCCTCATCGTTTCAAGACGTCCGAGTACTTAGCCTCGTCCGTTTTGATGACTAGGGCATCGCCCCTGGAGCGATTGGCGCCTACCCTAGACTTCTTACTACCCTCATTCGCCTGGGCCTTCTTTTCGGCCCTTGACGTCTTCGGTTTCCTCTTGTTCTTGACCAGGGTCCAGGAGGCGTCATCCCTCATTTCTGGTCTGGGGCGGCTGAGAGCCTCAGCCTGCCGTAACCCCTTACCATCGTCTTTCCTGGGTGGACGGACCTTCCAGGTCCTTCCTCCCCGGTTTTGGAGGTACCTGGCCGGGGTTCAGCTTCCCAGCCCCACTACCCTTGTTCGGGGTAGTAACCTCCGCGTTTTGAGGCGGCCCCAGGGAGCTCATCCCTGGAGACTGTCTCCCTGTTTTTTGTGTCTGCTCCGTTGGAGCAGCCACCCCGACGTGCCCGCGAATACTTGAGCCTCGGTCTGGGTAGACTTTGGCACCACCGTTTTCGCTGGCACGCCCTCAGTCGATTCGACCTTGCCCAAATCGCGAATTCTTGGGCCTCAGTCTGCAGACCTCGACTCCATGGATTTCACGGGTTCGCACTTGGCCGTCCCGACCGCCGTTTCCAGCTTGGCGTCCAACATCGACTTTCGAAGTTTCAGCAAGCTCCTCTTGAGGTCCTTGCTGATATTATGCTTCGATGACGCAAAGTCGATGATGGCGTCCAGCTGTTCCGTCGCCACCTCGAAGGCCGAAAGCCCATCGCGTTTGCGGTTCATCGCCTCCACAAGCCATGGGCCGTCAATAACCTCTACCGGCGTTTTTTTTAGCCGAGAGGAAGGTTAAGTGACCCACGCTGGCGCTGCGCACTGAGCTGCCGACTATTGCCTCTGGCCTCCTAGGCGGAGACCTGAACAACCCACCTCTTGCGAAGGGGTTGTCGCCTACATTACTACCACTCGTTGAAGAATTGCCTTGGTTTTCCATTTTGGTCCCACGAGTTGCTCGGGAAAAGAGGTTCACCACGCCAGAGCCCAGCATGACGCGGTAAGGGACAATTACTGTGAAGGGTGCCCAGGTACCCCACAGGCTCAGATAAAGGCCTAGCTTATTATTTCACCCCCCTGGCCATGCATCCCCTCGGCACGGGTCGCTTGACGCCTTGGGATTAGGGGTTAGGGACGATGGTCCCGGTCTAACTCGCAATGGCCATGGGGAGGGGTCGTCAAGCGCTTGGACAAAGTCCCTGCTGCCCCAACCATGAACATATGGAGTCTATTATATGTACCACAAAAGGCATATGCCACTTTCGAAACAATCCGAAAGGTATCTGGTTGCGTGTGAAGATCCTGAGGCCTATTCTAGCTTTTTTCGGAAGACCATAAACATATGCAATGGACATATTCTATTCTATGTACCACAAAAGGCATGCACCACTTTTATTGATTCCTCGGCGTACCGAGAAAATCTAAAGGCCTCAGCACTCAAAAAATTGGGCGATCCTAATACCGAAATAAAGACGCAAATTAAGACTAAAAGTAAGTTAAATAACAAACTTTGCTTACCTAAAAGATGGCAAACTTTTTTTTTACGCTCTAAATTCCAAATAGTGCTCCCTCTTTTTACGCTCAAAATTCCAAATAACGCTCCCTATTTTTACGTCCTAAATTCGAAATAACGCTCCTATTTTTACGCTCTGATTCCATTTACGCTCCCCCGTTTTGGGCGTAAAAAGAGGTGCAGCACATATGTTGTGTTGTGATCATATTATTTTTCAACGACATGTACCAGCATGTACCACTATTGAAACCAATTGACAGACCTTCGGTTACGCGTGTAGAGTAGACCCTATAGCCTTTCTCCAAGGATTTCTTGTATGACTGAAGACTTATCCGAGAGATTTCTTCGATAGCGCAGAACATATGTAGTGATCACATTTGATTTCAAGGAGCACAAAGAGTATGTACCAAGGGGGTCCCGCAGCGTAGTTGGCTACACGTTCGCCTCACAAGCGGATGGTCATGGGTTCGATTCCCAGCCCCTCCACCAAACCCTCGTAAGTCGCCGGATCTGCAGCCCATACGGTAGCGTTTGGGGTACGCGCCTTACCGTCACGGCTGCCTGATGTCGACTGACAACTTGATCTTCTCGGAGGCATTCCTCCAACGTTACCCGGATAAAATGGCAACCGAAAAACGCAACGATTATTGAATACACGACATGGACAAATGGACACAATGGACTCAAGATTATATGGACTGGCAACGACAACAATAATGGTAATGGAAATCTAAAAATCGATTCTGTGTGGATTCTGTACAGCAGAATACCACAGTAGATTTCGGCACAGTAGCGGTTAAGAAACAAAGTGCCTACGAAATAAAGAATGGAATACAAAAAGAGCATGTACCATTTTTGAGACAAGTCTATAGACCAGAGCATTAGTGATTAATCATAGATTTAATCATGATTAATGAATAATGGGCTATTTAATCATTATTCATTAATCAAAATCATATAAAAAATATGATTCAATCATTAATCACTAATCGTTAATCATAGAATTTTACATTTAATCATTAATCACTAATCATATTCAGAATTGTTTTGAGTTTAATCATTAATCATCAAATTTAATCATTGCATACATCGCTTTTATTCATTATTCTTTAATCATAATAATTTAGTTTTCGTACCTTTCAATAACCCAATTTGGTAAAAATGTTACTTGATAATTGATCAATATGCAAACCATTCAATTTGATTATTCATAATCATTAATCATTATTCATACCAATCTGTAATCATTAATCATACACATATTGTGTCAACATTTAATCACGATCGGTAATCGTTAATCATACTCCAAACGTTTTATTCATTAATCATAATCGTTAATCATTGTCAAAAATTAATTTAATCGTTAATCATAATCATTAATCATTGTGAAAAATGATTAAATCATTAATCATAATCTTTAATCATAAAGTTGAATGATTTAATCATAACAAATTTAATCATTCATTGGAAGCTTTATTCATTAACGCTCTGCTATAGACCCATGGTTACGAGTGTAGACCTCAAGGCCTTTCTACAGAGATTTCTTGGATGACTCGGAACATATACTGTGAACGCATTCTATGGTAAGTACTACAAAGAGCATGTACCCTATTTTTTTTATTTTATTTTTTTTATGTCTTCATTAGGGAAATTTTCAGCCCGAGGCTAGCTCGTCTCCGATGTACCCTATTTGAATTTGGATAATAGGCCTTTGGTTACGCGAGTAGATCTTTATTCTTTAGGCTTTACTCCAGAGATTTCTCGGATGACTAAGACCTCATTTCAGGGATTTTTGCATTACCCGAACACATTCATTTCTAAGAAGCTTACTTGAAATTGGTTGAATGGCCGTAATCAAAGGCGTGTATACTCTTAAGACTTACTTCAAAGATTTCTTGTATAACCATGGGCATAAGCTGTAAACATTGACAATGTGCAAAAAGTATATGAGTTTTTGATTCCAAAACTGTCAAAATTATCCAAATCGGTTGAAAATTGTTGAAGTTATGATAATATCAATTTAGTGGAACACGGGTACCCTGTCGGCCATCCATGTGTGTTTTTTTTGTTGGCCGCATAAGGTTTAACACATCTTCATATTTAAATAACACTTCGGTGCATTTTTGTTGATATTTTTGCCTGCTCTTTTAAATCTTACATCAAGGTTTAGGGGGGCCCTCCTTAGCCGTGCGGTAAGACGCGCGGCTACAAAGCAAGACCATGCTGAGGGTGGCTGGGTTCAATTCCCGGTGCCGGTCTAGGCAATTTTCGGATTGGAAATTCGACTTCCCTGGGCATGAAAGTATCGTCGTGTTAGCCTCATGATATACGAATGCAAAAATGGTAAAAACCTCGCAGTTAATAACTGTGGAAGTGCTTAATGAACACTAAGCTGCGGGGCGGCTCTGTCCCAGTGTGGGGATGTAATGCCAATAAGAAGAAGAAGTTGGTAAGAGCCGTAATGTAGGCAATTATTTTTGATGAACGATTGAATCGTTGCATTGTCACCGCTGAATCTTATTTTACTTGACCCAATGTCACCCCCTGTGAGGGGGTTCCCCATACAGTAGTAAATTTATTATTTAAGCTTGTACCAAACTAATTAAAACTTGATTCCAATATTAACTACTAGAACTTTGTAACATTTTCTTGGAGCATACCACATTTTGGCCCAATGACACCCCCGTTGGCGGTACATTGAGCCGATAAGATTTTACTCATTATTTTTACACGCAACTATACACTGCCAAAAATATCTATATAAGATACATGTGTCGCCGTTATAAATTTTTGCAACAACCCCACCCTAATATAATCGATATAGAACCATACATAAATTAAATAATTGCTAATTCGAAACCACACATAAAGTTTATTTGGATATATATTTTATTAGTAGTTCGCGTGGAGAATGGTTATGTGTGCGCTGATATACATCATAAGGTAAATCTATGGATTTTTGCCAATAAATATGTGTGAGCTTGAGCTTGAGCTCAAATCAGTTCAGAACATGTGAACTACCCGATCAACCAAGCCCTAGATGATGTATCAATGCATCGTTGAACATCCCAGCAGATCCATTTAGCCATAGTATTTCACTCATTTTTCACAGTATTTCACTCAGGCTTGTAAAATGTCATCTGCATGTCATTTGACTAATTTGTTTATAACTTTCTTCAGAAGCCAAATTCAGTTCATAATTTTAGATGTACTCATAACGCTTGAGTAGGGCTATACTTTTGTCCAAGGATACATTACTCTAAATATAACATATGCGGCTGGAAAGTGAAAACTCTCCAAAATGTCACGTGTCATTTGACATAATGTTATTTGAATGACATTTTGCCTCCCACGCCCCAGATAACATATTTACAGCAATGTCTTTGTTAAGTACAAACTTGGTACGTCACAGCACCTACACAGTGTTATCAGCGAAGTGTCTACCTGGACTTCAGAACTTGCGCCAAAGATGACAACGCTGTCAGGGGAATTGTCAGCAATCGTAAACACAAACTAATGTGCACATCATGAAATCGCAACGTGAACTTCAACATTTATAATTTGTTATTCTAAGTTATTAAATACACCGTAATTTGTGCAATTAATCTGTACCAACTAGAATTGGCAGGTATATGAAGCCCTGTAGAAATTATGAATTGTGCCAATTATTAAATTAATTTCTAGATTTTCTCTACCGAGATCGAGGCTCGGATTGAGGTTACAAAACCCATATTTATCCAGGAATCTTAATTAATTTTCTAAGCAACAAAGGTAAACTACTTAAACCTAAAATGTACTTAATATCTAATGCTTAAGTACCCTAGATACATCGCTGTGCCCCTAGCAAGTCCCATACACGAATTCAGGTCACGGGAAATTAAGTTTACTTGAACTCATGAAACGTATGTATAGAATATGCCGCATAATCAAATAACCTAACCGATGTAAATTTCATTATAGGAATTTTTAACCGTCCCTGAATAAACGAGTTAAGAAATCGGATACTGTCTATTATTGTTACTGCCGTAACAAATTAAAAATTCGTTTCCCGTGCAAATCAAAGTGGACTGAAATATGGCACCGCTTGCACCACCCGAACATAACTGTCCGCTGTGTCAATCCGATGACGATAGCCATATGGTTAGCTGCGACCGATGTAACGAATGGTACCACTTCGAATGCGTCGGAGTGACGGACGATATCGCCAACCATTCTTGGGTTTGTCTGAAATGCACGAAAACAGATGCCTTAAATCCGCCATCCAAATCTACTGGTGCAACGTCCAAAGCTTCGAAGCCTCAGGAGACTGAGCAATTAGACGGCCCTCGAAAATTGGCCCCACTGGTCGCACCCGCTCAAACATCACAACCTCTCCAGTTATCAGTAGACTTGCAGCTAAAAATGCTCGAAGAAGAACGTGCCATTGAGCGAAAATATCTTATGCGAAAATACCAGCTAATGATGGAAGCTTCCAGAACCGCGAATCATCCTACACACTCTCACTCGGATGACAGTTTTACAATCCACCATGCCACTCCTCTCCACTACGACCAGTTCCATCCATCGCACCCGAGCTCCATCTCCTTGAAGGTACAAGAGGAGCGAACGAGACAGCATTGCTGAATTCTAGCCAAATTGCTGCTCGTCATGCAGTGTCAAAAGAGTTACCCGTTTATAGTGGCGAGCCAGAGGAATGGCCACTATTTATCGCTACATATGAAAATACAACCAAACTATGCGGATACACGCCGGAAGAGAACATGGTCCGGTTACAACGATGTCTTCGCGGCAAAGCACTGGAGGCAGTCAAGTGCCAGTTATTACACCCGGCTAATTTGGAACACGCGCTTGCTACGCTACGAATGTTGTTTGGTCGTCCGGAAATCATAGTTCACAGCCTTATCGAAAAGATCAACAAAATTCCGGCGCCTAGAGCAGAGAGACTCGGCACGCTCATAGACTTCGCCCTCGCAGTGAGAAACATGGTTGCCACCGTGAAAGCTTGCAACTTGGAGGAGCATCTATATAACATCACCCTACTCCAAGGCCTAGTGGAGCGATTGCCAACAATGGTTAAACTGAATTGGGCGACACACCGGGTACGGCTTGGAACAGTATCACTTTTAGAGTTCAGCGATTGGTTATATACCATGGCAGAAGCAGCAAGTACAGTCACGATGTCGCCTGCTACGTCTGTTTGTAACGATGCAAGATCCCGTCGAAGTGGCCATAGAGAGGATGGATTTCTAAACGTCCACACCGAAAACCAACAAAGGTATGTATCGCCACAACGACCGAGAGGTAACTGTGTCGTTTGTGAACGATCTTGCAGTGCTACTGAAATTTGCCCAGAGTTTCTAAATATGAACCATTCCGATCGTTGGACTACACTACGCGAACACAAGCTTTGTAGAACTTGCCTTGGAACGCATCGAGGACCTTGTCGATGCAATGACATCTGCGGCAAAAATGGCTGCACCTGCAAGCATCATCGTCTATTACATAATGAACGCAACGATGCATTCAACGGCGCTGCTAGGAATCCTGTACAATCCTATGTAGGTGAAAACCCAACAACCAACATCAACTTTACCCAACAAAACTGTAATACTCACAGGCTAAACGAGAAATCGGTGTTGTTTCAATATATTCCTATTGCTCTACATCACAACGGAAACACAGTACATACCTACGCATTCGTGGACTGCGGATCCGACATAACATTACTCGAAGAGGATTTAGCCGCTGATTTGAACCTGCATGGTGAAAAACATCCTTTGTGCATCCGTTGGACTGCCGATCACTGTCGTTTTGAAAACTCTACCGAGCGAGTTTCACTCCAAGTATCCGGATTAGTTAACAAAACCCATAAGTACATACTACCTGATGTATTTACGGTAAAGGACCTGAAACTACCAACACAGTCACTCGACGCAAACAAACTGCGTAAACGATATAGTTACCTCAGAGGGCTATCCGTTGAATCTTACTTCAATGTTCGTCCCCGACTGCTTATTGAATGAACAACATCCGGCTCGGTCATGCTTTGGATAGCCGTGAGGGTAGAGAAAACGAACCTATCGCAACTAGAACACGTCTTGGCTGGACTATCTTTGGAACCTGTTCAGATGATCACCCCAAACCAGTAACCGCACCCTACAGCTTCCACATATGTTTGCACTCAAACTTCGGAGAAGATACGCTGCACGACGCGGTCAAAGATTATTTCGCCCTTGACAACGTAGGCATTACGGCACCGACAAAGGAACTGTTATCGGTAGAAGACGAGCGTGCTATGGCGATCCTACGTTCTAATACACACTTTGAATGTGGTCGATACACTACGCGCCTACTATGGAAATATGACGACATACGATTACCGAACAACAAAGCTATGGCACTTAGACGCCACGATTGCCTCTTGAAAAGAATGACACGTGAACCAGCCTTAGGTGAAATACTGAAGAAGAAGATAGCCGATTACGCGCAGAAAGGGTATATCCGCAAACTTTCGTCTGACGAAATACGGCAACGTGGCAATCGTACTTGGTACCTTCCCATTTTTCCTGTCTTCAACCCGAATAAACCGGGCAAAGTTCGTATCGTTTGGGATGCCGCTGCTGCTGTAGCTGGCACGTCGCTGAACTCCGTACTCCTAAAGGGTCCAGACCACCTGGAACCTCTGCCATTCGTACTGTATAAATTTCGTGAGTGCCGAATCGCTCTATGCGGAGACATCGAAGAAATGTTCCACCGTGTCAAGATAAGTGAAGAGGATCAACAAAGCCAACGATTTTTGTTCCAGAACAATATGGATGTAAGTGAACCGGATGAATACATTATGACCGTCATGACGTTCGGCGCTACTTGCTCGCCTAGTAGTGCAAATTTCGTCATCAATGAAAACGCAAATCGTTTTTCGGAAGAACTTCCTACAGCAGTCGGAGCTATTCGGAAAAACCACTATGTGGACGACATGCTAGTTAGCATTAACTCTGAAGCGGAAGCTATACAACTGGCAAAGGAAGTCCATTTCATTCACCGAAAAGGGGGTTTTAACATGAGAGGTTGGATCTCCAACTCTCCAGCAGTCATGCAGGCACTGAACGGTAGTGACACCCCCGAAAGAAGTTTGACTTCAACAAAGCAACCGCCATAGAGAAAGTATTGGGAATGTGGTGGAACATTGAAGCAGATCAGTTTCAGTTCAAACTTCGCACAGAACGCCATGTGGACCTGTTATCTGGCACAAAACACCCCACTAAGCGAGAAATACTCAGCATGCTCATGTTCATCTACGACCCTCTCGGTCTGATTGCGAATTTTCTCATGCCATTGAAACTGTTACTACAGGAAATTTGGCGATCAGGAGTAACCTGGGACGAACCGATTGAATCTTGTCACCTACATAAATGGAAGTTGTGGTTGAGCTACCTTCCGCGAGCTGCGTCTGTACGAATTCCTCGCTGTTATATCTCGAAACCATCATACGAACTAATGCACATCGAACTGCATACATTTGTGGATGCGAGCGAACTCGGTTATTGTGCCGTGTCTTATCTACGGGTTGAACAAGCTGACTATATTGAGTGTGCGTTAATAGGTGCCAAAACAAGGGTTGCGCCGCTTAAATTTGTCTCTATTCCGCGCCTAGAACTTCAAGCGGCTGTAATCGGCACCCGCCTCGCTAAGAGCATCCAAGAAGGACATTCCATTCGTATCGCACACCGTTATTTCTGGACAGATGCTGTAGATGTACTGTGCTGGTTGCGCTCAGACCATCGTGCATACTCAACATTTGTTGCATATCGTGTGAGCGATATTTTGGAGCACACTGATATCGCGGAGTGGAGGTATGTTCCAACCAAAGAAAACGTAGCGGACGAAGGCACGAAGTGTAAACGACAACCAAGGTTCGATGCAGAAAGCAGATGGACAAGAGGACCATCGTTCATTTGGAGACCAAGTATAGCCTGGCCCTTGGAACCATCTCTAAAAACACGACAGCATCAGAATTGCGACGGTGCATGCTGCATCATTCAGCAGTTCCAGTTCTTCGTGATTGCTTACAACCAGAAGCATATTCTAATTGGAATCATTTGAGACGAGTAACCGCTTTAGTGACAAGGTTCCCACATAATCTAAAACGCAAAATTTCTGGTGAACCCCTTTCTGTTGGCCCATTAACGCGCACAGAACTTCTGAAAGCGGAGCTGTTCCACTATAAGCGCGCACAAGATGACGTGTATGCTGATGAAATGGCCCTTTGAGAGCTCCTAGGACAGGTGACCAAACACTCCTGAAAAGTAATCGGCTATTCAAACTTGGCCCTACTATTGATGACGATGAAATATTACGTATTCATGGTCGCATCGATGCGTGTGAGTATGTCGGAACCAATACTAAATATCCAATTATATTACCACGAGGGCATCCACTCACAAAGTTGGTGCTCCAAAGTATACATGAAATGTACCATCACCAATGTCACGAAACTTTTGTCAACGAGGCACGCAAGAAATTCTACATCCCCAAACTTCGTATGGAATGCAAAAGGTCCGTTCTGAGTGTCAGCGTTGTAAAGTACGCCGCGCGCAACCAACACCACCAGCGATGGGGAACCTTCCCAAAGCACGCTTAGCAGCTTTCATCCGGCCCTTCTCATACGTCGGAATTGACTATTTCGGGCCCTTTCAAGTGGTAGTCGGACGTCGTATCGAAAAGCGTTGGGGAGTTCTAGTGACATGCCTTACAGTGCGTGCCATACACATCGAGTTAGTTCACAGTCTTGACACAAACTCGTGCATTATGGCTATGCGTAATTGCTTTGCGCGTCGCGGTGTCCCTGTGCAAATAATCAGTGATAGAGGCACTAACTTCATCGGTGCCGAAAAGGAGTTAAAGAAATCTTTAGCGGCGATTAACCAAGAGTCTATTATGAGAGAGTTCACAACACCGTCAACGTCGTGGGTGTTCAATCCTCCAGCTACACCACATATGGGTGGCTCGTGGGAAAGGCTGATACAATCAGTGAAAAAGGTCCTATACGAGATTCAGCCAACTCGCTTACCCAGAGACGAAGTTCTTAGGAACAGCTTGATAGAAATTGAAAACATAGTGAACAGCAGACCACTCACACATGTGCCAATAGAGGATGAATCATCGCCAGCGTTAACTCCCAATCATTTTTTGGTAGGATCCTCCAACGGACTCAAGCCTCTAGTGCCATTCGATGCCAGTGAAGCTGCTTTGAGGCAATCGTTCAAGACATCGCAAGTTCTCGCCAACTATTTCTGGAAGCGCTGGATTAGTGAGTATCTCCTGATTATCACTGGAGGACCAAATGGTTTGCACCAGTGAAACCTATCTCGGTTGGTGATATAGTCATCGTCGTCGATCCCAAGCAACCGAGGAATTGTTGGCCAAAGGGGAGAGTGTTAGCTACGCTACTCGCCAAGGATGGTCAAGTCCGACAAGCAACTGTGCAGACTTCTGGAGGGATTTTTCAAAGATCAGCAGTTAATCTAGCGGTACTTGATGTAGGTGCAAATACAAGTGCGCCGGACCAGGGTCCAACCACTGGGGGGGGAGAATGTTAAGTACAAACTTGGTACGTCACAGCACCTACACAGTGTTATCAGCGAAGTGTCTACCTGGACTTCAGAACTTGCGCCAAAGATGACAACGCTGTCAGGGGAATTGTCAGCAATCGTAAACACAAACTAATGTGCACATCATGAAATCGCAACGTGAACTTCAACATTTATAATTTGTTATTCTAAGTTATTAAATACACCGTAATTTGTGCAATTAATCTGTACCAACTAGAATTGGCAGGTATATGAAGCCCTGTAGAAATTATGAATTGTGCCAATTATTAAATTAATTTCTAGATTTTCTCTACCGAGATCGAGGCTCGGATTGAGGTTACAAAACCCATATTTATCCAGGAATCTTAATTAATTTTCTAAGCAACAAAGGTAAACTACTTAAACCTAAAATGTACTTAATATCTAATGCTTAAGTACCCTAGATACATCGCTGTGCCCCTAGCAAGTCCCATACACGAATTCAGGTCACGGGAAATTAAGTTTACTTGAACTCATGAAACGTATGTATAGAATATGCCGCATAATCAAATAACCTAACCGATGTAAATTTCATTATAGGAATTTTTTAACCGTCCCTGAATAAACGAGTTAAGAAATCGGATACTGTCTATTATTGTTACTGCCGTAACAGTCTTGTTAGACAAAGTTGTGGGCACATTTAAGCGCTATAAGTTCGCCATACTTCAGGAATTGATAGCTAATTTCTGAAAAAGTTCTAGGAAAATTATACAAACGAATGCAAATGACATTTTACAACACTGATTTCACTCATTTTGTTTACAAGCGGTTACAGGTCTTTTCGGTTGTTCAAAACGTCCTTGAGTTCAGAACATGTGATCTAGTTACTCAAACAAGTTCTGAAAGATGTACCTTAGACCTCTTCATGTTTTCAAAAAGTATCAAAAATTCATCCGGTCAGCCCAGAATCACAATTCTTATGCTAAAATAAGGGGTCGTTCAACAATGATGTCACAGGTTTTAGGGGGGAGGGAGTCTAAGATTTTGTGACAGTACATATACTAGGTATACAAAAAAGCGTGACAGAGGGGGAGGGGGGGTCTAGAAATCTCAAAAAGTAGTGGACGTCATATTTGAATCGCCCCTAAGGCTCCTGTCAAATTTTCAGCCAATTCGGATAAAATTTAGAGGTGGCTCAAGTCGATTAAGTGTTTTTGGGCTATTTCAAATTTTGAAAAAAAGTCTAACATGAGATATAAATGCCGAAAACTATCGCAACAACTTCTATATGGAAACTTTACTGCCGCTAACCGCAAGTCGAGCACATATGTATATGGGCCTCCATATACAGATGTGCTCGACTTGCGGTTAGCGGCAGTTTAGGTGTGCTCTACAAGTCTACAAACACAAGTCTAAAAACACAGTTTCCCCTAAAACTCGTTGTTCTATATAATTCTTGAATTCAAGACAAATCATTGCTAAACTACCCAAGTAACACCAAGCATTACAATATTGCACATATATCAATCACAAATCGGCATGCTAAATGCTAATTGCATTAGATCAGTTTTAACGATGCGAAGTTGCATTTATTCATCAACTGTCAGACAACGATACTCTAAATTAGCATTACAAATGCAGCGATGCATTACTGATGCTTTATTTCAACATGTCAAAGTAATAAGCCATTAATTCGATCTTATAATTGCCCTTTTCCACTTTAAGTCAACTTTTAGGGCTGTGTTTTTTACAAGCATATATAGCTTCATGGTTACTTGGGTATTACATTATTATTCCTATTTTTTCCCTGGACATTTGAATAACATAACTGCCAATGTGCGATTTAACGTTAAATTCTTAAAAATCAGAAGCTGAACATTTGTCATTAATTTGCACGTTACGATTTCTTCAAACAAGTTATTTGAACAAAACATAAATCAAATCATATCATATTTGATTCTTACAACAAAAGACTTCCAAATTTGGCTCATTTCACCATATGTCTGTATGCTTTTACCATTGAGTGCATCATAGTAACAAGTGAAATCAAAGATTCTTTGTTCGAACAACTTGTTTGACGAAATCCTAACGTGCAAATTTATGAGAAAGGTTCAGCTTCTGATTTTTAAGAATTTAACAATAAATCGCACATTGGCAATTATATTATTCAAATGTCCACGGAAAAAAGAGGAATAATAATATAATAAATTAGCAATGA
Source organism: Armigeres subalbatus (assembly GCF_024139115.2). Classification (NCBI taxonomy): domain Eukaryota; kingdom Metazoa; phylum Arthropoda; class Insecta; order Diptera; family Culicidae; genus Armigeres; species Armigeres subalbatus. Next base: position 201,664,554 of record NC_085141.1, on the reverse strand, counting down.
TTTGTCATGAATTCAGGAATTACATAGAACAACGACTTTTAGGGGAAACAGTGTTTTTATCCACTTAAAAGCTCGAAAATCACTTTAACGTGGTCAAAACGTGAACGGAACGAATCACAATGTTCACAAGACTTGTAGAGCACACCAAAAGATTTCGTATAGAGATTGTTGCGATAGTTTTCGGCATTTATATCTTCTGTTAGATTTTTTTCAAAATTGGAAATAGCCCAAAAACACTAAATCGACTTGAGCCACCTCGAAATTTTATCCGAATTAGCTGAAAATTTGACAGAAGACTTATTTTAGCATAAGAATTGTAATTCTGGGCTGACTGGTTGAATTTTTGATATCCTTTCGTATCCTTTTCCTGATACTCTAAGCTTTCTTTTCGTGAGAAAACCACGGAGGTTCATGAAAGTGCGATAATATTCGCGTTTGGGGGCACCGTGATACTTGTGTATCGCTAAACATTCCAGCAGGTCCGTCGAGCCGATAGAATGGTACTTATTACTTTTACAAGCTACTTCATACAAGTATTTTCTATTCTCTAAAATGTCCTGGAGTTCCGAACATGTGATCTACACGTTCAACCAATTCCTGAATGATATATCCGTGCATAACATCACACTCATTCCAGCAGTTCCATCGAGCTGGTAATTTCTTCTACAAGTTATAGTGGACCCTTCATGAATTGATGTTCTAAGACTCGATATCGAATCATTGGAACAAATGATGCCATACAATAGTAGTTTGTGCAACTAGTTGCAAAAAGATGATTTTTTCAGCACGAGTTGTACGTTTATCCAACGAGGCTTGCCGCGTTGGATAAATACTACTAGTGCTGAAAAAATCGAGTTTTGCAACGAGTTGCACACGCTATTTTTTGCAATGACGAAAAATGGGCTTAAATATGATAAAGCTGTACCAAAGCTGTACAATGTTTACTTAAAACTATTACAATTTTTAGATTCTTAATACTAAATATCCTGACTAACTAACATTAAACTAGAGTGTATTGGTTTGGGGGGCGGCAAGTATTCGACAAAACTTTTTCCGAAGGTTGAAGCGAGAGATATGAAAATCAAATTCAGTTCAAATTCAACGATTAAAAATGCGGCACATACAAGTGAATGGTTCATTATGCCCATAATTTGTGCGTGCACCCTGGAGAATCAAAAATGAATTGAGTCGAAGCTGACGGATATGATACTCTAGTGAAACCATTTAGCTTATATGACTTCAATCATCACTAGCTAGAACCATTGCAGGCTCTTACGGTTGGCTAAAATATTCTGGAAGTTGTATTGTTTTATGCAGAGGCGCTGCCACGTTCTCAGACGTGGGTAGGACAAAAACTACATTTTCGAAGCTATAGAATACTTATATGGACTTTCAGCGACTTTCCGGAGATCCTCTCGGATTTCAAGAGGTTTTTTTAGACATCCTTAAATAAGTTAAAAATTCCCTATGACTATTAAGTCAATCTTTACATTTCTAGTGTTTATAGAACATTTCCAAAAAGTATCTCTTCAATCATTTATAAAGTACTTACAATTTCACTCTTCTAGGAATTGGAGCAATTAGAAATCATTAAAAACATCACTACGATCTACCAGTAAAGCTTAAGATCGTCCAAGATTTTTTAAGGGTGTTAAGTACTGTTTATGGGTGTTCAGAAATCTCAAGAATAATGTTACTCCGAATTCCAGCCTTTTTCTTTCTAACTTTTAAGATTTTATTCACACGTTATATTTGTGATTCCTACAACAGATTCCAATAAACTCTAAGAAGCTTTCAGAGTTCTTCTTCTCATAGGCTTGCTACCAGACATTGAAATGTACTATCATCATCATAAACTGCTTCATATTTCTGCAATTGTTTTCTTATATCCTTGTTTAGTTTCTCAACTTTTGGATACGAGCACGGCAGTCTAGTGATTACCGCTTCTGCAGGAAGTCTGGCAAAGACTACATTACATAATGCGGCATAGACTACATCACTTTTCTAAGTAAATCATCGATCTATGCTTATGTTCATCTACCTTACCGAGTTCACGAAATTTCCTTTTCGTGAAATTGTGGGGATGCAGAGGTTTTCTTGGTCTCTATCAGTATCAACAACTACACACTAATATTCCTCTCTTTTCCCAACTGACTGGAGCGGTAGGTAAATAGTAATTATCAACATTTATTCAACTGGATCGTAGCGCAATTTACACCAGTTTTGAGTAGTCACGGAGAAGCAACCATTGGCAAGTACAGTTAGTCTTAGCTTAGTTAAACTAAGCTATATCCTAGATCAGATACTCAACTTTGTATTAATTCAGCCTGAAAATATAAATATAATAAAATAAAATTGAAAAAAAAAATCTGAGATTCCCTGAACTAACAGAAACATTACGCCACCTGGTGTGGAAATTAATTACTATGTCTGAAACTTGATTATGCATATGTACAACATGTGATAGATTTAGTTCGGAAAAGGTATTGGAGGGTAACCGCCCCTTCGGTGGGGTTTGATCCCACGACCCCAGTTCGCATGACAGGTGCTTTCCCTACTAAGCTACGAAGGACCTCCGTCGTCCACCGCAGCTTAGCGGGTACTGATGAAACCAAATTCCCAGCACCAGGTACCAGCCGATCTCTCGCAATACATTTTCAGAACTAACACTCTCAAATGTATTTTTGTACACATGTCAACCAAGTAGGATGAGTATTTAGTATTGTTCGGCTCCTACACACTTGCCTACACACACCGAAGGGGCGGTTACCCTCCAATACCTTTTCCGAACTAAATCTATCACATGTTGTACATATGCATAATCAAGTTTCAGACATAGTTTTAATAATATTTTTTTTATTTTTTTTTTATTTTAGATCTAGAAATTGAAACAGTATTGATAGCATTAGTTCTTTTAGTTATCCATATGGTATGTTCTTACCATAATCATGGGTAGCACAATGCATCGACTGTCCTACCCAGGTAGTTTCATGCGTAGGACATGTCCTACTTGTCCCACCCACTCCCGGCGCCAGATATCTTGATCTTAACTCAAGATCATTTTGGAGGATCTTGGACATCTTCTTCTTCTTCTTAAGCTTTGGCTCTACATTCCAACTGAAACTTGGCCGACTTTTCAACTTAGTATTCTATTTGCATTTCTTCAGTTATTAATTGAAAGCTTTCCTATGCCCGCCATTGCATGGGTATGTATCTTGTGAGCCAAGTACAAAGGGAACGCTATGCCCAGGGAATCTAGAATGTTTCCCAAACGAAAATATTCTAGACCGGACCGGTTCTAACCGTGAACACCTCGTATTCCAGAAAATTGTGTTTACATTATTCCTTTTGGATATTGGATATACCTTGAGCTGAACTCGAGAATGTTTTGGAGTACCTTGAACATCTCAAATTCTAGAGAATTGAGTTTGCATGGTGCGCACATGCTTATTGAACCATGTAGGGTACATATTGATGTTGAGGACATTGCATGAAGCCTTGGTTGTCCGTTAGATACTTTGGGTTGAACTCGGGAACGTTTTGGAATACCTTGACCATCTTTGAGAAAACTGGATTTAAATAATGCGCATGTGTCTATTGGACTGGATTGGGTATATGACGATGATGATGACTTTCCATAAGCCTTGGTTGATTTGGTAGATACCGTGGGCTGAATTCAAAAACGTTTTGGAGAATCTTGAGCATCTCGTATTCCAGAAAACTGATCACTGTCTCAACGATCAAGATGACTAAACTTGATAGAGTGTTCAGCTTTATTAAACAATGTGGTATAGGATCCAAATATTTCAGATTCATCTGCAAGCTGTCAGAAGCAAAGTCTTCCCAAGGTTTTGGATATCTAGGTCTTCAGGGTATAGTCAAACTTGACCTCCAATGTTTTTCCTGGGTAGCCGACATCCAGATGAACATTTTTGCTGAAGAAACTGGGGACCTAGCTCTCTTCGGTAGTTTTTTACAGCCAATCTCAAACGCTGGGCATCAGGGAATCAATTTTTTTGGAATGCGCCTGCGAAACAAGCGACAAAAGAGAACCAACGACAAAGCTTTGTTTTTGTCGGAGATAATAATGACAAAGATCCGAAAAATTTTGTCAGCAACAAAAAAGAAGACAATCTTGTTGCTAACTTTTCATACCGTTATTTTGCATTATTTATAGTGAAAATTTCGGTTCTATGCTATCATAGTTTCTGCTTTTATGGAAATATTCGAGATACAAACAATAATTACAAAATTAGTAGCGTATTTTCGAAAATATCAGAGCATGCAAGGCAAATGATTCTTGTCATATTGTGTTCGGGTTCTGATAAAGGTTTGTCGCTAGGCGCGTTTGTCAGTAACAAACTCTGTTGATGACAAAGAGTATATTGTTAGGCGTTACTCGAATATTGATTCCCTGCTGGGCATATATGACCCATCCATCCGAAAGGGTTAAGGAGGTCAAATATTTTCAAATTTATTGTTATGTTATAAACGGATGCCACCTTATCTTAGGGAACGTTCATAAATTACGTCACGCGGAGGAGAGGGAGGGAGAGGGTTTTTAAAAGTGTGACTGCTCATATCAATTTATATGAAATTTCATACAAAAAGTGTGACGATGAATGGAGGAGGGATTGACAATGGTTAATTTTTCGTAACATCATTTATGGACGTCCCCTTGATGCACTCCTTACTTGTCAGGAACCTCAAACAATCACCATAGATGATAAATATATATTTCCTATATCTTTTCACTAACCCTTGCCACCCACTAGCATGTTCACGTGGTTTATGGACAGCATTTAAAAATGTTTTTAGCATTTAAAAATGTTAGAACCTGAAAATCTCACATTTTACCAGCAATAAATCATTTTTACTAAAATTTTAGCTTAAAAAAATCGTCTAAGAAAATTATTCCGATTTTGTCTCTGTTTCGTTTTTATCAACTGAAACTCACGGACCGTGTTAATAAAAACGGAACATAGCTGTACTGCAATCAATAGCTTTCATGTTGTTCTGTTGATTGCAGTACTCAAATTAATTCATGAAAAAAATGTTACTTAGGTCCTTTTGAAAAGTTATGCGAGATTTATAGTACAGCAAAAAGCCATTACAGTGATCGTTCGCTAATTGGGGCACGACCTCACCCCAACTAGCGAATGCCGTTCGCTAATTGGGGCGGTTTGACAAGCGTCAATGTTGTTTACTTTTTGCATTGAACAAAAGCAAATTTTACGCGCCAGAAAATATCGATCCCGCCAAACACGGAAACAAAACGTCAACGCGTTTTTGACATCACATTCTGACGTTTAGCTGCTTTTTAATTGGGTTTCGCCCCAATTAGTGAACCCCCAACTAAAAAGCGCCCAAACTAGACAAACCCCAATTAGCGAACGTTCACTGTAATTGGCTTATTTTCACAAATGTACTTGTACAATTATTACACAAAGGCATGCAAAATCAATGTATGACATACAACTAGATTTATTGGACTTTACACACTAAACTCATTTCACAGTATTCGGTAAATTTTACCGAAATCTCAACAGCAGATCTGTTCGGTAATTATTTTACAGATTTTTTGTGATTTTTTCCATTGTTCAACTGTCAAAATCACCGAAAATCAGTAAAATTGTTTACCGAACAGTTCTGCTGTTGAGATTGTGGTAAAATTTTACCGAATTCGGCGATTTATTTTAAGTGTGTAATATTACATTGGTGCAGTGGCGTAGCCACGCCGCCTCTGAGCTAATCATTGTATTGTCGGGCCGCCACCAAACCGGACCGCGCGATTTAGCACTCGCGATGCTGAAATACTTCATTAGTAGTGCGCATCATGCACGCATGGATGTACTATTATGCGCACTAATCAGAAATGAGTTGCGACGTCTGATAACTGTAGATATTTCATTTTATTGAAAACAAATTTTCGATTTTCTACTATACACGGAATACTATTTACCCACAATCGCATATTTGTAACATATGCATTTTTTCCTTTCTCGTACAACAAAGTTGGCTATATGATTGCTCCAAAAAAACTTCTGATAGAAGGCCCGGAGACCCATAGTGTTATATACCGATCGACTCAGCTCGACAAACTGAGGTGACGTCTGTTTTTTTTTGTTTATGTATGTGTGTATGTGTAAAAATTTTGTAGATACACTTTTTAGAACTTAGAATTATCCGATTTACTCGCAACAAGTTGAATTCGACGGGGAATTGTTTGCTATTGAAAATTGGCCCGATCATTGCTTTTCGGAATTATTGAAAAATCATTGTTTTTTCTCAAAGGTCCTTCTCGGAAAAGAAATTCAAAAAACCATTTTTTTTGAATGGTGACAAGACAAAAATATTAAAAATGATCGAAAAAATGTGATCTATTCCCCAAAAGAGCTTTTTTGACCGTTCTAATGTATTTTTTTCAATAAATTTTATAATGCACGAGAAAGGCATCATCACTGCTAGGTGGATTAATCTGGGTTTTTTATTTAACTCAACTATTTTACGTAGATTTTAGAATCTACACGTTTTTACGCAGATTTCGGGATAATTAGAGATTGCATATTGTCTGCAAACTATAAAAATAGGTACACTAATGACATTCTTTCCTTCAAGATACAATAATGAAATATTTCTAGATCAACATTTGAAAAGGGCGTAACAGCCAAAATTCAATAGCTCCCGTTTTTCCCCTATGTAGATGGCTATGTAGGAATCCGAAGGAATAAATTTTGGCTGTTACGCCCTTTTCAAATGTTGGTCTAGATTTATTCTCTTCCCGTAGAGAAATAATAACACATATAATGAAAAACTTTCAGCAAGAAATGACTCTCGAACAACATTCGAAAGGGGTTTCAATCAAAGTTAATTGCCTATTTCCGGGGATTAAACCACCGACGAACCGACGTGCCACTGGCGCTCTCTGACTGTCTCACGCTTTTCAACGGTCATTCGCTTTTGCGGGCAATAGCTTCTGTCAAATGAGCTAAGACACAACTCCGCTGCAATGTTAATACACGTTGGGTGGAGGCTGAGCTATGAAAACTTCGCGAGCTATTATGGGGGTGACGATAGTGTTCGATGATTTTTCATCATGGCGTCGTGGGCAGCAAATTTGAATTATTTTCCATTAGGTGACACGTCGGTTCGTCGGTGATTAAACCACCCGACTTGGACGTTAATTTACAATGTTACGAAAACTCATATGTGAATATGTACGTTATGTGGAAGATATTGATTTGGAAAATGTATTGGAGGTAATCACTTTGGACCCTCCTTAGCCGTGCGGTAAGACGCGCGGCTACAAAGCAGGACCATGCTGAGGATGGCTGGGTTCGATTCCCGGTGCCGGTCTAGGCAATTTTCGGATTGGAAATTGTCTCGACTTCCCTGGGCATAAAAGTATCATCGTGTTAGCCTCATGATATACGAATGCAAAAATGGTAACTTGGCTTAGAAACCTCGCAGTTAATAACTGTGGAAGTGCTTAATGAACACTAAGCTGCGAGGCGGCTCTGTGTTCATGTGTGGGGATGTAATGCCAATAAGAAGAAGAAGAAGAAGACTTTCACTTCGATGGAACTCGAACCCATGACCCTACAGTACGCTAGACTGGTGCTTTAACCAACTAAGCTACAAAGAACCTCCGTCGGCCTTCGCAACCTAGCGGCTACTGAACGAGCTCGAGATTCACTCGCAATCCATTTTCTCAAGCCAATACTTCCACATGTGTATAGTACACGTCCACATTAGAGGAGCGTGAGTATTTAGAATGTCTGGCGGCTATACACATTCTTCATCAACGATTGTACTGATCAAGTGAGGTTGTGTAAGCTATTTGCTAGTCGGTCGTCAAGCTCAGACCGTACGTACGACCGTAGCGTACCAGGAAGTGCGGGATTAGGGACCACCTCCATCAGCAAACGAGGGAGGCAGGACTTCATACCCGACCCGCTAAACCGTTTCCATTGTCGCCAAGCCCATTGTCACTTCGGTAGAACCAGAAAGTAATGCTTCAAAGGGGGGCCAGTGCTCAACGCACCCTCGAGGTTAGCTGCCTGGCTTGCAGCACCCAACATTGTGACTCGCTTTTTTAGAAGAACACCATGGTATCGTGCCAGCGCATTGCCGGCTTTCCAGGTGGCCTTACCACCCCCTATGTCCTCGGAAGGTGGGAAGGGTCGACTTCGCGCCTGCTTCCCTCTGCACGGCTGGTATCAAGAATGGTGATGCCGCGTGCACCCCAAATTGACCTCTCTGCGATAGGGCCAATTCGCCAACACACAAAGGGACTTGCCGACGCGGTGCCTACGTCTGCCCCAGCCTTGACGAGAACCCGTTTCCGTCCTCGGGCTCAGAACCCGCCCGGTTGACCGACGCCGCGAAAGCGACGATACCATGTTCTTCGCGCGGCCACTTGTTCGATAAAAGGATCGAGTTCGACCATAGGGCATGGCCACCGGTATGACCCACACACTTAATTTATTTCACCGAGGCCGTCAAAACAAATTGCCGAGAATCCAACAGCTGAGATCCCGGTAATAATCTCGGTTAAAGTTCAAATTTCCGACTGGTCGTAATCTGTATGAAATTTTCAGCTGTCAAAATTTACCGACTTGTTCGTAAATGTTTACCGATCTGTTCGGTAATACTTTGCCGAAGAGCTCAGTATAAGGTTTACTTATTTTTATTGTTCTTCAATGTAAATAAATGCGAATGCAAACACATTGGGAGTTTAATAAATTAATGTATTTCGATCATTTCATACAGCGAGAGGAGAGAAAATTTCGTAGGTCGATATTTTTTTTACCACAACGGTATTGTTAATATTATTCACTATTTTCAGCAGGAAAGGAAAGGACGAAAAGGACGCCATATCTCGCAAAAAAGACGACGTCTTTTTAACGGGGTATTCTGTTCGGCTTGAAAAAGGTGAAAAAGCTTATATGTCCTTCTCCTAATCTTCAGTTGGGTGGGCACTATCAAATCGAGTAGACGCGGAATACTTGTAGTCGTCTTCTCCCAATTCCATATTACGGGTACGGCTTGATTTGGTTCTATGTGAAGGAGGAATGTATCCAATCGGCAGCACACGAAGACATAATTTCCGTATCGGGAAGTTTCTAATTCCAATGAATAAAAATAAAAATAATGTAATGTTGTTAAAAACAGTATTAAGTAATAATTCAAACGTTTACTAATAGTGATTATTTTAATATATTTACGTATACTTACATTAAAATATTCCAGTTGCATTTTCTCAAAACTTTTTCCAGACACGTGTTGACTCGAATAGCAAAGTATTTTTTGACAGTTGAGCTTTACCGAAATTCAGTCAAGAAGTAAGTTTACCGGTTACTATGGCAAATTTTATTGCCGAGTATTTGCAATCAATATGAAATACCAATTCTCGTCGATCATGTTCAAATTTTTAACGAGATTTCAGTAAATGTAAGCTTTGCTGACCGTTTCGTTATTTTATTTTACCGAAATAAAATCAGGCGTTTAAGTGTGCATGAAGCTGACTCCGAACCCTTGGACCACCTCTTATTTGCGCCTGAACTAGCCATTCCTCGCGCCACCCTCGGCGCCACCTTCTGTGTAGCTCCGAGACGATTTGGGAGATAGCCGATAAAACGGCGTTCCAGCCAACGTCATCTCTACACATCCTCCGGGCTAGGTTGTCCGGGGTAGTGTCCAGACCCTTGGTTGTGATAAAGGGTCTATCACAAGCCTCGGATAACCTGGAATAAGTTTTCCACGAGTCGAGTTCACATGGTTTTCATGAGTTCTGTATATTAATCGTCACGTTGAAAATTTAAGCCAGCAGTGTAAACGTATTGCCTAGTGTCATACAACGTAGATTGGCCACGGCCCGAGGATACTTTGAGTATAACAAGAATAACAAGGGAGAGCCAGCCGTTTTGTTTATGTTTTGCACCGAAAATGAATTTTTCACCCCGCCTTCTTCTCGTCAATAAATTGAGCACATTGAAACGATTGAAACACCTAGCTGTGTATTCATCTTGGGTCTATCTCCCACAGCACACAGATGAACCTTTGTTTATATACATATATATTATTTATATACCTATCAAATATGGAAGGAATTCTTCAGAACGCAGCCGTGGCTTCATACGTTTGACATCACGCTGTGAAACGAAATAGAAATGTTTTTTTTTCTTCCTGAACAATGGAGGGGGAATCTGCTCAACAGACATCCTGGGTTGACCAGGAAGTGCGGGGTTAGGGATCACCGAGGGAGGCAGGACTACATTCCCGACCCGCTAAACCGTTTCCATTGCCGCCAAGCCCATAGTCCCTTCGGTACAACCAGAAAGTAATGCTTCAAAGGGGGCCAGTGCACAACGCACCCTCGAGGTTAGCTGCGTGTCCTTGCAGCACCGAACATCGTAACTCGCTTTTCTAGAAGAACACCATGGTATCGTGCCAGCGCGTTGCCGGCTTTCCAGGTGGCCTTACCACGCCCTATGTCCTCGGAAGGTGGGAAGGGTCGACTTCGCGCCTGCTTCCCTCTGCACGACTGGTATCAAGAATGATGATGCCGCGTGCACCCCAAATTGACCTTTCTGCGATAGGGCCTATTCGCCAACACACAGAGGAACTTGCCGACGCGAGGCCTACGCCTGCCCCAGCCTTGACGAGGACCCCTTTCCGTCCTCGGGCTCGGAACCCGCCCGGTTGACCGACGCCGCGAAAGCGACGATACCATGTTGTTCTTCGCGCGGCCACTTGTTCGATAAAAGGATCGAGTTCGACCACAGAGCATGACCACCGGTATGACCCATGAAGCCGACTCCGATCCCTTGGACCACCTCTTATTTGCGCCTGAACTAGCCATCCTTGAGTCCACGCGCCACCTTCTGTGTAGCTCCGAGACGATTTGGGCGATAGCCAATAAAACGGCGTTCCAGCCAACTTCATCTTTACACATCCTCCGAACTAGGTTGTCCGGGTAGTGTCCAGACCACATGTGGCAAGCATGTGGTCACGCATTGCGCGAAAACGTGGGCACACGAACAACACGTGTTCCGCCGTTTCCTCTAAACCTGCGCACACCAAACACTCGGGCGAGGCCGAGCAAGCCAGCTGCGTTACCTGCACTTTGATTTTGCAGCACGCTTAAACGCCGGGCACATCGAACCCCCATGGGGTGCTTGCTGTTCACAGCTTTGCTGGAACAAATCAAACAATTGGGAGGGTTCGTGCAGCATTGTGCCTTATGTCCCTCCAATCCGCAGCGTCGGCAGAGATTGCTTCTGTCAGGGCCTTTGCAGTCCCATTGCTTGTGCCCCGGTTCCAGGCACTTGAAGCAAACTTCGGGTTGCTCGTATATGCGCACAGGGCATACCGACCATCCCACCTTGACGCTCCCTAACTTGACTACCTTGGAGGCGTCCGCTGCAGATAGCCGAACCAATGCTACCTGTGTCCCTGCCGGACCTTTCCGTAGCCGAACGGGTGCGGTGGTCGTCTCCACTTCACACTGTCGCCGCAGTGCCGTGACGAGCTCTTCGACTTCAGTGATCTCGTCCAGGTCTTTAACCCTTAGATTCACCTCCGTCGTGAGTGCCCTCACCTTGACCGTCTCGCCTAGGACCTCCTCCACCTACTTCTTGTAGGCGGCGCCCTTTTGCGAGACGCCCCGCTTCAGCTCGAGTATCATCTCGCCCATCCGGGTACGTCTTATTCGACGTACGTCGGCGCCGAGTTCACCGAGCTTGACGTCACTCCTCATCGTCTTCAAAACATCCGAGTACTTAGCCTCGTCCGCCGTGATGACTAGGGCATCGCCCCTGGAGCGATTGGCGCCTACCCTAGACTTCTTGCTACCCTCATTCGCCTGGGCCTTCTTTTCGGCCCTTGACGTCTTCGGTTTCCTCTTGTTCTTGACCAGGGTCCAGGAGGCGTCACCCCCCTCTATTTCCCTGGTCTGGTGCGGCTGAGAACTTTCAGCCTATAGAAATTCAGAAATAGAAATGTGCAGCAGTTCATCGAATACACTCTCCCGATGGATTTTGACATTTAGGTTTTGCAGCATGACGTCACGAATGAATTCGGTCCTCGTCAAATGAACTTTTTTGACAGTTCAGTAGTACTTTCCACTGACTCCGACAATGGTTGAGTTCGTGATAGACTTATGCAGGGGTTCATCGAATTCACTCACCCAATGGATTTTGACATTTGAGCGGGTCGTCTTCTCGAACAAAAATTCGGGCGAGGCCGAGCAAGCCAGCTGCGTTACCTGCACTTTGATTTTGCAGCACGCTTAAACGCCGGGCACATCGAACCCCCCATGGGGTGCTTGCTGTTCACAGCTTTGCTGGAACAAATCAAACAATTGGGAGGGTTCGTGCAGCATTGTGCCTTATGTCCCTCCAATCCGCAGCGTCGGCAGAGATTGCTTCTGTCAGGGCCTTTGCAGTCCCATTGCTTGTGCCCCGGTTCCAGGCACTTGAAGCAAACTTCGGGTTGCTCGTATATGCGCACAGGGCATACCGACCATCCCACCTTGACGCTCCCTAACTTGACTACCTTGGAGGCGTCCGCTGCAGATAGCCGAACCAATGCTACCTGTGTCCCTGCCGGACCTTTCCGTAGCCGAACGGCTGCGGTGGTCGTCTCCACTTCACACTGTCGCCGCAGTGCCGTGACGAGCTCTTCGACTTCAGTGATCTCGTCCAGGTCTTTAACCCTTAGATTCACCTCCGTCGTGAGTGCCCTCACCTTGACCGTCTCGCCTAGGACCTCCTCCACCTACTTCTTGTAGGCGGCGCCCTTTTGCGAGACGCCCCGCTTCAGCTCGAGTATCATCTCGCCCATCCGGGTACGTCTTATTCGACGTACGTCGGCGCCGAGTTCACCGAGCTTGACGTCACTCCTCATCGTCTTCAAAACATCCGAGTACTTAGCCTCGTCCGCCGTGATGACTAGGGCATCGCCCCTGGAGCGATTGGCGCCTACCCTAGACTTCTTGCTACCCTCATTCGCCTGGGCCTTCTTTTCGGCCCTTGACGTCTTCGGTTTCCTCTTGTTCTTGACCAGGGTCCAGGAGGCGTCACCCCCCTCTATTTCCCTGGTCTGGTGCGGCTGAGAACTTTCAGCCTATAGAAATTCAGAAATAGAAATGTGCAGCGGTTCATCGAATACACTCTCCCGATGGATTTTGACATTTAGGTTTTGCAGCATGACGTCACGAATGAATTCGGTCCTCGTCAAATGAACTTTTTTGACAGTTCAGTAGTACTTTCCACTGACTCCGACAATGGTTGAGTTCGTGATAGACTTATGCAGGGGTTCATCGAATTCACTCACCCAATGGATTTTGACATTTGAGCGGGTCGTCTTCTCGAACAAAAATTCATTTTGCGTTCATTATGCGACCCGCTTAAACGTCATAATTTCTTGGGGGAGTTCATTTTGCGTTAGTCTATTGGTTGGCTGCCCCTGTTTCCAACAAGAAGTACTGCTAATCTGTCAGTAGATTGAGGTTACGCTGCAGAACCTAATGGGGCAGTGAGCCGTCATAGGGCTGGCATACTCCTCAGAGTAGTCGAAATGTGCGTGTCTTTCGCACTCTCCAAAAAGGCCGGAGAGAGTGTGTTTCGATTATCGATCATTTTTTCTCTTCCTCAACGCAGTGAGGCCTATTTGTGTTTTCCCTCTGCAGCGAATGCATTTGTCAGACACGAATAGTTGAGACACATTGTGTTCCTCAATGAGTTTTGATATAACGGTGAATCGAACAGAATGAACGTAAATATTGCTAAAATTTAACGTAGCTCTTGATACTTTTTGTGCATAATAAGATATTTTTGTTTTTGCTTGCTTTTGGGATGTTTATGGGCAAAACTTTTCAGAAGCTTTCGTATTACCAATATTATTACGCCACACCTGTCGCTTTAAAATGTGTTACTGACAATTTCTAAATACAATTTCCGTCAGGTAATCTCAGGTAATGAAATCGAAACAAAAACAGAAAACATGGAACTTATATAAAGTTCCATTATTCCATGTCAGTGCAATATTTTTTCTTGATGCATTGTGCCCAAAATACTCCTGTTCTGATAACGGGTTTTTGTGTGTGTTGTCGTCGAAATTATAGACACTATAGGTTCCATAGACGAGCTGAGGCGAAGGCGAGTGTAGCCAAACGAACTGTCAGTTAGTGTAGCCAAACGAGCATGACGTCACGTATGCAAACCAAGCAATGGAGTGTGTGACGTCAAATTCGCGCGGTACACTGTGAAAAAGCGGAAAAACACACTAAATCGAAATGACTCAACCGTGCCTCCGCTCGTCTATGGAATCTATAGTGTCTATAGTCGAAATGTTGATTCACCCTTATTATTTGAACCTCACCTTAGGTGAACGACTCCTAACCGCTTTTATCTAAATTACTTCTAGAATTATAAAGAAGCGTTTTCAAAATTTCACCGTTTGCTTTCCCGTGCCATTCCTTTCAAATATCATATTTGGCTTCTTCTTCTTTATCCAATCCTTATTTGCCAATGTTATACTTTTTAGCATGGAGCCCCAAACTTCATTGAAACCCCGCCGAAATATGTTTGTGAACCAAAGTATTTCTGCGACCATCAGGGAAAACAATATCATTTTAATGAATATTACACCAAGTGGCACAACTTTGTGTAGGCCCAACTCTCACCAGAATAATTCTCCCACTCTTCGTCTTCGTCCTCACTCATCGTGTTGGGTTTGTTACACGATGAGGATCAGCGTCACTCTCTGTGGTGTGTATTAAAATCTCCTCATTGTGCACAGTGTGTGAGAAATGCCAACTCTGCCGCCGAATGAACTCTTTGATGTTTGAGCGGTGCGCGGTGCGAACTCATACATCGAATTCATTCTAAATGAATTTCGGCACCGCTCAAAAGTAAAATAATGAACCTATGCACTGCCGCATAGACTTATCGAATTCACTCACCCGACGGATTATGACATTTGAGCGGGTCGTCTTCTCGAACAAAAGTTCATTTTGCGTTCATTATGTGACCCGCTCAAACGCCATAATTTCTTGGGGGAGTTCATGGTCCAATGCACCGAATGAACACAATGACGTTTGAGTCGGGCGCTGTTTACTAAAAATGAACACTTGCATAAACTCGATGAATGAAAAAGTACTCATTCTTAGTAAACAGCGCACCGCTCAAACGTCAATGATAAACTCGGTGCATAGACCTGTGCAGCGGTTCATCGAATTCACTCACCTGATGGATTTTGACATTTGAGCGGGTCGTTTTCTCGAACAAAAGTTCATTTTGCGTTCATTATGCGACCCGCTCAAACGTCATAATTTCTTGGGGGAGTTCATTTTGCGTTAGTCTATTAGGTTCTGCAGCGTCTGTATCTAACCTCAAACTGATGACTGATTAGTAGTACTTCGCGTTGGACTTGGGGGCAGCCAACCAATCACAAACTCGATCCTTGTCGGAGTCAGTGGAAAGTACTACTGAACTGTCAAAAAAGTTCATTCGACGAGGACCGAATTCATTCGTGACGTCATGCTGCAGAACCTAATTGGACCATTAGGTTCTGCAGCATGACGTCACGAATGAATTCGGTCCTCGTCGAATGAACTTTTTTTCCACTGACAACGACATGGTTCGAGTTCGTGATAGACCTGTGCAGGAGTTCATCAAATTCACTCACCTGATGGATTTTGACATTTGAGCGGGTCGTCTTCTCGAACAAAAGTTCATTTTGCGTTCATTATGCGACCCGCTCAAACGTCATAATTTCTCGAGGGAGTTCATTTTGCGTTAGTCTATTGGTTGGTTGCCCCCGAGTCCAAGGCGAAGTACTACTAATCAGTCATCAGTTTGAGGTTAGATACAGACGCTGCAGAACCTAATAGGTTTTACCTGGTTTTACTGGTTTTACGTTTTACTGTTCGTCCCCTGATTTAATCTTTTTATTTGTTTCTTTATATATACTTTTCAGAAGGACCAAGTTTTTAAGCGCCGCCGCAGTGGTCCCGGGGAGGAATTTTTCATTAACAAAAAGCTACGTATGCTCCAAGGACCGCTGACTGACATTTCTCCCATTGAAACTGAGGAAAACAAATTCTTCGGCCGTAATCGTCTGTTCATAGGCAATCTTACCAACGATGCTACAGAAGATGAGCTTATTGAACTGTTTAGACCGTTCGGTGACATAAGTGAAATCTTTATGAATAAAGACAAGAATTACGCCTTTGTGCGCGTAGATTATTTCTCTAATGCCGTGAAGGCCAAACGGGAGCTTGAAGGAACCTTGCACAAGAACCGCATGCTTCGATTGCGCTTTGCTCCAAGTGCTACTATTATTCGCGTTCGCAATCTAACTCCATGGGTCAGCGACGAGTTGCTGTTCAAGTCTTTTGAGGTGTTTGGCTCCGTAGAACGTGCTTTCGTGCATGTTGATGAGCGTGGAAAATCAACTGGTAAAGGTATCGTCGAATTCAAGAACAAACCTGCAGCCTTGGTCGCTTTAAGGTATTGCACGGATAAATGTTATTTCTTGACGGCATCCCTACGACCAGTCATTGTTGAACCCTACACCTATAAGGATGACTCTGTTCCGGAGAAATCCATGAATAAGAAACATCCGGATTTTTATAAGGCCAGACAGGTAAGCTATCTTTATAAATAATGTACGTTTGATTATTCTACTGGTTATTGTTCTCGTTTTGTTTCCGTATTTCATAACAGAAAGGACCGCGCTTTGCGGAGTATAGCTCCTTTGAGCATGAGTACGGCCAGCGCTGGAAGCAGTTGTACGAATTGTACAGGCAGAAAGCAGAAGCATTGAAGCGCGAAATGATAATGGAAGAGGAAAAATTAGAAGCTCAGATAGAATTCGCCCGTTACGAGCACGAAACCGAGCAACTTCGAGAAGGTATGTTTTTTTTCAGTTTCAAAAGGTATGTTTTTGCCCTTCTCGTACAGAAAGTTCCCAGTCAACATTTTGGTACCTATAACTCTTGATATAGGTTATTATATAAGAACCAACTTAATCGTATATAATGCACAGATTGCCTATATACGTACCAAAGTGGAGGCGATATAGGTACATACGAGTTTTATTTTACGATTTTTCCCGACATCAAAAGAACATTATTACGATTAAACATTAAAATATAGAAAATAAAAAAATCTTATCAGCACTAGATTTGCAGGCGGATACTCCACCACTGCACCATACTGCACATCTTGAAGTGAGATGGATTTTTGTTCAACATAAACTACACAATTTATATCTTTTCAACTGCTTTAAACGTCTACAATCCATTTGGACTGAAGTGGTTTCGATTGTATTACGATTCACGTAGGCATTCATTTGCACTGATATAGGATATTGCAAGGAATATAAGTCATTACGAGTTTTTAGTTACACAATTACGATTGATTTTCACTACGGTAAAAATAATCGTATACGATGCATTCAATACAACATTGTTCGACAATAATCTGACAAAGTTTGATATGGAATGCGATTTAGATTTTTGATGGACGCAAATGCGACTTTATTTGCTGTTTGTTATACGATATGTGGTTTACTGGGTTGTAGCGAAAGGCTATCATTTCACTCCTAAATCGAACTTTCTGTAGCAGGCTCAAAGACCCTTAATGTTATATACTCAGCTCTTTGAGATGAACAAATGTCTGTATGTCCGTTTGTATGTGTGTGCACACAAATACAAAAAAAAACAACTCTTCATACAGTAATTATTAATCGATTTTCTTGCAACAAGTTGCATTCGACGCGGGGCATACCCCGCATCACTCACTATTGAAAATAATCATGATTGCGTTCAAATGTTAGAAACAAAATGGAGTGTTGAACCATATTTGTTGGTTGGCTAATTCGCTATACCTACAGCGTTTGCAAAAGCCGTAAGGTGTCACATATGTGTCACATTAAAGTGAAACCAAACGATTGAATCGAGAAAGGCATCGTCTCCGCTAGATGGATTAATCTGTTATTCTAAATTAATGATTTCAGGTATACAGTATATAGTACAGTACAGGTATATAGTACAGGTAAAGGCCGATGTCCACGTAGCGGTCTTGAACTTGCGTGCACGCGGCGTCCACGCATTTGCGGTAGGAAGTACCCAACATCACATAGAATCATGCACACGCACTTGCGTTAACGCGGCGTCGACTCGCGTCTCATTTGCGGCGAAAGCTACCGCAAAGTCACCGCTTTTCCCCACAGGAACGCAGCGTGCACGCGAGTATTTTTTTGACATTTCTCTATTCTTTTTCTTTCCAACAAGATTTCTAATGGGAAAATCTGCAGAAAGAATCTGTCAGAGCGAAATCAAAACAAACAAAAATACTTCGCAAATCAGCTCATTTTGGTTTCGCATATTAGTTTGCAAATAACAAAAAGTTTCAAATCTAACTTCTTTAAATAATAGTGCTAGTAATAGTTCGGAGCAGCAAGTGTTTCTTTCGCTCCTATGTTAATGGTCCAATGCACCGAATGAACACAATGACGTTTGAGACGGGCGCTGTTTACTAAAAATGAACACTTGCATGAACTCGATGAATGAAAAAGTATTCATTCTTAGTAAACAGCGCACCGCTCAAACGTCAATGATGAACTCGGTGCATTAGGGTCTCGCCGACATTTCTCACCAACACGATCGCAGGTTCGTGGTTGCAAACAATCCCATTTGATTTTGCCGTGACAGCTGCTCGTGGTTGCAAACAAACCGAGTAAAAGTGTGAGTGAAACGTGCGTGTACGTACACGATCGCTGAAAGCCTAATTGGACCATACCAGCCGTGATCAACACACCTTTGGAAATAATTGACAAGCAAAAATCCCAGGCTGGCGAATAGTGTTAAAGTCAACTGAAATATGTGCGCGATAGTGACGTTGATTGTAGCAACTTTATCAGAATAAATTGATTTCCGAACAGACGGCGATGTGACAGTTTTGGACTGAATGACGGAGCAGGCAAAATTCAACCAACAAAGTGTATTCCGCGGGACCCTGTATACACCAAGGCAGGCGATACCATTTCCATGGGAAAAATAATAAATGTAAGTTCGCTACCGAGATTCCTATAGAGTAGAGTGGGGCAAGAGTACGCACTTAGTTTTTAATCGATCATGTGGCCCTTATGAAGCAAGCTTCTGCATTTCAAATCAATGTCGACGATTCGTATACGCTTCCTCTGTGTTACCCAGTGGAAAAAAAATTGACATTATTTTGATTCGTTTTAGTAGAACCCTTAATGCAAGACACGTGAAAAACGCACTCTTACCCCACCGGTGGGGTAAGAGTGCGCATCGGGTGGGGTAAGAGTACGCATTTATCCAATCATGTGCTTTAAGTAAATATTAATACAAATAAGAGTTAATAACATCTAATTGATATTTAATGAACATATATTAGGGAATGTTTAAAGATTACGTAACTCTTAAAGATGGAGGGGGTCCCAGAAATGTGAACTTTCATGCTAAATACCATTGTTTACTTGTTATAGTTTAAAAACTACAGAGGTAAAATATATCAGGTTTCGCGTGGCGTAAACAAAGGAATTTTCAATCACGTAACGTAAAATTTGACCATTTCATCACCCCTCCCCCCTATCTCACACTTTTTGTATGAATCCTCTAAAAATTATATGGATCGTCATACATCTCGCAACATCTCCCAGCTAAGCTTTGCGTAATTTATGGGTGTTTCTTTTGATTAAATGAAACTATCATTTAGAAGAAATTGTGTTTTTGTACTATGTTAAGGTGTACATCAAGTCCTAATACAATTTCATAAATTCGCTTCAGTGCTTTGTTCGCTAAGTCCTTTCTAACTCCAAATTACTTCAACTTGTCCTCGAACTTGTAATAATTTCCGATTTCTATCCCTTTTGTCTTCGTTGTGGAACTTTACACTTCGGAGGTAGTTTTATTTCGACCAAAGATACGGATTTGACATCAGAACTTGAAGATTCACATGCGTACTCTTGCTCCACCCGTCCCTGCGTACTTTTATCCCACAGTCCCAAAATTTATTCAAGTAATAGTTTTGACTACCGGATTGATGTTTGGCACCATAAAGTGCTCTATATAATAGGTTATCGAAATAGTATAATGTTCACCTGATTGAACGAATATATGGTAATGAAATACTAGTTGCGAAAACATAATTATTTTTAGCAAAGTGACCAAAAAATTATCTAACTCCATATCTCCCTTGTTGTTTATTCAAATTGTTCACAATTACACATGATAATAGTTGGCCAAAATACCTGTCAAACTGTTGCAGTGCTGCTAGTTTATCTATTTTTATTACTTCAAAAAATCGAAAACGTACTCTTACCCCACGCGCACTCTTGCCCCACTCTACTCTATATTAGCTTTTCTATTGCTGATAGATAAACATGTTTTCAGGAATGTTGACGGAAGGATGTCGTCAAACAATGTGGATTGCAATTGCAAAAAGAAGCGGGACCATATGATGAGAGGGTGGCGAGCCACAGTAAGACTCCGGGATGAGTGCGACTCTTCTAGTGTTGTGGGCAACGCTCCGTGTTGCAGTGGAGTGAAAATCGGCTGCAGTATCTGACCAAAATGTTTAATGAATTTTTATTCCAGAACAAAATGATTCGTCCCTATTTAGCCGATAAATTTAATTAATAAAGAATCGTACCACAAAGACAACATATGATGGATTCAAGATAAGAACAATAAAATTTCTGGATCCACAATTATTCAAGATTAATCTACCCTTATGAAGTAATAAATTTAAGTTGGAAATAAAGAATAAAAAACATTTTGAAATTATAACAAAATTTATTTATTATAATTGTAGAAAATATATTGGGATAAAGCAAAGCAATGCCAAATTTTTGCCTCTCTGTATTGAAAACGTGTTTTCGGATTGTGTGGCATGATTTCAATTTCACAGCTCTACAATTAATTTCGAAAGTTCGAACTTTTCATTTTAGAAGTAGATAATTGGTGACTTTTAAATCGACAGTGAATTGATTTTTCTACTCTCTACTAGATAGTATCAATGGAACTTTTTATTGTGGGATAATAACGAGTTTACTTGTTCTAGTCTACACTTAAAATATATTTCGCTGTTCGGTAAAGTTTTTGACGAAAAACTTCGGTAAACATCAAAACTTACCGTAAGTTCGGTTAAAATAAATCATTCTACCGTATTTCGGTAAAATTTTACCGATCAAACTGCAATTTAGAAATTATTTGACAGAATTCGGTATTGAAACCAGCAGTTCGTACGGTAAAACATAGTTGTTGCCGTATACGGTAAAATAAATACCGAACAAACTGCAAAACAAATTCTGCATTACAGTACTTCGGTAAACTAGGTTGAGCTGTCAAACAGTGAAAGTCATATACTTCTTTACAGAAAAAGTGTGCATAGCTTGCGGTCGGATCAAGACTTTTGTTTTACGAAACGGTTATTTTTTTCATTTTTCATCATTATAAAAATAAATTCAGACATTGACAGGAGAAATAATAACAGGTATTTTACATTGTTTACAAAAGTATATCGTTTTTCAATGTAGCAACACTCTTTTCAGATTTTTCTTTGGTGATATTCGTTTGTGCTGGGAAAGGTATGCGTCTGGAATCTCTCAACATTTCTTAAAAACGGTGGAAATATATGTGTGTTAATATTATTTTGAACTTTATTGCTGTACATAAAACGAATTTTAGAAAGTAATTTTTGCTGACTCGTTGTTCCATGTACGGAAATGTGCCAGATCAGATTTTCATGGCGGTTTTTTCGAGGGTTTTTTATTATAAAATGAAATCGATTGTAAACAAAATAAATAAAGTCATGTTTTATACCGAAGTTGTATTTTATTTTATAACTATTACTGAAAGCATCAAACATTTATAAATATTTTTCCATTTTTTTTTTCAAAATGAAAAAGTACCGAAGCGTTCGGTAGTTCCTTTTTTAAATAACCGAACTGTACGGTAAATTTTGACAGATCATCACAAAATTAAAAATTACCGAACGAACTGTAAATGTTTCGTTTACCGAACAGATTACCGAACGTTCAGCTGTTGAAAGTTCGGTAAAAAATTACCGTACACTGTAAAATATTTTAAGTGTGTATATATGTATGTATGGTATGTATATATATGTATAGGTATGTAAATGCTAATGACATGTTTTTAATAGCATTACCCATTGATTCTTGTTCGGGGGCAATGAGCTTCAAACAAATCAAAATCAAACTTTTTTATATTTGTAATACTTTAAATATTTCACGTTTGATGTTTTTATGTGAATCGATAACTCGATTCATATTGGAAGAGAATGGAAAATGACAAACTGGCGACATTTGGCGAGACAGATTGGTTTGACGTTAGAAGTTTTGCGGCAAATTACCGCTTGTCGTGTGCATTCATAGCCTGATTCAACGCCGAGTAACGCTGCGTCAACGCAGCTTGAAAAACCGCTACATGGACATCGGCCCTAATACTCCATGATGGATTATTGATTTCATAAGCTAATTAATGATTAAAGTGTATTACTTCTACGTGAAGTTAAACGATTTACAATGATATGGAAATGCTAATATCATCTTCCAAACTTAGACGTACATGTTCATGATAGAATTAGAGGCAAAAGTATAGAATTGATAGTTCCGTTAGGAAACGGCAGGCATGAAGAATGTTTTTATAAAAGTCGATTTGAAAGCGAGCGGACGGCAATATTTGTGATGGCACATATCGCACGACCTTTCTTCTGCCAAACTCCCGTATGAAGGGAGAGGGAAGAATATCAGTGTGGAAGCTGATATATCTCCACTGGCAAAAGGAAGGTGGTTTGATTTGCTCATATGTCATCGCGTGCGGAAGGGTATTTCTATCGACGAGTACTGTCCTTAAATTTCTAATATGACATCAGCATCTAGTCGAATAGAATTTTTATTGCACAGTTCTGTTTTCTCCATAGTGCTGTCCAATGAGCAGCTCGAAGTAGCTCGAAGTTGTTCCCGTCCTGCTTGTTCTTTTTTGTCAACAAATGGGCATGAGCAGGACAGGGAGAAACTTCGAGCTACTTCAAGCTCTCATTGGACAGCATTCATGCGTCCGTCTCGTCGCAACCAACTTAGCTGCCTTGGAGAGAACAAAGCAGAGAAAGGCACTGCTGCTGTACCGCGCGGTGTAAAAAAATGGATTATTATCGAAGTTTCATGTACCTCTGATTTTTTTTCACAGAAAGTTAGGCAAGGTCATTAGAAATGAGGTACGGGGTAAAACATTTCATCGGCGATTTTTTGAAAAAAGTGATTTTTATTGTTTTCTTCTCTGATATACCGTACAAAAGGTCAATTGATAACCCAACCAATGATCAATCATTGTAATTAATCCTCAAAATTGAAAATGTACACATTTGTAGACTTGAAAACCTATCTTGAAATAGATCTAAATATTTGAAAAATATTAATTTCTGTAATTCAAGCCTTCCTAAACATAGTTTTTTTTTGCGTTATTTTAAAATTTTTATAGCAATTGTCATCTTTTTCCAGCCCAAATATGGTTCTCTATTGAATGTTCTAATCACATTTCTTTCATCCGACATTCGCACTATGAGACCAGCCCATTGTCAGTCTGCCATATTTTAAAGGGTTCATATTTTCCTCTAGATACAGTGTCTCATCATTTGTGGGGTACATACCATGTACAATAACCTTACCGAATATTGTTCGCAGCACAGTTTGCTTGAAAACCCCAAAACCTTACTGGCCTGCTTCTTATAATTACCACGCTTAATGTCCGAAATAGGCTATTGGATGGAGTTATACAGAGCAAACTAATGGAGTTTGCATGTTACGGTTGCATGTTACGGAAGCTATATTGTTGCTACAAGCACAACTGTCTTACATTTGATTGATTCCATATTTGTGTGGGTCATTTACACTTTTAAAAGCAGTTATCTGGTAAGCTGTAAAAAAACCGTTTTTGCACCCAAGTAATAATTATGATTTTATAATGTTTTTGAAGATAGCGATTTACTCTTCAGGTGTGCTATTAAACCATTATACATAAGTAGCTACAACAATGTTAGTAGGGATCATTATCCCATTTCACAAGTATTCCAATGTGAACTATTTCTTCAACGCCTCCAATCATCTACTGTACATCCTCTTATTTTTATTTCTATCCGTAACAATGTACTTCATACGGGTAGTGTGAATGGATATGTCCTTTCTCACCATCAGTGAGACAAAAATCTCCACCTCTACTCTGCGATCGTTTTATAAGGAGCTTAATTTCTTCTGCAAAACCTAGGAGCATATGCATAAGCTCTGCCAAGATGAACTACATGGTTACATGCAGAGATAGAGATAAGTTTAGCGTTGTTTGTGCTAAAAAAGTAAAGAGGATATGTTTGAAGACGTATAAACAAAATTTAACCGGTTCGAAAAAAAAAATTATCTTACTTTCACTTCCACTATTTTGTTTTTACGTGGAAGATAATTTTTTTCAAACCGTGTAACATTTTCCCCTAAGACGCTCGAAATTAATTATTAATAACAAAATTTACCTTTGAAATGCTGACAAACACTAAAAATGCTGAAAACACTGGCAATGACGTTTCCTATGAAGAATGTCTGCTTTAAATAGGGTTACCATAATCAGTTTTAAGTCTAAGTTAGGTCTCGTACAATACAGGGGAAGAAAAAGAATTCAGATGGAAACGAAACTCACTTATTTATAATTCCTCAATTCTCCGAGTGCTCATAAAACGTTAAAAGCAGCCTAGGTACTTTCAGATTTTCTAGATGCTGCGTACAATACTCGATGAGAGTCAAAAAAAAAAACATGTGGCTCATACGCATTCATCATCAAAGGAGAAAACATTCTGAATCCCATAAAATATGGCGCTCTCCAGTGGGCAGGTCATCTAAAAAAAATTCAGGAGATAGAATTGCAAAATCAGAACAGAATATAGCAAATATGCGAGTATGCAAAATCAGAGAACAATATAGATGCCAGAGATAGATTTTTGTTTCAGCAAAGATTTCAAAACATAAAAAATAACACTAAAAATACTTTAAAAATGTTTAAAAAAAATTTATATCCGTGTCAAGATAGGTTAACTATATAGATACGAGAAAGGCATTATCAAGTTTGAGGGGTAAATTACAATGATTGATCCATTGTTGGGTTATCAATTGACTTTTTGTACGGTATATTAGAGAAAAAAACAATAAAAATCCCTTTTTTCAAAAAATCGCCGATGGAATATTTTAAAACACCCCGTACCTTATTTCTGTGAAAAAAAAAAATCAGAGGTACATGAAACTTCTATAATAATCCATTTTTTTTGCACCGTGTACCGTCGACCATGAACATGTACGTCTAAGTTTGGAAGATGATATTAGCATTTCCATATCATTGTAAATCGTTTAAGTTCACGTAAAAGTAATACACTCAAATCATTAATTAGTGTACTACCCCCTCGGGGTGGTGGGGGGGGGGGGGGGGGTTGCATCCATCAATTCAGCTGTTATTGGTCGACGGTACAGCAGCAGTGCCTTTCTCTGCTTTATTCTCTCCGATGCAGCTATGTTGGTTGCGACGAGACGGACGCATGGAGAAAACAGAACTGTGCAATAAAAATCCTATTCGACTAGATGCTGATATCATATTCGAAATTTAGAGACAGTACATTCGGGATTCGCTGGTTTGGATTTTTATACTTGGGTCACTTTTTAGTTGGGCCTCCGCTGGTTGGGCCATGGCACAATTAAAAAGCAACCGTACGTCAAAATTCAATGTAAACACGGAAAACGGGATTGGGCGTCACTGGACATCATTCGTGATGTTCAAGTCAAAATACACGTGTTCAAATGGCTGTCAGTTGACCCAACTAAAAAACCGAATTCGTTAGTTGGGCCGAGGTCATGTCGATAGGAAAACCCTTCTGCACGCGATGGCATATGAGCAAATCAAACCACCTTCCTTTTGCCAGTTGAGATATACCGTGGACCCCCGATAATTTGAACGGTACCTCATTCAAATTAACGGGGTTCATTTCTAATTTGAACTTCTGGTTATAGCCTATTCAGATTACGCCATTAATGACATAATAATTGGCGTTTCAGGGTAAATACGCTTTATGATGTCATTATTTACGTAATATTCCATACATTTTGCGCTGTCAAAAGATACCCACTAAAAGAATTTATTACGAACAATTATTACGAGAGAGCTTTCGTTCTAACTGGAATGCAGGGAGAAATTCAACAAAACAAAACTGACAAGCGTCACGTTTCTCTTTGCCAGAGAGAAAATTCTCTCTGTTTTCATTTCGTTTCGTAGTTGACAGTCATGCTCTTTCTGTCGCAGCAGGGTCGAATGCATGTTAGATGGAAATCTTCTGAGCGCTGAAGAATAACTCGGATTGTGATGGTTTTGTGGAAAGCATTTTATATGATGAAAATAATGATGATAATTATTTATTCTCCACTTATTCAACATGAATTGTTTAAAAAACAGATGCTCTCTAGAATTAACATGAAGTATTTAACTTAAACCTAGATTTAATAGAACAAATCGAATAAATTTTCAAAGTTCAAGGGCCAATGCGGAAGACAATTTAAGACGTAGGAATGGTTGTAAAACGAATATATTTGATGAATAAACATGATTTCATAAATTGTTTCAATTCTGCTCCTTGAATGGCCTAATATACTTGGGATTTCAACAGTTTTCACGTGGTACAACTGTACGATTTGAATGGGATGTATATATAAAGTAGAATAACCTTAAATAAAACATGGATTGGTAATGCATTAATTCATCCAAAATCCAGTTTAAATTATATCACATTCACACGATTCGATTTTGTTAGAAGCTGTATCATTGATTGTCGAGTAGAACGCAATGGTTCAGTTTCCATTTAAAAAAAAAATTAAATTGCTGAGTTGCCCTTCATACATGGAGATACTGGTGGAAATACATTTTAGTTCGATAATATTTCTTGAAAATTGGTCCAATCGTCCTTTTTTTATTTATTTGTGAGAATTCCCAAAAGTATCTAAATTTTTCTATCAAATCTCCGTTCGATCATAGTACAGAATCAAAATACTTTTTAAACTTAAAAATAAATTGAGGAATAGTCTGATTCCCCGATAACCCAACTAATGAATGTAGCTTCGGTCATTATCCTTAATGAGAGCTTCAAATATTCTTCGAAAATCCCTTTTCATATTTTTTTTAATATTTTTTTTCCGTAGAAACTTTGTTCAAAAAAAATGTTCGATTGTCGCCACACAAATGCTTGATTTCGCAAATTAAATTTTAAAACTCTCCTTGAGTTCAACCCTGTATTAGCGTGCAAATGAGGAAACATGGAAACGTCAAGATATATTATCTTGCTGCAGTCTGAACACCTCGTAATAATTGGATACCCTCTCACTTAACAAAGTCATAAATAGCCCAATCTGAATAGGCTATTACTCTATTTACATCAGAAAAACTGGTTTCTGGCTGCTCTCTTTGCTGGTTTGTTTTGATTCTGCATTCCGTTTCACGATGTTCCATTTTTCTTGAATCGATTCCACGTGCTAAATGACGTTTGAACCATTTTTAATTTGAACGATGTTCAAACGAACGGGGTTCAAATTAAAAAGTGTTCAGATTAAAAACGGTCATATTACCGGGGGTCCACGGTATCAGCTTCCACATACTGATATTCTTCCCAAGATTTTTTTTTATGTATACAGGTTATCCGACTTGTCAATATCCCCAACTCAGCCATCTTGGATTTTTGTATGGAATTTATGCTCGTTTGTTTACGTTTTGCACTGAAAATGCATGTTTCCCCTCCGCGCTGGTTATTCCCATCTACTGACGAAGTCGGATAACCTGTACATAAAAAATCTTTATTCTTCCTTCCCCCTTCATACGGGAGTTTGGCAGAAGGAAGGTCGTGCGATATGTGCCATCACAAATATTGCCCTCGCTTTCAAATAGACTTCTATAAAAACATTCTTCATGCCTGCCGTAACCTAAGGGCATCTTTAGTAATGTTAGGGCAACTTTAGTAGTATTATAAATTGTATGGGAGTTATGAAATAAAATTGGAACTGTAAAAATGCCATCTTCAACAGACGTTAGGGCATCTTTAGGGTCTGTCTCATTTGGAGAATTAAACTTAAAAGTGACAGTTCGAAAATTAAAAAAACACCGCGTTATAAGAATGGCTGGTGCTACCCAGCAATTCCAATAGGACATCGGTGGAAAATGATTCGATATCTGTCAAAAGTACAGTGATCGTTCGCTAATTGGGACACGACCTCACCCCAACTAGCGAATGCCGTTCGCTAATTGGGGCGGTTTGACAAGCGTCAATTTTGTTCACTTTTTGCATTGAACAAAAGAAAATTTTACGCGCCAGAAAATATCAATCCCGCCAAACACGGAAACAAAACGTCAACGCGTTTTTGACATCACATTCTGACGTTTAGCTGCTTTTTAATTGGGTTTCGCCCCAATTAGCGAACCCCCAACTAAAAAGCGCCCCAACTAGAAAAACCCCAATTAGCGAACGTTCACTGTAATCTTGCTCTGTGAGCAGGGTTATTTGATAATTATTGAAATGTCACTTTTAAGTTTAATTTCAGTTTAATTATCCAATTGAGACAGACCCTTAGTAGAGTAAAAATCGTATGAGAGTTGGGAATGGAATTGAAACTGTAAAAATGCCATCTTCAACAGACGTTATAGTTTCACAAATTCGAACAGTTTCTTCGGGAAATTTATAACTGGAATACTGCTCAGTTGTATTTTTGTACGAATTTGCAACATAATTTACTCGAGTTCTATTTCGTTCAAAACAATAGAAGATGACGTCATCAGCTACAAAAAATACTATTTCATCGACATCATAACAGTTTGACATTTGAATTGGCCTCGGATTCGGATGATTATTTTTTCGTTTTCCAGTATAAAACATGTGCAGCTTATAACTGCTACTGAAGATGCATTTCTTGTTCTATATATTTGACAGTTATAAAATGTAAAACTCGGGAAATAAATATAACTATAACTGTAACATTACTAAAGATGCCCTTATAGTTTTAAAAATTCGAACAGTTTCGTGAGAAAAATTATAACTGGAATACTGCTCAGTTGTATTTTTGCACGAATAACAGAATTTACTGGAGTTATCGGAGTTATATTTTGTTCAAAACAAAAGAAGTCACTTCATCAACTTCAAAAAATTCAGTTTCATCGACATCACAGCAGTTTGACATTTTAATTAGCCTCGGATTATTATGTTTTTGTTTTTCTATCCAGTTTTCCGCGAGCGGTAATGGCCGCAAGCATGCCTGCGGGTTAGTCTCTGGTTTGACGTTTCTGGAGGTCAACTGCACCCACCATTCGAGCATTTTGATCAATGTGGTATATAAGAAGGCTTGAATTCACTGAATCAGCACCTTTTTATATGCCATATTGGTCAGAATGCTCGGAGCGGTGGATGCAGTTGACCTCCATAGACGTCAAATCAGAGACTAACCCGCAGCCAAGCTGGCGGCCATTACCGCTCGCGGAAAACTGGATATAAAACATGTGTCGACAGTTGTAAAATCTGTAATTCGAAGAAGAAGTTGTAAGCCTCTCGGCTGCTCATAAGGAATTGAGTGTGGGAAATTGTCGAGCACTGGGTCGTTTAATTGTATAGCACCGTTTTACCCACTGCCCCACTCTTCACTTACCTTAAGCAGGAGCGATAGAAGTTGAAAACCTTGCGGAGAAGTGTCAGCCAACCGGTTCTATCGACCAAGGTGGACCAAAATCGAGGTAACGGAGTCTTATCCAGGTGAACTACCAAGACCAAGGCTTGAATACCATTCAGGTACGGAACGGAACAATACCATGCATATGCAATGAGGGAGTGCTGCTCATAAATGACCTGACTCAATACTTTGTCTTAACATTATGATTTTATTCGCCCCTTGGGCATATTATATGGAGAGAGAGAAATGGTGTACTTGCGCTTTTACGGGGGTTGTCAGGCAGCGATGGTCTCGTCGGCTAGCATTGGGTCGATAGCGATGAATGACCTCCAGCGGTATGCGAGGATTTCGTGAGCCTGATTGCTTCGGATCGTCTTTGGAGTTCGTAGATGGCTGGGCGGTGGAGAGTATGCGACGTGGTGAGCACCGGCGGCGGGTTCTAGAGATGGCCAGACGGTTTACAGTTGGATACCCGGGTCCACTTCCACTTCGCGTGCTGGGGGGGAACCGTATTCGCCACTCGTTCTGTAGGCCTGTGTCCCAAATGGAGCGATGGCGATTGCTGAAGGTCGAGAGTTATTCGTCGTCGGTCGAAAGCTGATTTCCGGCGACCAGGCAGGCAAAATGGCGGTTTCTGATGGCTGTGGCCAATCGATGGCAGTCGAAAGATGATCGCTGGCGACCAGGCATGCGAGATGGCGGTTTCAGGTGGCTGCGGCCAATCGATGTCGGCTGGAAGATGCTTGCCGGCGACCAGGCAAGCGAGATGGCGGTTTCAGATGGCTGCGGCCAATCGATGTCGGTCGGAAGATGATTGCCGGTGACCAGCCAAGCACAATGGCGACTTGCACAGGATAGCGTTCCCAGGGGGCGCGATGGCGGCTCGGACGGGGATTGATTCCGTTCCCTGATGTACTTTGCCTCACCGAAAACTGACACAAGCCACGCCAACTAGTTTCTTCCAGTTTTGGGATCGCGAACTAGTTTCTGGATGGCACTGCGGAATAGAATGTCCTCCGGGGTCACTCCCGTGGGCACAAAAAGAAAAGAAAAGACCCGGAAGCAGAATCGGGCCTGCCCCGTAGCAATTAGCACACCATATTATCACTCTCTCTAGCGCATTTAACACCACTCTCCCATATCAATTAAGCACATTGTACAATATGATTTACCTTTTCTTCTATACAAATTAACACCTATCCAGCTGTCCACGCTCGGTAATGGCGGCTTGTCGGTGTGCAAAAATCAATCGGTCGCTGTACTGTTTGACACTAACTGGAGGAAAACTCAGTGCCGAAAAGGCCTTTTTTCCCTTCCCCTCACCCAGGAACGCCAGTGGGCTTTCCTCCAGCTAGTGTCAAACAGTACAAAGACCAATTGATTTTTACACACCGATAAGCCGCCATTACCGAGCGTGGAAAGCTGGATTGAAGGTGAGCTGGCTTCTAAAGAGATGCTATTATCTTTTTCACTAGTAACAAAAGATACAATTTTTACAATTAGCTTTAGAATTACACCGTACTATCACTTGTAACTAACCGTACTATTAGCTTTTAAGTCTCTCACAGGAACTTTTTAGCCTTTTTTTTGTTTAGCACCAATTCACTTCATATGCATGCAATTTTTCTTAAGTTTTTTCCTTTTAACAAAGTTTTAAATGATCACAGCGGCGCGTACTACAACTGTCTTCGTAGTTCGACAGAAAAGAAGCCCCGACTCCCTCTCGACGGTCTATTTACCTGAGTTTCTTTTGGTCTTATTTCGTTTTCTCTTCTATGCCATTTACGAAAAACTGAAGAGTCATTCTTCACATCTTCGTAAATGTTGGCAGCACTTCCGCGCAGGGTATTGATTAGGTCAACACCGTTACGGGTTGTTGTCCAGACTCAAACCGCGGAAAGTACAGTGTGGGTGGGGATGAATGAAACAAGGACTATGCCTTTCACGATAGTCCCGAATTTTTTTATTTCGGGCAGCTGGGATCGCCACCAGTAAGGCTGTCCTACTACTTTCATTAGGGACGGACTGGGCGTTTGGTTCTTACTGGCGTGGGGGACGAGACATGGGGATGCTTGTGGAGGAGACCAACGGTTACAAAGTATAACTACAACTGTAACATTACTAAAAATGCCCTAAGAGTAAAACTCTAAGAGTAAAATCAGGAGTGATTCAGTTTCATTCCAAATTTTCGACCACTATTCTAGTTTGAATCTGAAGCCAAATAGAACAAACTCGCTGGTTTCTCCAGCAGTGTTCTATTCATGTTTTTCAAATTTTCAATTAAATGAAATCATCATGTTGGCGCCAAGAAAGGCGCCGTAATTGCAAAGTGGATTTATTTATTTATTTATTTATTTGCTTGATCACCTTCATCTGACCTTTGTCTTAATGAAGTAAAAACTAAAACAAATTAAATTACAAAAATATTCGGTACAAACATAAATCATGAAATCAGTCAAAATACATCGTCATTAAAAACAAACAAACAGTTAAGCCAATAATGTTGTCAGAAGGATCATTATACAAATAACACAAAACATTCATGATCAGTATACGGTAACCTAGCCTAGGTAACAAAGTCGAATTGCTGGAACCTTTCGTTGAACCTGGATACCATAAACCTAATGGGGTCATGTTGTCCATATCGGGTGTTGCGAGCGTCCGTCAGCAGGAAGTTTCGCCGTCTCAAGGATCTCTCCGGGACATAAATATTCATCTCAGAGAGAATAGCTGGAGCATCGAGCTCACCTCTCAGCACTTTACCGATAAAAGCGGCTTGCATTACAGATCTCCTGCTTTCCAGCGATGCCAGGCCAATTAAGTTGCATCGATGTTCATATGGAGGAAGACGCACAGGATCACGCCAGGGAAGGTTCCGGAGTGCCAGTCGAACAAATTTTCTCTGAACAGCCTCAATACGGTCAATCCAATTCTTGTTGTATGGACACCACACCAGTACGGCAGATTCCAAAATGGCACGAACTAAAGCACAGTAGAGTGATTTGAGGCAGAGAGGATCACGAAAATCATTGGATATCTTGAAGATAAAACCAAGCTGCTTGTGCGCCCTCGAAATCACATCTTCATAGTGAGACCGAAATGTCAGCTCCTTATCCATTATTACACCTAGATCTTTAACTTCAGTTTTACGCTGAAGTACTTCGCCAGACAGAGAGTAGTCGAAAATAATCGGGCGCCGCAATCTACAGAAAGTAATGGTGTTGCACTTTCCCACGCAGAGTTCCAAACCATTCCGTTTGCTCCAGCTCTCAAAAGAATCCAAGGTAGCCTGTAATTCCAGACAATCATCTCTGCTTGTAACGACCATATACATTTTTACATCATCCGCATAAAACACTCGCATACCGCGAGGCAATACAAACGCTGCATCGTTGATGAATAACGAAAAAAGCAATGGTCCTAAATTACTCCCCTGTGGCACTCCTGAAGCGATATGGAAGGAATCTGAATACTCCGAACCAATTCGCACTTTCATACACCGGCCTGATAGGTAAGATTTAAACCAGCTCACAAGTCCAGTCGACATTCCGAGTTTTCCAAGTTTGTGAAGGAGAATGCAGTGATTCACGCGATCAAACGCTGTATATACCACGTCAACTTGTTTACCTGCATCCATTGAGCGGATGCACAAAGACGAGAACTCGACAAGGTTAGTAGTCACTGACCGTTTTGGAAAGAATCCATGTTGAGCAGTAGAGATGTAAGCCTTGCAGGTACCGAAGAGAGCTTTGTTCATGATTATTTCGAAAACTTTCGAGCAGGCGCTTAACGATGTTATGCCCCAATAATTCGCAATGTCACATCTGTTTCCCTTCTTGTAGATTGCAGATAGGAATGACGTTATCCACGCGATGGGAAAGGTCGCCCTCTGAATGGAACGGTTGAATAACTTCGCCAATGGTACCAGTAAAGCAGCAGAGAACTTTTAAGCAGAGACGATGGAATGCCATCCGGTCCGGGTGTTGTGGAGTACTTGAGCTTTCGGAGTGCCTGTAGTACTTGTTCTTCGGAAATTTCAAAAATTCCAAAATCGAAACAATCCAACGGAGTATCTCTGAGGGCTTCGTCTACTTGAGATGGGCCGAGTACTGCATTCGTTAAAGCCTTCTTGAAATGCTGGGCAAATAGTGTGCACTTTTCAGATGCCGTGTCTGCAGATAAGTCACCATAATGCATGCTTGTAGGTAGCCCCTTTTCTTTGCGTTTCGTTTGGACAAAGGACCAAAACTTTTTAGGATGTAACCGCAGACTCCTCTGCGTACGATCAATATACCGTGCATATGATAAACGGTTAAAGCTAGTATATTTGTTGCTAGCCAACACAAAGCAACGCTTGGAGTGCGGAGAACGATTACGTCTGTACTTCCGGAGGGCAGACTGCTTACATCTTTTCAGCTTACGGAGATATCTGTTTGTCCATGGAGGTTACAGCGGCGGTCGCTTGAGTGGTACATGGAGCTCAATCACACGCTGAATTTCGCGGTTGAATATGCCGATAATATCATCCAGATCCCGATCGGAATCTAGGAAGCGCCAATCAATTGATAATAGGACGGATGCTAGAACATCATAATCGGCACGTAGAAAATCAAACTGAACCCTATCAAGAGATTGTTCAAATTGCAGCGGTAAATCCATCACTATACCGACCTCAATTGGTGGATTAGCGATATCGGCAACAACCAGAAGTTCCACTGCTTCAGAAACGCAGCAGACTGGTAACGTCCTGTCATTCACCAGGGCCAAATCGAGAGTCCTATTGTTAGTGTTCTGTATGGGGTTCACTTGTGTCAAACCATTGAAACAAAATCCATCGTAAAGTGCGTTCCCAGATCGTGTCATCCTTGATTTACTTACATCAATCTTAAATCCACCATTCTCAGAACGTGTCCAATGCATTTCAGAGTGGTTGTAGTCCCCCAGAAGAAGAGCAAAATCGTTTTGGTTTAGTCCAGATAGAATGGATTCGACGGAGTCAACATGCTCTTGGATCATATTAAGGTCATCTCTCCGGTCAGGTGGTAGATAGAGAACTCCAACACTAACGAAACAGTCTGTCAGCTTTATTTTCACCCACAGTTGTTCCAGGCATCCGCTAACTGAATTCGGATCCACACAGGAACGCAGAGCAGACGAAACAGCAATTAGTACACCTCCTCCTCTAGTTTTCCTGCTGTTAAGCGCATTCCGATCAGTTCTATACACCGTGAAAGAGTCGCCGAAAAGTTGTGTAGATAGAATGCAATCATCGAGCCAAGTCTCGGTTAATACGATGACATCATATTTCGAATCTGAAGCTGCCAAAAAGAATGAGTCGATCTTAGTACGAAGATCCCTCACATTTTGGTAATAAACGCGCAACTCGGATAGCGGGACAGTGGACATAATGCTGCGAATAGGTTGTTGGGAGCTGCTTGAACGCATAACAGCACCATCTCGAGTTGACCCTGAGGTCACCGCAGGTGCCAAAAGGCCATGCTACTGGGTTGAGAAGCAGCTGGACAACTGAAAACAGGTAACTTATCAGGAGGTGACCTGTTCGCATTGAGATCGTACTTGCCTAAGCATGGCTGTTGGAAGGTCCCTTCACCTGCCTCAAACACAGGACCGGGACGGCTGATGAACGCAGGCTGGATTGGCTCGACTGTGATGAGCGGATAGGGACCTTCCACAAGGCTGGAGGCAAGTGTGCGTCCCGGGGTCCGATGAAGAGGATTTCCAGGTAGGTGAGACATCGCTGCACATTGGCTGGAAGCATGAGGCTTGTCGGTGGATGATCTGAGCATATTGAGAGGATACTTGCCTGAGAATGGCTGTTGGAAGGTCCCTTCACCTGCCTCAAACACAGGGCCGGGACGGCTGATGAACGCGGGCTGGATTGGCTCGACTGTGATGAGCGGATAGGGACCTTCCACAAGGCTGGAGGCAAGTGTGCGTCCCGGGGTCCGATGAAGAGGATTTCCAGGTAGGTGAGACATCGCTGCACATTGGCTGGAAGCATGAGGATTTTCGGTGGATGATCTGAGCATATTGAGAGGATACTTGCCTGAGAATGGCTGTTGGAAGGTCCCTTCACCTGCCTCAAACACAGGGCCGGGACGGCTGATGAACGCAGGCTGGATTGGCTCGACTGTGATGAGCGGATAGGGACCTTCCACAAGGCTGGAGGCAAGTGTGCGTCCCGGGGTCCGATGAAGAGGATTTCTAGGTAGGTGAGACATCGCTGCACATTGGCTGGAAGCATGAGGCTTTTCGGTGGATGATCTGAGCATATTGAGAGGATACTCGCCTGAGACTGGCTGTTGGAAGGTCCCTTCACCTGCCTCAAACACAGGGCCGGGACGGCTGATGAACGCAGGCTGGATTGGCTCGACTGTGATGAGCGGATATGGACCTTCCACAAGGCTGGAGGTAAGTGTGCGTCCCGGGGTCCGATAAAGAGGATTTCCAGGTGGGTGAGACATTGCTGCACGTTGGCTGGAAGCATAAGCTTTTCGGTAGATGATCTGAACATATTGAGAGGGTACTTGCCTGAGAATGGCTGTTGAAAGGTCCCTTCACCTGCCTCAAACACAGGACCGGGACGGCTGATGAACGCAGGCTGGATTGGCTCGACTGTGATGAGCGGATAGGGACCTCCCACAAGGCTGGAGGCAAGTGTGCGTCCCGGGGTCCGATGAAGAGGGTTTTCAGCTGAGTTATGCGCTGCTGCTAGATGGTCGGAGTAAGGGAGTTTCCCACTGTCAGCATATTCTCCTAATTGCTAGGTAGAAAAATCTACTTGTTGTCGGGCCGACTTAAGGCGCTTGGCGAAAATGGGACAGTCGGTACTCCAAGATGCGTGGTTAACTTCGAGCAGTTGGTCGTAGGGCGAGCTTCGTTTTGTATTCATTACATGACAGTTATTGCATTTTCAATAATCAGGAACACACTCATTGACCTGATGATCACCAGCACATCTTGGGCAGCATGAAGGGTTTTTGCAGGAGGCAGCTTTATGACCATATTCAGAGCAATTAAAACAACGAAACACATCAGTTGCCTCTACGACTCTGCACTTTTCCCATCCGATGTTTACTCGCTGCCGTTTGATCAAATCGTCGAACCCACGAGCGTCCGTTTCTAAAATTACTGACATATGGTTGTTTTTTTGTGACTCCTTTTTCTGCATTCGGATTAATTTCAGATCGAGATTATCCGTTCCTGGGTTCTGCTTTCTCAACTTAGAGATCAATTCCTCTTCGCCAATATCCTTAGAAAATCCAATTATTTTAATTCTTGGTTTCAAGGGCTTCTGGCTTTCAACGCAATAGTTCTCTTTAAGTATATTAGAAGCGGCTGAAGCTAACTTCACAGCGTGGTCGCTGGTCTCACACCTCACAGTAACATCACCATTTTCCCTTAAGCGAACATCCTTCACGGAAAATTCCGCGGGGTCGAGACTAGCACAGATATCCGCCTTAGTTACCTCTGCGGATTGTTCGCGCTTGGGTTTGAACAGAACAGTTTGCTCAATTTTGTTGACCGCATTTGACTTTCGCAGTGGCGAGATAGGGTCTGGAAATTTCACCGGTACTGGGAGAGTAACGGTAGAACGTTCTGATTTTTTATTCTCGATTCTGCGGCGCTTGCCGGAGCGGAGTAGACCACCTTCTTCATAAATAGTAGCAGTAGCTTTTGAACTTTCCATAATTTGAACACTGTCAGAATGGTCATGGTTCGACACTTTACGTTTAGTTCGGTTTTTCCCACCACTAGAGGCCTGTAACACGCTAGCGAATGATGGAATACCAGGAGAAGGGGCAGCACAGGCATCCTGTTTATTCAAACGCATCAATTCATCAGCAACCGCTTTTCTAACCACATGCTCCACGTTTTTAAACCCTTCGACAACACTCGCAAGACTATCCAATTTGATCGCAATCTCATCCAATCGTTTTTCGCTGTGCATATCATCGAACTCGGCAAGGCTCAGACATGCATCACATACAAACACGGCATTCTTCACCTTTCGCAGCACTATTAAATCTTCATTCGTTGCTCCCGGTAGGCATTGGACGTGGATAGACAGTTTGCATCTTCCAAAGCACTCAACACAATCGTCATTGTCACCGATAGGCACTGCACATTGAGCGCACGGATGATTGCCGAAGCTGGGTTCGCTCCCTTCACCACCCATCTCCGCGGGCGCCTCGCCCGAGCGAAAGCAAAACAGATTGAGCAGATGCGATTAATTAAACAAATAATATCACTCGAAATCTGCAGTTTGCAACAACGGATTGACTGAATTTTGCTTTTGCAATAGACAGATAAAGTTTACGCATCACATACACGAGGAATTACAAATAATCTATCACTATGCACACATAAAACGTGAACTTACGATAATACGTAGTAAGAAACGACGTTCTTCGATCATTCGATCATTCACGTTCTTCGATCATTCGATCATTCGATTGATCCGTAGATAAAATGACGCATTCATACACCAAAACAATTGGAAAATATTTGAATCTCGTGATTCAATCGTGGTTCAAATCTGCAGAAAATAGAACGGAGCGTTATACCAGTTTTATTTTTTTGACATTTGAATGGTATAAAAAATTAATCTAGA
Source organism: Armigeres subalbatus (assembly GCF_024139115.2). Lineage (NCBI taxonomy): Eukaryota > Metazoa > Arthropoda > Insecta > Diptera > Culicidae > Armigeres > Armigeres subalbatus. Next base: position 201,626,138 of record NC_085141.1, on the reverse strand, counting down.
ACAGCTGCTGGGAAAATGAATGTTTCAGATTCATATTCAAACTGACAGCCCCGAACGATTTGAATCACTGCTGATTTTACCCTAACTGCTACTGAAGATGCATTTCTTGTTTTATATTATTGTATGATAATATGATGTATGATAATATTCTTGTGACTACTGAAATTTAAACTTGTTCGCATTTTAAGGCCAGATATCTTGTTCTATGCAGGTATGCCCATATTGCCCCATAGAGACTGGTTTTGGAAAGAAAAAAGTTTTTATGATAAATTCAGATTTGTATCAACACTAATAAATATCCACACATTTTTATTGGCAAAAATCTAAAGAAATTTACAAATAAATTTTATGTGTGCGTAAATAACCACCCACTATGGGAAAATCCACATAAAGGTTATTAGTTAATAAGGGTTATGTGTGATTCCACATATATGCTATGCGAATTCACATAGCCGTTATGTGGGAAATGCTATAGTCAAAATTTATGTTTGCCACACATAATGGATATGATTGGATTTTTGTCAGTGAATATAAACATGTGTGTACAATATTCAATTTTAATATATCTTTTGATTGTGGTGTATTTTTGACCTGTATTTTAATCAGTTTTGTGTCAAAACTTTATTTATAAACTTGAAATCTTATAATAGTTTTACCTATGCAGCGAAAATTTACATTTTCAAGTGTATTTTCATGTTTGATTTTAATTTTAATGCGGTTTTCACGTTGATGCATATGTAGAGCATCCTCTTAAAGATCATAACTTTTACATGATAAAACTTGTCAATAAGCTCAAAATGTGAGTGGCTCATACTGCCCCGTATGTTCATATTGCCCCTACTGCCCCTATTCCAGTTATAAATTTACCGACGAAACTGTTCGAATTTTTAAAACTATAACGTCTGTTCAAGTTGGCATTTTTACAGTACAGCGCCAAGTAACTGGTACTTATCCATGCGTTGCTAAGGCAACTTCCCAAATGTTATGTAAATCAAAACATCGGAAATTTTTTTTCGCTATAATCAAACTTGGAACATACGTGCAACCATTGTGAAAGAGTCTACCTCTCTCATGCCAAATCGGGCACACTGATGCTGGCCAGCGGTCCTGTAAACAATCTTGAACTGGACATTGCATCCAACTGGAACCAGACGACTTCTACCTGCAGGTTCGGGAACTCTTTACGACTAAAGTCGTACGCAGAGCCTCGACGGCTTGAACATTAGAGCGATCAATGAAACACAGCAACATGATACGCTGTCCAATATTACTACGAGCAACTCTAGGGATAGTTGTGCCAAATCCTTCAAACGGTGATGGGGAGGCCGGAAGAAGCTTTAAATTGCGCTAAATAAATATGTTTGCCGTCGTAATTTATTTTGTTGTATTTGCATCCTTGTATCTATTTAAACTTTCTTTTATATCAGATGAGTTTTCAACACTCTATCTGAAAATAGTATCGGATGCGTTAAATTGTATGGTCCCACACAAAGGGAAATATTCAGATGGCACAAGATCATTTCAATATGAAACATAATTTCATAATTTTCTTCCCAAATTTTATTTTTTTGATATATATTATAGTGATTTCTTGAGCATCTCATGAGCTTTTGAACATCTTTAGAAATCACACAAAAATCCATGCATTCAAGTTGCACTCGCAATATTGAACGTGCAGCGCGAATTGTGAAGTAGGTCCGAAAGTAATGAAAATTTGTAGATGTATGTTTGTATTTTCCGCTTAGATAACGACCAAGGGCGATGTTGCAGGGCGAGGGTATGTTAATGAACTATATTTTAAAACTTGGATCCTCATGACAAACAAGACAATAATCAAGAAAATTAGTTAGCTCTAGCTTTTTAGTGGAATTTTTTCACTGTCATCAGACGAGTTTAGTACAATTCGATTTAATTCCACCACGTCGTATTAGTTTTACATATTCGTATTTCGACCTCAACTGTAAGGCCGTCTTCAGTGTCTCGTACTTGACTCGACTTCCTCAATAGTGCTCCATATGGTACAAGGCGAGATGCGCAACGAGTACACTGAAAACCGAAACTACTTAAAAGTGGGTTGTTTGCACTCAAAACCGTGGTTTGGGCCAATAACCCAAATTTGAGTAAAATTACTTTTCTGGCACTAGGTAGTTTGCCTTTAATCCCATGTAAACAATTTACCCAAAGCTGAGTTTAATTTATCCAAAACGGACCTTGATCAACCCAAAATAGAGAATATTGAATTTACTCAAATTTGGGTTATTGGGCTGAGCAACCTCGGTGAGGTGTTTGCATCTTGCTCTAGTTTTGATAGCAATCATGGGAAAGAAAGGGAAAACTACCCAAATTTGGGAAAATTTTTTCAGCGATATTCTCAATAGTGCGTATATTGAACTCAAAGTTTGGGTTGATTTATCTGTCCGTGTAGGACTCTGTAAAGTACGTGGGTGGCGGTTACGGAACAAGCGGACTAGAGCCATCTTTTATGTATTGCAGAGATCACTCTGGTCCTGGTTCGAATACATAATAATAGTTCTTATCACAAATCACTAATAAAAATCCTTATGATGACCAAGCATTGTGTATCATTGTGAAAAGGAAAGGTTCTTATTCAAAAATGCAGTCTGGTGAAAAAAATCATACAAGTGGTTAAGGGAGCAAAATAATCTGGTAAATCCTGGATAAAAAATTCTGATGCACAAAAACAAACATAGTTTTCACATTCCGTACACAAGTTCGTTTGGTTACTACTTTAAACTACGCATCAAGGTAGTTAAAAAGTGGGGTTTCATCATAACTGTCAAACTTGGGTACCGAGGGACCGAATGCAGTACTAGAAGTGGTCCCTCCGATGAGCTCGACAGTTACGTCTTAATTAGTCTTTGCATTGGTTTCAATTTCAATTCCTAACTCCTATACAATTTATAACTCTACTAAAGATGTTCTAACGAAACTATCAATTCTATACTTCCGCCTCTAATTCTATCATGAACATGTACGTCTAATTTTGGAGAATGAGAATTAGCATTTCTGACTTCATAAGGTTTTATATCAAAAACTCAATTGAATGAACTCCCTGCCCTTTGGTTCAGAAAGGGTAAGGGCGCGTTCTGCCAACTTGGTCGAGGCAGATTTCAAGTGTGAACAAGTTACTACATGGACGTTCTAAAGTGCCTGAATGAAATGTGTAGCTTGTGAGGAGCCCTTGAAGATGTGATGTTGGATCAGTATCTTGATATTAATCAGAATTTATAATGTAAATTATTATAATTTTTTTAATAACACTACTTTATTCCGTTACGTATTTAGTATACTTGAGTTTTAACTAAAAACACAATGTCAGTTTTGATCACAAATACAATGTCGGTAGTAATTACAAACTTATACTTATATCAGTATTTTTACTTGATTCGCTATCCTAATTAAAAACTCCGATATAATAATATTCATAGTTTATCGCGTGTATTCAGAATGTTTTGTTCAAAATTACAAGACCTAATAATGATCCATAATTTACATCCGCTGAACCATTCTGAACGGCCGTATTGAGAATATCACCTATAACATCTTCTCTGCTTAAATAACAGACGCGAGACGCCTGATGCTGGATTATCTGATTTTCCTCAATCTCTGGTACTTGGCTTCCCGGTGGAACTTATATTGAGTATCCTTCGGAAAGAATCTGTGCCCGGGATGGGGGAGTCAATTAAGGCAACATTCGTTTGAACAGTGACTTGTCTTTGTGGGCGGGGACTCGAGCTCGAGTGTCGATTTCGGGAGTCTGGTGGCGCTCTCGCGCGGACCAGCACTGTCAACAGCGAGACCCTCGCGTGCGTGTTGATGGTGTTGGTTTGCATGGGAGAGCTGTTGGATTCGTCGGGTCGTCGTTTGGGTCTTTGTTTGCAGCAGCGTATGGGTAGTTTTGAGACTTTGGTCTTGAAATGATATTCTCAAGCATTTTTCTTACATTATTTCTCCCTCCCCTCGGATAGGTTATCTTGCCGCGATGGGTGGGCTTACGCCATTAGCACTGATATGGCAACCAAAGACATATCCTGTCGTGGTGATATCACATGTTCACTATTTTTTGTTTAATGCCGCGTCACATATAATCTGGCATTGATGCACTGATTTTACGCATGTGCATGTGATTCAACGGACATCGTATCTTGGAGCCTTGAATGGTGGTGCAGACAGGTAGAGGTCCTTTTCATCAGTAATAATGATCTCTGCTATGTGGCAATACTTTTCAGAGGCGTTCCCTGATGATGATGAGTCGTAGCCACGCTTAAACATAGCTAGGTAAGAATTAACCAGTAGAAAATATCATCAATACATTCTGCATTTTTTCACGTTTGCTTAACTCTTAAGTGGTACTTACTTATACGCTTGAACTAGGATACTCGCCTGAGAGGAGGTAACCTTTAGCAATAGAGACAATGAACTGACATCAAAACGTAACATAATCTACAATGAGTATAGAATTGAACTGAATAACGTAGGAAACATAAGATAACTAAGACAGACAGAGTAATAATGACACAGTGCGAAACATTCGACATAATTATGACTAGATTAACAGTAGATCCATAGTCATAAAGATCTACCATAAGACTTCCTAACCCTATCAAAAATTCGCAGCTCAAGAAATGTCTGAAGAATTATTACCTGTTGAATTTTATTCGGAAGCGATTTCGAAGCTTTTGAAGACCAACAGGCCCATAGCAACAGTATTCGGTGTTGTTAAGTTGAGAATTTTTGGTAATTGCTGGACGCACGGTTCTGAAGTGTGGCCTGGTAAATAGACTAAATAGATTCCAAAATAAATTTTAAACGAGTCATATTTATCAAAATCTAGTGCGTTATTATTGTTTCAAAATGCACTTCTTATGCGCTTATTATTTTTGAGCTTCATTTGTTTGATGGAAACTGCAAATTTAGAAAAAAATGGCTGACTAGTTTTTGTTTGTGTTAACATTGTAGTAAGGATAGTAGTGATGATTGCTGATCTCGATAAAATTGTGAAAAATGGTTGTTGATATGAAAATGGTGATGTTGTGTGGTTATGCAAGTGTTAGTGAAAAGGTTAATACACAAGTTGGTATTGGTGATGTAGACATAGTGACAGAAGAAGCCAGGTTAAAGATAGAGTTGATTTGGGATGGAAACATGTTCGCAGTGAGTATGGAGAATGAAATGCAATATTGAGTTGAGGTGCTAGAAGTGGGAATTATTTTATAATTATACTAGAAATAATGTAAAATATTCGGTACATGTTCAATGAAAGCTAGTAGAAGTGTCGGTTCTTATATGATATAAAACAGCGCTGTTTTGAAGATCGATTCATTGTGTGTGTGTTCATGACTGTAAATAAGATATTTGTTGATGACAGGGACAATAGTAATTATGATAGTGATGGTGGTGAAAACGATAATAAGTGATGCTACCGGGATTATTTTGTAGAAAGCTATTTGAATCAGGCCTTAACAGTGACCATTTGAGCAACGTAGCTTAGAAACGTCTGTTAATGATCAAAAATAGAGGCGCGTAGAAGCAAATTTAATCACCGGATCAACAGGGAATAGACCTAGTGTTAAGTTGGAGTGATGAGTGATAGTTATAATGGTGAAAACGGTGATCATGTTATTGAAGGGGACTATTTAATAAAACTATTTGGATCAGGCCTAAAACAGTGACCATTTGAGCAACGTGGCTTAGGAACGTCTGTTATTGATCTAAAATAGAGGCTCATAGAAGCAAATTTAATTACCGTGGGGAATAACAGGGATGGACCCGGAGTAGAGTTTGAGTCAAGAGACTGCCAACGGGTTACATGAAAAAAAAAAAAAAAAAAAAAAAAAAAAACTCAATTGAATGAACTCAATTTGATATTTACCAGTGGTAGCACGCTGGGTGCTGCGGATAGAGCCGTTTTTCTGCGCTCAAGCGAGTAGAGGGATATTTTGAAATCACTACCATAAACAAAATTATATTGCAAGTTCTTGTCTGTCAAACATTTCCCGCTCTTCGAATTTCTCTTTCCATAATGCATGAGGGCGCACAAATGCTCTAGACTCTACATGACTTTACGATTATTTACATACATTCCTGCTCCAATCAGCTGCTGAATCTCGAGAAATTTCGTAACGAGTGCTTTTTATCTGCATTCCTACTAATTTTCAACTCGAAATAAAATGTGAAAATATTTGTTACAAAAAATACAAAACTCAAACAAAGTTTATTTTAACTTTTTCCACAAATAATAACAATACTTCTCAATATAAGATCAGAAACGAACATAACCACAATCTTCAATGTTTGGCTCCGGCACAATAGAAAAGTTTGGCTTCAGTTTGACAACCAAATCGATTCTATTCGCACCACCCAGGTAGCACGTGGTAGGCTCATGAGGTTCATCCTTTCTCCCACTCCCGCAACAAGCGGATGCACCTTTGTTTACATACAAAACACCTGTCAGATATGGTCCAATGCACAGAGTTCATCATTGACGTTTAAGCGGTGCGCTGTTTACTTAGAATGAATACTTTTTCATTCATCGAGTTCATGCAAGTGTTCATTTTTAGTAAACAGCGCCTGTCTCAAACGTCATTGTGTTCATTCGGTGCATTGGACCATGGAAGAAATTCATCAGAACGCAGCCGTGGCTTCATACGTGTGACGTCACACTGTGAAACAAAATAAGGTTTTACCTGGGTGCTGCGGATAGAGCCGTTTTTCTGCGCTCAAGCGAGTAGAGGGATATTTTGAAATCACTACCATAAACAAAATTATATTGCAAGTTCTTGTCTGTCAAACATTTCCCGCTCTTCGAATTTCTCTTTCCATAATGCATGAGGGCGCACAAATGCTCTAGACTCTACATGACTTTACGATTATTTACATACATTCCTGCTCCAATCAGCTGCTGAATCTCGAGAAATTTCGTAACGAGTGCTTTTTATCTGCATTCCTACTAATTTTCAACTCGAAATAAAATGTGAAAATATTTGTTACAAAAAATACAAAACTCAAACAAAGTTTATTTTAACTTTTTCCACAAATAATAACAATACTTCTCAATATAAGATCAGAAACGAACATAACCACAATCTTCAATGTTTGGCTCCGGCACAATAGAAAAGTTTGGCTTCAGTTTGACAACCAAATCGATTCTATTCGCACCACCCAGGGCTTTACATCAAATAAACATAACCTCAAAAACTCAATCGAATGAACTCAATTTGACATTTATCGGTGGTAGGTTCATGAGGTTCATCCTATCTCCCGCAGCAAGCGGATGAACCTTTGTTTATATACAAACCACTGATACCTGTCAAATATGGAATAAATTCACCAGGACGCAGCCGTGGCTACATACGTGTGACGTCACACTGTGAAACCATATAGACCTGTGAAGCGGTTCATCGAATTCACTCACCCGATGGATTTTGACATTTGAGGGGGTTGTCTTCCCGAACAAAAGTTCATTATGCGACCCGCTCAAACGTCATTCTTGGGGGGGGGTGGTCCTTTTGCGTTAGTCCATTAGGTTCTGCAGCATGACGTCACGAATGAATTCGATCCTCGTCAAATAGACCTTCTGACATTAGAGCGACCCGTCCAGTCGAACAAAAGTTCATTTGGCGTTCATTATGCGACCCTCTCAAACGTAATAATTTCTTAGGGGAGTTCATTTTGAGTTAGTCTATGAACTTTTTTGACAGTTCAGTAGTACTTTTCACTGACTCCGACAAGGGTCGAGTTCGTGATTTATTGGCTGCCCCTGAGTCCAACAAGAAGTACTACTACGCATATTTGTCCCATGTTTGCGGGGATTTCCTGTATACATGGGACAGTTCTGCGTAGTAACTGGTCTTGTTGTTTACAGACGATTATATTTTAATTTTGAGATACTTCTATAATTTTTTGGATTATCTGATCGATAATTACTTAAACTTATCGATAATTACCTGTACATACTTGGATGCGGAATGTACGGAATGTCTTCTATATCGTGAAATATGCAGATTTAATTTAGATCAAAAAAAGTCCGAAACGTAAACAACAGGACCAGTACTTGTCAAAATTTGTGAAGCAAGGTTTGCCTGCTCGCAATTAAGTTCTGCAGCGACTGCCACGGTAAACCCAAAATACTCAATAATTAGTACAAAATACGCATTTCGGTGACCAACTGGGACTACCCAATAAATGCGTAAAACTCTTTTACTAATTATTGCGTATTCCAGTCAAAAATTGCGTACTTTTTATCCCTCCAAGAAATTTGCTCATGAGTGAAATTAACGCATTTTTAGTAAACAAATATATGGGTGAGTTTCTTGGTTCATCGAAAATATGATTGAATGTTAAATTTCTTTCAGGCCAAAATGTTTTAGACGTAAAAAGGGAACAAAACAAGTTTATATACATTGTAATCTTTATTTAAAAAAATACGATAAAGGCAAAAAACTGGTATCAGGCTGAAATAGGAATCATCATCATCATCATTCGTTGCGCTTAGTTTGTCTTCGAATGCTGTTGGATTAATCCGGATGTAAATGAACATCAACGCCCGATTGTGCAATTTCGGCGGGTGACATTTTAATATGTGCAGCAGATATTTAAATGTGTGCTTCAATTCTTCCACGTAGCCATGCGAGATGAGCAACGGTCACCGGATATTGGATACCTTTTTAATATAATAATAATCGATCAAAACCAGTGGGAATTTCATTTTCAAAAACATAATTCTTACCCGAAAGCTTCTCATAATTTTCTTTAGCCAAACAATTTGGTAACTCCTTCACTTTTAAAAGATAGCACGAGACTATGTGCATTCACGGAACAAACAAATGAAAAATGGCGAGCTCACAAGTGGAAAATGGTTTGGTACTATTTTTTACGCTTTTTTAGGATGAGGGTAAACCTATGAAAATGCATATTTTCTACTCCTTATTGGGAAGTAAAAAGAATTAATTTAGTGACGTATACAATATAGATAGTGGAATATATAGATGAGCGAAGATAAATCCTCTGTCTCCAAACGAACTGTCAAACGTGTCTCCAAACGAGCATGACGTCACGATTTCAATGGAAACGTTAAGGGCTGTGACGTCATATGCGCGTGTGCACGGGCAAAAAAATTGACTCAGCCATGCTTTCGCTCATCTATAGATTCTACTATCTATAGTATACAATATAAACTGAAAAATGTGTGAAATGTACTCATAAAAGGAGTAATTTGGGGTTACCGTGTAAATGTAACCTGACAGATTACACGCTAACCTGAACCTACCCAGAATTATGTCAAAGTGACCCAGATTCAGCGAAACCGTGGTTACTCTAATTTGGGTTCGGGTACCTTAACTCAAATCTGGGTAGCAGTACAAGCGAAAAAATCTGGGTATCCGGTACCCAGCTTTTTTCGCTCTAGAAAATTATTATTGTCTATAAAAAAGTTAAATAAAACAATTTCCCCAACGCAAAACATTTGTCTGCTGTGCCGACAATGCTTCGCCATGATAGATTCAACTATTCTTACACAGCAAAAAAAGTTGTTGAATATTACATCGAAATCGCTGCAACCAACTGAATCCATCGGTTGTTTAATATTACACTGCGCGATGTACTCGAGAGGTCGCGGTGTAATAAACAGGAGCGATGTAATTTCGTACGACGTAATAAATAAAACGACGTAATCAAAGCGATGTAGAGGAATGAGATGTAAATCCCCGATATGCTTGGTAGGAATATGTGAATTATCGTTATTTTGGTAATGTCATGTTCATAATGTTTTTCTGTTTTCAGTCATGTTTTTTTATTTTATTATTTAAATTTACTCATAAGTACAATTTTACTCATACAATCTACCAGAACTTGAACATTGTTTATGCCTATAGGCCAGGGATTGCAGAAATTGCTCTCAATAGATAACGAACAACGATAAAAAAGAGGCAAAAATCTCTTCGAATCATAACAAACCATGAAAACGAAACTATCGCAATTGTAATACACGTTGGAAAAAACTGATTCGGATAGGCGGCCCCACCGATGGGGTTTGATGAAACGCGTTTCTATCGCTCATTTTATGTTGGGGACCATATTTTTTGCACAGCCGTGCAAAACAAGTTGAAATGCTTCATCAGAACAGGTGCCCCCGCAATTGGGGAATATTAAAAGAAATTTATCATGGGTTGTAGCCCCTGAATCAGTTAATTATCGTAACAGCTACCGATAAACGTCTCTCACGGTATGCTACCTATCGAGAGTGTAGCCGCTTACATGATAAGTGAGAGATTTTCTCATTCTCATTTGGATTCAAAGCCTGCTATATAGGCACGTACAGATTTGATTACTTTCATAAAACTGAAACAGAATAGTACTCTTCAGCAGATGATCGGACCGTGGTTGGATTTATATGCGATGAAATTGAAGTCGGTGAAAACGCAGCATTGTACTCGACCCTTTAGACTTTATTGTTAGCGACCACCATGCACAGCTACGTCCTGTCGTCCCACTTCAGAGTTCCACATTTAATGCTTCTCAGGCAAGTTCCCAGACAGGTGGTATTGTTCGGTCGATGACTTTGATTATTGATTATGTTCAATGTCCATACGCAGCTATTAATTAGAATAACAGTATCAGATAGGGGCGGCGAGTAATCGTAAACACGAACCTCTGATCTGGTGAACTAGACGAATTTCCATGGTGCACCGTTGACTTATAGGACTTCAGAACTGAAAAAGGTAAAAAAAAGTTCAGGGCTGGTGAGGAACAATGATATATTTAAAATGATTCAAGTAGAGGATTCTTTGTAGTATTCGCTTCAAGGATTTTTTAGGTGGTATAGCATCTGAACCAACTGGTGATTCTCTAATTACTCGCAGTGAAATCTAGGACTATATACGAAGAAATTTGGAACGATTATAATACTGCCGTCATACGCATATTTGTCCCATGTTTGCTGGGATTCCCTATATACATGGGGCAGTTATGCGTATAACGGCAGTATAGGACTGCTATACTGCCGTTATACGCATAACTGTCCCATGTATATAGGGAATCCCAGCAAACATGGGACAAATATGCGTATGACGGCAGTAGGTTTAATTTGATTCAATAATGAATGTTGCCCAGCAGGATTTCAATCGGAATATCAGAATGATTACGATGGTAATCTTACGTGAATTCTGATGGAAATACGAAGAGAAGGGAGTCCGGTTGACGAATCCGAAGAGAATCTGGTTTGATACTCCGGAAAGAATTTATACGGGATTTGGGAGATTATTCCGGGATTCCAAAGAGTAACGCTGAATATCTCTTGGGGATTCGAAAGGAATACTTTTGGGACTTTGACGGAAATCCTTTGGGGATTCCGAAAAGTATAATTCAGGAATTCCTAAGGAAATCTTTCAGGGATTCGATGTAAATACATCTGCGATTATTAGAAAAGAGTATCTTTCAAATATGTTGCTAAAGGAATCCGAAGAGAATTAATTTTAGAACGCAATTCTTCCTAATTTATTTAAAACAACTTCATAGATCCCGGAGAAGATCGTTTTGGGATTTCGAAAACAAATCTCTTGGTGTTATGATGGAAATACTTCTGTTATTTCGAATAAAATACAATCTATCTGATTTCCAGAGCGATTTCCGCCAGAAGGATCCCTTTTAAAATTTCAGAAGCATTTCTATCGAAATCCCGTAAAAATCCTCAAATGATTTCTTTTGGATATTCATATTATCGGGGCCCTCCTTAGCCGTGCGGTAAGACGCGCGGCTACAAAGCAAGACCATGATGAGGGTGGCTGGGTTTGATTCCCGGTGACGGTCTTGACAATTTTCGGATTGGAAATTGTCTCGACTTCCCTGGGCATAAAAGTATCATCGTGTTAGCCTCATGATATACGAATGCAAAAATGGTAACCTGGCTTAGAAACCTCACGGTTAATAACTGTGGAAGTGCTTAATGAACACTAAGCTGCGAGGCGGCTCTGTTCCAGTGTGGGGATGTAATGCCAATAAGAAGATTCATATTATCAGTTGAATCTTAAATGATTTTCTCGGTTCCCCAAGTGTCCTCTCGAAATATCCGTATAATTCCATTTATACCTCGATTTATATTTTGGAAGATTCTCCTTGGAAACCCCAGAGGATTCTCTTCGCAATATCTGGACGATTCTCTTCTCTGGGAAATTCTCTTTTGAACATTTGGGGATTTGCTTCGGAATCTCCGAAAATTCTTCTGGAGGATTCACATCGTATTCCGAGGAGAAGTCCCCTAAAAATCCTCGGAGGACGATACTCCTCGGAATCCCTTATGGATTGTCTTAGGAATTCCCAGAGGATTACTGGGAGGATTCTCTTTGGAATAAACGGAAAATTCTCTTTTGAATATTAGGAGGATTATCTTCCAAATCGACGGAGGACTCTCTTTGGATACTCTTCGAAAACCCCGGATAATTTTCTTCGGAATTCCTGTTAGAGTCCCCTTGGAATATCTTCCTCAGAATCCTCAGCATCCCAGAAAAATTGTCTTTAAAGTCCCGGTGGATTGTCTTAGGAATCAAAAAGAATTCTATCAGAAATTGATGAAGGATTCCTTTCAGAATGCCCGATGATTTCTCTTCTGGATAAAAAAAAATCTTTTCGGAATAAGCATTCCCCCGAAGGAAAACCCGAAAGTATTCTCTTCGGAATACTCGAAAGATTCGTCTAGAAATCCCTGAAGGATTTTTTTTTTAAATCCCGGAGGATTATCTAGAGTCTAGAGGGATTTTTTTATTCAGAAGGAAAACCTTCGGGCATTCTGAAAGGAATCCTTCACTAATTTCTGATAGAATGGTTTTTTGGTGGTTCCTATGAGAATCCTTCGAAAATACAACAAATAATTCCCCGGGGTTTCTGAAGAGGAGAATGAGGATATTCAAAGGGGAATATTCCGGAGGTTCCGAAAAGAATTTCCGGGGATTCCGAAAATAATTCTTCAGGGATGGTGAAGAGGATCCGAAGAGAGACCTCCGTTGATTTCGAAAAGAATCCTCCAGAGATTCCGATAAGAATCTTCCAGTGATTACGAAAAGAATCCTTCCTGGAGAAAATCCTCCGGGTATTCCGAAGAGAAGCCTCCGTGGACTCCGAAGAGAATTCCTCCGAGATTCAGAAGCGAATCCTCTGGGAATTCCAAATGTTCCGAAAGAGATTTTTCTGTGGTTCCAACGGGTATCACTTAACCTTCCTAACTTGTTCGAGTCATTCATTTATTTAGTTAACATCTAAACAGTTAACACTGAATCAACAATTTGACGCCACAATGCACGGTTCGAGGCCGCATCTCTCCATCCTCGGATACGCCCCACGCTCGCCAAGCCATTCTGCACCTGGTCTGCCCATCTCGCTCGCTGCGCTCCACGCCGTCTCGTACCTGCCGGATCGGAAGCGAACACCATCTTTGCAGGGTTGCTGTCCGGCATTCTTGCAACATGTCCTGCCCATCGTACCCTTCCGGCTTTAGCTACTTTCTGGATACTGGGTTCGCCGTAGAGTTGGGCGAGCTCATGGTTCATTCTTCGCCGCCACACACCGTCTTCTTGCACACCGCCAAAGATGGTCCTAAGCACCCGTCTCTCGAATACTCCGAGTGCTTGCAAGTCCTCCTCGAGCATTGTCCATGTTTCATGTCCGTAGAGGACTACCGGTCTTATTAACGTCTTGTACATGACACATTTGGTGCGGTGGCGAATCTTTTTCGACCGCAGTTTCTTCTGGAGTCCGTAGTAGGCCCGACTTCCACAGATGATGCGCCTTCGTATTTCACGACTAACGTTGTTGTCAGCCGTTAGCAAGGATACGAGGTAGACGAATTCCTCGACCACCTCGAAGGTATCTCCGTCTATCGTAACACTGCTTCCCAGGCGGGCCCTGTCGCGCTCGGTTCCGCCCACAAGCATGTACTTTGTCTTTGACGCATTCACCACCAGTCCAACTTTTGTTGCTTCACGTTTCAGGCGGGTGTGCAGTTTTGCCACCTTTGCAAATGTTCGGCCGACAATGTCCATGTCATCCGCGAAGCAAATAAATTGACTGGATCTGTTGAAAATCGTACCCCGGCTGTTACACCCGGCTCTCCGCATGACACCTTCTAGCGCAATGTTGAACAACAGGCACGAAAGTCCATCACCTTGTCTTAGTCCCCGGCGCGATTCGAACTAACTGGAGTGTTCGCCCGAAATCTTCACACAGTTTTGCACACCATCCACCGTTGCTTTGATCAGTCTGGTAAGCTTCCCAGGGAAGCTGTTCTCGTCCATAACTTTCCATAGCTCTACGCGGTCTATACTGTCGTATGCCGCCTTGAAATCAACGAACAGATGGTGCGTTGGGACCTGGTATTCACGGCATTTTTGAAGGATTTGCCGTACAGTAAAGATCTGGTCCGTTGTCGAGCGACCGTCAACGAACCCGGCTTGATAACTTCCCACGAACTCGTTCACTAATGGTGACAGACGACGGAAGATGATCTGGGATATCACTTTGTAGGCGGCATTAAGGATGGTGATCGCTCGAAAGTTCTCACACTCCAGTTTGTCGCCTTTCTTGTAGATGGGGCATATAACCCCTTCCTTCCACTCCTCCGGTAGCTGTTCGGTTTCCCAGATTCTGACTATCAGTATGTGCAGGCAAGTGGCCAGCTTTTCCGGGCCCATCTTGATGAGCTCTGCTCCGATACCATCCTTACCAGCTGCTTTATTGGTCTTTAGCTGTTGAATGGCATCCTTAACTTCCCTCAAGGTGGGGGCTGGTTGGCTTCCATCGTCCGCTGAACTGACGTAGTCATCTCCTCCGCTGCCTTGACTTTCACTGCCTGTACTCTCAGCGCCATTCAGATGTTCCTCGTAGTGCTGCTTCCACCTTTCGATCACCACACGTTCGTCCGTCAAGATGCTCCCATCCTTATCCCGGCACATTTCGGCTCGCGGCACGAAGAACTTGCGTGTATCTTGAGAACGGCACAGCTGTTCCATCTCCTCGCACTCCGCTTCTTCCAGGCGGCGTTTCTTCTCCTGAAAAAGGCGGGTCTGCTGTCTCCGCTTCCGTCTATAACGTTCCACGTTCTGCCGGGTACCTTGCTGCAGCGCGACCGCCCGCGCTGCGTCCTTCTCCTCCAGAATCTGTCTGCACTCTTCGTCGAACCAATCGTTCCGTCGACTTCGACCCATATACCCGACGTTGTTCTCCGCTGCATCGTTAATGGCTGCTTTAACTGTACTCCAGCAGTCCTCAAGAGGGGCCCCATCGAGCTCACCCTCTTCCGGCAACGCTGCCTCGAGATGCTGCGCGTATGCAGTGGCGACATCAGGTTGCTTCAGTCGCTCTAGGTCGTACCGCGGCGGTCGTCGGTACCGAACATTGTTGATGACGGATAGTTTTGGGCGCAGTTTAACCATCACCAGATAGTGGTCCGAGTCGATGTTAGCGCCACGATATGTCCTGACGTCGATAATGTCGGAGAAGTGCCGTCCATCAATCAGAACGTGGTCGATTTGTGATTCAGTCTGCAGTGGTGATCTCCAGGTGTACCGAAACGGGAGGCTGTGTTGGAAGTAGGTGCTACGAATGGCCATATTCTTGGAGGCGGCGAAATCAATTAGTCGTAGGTCGTTTTCGTTCGTCAGCCGGTGAGCGCTGAACTTTCCAATAGTCGGTCTAAACTCCTCCTCTTGGCCAACCTGAGCGTTCAAATCTCCTATGATGATTTTGACGTCGTGGCTTGGGCAGCTATCGTACTCACGTTCCAGCTGCGCGTAGAATGCGTCCTTATCATCATCAGTGCTTCCGGAGTGTGGGCTATGGACGTTGATTATGCTGAAGTTGAAGAACCGGCCTTTGATCCTCAACCTGCACATTCTTTCATTGATCGGCCACCACCCGATCACGCGCCTTTGCATATCGCCCATCACTATGAAAGCTGTTCCCAACTCGTGTGTGTTGCCGCAGCTCTGGTAGATGGTATGATTACCTCTAAACGTTCGCACCATTGATCCCTTCCAACAAACCTCCTGCAGCGCTACGATGCCGAATCCACGGTCCTTGAGCACATCGGCGAGTATGCGTGTGCTCCCGATGAAGTTGAGAGATTTGCAGTTCCACGAACCGAGTTTCCAATCGCTAGTCCCTTTTCGTCGCAGTGGTCTTCGCCGTTGGTTCCGGTCCGTACTCTCTTGTTGATTGTTCGTTGCTTATGATTTTTAAAGGCTGGCTTGCAGGGCCTGACACCAAACCCCTAAATTTCCGGAGGACCATTCCTCCTTATTTCCGGTGGACCATGGTGCACAGTTTCACTTAGAGTCCCTCGCTGGCACTCGGACGATCATCAGCCGCCCCTAACATGGAGAACAGACGCTGTTGTAAGCCGATCCTGACATGGAGAACAGACGCTCAATAAGATTTGCACCTCCGAAGAGGAGCAAACCCCTTCCCTGTCAGCATACGACCATAGTTCCCACCGGGGTTGGTTACCCGATCTTCCCTAAGGTTGCTCGTATCCCGGCCAGCACCGCGGGAGGTAGGGATGGGAGTTGCTGTGTAAGAGGCTAAGGACCGCGAGATGGGGTCTATTTTATTCCTTCAGGTACGCGAAGTACCAATGGTACGCTTTACCCATCATTTGCCGTGTTCGGGTCAATATGGCCCGAATCGCACTTTGAATTGTAATAACTTTTTAACGCAACTATGTGAAGGTCTGAAACTTCTGGACTTTTCCTAATTCGTGGAAAACTATTTATGTTCCTGAACGTAGACCTACTTTGTACGACGTTCCTGAAGGGCTCACTGAACTCACACTTACGGTGTTCTTACGGGTAATCTTCTTCTTCTTCTTCAATGGCTCTACATTCCAACTGGAACATGGCCTGAGTATAGTTGTTATTTTTACGTT
The DNA here is from genome assembly GCF_024139115.2 of Armigeres subalbatus. Lineage (NCBI taxonomy): Eukaryota > Metazoa > Arthropoda > Insecta > Diptera > Culicidae > Armigeres > Armigeres subalbatus. The sequence goes on along the minus strand of NC_085141.1, from coordinate 201,609,208 downwards.
ATTCGAGTAATATTGACCCGGATTTGACTTATTAATATCTCAGGCATGTCTCAGTCAAATTCACATGTTTATATGCCCAAAATAATCGTCAGCTCATAAATTTTCAGATTGTTGATCGACAACACCTACATCCTGTGTTCGTCCTTTGAAGGATCGTCAGTTGGTCACTTTCATATGGACTTTCACGAATGTCGCACATGAACGATTTGATTGCTGTTTTATCTCTGAAACGTAACCAATACTATTTCAGAGATGACGAATCATGAATGCACACTATATTTCTATAGATATTTTAGGTTCTCCAAACCATTCTGGATTGCATAGCCTTGGTCTACCAAGTCAAATGGGCTCAATACAAAGTCAATAGCAACCCATGGTGTCCATATAGGCCTTTAGAGGCTTTACGATCTTGCCCAAACCAGATGTTCTAAGTTCTCCAAATCATTCTGGAGATCGAATCAATTGGTCTACCAAGTCAACTGGGCTCAATACAAAATCAATAGCAGCCCATGGGGTCCATACAGGCCCTTAGAGGTCATTCGCATGATTTACGATTTAGATATGATCAAATCGTATGTTTGAAGCTCTTAAAATCATTCCGAGTATGACCAAAATAACTGGGCTTGATACAAAACCAATAGCAACCCATGGTTTATACATGCCCTTGCTCTTTAGAGGCCATGTGCATGATTCACAATCCAGATATGTCCGATAAATCTCTGTCCAAACCATATGTTCCAAGTTCTCCAAATCATTCTGAAGGCTCTAGGCTCGGTACAAAATAAAAAGCAACCCATGGTGTCCATATAGGCCAATGGAAGCCATGCGCATGATTTACGATTTTTTATGTCCATTAATCGAAATTCTCCAAATAGATTTATCAAGTCAACTGGGCTCGGTTTAAAACCAGCCATGATGTCCCCATAGGCCATATGCATAATTTACATTTTTGGATATCGGATCGAAATCGGAAATCGGATATTCTAAGTTTGTCAATTGGGTTCAGTACAAAATCAAAACAGCCCATGGTGTTCATATAGGCCTTTAGCAGCCATGCGATTTACGATTCACGATTCACGAAATCATTCCGCAGTTCAGCCCAATTTATTAAGCTGGTAAACTACGCTCGGTACAAAATCTACAGCGACTCCTTCTTATCAATCAGGTCCCTTATTATTATCTGAATGGTTTATAGTTTAGAAATTACCGAATACGACGTTATAAGAGCAAGATTACCGGTGGTGAGTTTAAGCCGTTGGGCAACGCAGTATCATTACATGACACTTTACCAGTCGCTACTAAATGCGCTGCTATAACAGTAGCGCGACTGACAGATGACCAAATTTGGTAGCGCGATAAGAGCGCTGCTATTTGATGAACTGTCAACTGTCAAACGCCACCGGTACGGAATACAGCAACCAAATTGAGAGCCGAAAATAGTGACTGATACGGAAACGAGTGACGAAACTAAAATTAAAGCGCAGCGCGGGTGTTTAAAATGCTCGCGACCGATGATAATGCTCTAAGTTCTCTAAATCTTTGCAGTTAAGATCAATTAGTCTACCATGCCAATAACGCTAGGTACAGAACCGATAGCAAGTTATCACCGTGGACCCCCGATAATTTGAACGGTACCTCATTCAAATTAACGGGGTTCATTTTTAATTTTAACTTCTGCTTATTCTATTGCTTGAGCTTGAGCTTGATTGACTGCTCGTAATTGCTACTCCATTATGACCATATCAGCTGTTCTTGCACAGAGAACCAACTGATGTTTGCTTGGGACTAGCACTCATCTTCAATGTACAAGTACTGGTGATCTCATTTGCTAGGTCATACTGGCGCCTGCCACGTCAGAATGCAAGTCAATGTAGAGAAGGGGGAGGAAATTATGATGTAATCACTCGCCCACTGCAAGCCGAATATACCTCTGCACTTGCCACGGGGTCATACGGAATGTATTGGAATTTCTGGGTTAGGTTCGAGAGGCAGAGGTTCGTCTTGGTTAACGAGCTACCAATGTTATAGGTGGTTATAGATAGAAAAAAGCAACTGATGGAATTTCTAATTAGATGTAGGAAACGAGCTTTTTAGTTCAATTCCAATTTTAGCAGCTAGTGCTAGAATAGTCAAGTTGAAGGTATAGGTATAGAAATGGAAACGGCGTGGAAGTCCATTTCCAGTTCTAGCGATTACTAGAACATGACAAATATAGAGAAAGATACAAAGTAGGAGAATGGAACGGACCTGGGATTGAACCCACGACCTCCTGCGTATGAGGCAGAAGCAGTAGCCATATGACTACCAAGCCCGTTTTGAACTTCTGCTTATTCTATTTGCATCAGAAAAACTGGCCGAATTTGCAAAAAGAAGCAAAAAGAGAAAACCTTACCTTCACTTCTTTCTTCCCCCTTTTTGTATCTACCTTATTCCTTCTTCTTTCTTCTTTCTTCCTTCTTGCTTCTTCCTTCTTCTTTTTCCTTCTTCCTTCTTCCTTCTTATTTCTTCCTTCTTCCTTCTTTCTTCTTCCTTATTCCTTCTTCCTTCTTCATTCTTCATTCTTCCTTCTTCCTTCTTCATTCTTCCTTCTTCTTTCTTCTTTCTTCTTTCTTCCTTCTTCTTTCTTCCTTCTTTCTTCTTTCTTCTTCCTTCTTCCTTCTTTCTTCTTCCTTCTTCTTTTTTCCTTCTTCCTTCTTTCTTCTTCCTTCTTCCTTCTTCCTTCTTCCTTCTTCATTCTTTCTTCTTCCTTCTTCCTTCTTCCTCCTTCCTCCTTCCTTCTTACTTCTTCCTTCTTCCTTCTTCCTTCTTCCTTCTTCCTTCTTCCTTCTTCCTTTTTCCTTCTTCCTTCTTCCTTTTTCCTTCTTCCTTCTTCCTTCTTCCTTTTTGTTTCTTCTTCTTTCTTCCATTTTCCTTTTTCTTTCTTCCTTCTTCCTTCTTCTTTCTTCCTTAATCCTTCTTCCTTCTGACTTTTTCCTTCTTACTTCTTCCATCTTTTTTCTTCCTTCTTCCTTCTTCTTCTTCTTCTTTTTCCCTTCTTCTTTCTTCTTTCTTCCTTCTTCTTTCTTCCTTCTTCCTTCTTCGTTCTTCCTTCTTACTTCTTCCTCCTTTTTCCTTTTTTCGTCTTCCTTTTTTCCATCTCCCTCCTTTTTCTTTTTTTCCTCTTCCGTTCTACTTCTTCCTCACTTCGCACTAGTCACTTCTCACTCCCCAGTACTCATTCGGCCTAATGACCATTCAGCCTAATGGCCTTCGGCCTAATGACCTTCGGCCTAATGACCTTGGGCCTAACGGCCTTCGGCCCAATGACCCAGCATCGAACAAAAATTTAGATACGATAATCTGAGAGCTAAAAACTTAGAACATAGATTGTAAATCATAAGCTGTAACCGATGGTTTCAATGAAATAGCATTGGCTTCACCAAATGCACAATAATGGGCTAATTCCTTTATACGCACCTGGCTTCTGGTGAGCAAGTGCTGCCATCTAGTTTTGAGAACAGATAGTTCATTTTCGAAGCAATCTTTAAGGTCAACAGTACCAGAGAATTTTCTTAAGGTGATTCGCCATAGTTATGAGATCGGTCTAAAGAGGGCTTGTCAGATTAAAAATCAGGGATCCGATGCCTTCAAGCGATACTGAAATAGCTGATTCGTTCTTTCTGGCTCAATATTTCAAGCAAGTTGGAAGTGCGCGGCGCGTTAAAATTGAGTGTTAGTGATTTTACTATTCTAATATGTTGGAAACTTAAGTAATTCTTTTTCTTATCTTTTAGTGTTAATAGTTGGTCCTTAAAAGTTAGAGGATAATAAATAATAAAAGTCAAGTGTTAGTAAAAGTTAATAGAAGGTAAAAAGAGATGTTAGTTGTGTTAATAAAATATAACCTCAAAATTAATATGTTAAATGTAGGGTGCTGTGTGGCAGGTGAACGGAATAGATTCCACGTGGATCGTGGAACAAATTTGTGGAAAAAAGGTAATTTACGGTTACTACCGAATTGATAACGGGACAATAGGGGAAAAATAATGATGCCAAGTGATTAATGCCAGCCTAAATAGGCCTAGTGGGCCTTTTTTCCGTTCTTTAAGCTAAACCGGAGGCTCTTCGAACGTCAGGTTTTCCAACTTCCGATAGCCCAATTCGGGTGTATCGTATATCCCTGAGCCAGAAACCTGCCCTGTGATTTCTCCGTTGGAGTTATTCGCAGCAGAGGGATCCAATTCGCACGAAGTGTCGTATCCGGGACGTTGATAGCAACCACGGAGGAATCTAACCTCAAAATTGGCAAAAATAGAAGACGAGAGAACACCAGTGTCTGATCGCCGCCATTGTCCAAGTACCGACATCGTTGGACCCATTATTCGATCGTCGACTTTGTGGACACCATCGTCTGAGCACCGGCATCGTCGAACCCATCACGCGATCGCCAGTGTTGAACCATCCACTGGCCCGTCGCTGACCGGACGTCTTCCGGACATTACAGGAACCGTAACAGATTCGCCAACCCGCAAACCGCTGACGAGCGAGTACAATTACCATCCCGTTCCATGCAGTGGTTCCCCATCATCGTGAGTCAGCCCACACCCCATCAACAACCGTAAGTCGCGCTGGTTTTGTTTTTGATAAATAGCATGCTAAATAGGTCAGAAGAGGTCGTAGAGAAAGTAGGTTAGAAGTCGTGATCACGGAACTAGCAATCAAATTAGGCACTAAAAGGTGAATAAATTCTATATGTGTACAAAATTGTATTCTAGTTCATAACACTGTTTTCACTATTTGATTGAGTATCAAGTTTGCTAAAGTTTCCTTCATTTTGTTGCATATCATCCTCGTTTCGGTGTAAATTCCCGGAAAAGGTAGAATTTCCCAACCCTCACTTGCTGAAATATTTCCGAGGTTCGAAAAGGTGAAGTTGGTAATGCTAATTGGTTTCACCCCTGGTGGATGAACCTCTTTCGTCATTCATTCATGATTATGCTGTTTGTTTTGCTGGAAAGTTTTCTCTAACTGATTGAGTAAATCGCATGAAACGACCCTGGGAGTTTCTTAACTCACGTTTGGAGCTAAGGAACCGTACAAAGGAGTTATAAATTGGCGCCCACATAAAAGGTTTTGACATTCACTGTTTAGAAAATCGGTTACAGATCTTTCCGTACCCGGTAGAGGGAGAAAAAAACAGCATAAAACTGTTTTAAGGTTTTCTTTGCGTTCGTCGAACGTCAAATTAGAACGCTTGCTATTCAATATAGGTTATCAAATTTAGAATTGAGAGCCCCTGGCCGCGTAAACATCAAATAGCTGATTTGTTTTGGTGGCATTATTTTGGTAGCACTTTCAATTGCAGGTTGATCGGTTTGAGTGGTTTTTTGTGGTGTTTTGAGCTTTTCGACGGTAATTGGTGAGCCCTTGAATCACAGAGGCCGTTTTGAAAACTGTCCTGGAGTCCGATTGAAAGATCGAGACTGAGAAGGGTGAGTACTGTTGGATAGAAGAGTGAGTCTGTAAAGGGCACAGACGTTGATCTGGCCGTGATTCGAACACTCATTACCATCGAAAAGTTTCAATCATCCGATAAATCCCCGACATGGAATCCGAGATAGGTTCAAAGTACAGGACCCTACTCGTCCATCATTTGGAGAAGGAAGAGGTTGAGTTCGAACTTGAGATTCGGACAGTAGCATTTGAGAAGAACGAAAGTCTAGGAGCACTTAAAAGACGTCTTAGAGAGACGATGAAAAAGGATAAAGGAGACCTGAGCGACATAGATTTTGGAAATTGTGAGGGACGGAATATTGACGGAGAAATAGCTCTTATTGATAGGTCGGTGAAGGAAATTAGTGATTATCTAGAGAAAAGAAAACACTTTGAAGGAGTTAAAGATGCATTGAAGACACGTCTGGTGCACTATTTTGCCCGGTGTTTAACTATACAAGCCGCCGCAGAAAAAGACGAAGATTTAGAGGATCTGGATAAATTGCTTAGCAACGTTCGGCAATTGTACAATACTTACTTTACATTGTTCACTCCATTAGAGGAGATTCGAAAGGAAGTGATGTTGCAGATAACTAATTCGATATCGCAACTACAGTTAGGTCAGGCAGGACACTCTAAAGCACAGAGCGTATCGCGAGAGACACAAACGGAGGATACAGACGTAGGTGAACAGGATAATGGGAATGAGGGACATGCGAATCCTACCAGTAATCGTCCTAGACGACAACTACAATCAACTTTAGAGCACGTGCCAACTTCATCGTTGGTTGCTCCTGTGAATTTACAGCCGTCGGGATCAGGAGTAGGCCGTCCCAGTTCACAGGAACACGAAAGAGTACTTAGACGATTTGCATTGTCTGCTACACGCGAAGTTTCAGAACAAGACTCAGACTCGTCGTCTGTTTCTCCACCCAGAAGGTCGAAAGCCAGACCCCGAAGGTCACATACAAGGCGGAGTAGACCAGTTTCTGAATGGAACTTGCGCTATGATGGTAGGGATGGGGGTCGAGATTTGATGAAGTTTATACGAGAAGTTGAATTTTATGCCAAGTCGGAAAATGTTTCCGAGAAGGAACTATTCCGCTCAGCAATACACTTATTTTCCGGACTTGCGAAGCTGTGGTTTATGTCGGGAGTGGAATCCGAAGATTTCACCACTTGGCAAGAGTTAGTGGCGGAAATGAAAAAGGAGTTTTTGAGCCCTGACCATGACCACGTAAGTGAGGTCAGAGCGATTGACAGGAAACAAAGGTCGAAAGAAAAATTTCAGGATTTCTTTTTCGACATTCAGAAAATATTTAACTCTCTGACGAAACCGATCTCAGAGAAGAAGAAATTTGAAATAGTGTTTCGTAACCTCCGAGCCGATTACAAAGGGCATATCGTAGCCGCTCAGATAGATAATCTGGCGGATCTCAAAACCTTCGGACGGAAGCTGGATGCCACTTTTTGGTTCAAATATGAAACCCGTAATCAGGACGATCAAGCGTCTAAGAATCGGGCCCAGGTGAATGAATTGAAGACAGGCTACAAACCAAAACAAGGCATTGAAGCGAATCGTTCGGATAAAGGTCGTCCAGTTCTAAAAGAGTCATATAAACCCGCGGAGGAGAAAATGTTCAAACCGACTCCCCGTGCTGAAGAACCGCAGACGAAAGCTAAAGGGGGTAATAGTCCTACCGATGGTTTGAAGGTTCTAATAGAGAAGTATAGACCACCTCCCCAGGTATTTGTTGGAATTGTCGTTTAGAAGGGCATCACCAATCCGAGTGTAGAGCTCCCAAGCACAAATTTTGCTACAAGTGTGGGTTCTACCAAGTTGACACAAAGTCCTGCCCGTGGTGTGCAAAAAACGCGTAGACACCCGTCTAAAGGGGCAGACGGATGTGCAGGACAGTAGTAAGTCCCCAGTAAAATCAGAAGTCGATTCTTTATTTTTAAATAACAATTTGAGACGTGTAGAAAATGAAGAATACATGCATTCTTCGAACATTGAAATTAGTGAACATTTCTTGAAAATGGCAAACGACGATAGACCGTTTGTCAAGGTGGAAATTTTAGGAATACCAAGAATAGGCTTACTGGACAGTGGAGCAAATAGGAGTGTTTTAGGTTGCGGTGCAAATGCACTCATCAGAGCATGTAAATTAACTTTACGCCCGGTGCATGTAGATATAACTACTGCCAGTGGCCAAAAGCTGGAAGTGACCGGCTGCGTAGAGTTGCCCATCACGTTTGGCACTATCACAAAAATGGTATCGGCGTTAGTGATTCCATCTGTCAAACGGCAGTTGATATTGGGGTCAGATTTTTGGCAATCGTTCGGGATAGTACCCACGATGATGTCGTCACAAAATCCAATGTCAGTAGAGGAGCTGAACGACCAAGTTGTAGAATCTTCCCTAACCGAAGAACAGTTAGAAAAGTTGGAAGACATCAAAACCTTGTTTAAACCCGCCGTGGAAGGTCAATTGGAAACCACGACAATGATTAACCATAGGATCGAGTTAACCGACGAAGCGAAGAAGCTTCCTTCGGTACGGATAAATCCTTTTCCAACATCTCCTGCTCGTCAGGACAAGATCAATCAAGAGCTTGACTCTATGTTAAAATGTGGTATCATAGAAAGGTCGTATAGCGATTGGGCTCTAAGGCTGGTCCCGGTGGACAAGCCCGACGGTTCAGTTCGCCTCTGCCTAGACGCCCGGAAGCTCAACGAGCGCACAATCCGGGACTCTTACCCTCTCCCACACGCTGACAGAATTCTCAGTAGGTTAGGTCCTAGTAAATACATTTCCACCATCGATCTTTCGAAAGCGTTTCTGCAGGTACCCCTGCACCCACGCTCTCGGAAGTACACCGCGTTTTCAGTGTTGGGAAGAGGGCTGTTCCATTTTACTCGTATGCCCTTTGGCCTGGTGAACAGTCCGGCAACCTTGTCGCGACTGATGGACCGGGTCTTGGGAGGAAGTGAAATGGAACCAAACGTGTTTGTTTATCTCGATGACATAATCGTGATAAGCAACACGTTTGAAGAGCACCTGGAGCGGCTCAAACAGTTGGCGTCTAGACTAAGAGAGGCGAACTTATCTATTAACTTGCAAAAATCCAAGTTCTGCGTGTCTGAAGTACCGTATCTGGGGTACATCCTGGGAAAGAACGGACTCCGTCCAAACCCGGACAGGGTAGAGTCCATTGTCAATTTTGAACGGCCAAAATCCCTTCGGGCCCTACGCAGATTTATTGGTATGTGCAATTATTATAGGCGCTTCATAGCAACCTTCAGTGAAATTGTACGACCATTGACAGATTTACTCAAAGATCATCCCAAATCGATTAAATGGAATGACAAAGCTGAAGCCTCTTTTGTCAGAATTAAGGAGGTACTAATAAGTGCGCCAATTCTGACAAACCCTGACTTTACTAAGCCGTTTAGCATCCACTGCGATGCCAGTGATACGGCAATAGCAGGGGTGTTAACGCAACCATATGACGGAATCGATAAACCTATAGCATATTTTTCGCAGAAACTCAGCACAACACAATTGCGATACGCGGCCACCGAAAAGGAGGCACTGGCTGTCCTGAGTTCTCTTGAGAAGTTCAGGTGTTACATTGAGGGGTCACGATTCACCGTAATCACAGACGCCTCTGCTTTAACGTTTATTCTACGAAGTAGCTGGAAAACATCTTCTCGCCTATGTCGATGGAGTCTAGAGCTCCAGAAACACGATATGGAAATCAAACATCGTAAGGGGGTAGATAATATCGTTCCTGATGCTCTGTCCAGGGCGGTAGAAGAGATCAGTGTCCAAACGGCGAAGTCAGATTGGTACCGACACCTAATTCGCAAGATTGAAGAAGATCCCGAAAGTTTTAAAGACTTCCGTCTAGAAAACGGAGTGCTAAAAAAATTCGTTGCCAACCCTGGTGATATAGATTACCGTTTTGAATGGAAAATATGTGTTCCTTTTGAGTTGCGAGATAAGGTTCTATACGAAGAACACGATGAGGCTGTTCACTTGGGCTATGTGAAAACTCTAGCTAAAATACGTAAGAAATACTATTGGCCCCAAATGGCTCAAGAAATTAAGACGTACATTCAGAAATGCACGATTTGCCAAGAAAGTAAGCCAAGCAATCAATCCCAACATCCTGTCATGGGACAACAGAGAGTGACCTCGAAGCCCTTCCAGATAATTGCTCTGGATTATATCCAATCACTACCCAGAAGTAAAACAGGAAACTGTCACCTTCTTATAGTGATGGATCTTTTCTCGAAATACTGCTTACTGTTTCCCGTTCGCAAGATTTCCACTCAATCCGTAATCAAAATTCTCGAAGAAAGCTGGTTTCGTCGTTATGGAGTCCCAGAGTGTCTGATATCGGACAATGCTTCGACATTTCTGTCGAAAGAGTTTAAAGCCCTTTTAGAAAAATACCGCATTCAACATTGGGCAAATTCGAGACACCACAGCCAGGCCAACCCTGTGGAAAGGTTGAATCGAACCGTAAACGCTTGTGTGCGGACGTATGTCAGGACAAATCAAACTCTATGGGACAGTAGGATTTCTGAAGTAGAGCACGTTCTGAACACCACACCGCATAGTTCAACAGGATTTTCTCCATACAAAGTTCTATTTGGACATGAGGTAATAGGTAGAGGAGACGAACATCGAGTAGATCGGGATATGATAGATATTTCGGATGAGCAAAGGCTGAAGAGCAAAGTTCAAATAGATCAGTTTATTCGCGATTTGGTAATTAAAAATCTAGACAAACAGTATAGGAAGAACTCACAATATTATAATTTGCGTAGGAGGAAGCTCGCACCGGTATATGTAGTTGGTCAAAAAGTCTATAAAAGGAACTTTAAACAGTCCTCAGCAATAGACAAATTTAACGCCAAACTAGCACCATGTTATGTTCCTTGCACGATCAAAGCTCGGGTGGGTACCAGTTCCTACGAGCTGATCGATGACTTGGGCAAATCCCTCGGAGTCTTCTCCGCCGCCGATTTGAAGCCAGGCACCTGAAAAGAAAATAAAAATTTACGATTATTAGCAGAATCCATTCACAATTTTGTCAATGAATCATTGACGTTCACATAATTGAATACTTAGCTGAAGAGAAGATTCATTCATATTTGATTGTCACTGGGCTGCAGACCAGATGAGACGATAAAAAGTACACAACCTGAAAAGAAGAGAAGATAAGAGGAATGAGCGAAAGTTATATTGGGCAGTCGCTTATAGGGAATAAAAATACTTACCGTCAGAATTGAATTTCTTGATCTGTGGAATCTTTATCGTAGTTGGATTCCCGCGAACAAATAATGTCATCAAAACCGATTAGCGAACAATATTAAACCGAATCCAACCCGTTTTAGAGCGCTCAAACGTGATGAAATTCCGCGAATTGATGAAATTTACGTAAATAAGGCGGAGACTGACTGTTTCCAAAACAAAGTTCATTCCGATATTCTGATTGACAGTTGCAAAGTTCATCGATTCATTTGCTCTTCTGGAGACGGAAGAGAAAAACATAGAAGAGATGTTAAAGAGGGCCGGTATGATATTTACTATTTTTACCAAGAGTAAAAAGTGGAAAATCAAAGATCATCTAGCTTATTATATTTAAAAATCAAGGCAATACTTTTCTTCAACCCGGTCAGAGGGGTATTGTAACCGATGGTTTCAATGAAATAGCATTGGCTTCACCAAATGCACAATAATGGGCTAATTCCTTTATACGCACCTGGCTTCTGGTGAGCAAGTGCTGCCATCTAGTTTTGAGAACAGATAGTTCATTTTCGAAGCAATCTTTAAGGTCAACAGTACCAGAGAATTTTCTTAAGGTGATTCGCCATAGTTATGAGATCGGTCTAAAGAGGGCTTGTCAGATTAAAAATCAGGGATCCGATGCCTTCAAGCGATACTGAAATAGCTGATTCGTTCTTTCTGGCTCAATATTTCAAGCAAGTTGGAAGTGCGCGGCGCGTTAAAATTCGAGTGTTAGTGATTTTACTATTCTAATATGTTGGAAACTTAAGTAATTCTTTTTCTTATCTTTTAGTGTTAATAGTTGGTCCTTAAAAGTTAGAGGATAATAAATAATAAAAGTCAAGTGTTAGTAAAAGTTAATAGAAGGTAAAAGAGATGTTAGTTGTGTTAATAAAATATAACCTCAAAATTAATATGTTAAATGTAGGGTGCTGTGTGGCAGGTGAACGGAATAGATTCCACGTGGATCGTGGAACAAATTTGTGGAAAAAAGGTAATTTACGGTTACTACCGAATTGATAACGGGACAATAGGGGAAAAATAATGATGCCAAGTGATTAATGCCAGCCTAAATAGGCCTAGTGGGCCTTTTTTCCGTTCTTTAAGCTAAACCGGAGGCTCTTCGAACGTCAGGTTTTCCAACTTCCGATAGCCCAATTCGGGTGTATCGTATATCCCTGAGCCAGAAACCTGCCCTGTGATTTCTCCGTTGGAGTTATTCGCAGCAGAGGGATCCAATTCGCACGAAGTGTCGTATCCGGGACGTTGATAGCAACCACGGAGGAATCTAACCTCAAAATTGGCAAAAATAGAAGACGAGAGAACACCAGTGTCTGATCGCCGCCATTGTCCAAGTACCGACATCGTTGGACCCATTATTCGATCGTCGACTTTGTGGACACCATCGTCTGAGCACCGGCATCGTCGAACCCATCACGCGATCGCCAGTGTTGAACCATCCACTGGCCCGTCGCTGACCGGACGTCTTCCGGACATTACAGGAACCGTAACAGATTCGCCAACCCGCAAACCGCTGACGAGCGAGTACAATTACCATCCCGTTCCATGCAGTGGTTCCCCATCATCGTGAGTCAGCCCACACCCCATCAACAACCGTAAGTCGCGCTGGTTTTGTTTTTGATAAATAGCAAGATGAATACACAGCTAGGTGTTGGAATGTGCTTAGTTTGTGGAAGAGAAAAAGGCGGGGTGAAAAATTCATTTTCAGTGCAAAACGACAACAAACCGGCTGGCTCTCCCATACTAAAATCCAAGATGGCTGAATCGTGAATTTGGCAGATTGGAACACCTAGTGGTGTATTCATCTTGATAAATAGCATGCTAAATAGGTCAGAAGAGGTCGTAGAGAAAGTAGGTTAGAAGTCGTGATCACGGAACTAGCAATCAAATTAGGCACTAAAAGGTGAATAAATTCTATATGTGTACAAAATTGTATTCTAGTTCATAACACTGTTTTCACTATTTGATTGAGTATCAAGTTTGCTAAAGTTTCCTTCATTTTGTTGCATATCATCCTCGTTTCGGTGTAAATTCCCGGAAAAAGGTAGAATTTCCCAACCCTCACTTGCTGAAATATTTCCGAGGTTCGAAAAGGTGAAGTTGGTAATGCTAATTGGTTTCACCCCTGGTGGATGAACCTCTTTCGTCATTCATTCATGATTATGCTGTTTGTTTTGCTGGAAAGTTTTCTCTAACTGATTGAGTAAATCGCATGAAACGACCCTGGGAGTTTCTTAACTCACGTTTGGAGCTAAGGAACCGTACAAAGGAGTTATAAAGCATATCCAATAGTAGCTTAAATATAATGGACTGCAATTCGTTTTTATACCGAGTTGACTTTGTAGACCAATTCATCTGAACTCTTGAGTGATTTGGAATATTTAGAACATTCGATTTTGACATATCTACACCATGAGTTGCTATTTGTTTTATACCGAGCATAATTGATAGGATAGACCAATTGGTCTGAATTGTAGAATTATTTAAAAGACTTAGAATATCCTATATAAGAAGTGAGCCAGCCCAGTGCTTTTCCTACTAACCCACAAAAGACCTCCGTCGACCTCCGCAGTTTACAGAGTACTGATGTGCTCAAATTCCTAACAATAGGCGAATAAAATATCACAAGTCAGTGAAAAATTTGCTTGGTGCGATTTGGCCGAGCCCCGACCAAATGAAAGACAAATACTCGGTGGACATAATTGAATTGGTACCGCGGCTGATCATGGAAGTCGTGGTTGATTCGGTAGAATGTTTGATTCAAACTTCAGGATTACTTGGAGATCTTACAACGTCTCATGAGTCTGGATTTGAAACGCAAATGAAAGACAAATATGTACACGGTTGACTAAACTGAGTTGGTGGCTGAGGACATCATGAAAGCCGTCATTGATGCGGTAGACAATTTTATTCAAACTCCAGGACAATTTGGAGATCTTATAACATATCATATACCGGAACTTGAGACGCAAATGAAAGACTAAAACTCGAAAGACATAAATGAGTTGGTACCGCGGCTGAGGACATCATGGAAGCCGTGGCTGATGCGGTAGACAATTTTATTCAAACTCCAGCACTTCTAACATATCATATACCGGAACTTGCGACGCAAATGAAAGACTAATACTCGGAGGACATAAATGAGTTGGTACCGCGGCTGAGAATATCATAAAAGTCGTGGTTGATTCGGTAGACCATTTGATTCAAACTCCACGATTATTTGGAGCTCTTACAACATCTCATATGCCTGGATTAGATACGATGAAATGAAATACAAATACTCTGAAGACATAATTGGGTTGATACCGCGGCTGAGGACGTCATGGAAGCTGTGGTTGATGCGGTAGATAATTGTATTCAAACTCTAGGGCAATTTGGAGATCCTACGACATTTCATATGCCGGGAATATGAAAGACAAATACTAGGAGGACATAATAGAATTGGTACCGCGGATGAGAACATCATAGTTATTTATCAAACATATTTCTCTGAAGTAAACTTTCAATAAACATCTTGACAAAAGACAACATGCTTTTAAATACTTTCTGTTGCTTCATACATTCTATAGTATAAAGGTACCGAATTATCGCCGTAGTCATAATAAGAATGCTCATATTTTGTTCCCATATGTGTGTGTACCAGGTAAATTACATTAAATGTACGTATTTCATATGTTGTTTCAATATTTCCATCATCAGTAGATGAATAGATATCATTTTCGGTCATCAAATGTAAAAATATCAAAAAATTGCATTTTTCAAAATCCGTTGCACTCCCACAGCTTCTGCGGAAAATTAAGCTTGCCTAGACACAATGTTTTGTAATGTCCAGAAACTAGAAGAGCTAAGAGATTGGTGAAAACACTGAGAAAATCGGTTAAAAAATCACTGAATTATAACCATTTCAAAATTAAGTAACAACGATTTTCTGTACGAATGAATCCTAGTGTTAAGGATTACCCTTGGAATCCCCGACGGTTTTGATTCTTCTAGGAATTCCCGAAGACTTCGAAATATTACTCCCTCGGAATCTCCGAAGGATTCCCTAAGGGGATTCCCCTCAGAATCCCCAGGAGGATTCTCCTCGGAATCCTCGAAGAATTCCGCTCGAAATCCTCGAAGAATTCCGTTCGAAATCTTTGGAGAATTCCTCTCGGAATTTTCGGAGGATTCGTTCGGAATCTCCGGAGGATTCCTCTCGGAATTTCGTACAGATTCTTTTCGGAATCCATGGTGCATTTGAATAAATATTTTAGAATGATTCTCTCCGAAATCGCAGAAGAATTTCCTTCGGAATTACAGAAGGCTTCTCTCGAAATTAAAGAAAGTTTTTCACAGGAATCTTCGAAGATTTTTTTTTTGATATGCACAGCGTTTAAATAAATATCTCGGAAAAATTCTCTTAGGAATCGAAGTAGGATTCAAATTAGAATCTCATAATTCCCTTTGGAGTCGCAGAATATTTTCTTCCAGAATCACGGAAATGTTCCGTTCGGAATCGCAGAAGAATTCTTTTCAGAAGTAGGACTCAAATTGGAATCATCAAAGTGTTTCCTTTGGATTCGTAGAATATTTTCTTCCAGAATCACGGAAATGTTCCTTTCGGAATCGCAGAAATATTCCGTTTTGATTTCCAGAATTACATTCGGGATTACCAAATAATTTGCATTGGAATCGTACGATTCCCGTTAGAATCACAGAAGAATTCATTTCAAAATCGCTTCGTTTCGGACTGCAGAAAGATCCCATTTGAAAATGCAGAAGAATTTTGTTCGTAGACGCAGAAGGTTACCCTTCATAATCGTAGAACGATTTCGGAATCTACTGAGTGTACCGATCGAGATTTCAATAAATAGCTCGGAAGACTTCAACCGTCTAAGACGAGTTTAGTACTCTCCATTTAATTCCACTACGTTTTGTTTTCTTTGCAGATACGCATTTCGACCTAAACTGTGAGGTCGTCTTCAGTGTCTTGTACTTGACTTGACTCGAAATACGTATCTGCAAAGATAACAAACTCGTCTTAGATTGTTGAATACATTCCACTAAAAAGAGCTTAAAATATTTTTTCTGAATACTTGATTTTTGGAATGGTAGAAGGATTCTATCCGGAATTACAAAGGATTTCCTGGAAAAATTTTCCTTCGGAATCACAGAAAGATTCGAATTGAAATCGCAGAAATATTTCATTTCAACTCGCAGAAGAATTCTCTTCGGAGTCACAGGATTCGTATTTAAATCGCAGGTTTCCTTTTGGAACCGCGGAAGGAATTCGGCGTCGTAGGATTCCATTCGGAATTGTAGGACTCTTTTCGCAATCGCAGGATTTTGTTCGTCTTCTTCTTCTTCTTCTTATTGGCATAACATCCCCACACTGGGACTGAGCCGCCTCGCAGCTTAGTGTTCATTAAGCACTTCCACAGTTATTAACTGCGAGGTTTCTAAGCCAGGTTACCATTTTAGCATTCGTATATCATGAGGGCCCTCCTTAGCCGTGCGGTAAGACGCGCGGCTACAAAGCAAGACCATGCTGAGGGTGGCTGGGTTCGATTCCCGGTGCCGGTCTAGGCTATTTTCGGATTGGAAATTGTCTCGACTTCCCTGGGCATAAAAGTATCATCGTGTTAGCCTCATGATATACGCATGCAAAAATGGTAACTTGGCTTAGAAACCTCGCAGTTAATAACTGTGGAAGTGCTTAATGAACACTGAGCTGCGAGGCGGCTCTGTCCCAGTGTGGGGATGTAATGCCAGTAAGAAGAAGAAGATATCATGAGGCTAACACGATGATACTTTTATGCCCAGGGAAGTCGAGACAGTTTCCAATTCGAAAATTGCCTAGACCGGCACCGGGAACCGAACCCAGACACCCTCAGCATGGTCTTGCTTTGTAGCCGCGCGTCTTACCGCACGGCTAAGGAGGGATTTTGTTCGTGCTCATTCTATAAATATTTCCGAATATTTCTAACGGATTCTATTTTTCTAGGATAAATGTCATCGACATTCGAAAATAGACCTCATTTCCAATACAAATAACATATAGAACTTACGTGACATCCATTACACAACCTAGTGGAATCTGGAAGATTATGAATACCACAAATTGGAACGTTAACGTTAAGCCAATCAATTTCAATTTCGTTGGGAATGTTTACCGTCGGACCGCATTTGCCGGATTATTTTCAGGAGTGGTTCCGCAGTGGTTCCTTCCGAACGAAACTCCATTCCCTTATAAAATTGTATGTTGCTTCACCGTAACGACCGTTTCGAAGGTTCCAGACACAAGTTCTGATCGAATCTGTAATCAAACATTAAGTACAAAATGGAATTTAGAATAAAAAGAACACTCTAGCATTAATTAAAAACCTACCGAAAAAAGAACATTACAGAAGTTTCCTTCCATATGATACCCACTCGTCCTGTCGTCCTTATCGCGATTCCCTTGAACATCATACTTCAGAGCCCTGGTCGTGAGGGGAACTAACCTAACCTTGGGTTTGCAGCATTAGGGCTAGCATTAGATGGCAACGTCGAGAACATAATCTTCCGGAAGCAGCCAGGTGCAGCTGCTATAGAAGCAAAAACAGTCCTCAAATTTTGTTTGGCCATCAAGAGGGGCAAATAAGTGGCCGCGGCCATCGAAGGGAATAGATTTTCCAAATAAAAGTTCCACTTTTCACCAATATCGCAAATTGCACAAATAAATTACACTATATTTTCACAAATAATTCACAATTAGGTGCTTAAATTAGTTTTTTTTTTCACACAAGGGGTCGTACACTAATTACGTAAGCACTTATGGGGGAGAGGGGGTTTGCCATTTTCTTACGTTCCATATAAATAAAAAATCTTTGTATGGGAAAAATCTTACATGGGGGGAGAAGGTTTTAAAAACCCAGACAAAAATGCTTACGTAATTAGTGTACGGCCCCCAAGCTAGAAATCTAGAAATAAACATGGCGCATCGCCAGAATTTGCTGATCGATGTCAGTCTGGACAGTGTTGCGAGATTTAATGTTACATTTTCAATGTATGCGATATTACACAGGTGGGTGGCACGACGCCATGTTTTTGTAGCCAACATCTCAGTGTAAAATTCATGTAATATAACACCAAACATATAAAATCGATAGGTTGCATTCATTTCAATGTAATTTTGATTGATATTAGAAGGTAATTTTGCACAAGTGATATGTAATGCGGAACGATGATACAGGTTCTGTGTATTTTGAGGAGGGATGTAATATTCCATTGAATCAACGTTATATTGCATATTATTTTTTTGATTACATCGGGTATTTTCGTAAATCGTTATGATTACGTCGATGCACATTACAATTATTTTTGCTGTGTACCTGTTTCTTGCTGCATTCCGTTAAAAAAACCCAACATTATTTCCAACATGCGACTTTGACGCTGGTCGACGCCATGTTGATATATCCGAAAATGTTTAAGGTCTGAGGGAAGCTCTCTCGCGATAGAGCGCTATTTTCGTACTAAAATGTCTATAACTCGGAATTGGGAACGAATTTCGCTTATCCCAACTGACAATCTCTTTGAAATTTATCAAGGAATGTTCCTACAAAATTTCATGGACCTACTATTTCCCAAATTTGAATTAAGCTCTAAATACTGAACTATTGTACAACTGAAATTTTCGCTTCTCAGTACCTCTTTCCGTTGATTTGAGGCACAAAGGAAACGAATTTCGTAAAACCCAACTGACAAAAGTTTTGAATTTTTCCAACGATCATTTTGATGTAATAAAAAGTATATGTCACCGCAATAAATTTTGCAGGAAGCTTTTTTTACTTCAACCAAGTTTTTTTAAATTCCATACAAAAGTTACCATTTCGGGAGAGCAGCCAACAGCATATTTTCTTGTGGCGCACGGCAGGAAAGGAGCGATGAGAGCGGTAGAAAGTTCGTCAACTTTGTATCTAGCGTGACACTAGAAAAAAGCGTATTCCTATTTGTGAACACGAGGATACCAAATACACAGAGAAACAGACGTCTCACTTAGAACAAAATGCAATCAAAATCATCGTCACAGAAACATTGTCACCCAATGCCAAAATAATTGTGTTTGGTCAAGCGGCAACCAGATGGCGGTAGTGCGCAAACGTCAAACACAAGTAAAATCGATGGAAGCGCCATCGGTGGCCGATTGACCACCTACAAAACTTTAAATCAACCGTTAAAAAGGTGAACGATGCAACATGTGTTGAGTGAGACGTCTGTTTATCTGTGCCAAATATATAAATTGAAATCAAATATAGGAATTTGATGAGATAAACAATCGAAAATAAATAAAACAAATAAGACAAATAGAACAAATAAGCAAAATAAAAGAAATAAGACAAATAAGACAAATAAAACAAATAAGACAAATAGGACAAATAAAATAAAGAAGACAAATTCCTACGATTCCCTCCAGGTATTCCTCCGGAAGTTCCTCCAGAAGTTACTCCGGAAGTTCCTCCGGGAATTCCTCCAAGAATTCCTCCAGAAAATCCTCCAGAAGTTCCTCCAGGAATTCCTCCTGGATCTCCTTCAGGAATTATTCCGGAAGTTCCTCCAGTAATTACTACGGAAGTTCCTCCAGTAATTCCTCCTGGAATTCCTCCGGAAGTTTCTACAAAAAATCCTCCGGAAGTTCCTCCAGGAGTTCCTTCGGAAGTTCCTCCAGGAATTCCTCCGGAAGTTACTCCAGAAATTCCTCCGAAAGTTCCTCCTGGAATTCCTCAGGAAGTTCCTCTAGTAATTCGTCCGAAAGTTCCTCCTGGAATGCCTTCGGAGATTCCTCCAGAAATTCAGAAGTTCCTCCAGGAATTCCTTCAGAAGTTCTTCCAGGAATTTCTTCGGCAGTTCCTCCAGGAATTCCTTCGGAAGTTCCTCCAGGAATTTCTTCAGAAGTTCTTCCAAGAATTTCTTCGGAAGCTTCTCCGGGAATTCCTCCGCAAGTTTATCCAGAAATTCTTTGGCAAGATCCTCCAGAAATTCTTTCGGAAGTTACTGCAGAAATTCCTTCGGAAGTTCTTCCAGAATCTCCTTCAGAAGTTCCTCTAGAAATTCTTTCGGAAGATCCTCCAGAAATTCTTCCGGAAATTACTGCAGAAATTCCTTCGGAAGTTTATCCAGGAATTCCTTCGGAACTTTCTCCAGGAATTCCTTCGGAAGTTCCTCCAGAAATTCCTTCGGAAGTTCCTCCAGGAATTCCTTCGGAAGTTCCTACAGGAATTCTTTCGGAAGTTCCTCCAGGAATTCCTTAGGAAGTTTCTCCAGGAATTCCTTCGGAAGTTCCTCCAGGAATTCCTTCGGAAGTTCCTCCAGGAATTCCTTCGGAAGTTCCTCCAGGAATTCCTTCGGAATTTCCTCCAGGAATTCCTTCGGAAGTTCCTCCAGGAATTCCTTCGGAAGTTCCTCCAGGAATTCCTTCGGAAGTTCCTCCAGGAATTCCTTCGGAAGTTCCTCCAGGAATTCCTTCGGAAGTTCCTCCAGGAATACCTTCGGAAGTTCCTCCAGGAATTCCTTCGGAAGTTCCTCCAGAAATTCATTCGGAAATTACTCCAGGAATTCCTTCGGAAGTTCCTCCAGGAGTTCCTACGGGAGTTCCTACGGGAATTCCTCAGGAAGTTCTTTCGGGAATTCCTCCGGAAGTTCCTTCGGGAATTCCTCCGGAAGTTCCTTCAGAAATTCCTCCGGAAGTTCCATCGGCAATTCCTCCGGAAGTTCCTTCGGGAATTCCTCCGGAAGTTCCTTCGGGAATTCCTCCAGAAGTTCTTTCGGGAATTCCTCCAGAAGTTCTTTCGGGAATTCCTCCGGAAGTTCCTTCGGGAATTCCTCCGGAAGTTCCTTCGGGAATTCTTACGGAAGTTCCTTCGGGAATTCCTCCGGAAGTTCCTTCGGGAATTCCTCCGGAAGTTCCTTCGGGAATTCCTCCGGAAGTTCCTTCGGGAATTCCACCGGAAGTTCCTTCGGGAATTCCACCGGAAGTTCCTTCGGGAATTCCTCCGGAAGTTCCTTCGGGAATTCCTCCGGAAGTTCCTTCGGGAATTCCTCCGGAAGTTCCTTCGGGAATTCCTCCGGAAGTTCCTTCGGGAATTCCTCCGGAAGTTCCTTCGGGAATTCTTCCTGAAGTTCATTCGGGAATTCCTCCGGAAATTCCTTCGGGAATTCCTCCGGAAGTTCCTTCGGGAAATCCTCCGGAAGTTCCTTCGAGAATTCCTCCGGAAGTTCCTTCGGGAATTCCTCCGGAAGTTCCTTCGGGAATTCCTCCAGAAGTTCCTTCGGGAATTTCTCCAAAAGTTTCTCTGAAAACTTCCAGAGGAATTCCCGAAGAAACTTCCAGAGAAATTCCCGGAGGAACTTCCTAGAGGAATTCCCGGAGGAACTTCCTGGAGGAATTCCCGGAGGAACTTCCTGGAGGAATTCCCGGAGGAACTTCCTGGAGGAATTCCCGGAGGGACTATCGAAGGAATTCCTGGAGGAACTTCCTGGAGGAATTCTCGGAGGTACTTCCTGGAGGAATTCGCGGAGGAACTTCCTGGAGGAATTCTCGGAGGAACTTCCTGGAGGAATTCTCGGAGGAACTTCCTGGAGGAATTCCCGGAGGAACTTTCTGGAGGAATTCCCGGAGGAACTTCCTGGAGGAATTCCCGGAGGAACTTCCTGGAGGAATTCCCGGAGGAACTTCCTGGAGGAATTCCCGGAGGAACTTCCTGGAGGAATTCCCGGAGGAACTTCCTGGAGGAATTCCCGGAGGAACTTCCTGGAGGAATTCCCGGAGGAACTTCCTGGAGGAATTCCTGGAGGAATTCCCGGAGGAACTTCCTGGAGGAATTCCCGGAGGAACTTCCTGGAGGAATTCCCGGAGGAACTTCCTGGAGGAATTCCCGGAGGAACTTCCTGGAGGAATTCCCGGAGGAACTTCCTGGAGGAATTCCGGAGGAACTTCCTGGAGGAATTCCCGGAGGAACTTCCTGGAGGAATTCCCGGAGGAACTTCCTGGAGGAATTCCCGGAGGAACTTCCTGGAGGAATTCCCGGAGGAACTTCCTGGAGGAATTCCCGGAGGAACTTCCTGGAGGAATTCCCGGAGGAACTTCCTGGAGGAATTCCCGGAGGAACTTCCTGGAGGAATTCCCGGAGGAACTTCCTGGAGGAATTCCCGGAGGAACTTCCTGGAGGAATTCGTGGAGGAACTTCCTGGAGGAATTCGTGGAGGAACTTCCTGGAGGAATTCGTGGAGGAACTTCCTGGAGGAATTCGTGGAGGAACTTCCTGGAGGAATTCGTGGAGGAACTTCCTGGAGGAATTCCTGGAGGAACTTCCTGGAGGAATTCCCGGAGGAACTTCCTGGAGGAATTCCCGGAGGAACTTCCTGGAGGAATTCCCGGAGGAACTTCCTGGAGGAATTCCCGGAGGAACTTCCTGGAGGAATTCCCGGAGGAACTTCCGGAACTTCCTGGAGGAATTCCCGGAGGAACTTCCTGGAGGAATTCCCGGAGGAACTTCCTGGAGGAATTCCCGGAGGAACTTCCTGGAGGAATTCCCGGAGGAACTTCCTGGAGGAATTCCCGGAGGAACTTCCTGGAGGAATTCCCGGAGGAACTTCCTGGAGGAATTCCCGGAGGAACTTCCTGGAGGAATTCCCGGAGGAACTTCCGGAGGAATTCCCGGAGGAACTTCCGGAGGAATTCCCGGAGGAACTTCCGGAGGAATTCCCGGAGGAACTTCCGGAGGAATTCCCGGAGGAACTTCCGGAGGAATTCCCGGAGGAACTTCCGGAGGAATTCCTGGAGGAACTTCCGGAGGAATTCCCGGAGGAACTTCCGGAGGAATTTCCGGAGGAACTTCCGGAGGAATTTCCGGAGGAACTTCGAGAGAAATTCCTGTAGGATCTTCCGAAAGTATTCCTGGAGGAACTTCCGGAGTGTGACAATGTTCGGACTTCGGATAACAACTTAACTCTCTGAACTGTGATTTTGGAATGAATTTTATTATGCAGAATTCTTATGCGGTAACCTAACGATAGACCGAAATGTGTTGGCAAAACAGAATGTATAAAAAGGAAAATGAGCCGCTTACAATATTTTGGAAACATCTGGTTGTAGTTAAAACATAGAGACGGAAAAGGTTTTTGTTGCTGACCGTGTTATTTTGAGGGTCGTGTTTTGTTGGATTGGAATTTGGGTTACAGTGTCATGGAGTGTTTAATTTATGACTAACAATAAATTGTAATGAGTGAAGGACAATATGGTACATGTTTCGTGTTGGGTGGTTTCATGTATTTAAGGATGAGATCATATTGCATCATATTGCTACACCTCCTTCCTTTGGAAGAATGGTGTAACCATTCATATTGATTATTTGTAATTTAATGTGTTGCGGTCTTTTCCTCATTTACTATTTAGATATTGGTTTTACAAGTTTTAACAATTTTGATGTTTTACTAGTCTTGTTTTATGAACTATTACAGTTTGATTGGTATTTTCATGTTTTATTTCAGCATTACATCCTTCTATTTTTATGACTCTATATGGTCCATTTTGAACATTGTCTAGTTTCTTCCTTCCTTCAATTTTCAAATATACAATGTCATTGATATACAAATTTGTAGGGTTGATATTGTTATTCATTTTTTCTGTTCTAAGTGCTTTGGTTTCTTCTATTTTCCTAAAAACATGTTGATGTATTACTTGAAGTTTGTGCTTTAGTTCATGTAAATAAGAGTTATGATTATATAAAGGTTCAACTGTATTCCAATTAACATTTTCAAATTTATTTACGGGTTTTCCAAACAAAATTTCGAACGGTGAGTAATCATGAGATGAATTTGGGGTTGTATTATAACAGTAACTATAATATGGTAGCCAAATATCCCAGTCTGTTTTGAGTTCATTTATGAAAGTTCTTAGGTATTCATTAAGACACCTATGATTTCTTTCTAAAGATCCTATTGTTTGGGGGTGGTATGCTGTGGAGCAAGTGTGATTTATTTTGAGAAGATTACAAATGCTGTCGAATATACCTTTGTATTCTGTTCCTTGGTCAGTGCGTATAGCACTCATTGGGCCATAAACTAGAATGCAATTTTCTACTATTGCTTTGGATAAAGTGGATGCAAATTTATCGGGAATTGGAACTAAAATAGTGTATTTGCTGAGATCGCATTGTATCGTCACAGCGTATCTATTGCCATTTGAAGTTAAACTGAATGGTCCAATTGTGTCTATTGAAACGATATCAAAAGGTTTAATTGGTGTAGTTGTTTTGATGAAATTTTCTTTTACAGAAGAAAAATGTTTATTGAGTTTACATAGCTCACAAGATTTAACAAATTTGCTAATTGTGTATTTCATATTTGGAAAAATATAAGAATTTCTTATTTTTTTGTACAATCGGGATATGCCAATATGTCCTCCTGTGGGTGAACAGTGGTTATGTTCCAAAAGTTTCTGTATTTCTATAGAATCTGATATTATTTTGGGTGGATCAAAAATAACAATTTGAACTGTTTTAAAAATTTTGTTCCCAGTTTGCTTAAAGTCATTTAGGCTTATGTAATTGAATATAGCGTCGCCTTTTGAAATTGCTATAGTATTGTCGAATGCGGATGATTGGAAAAAATCATTAATAATCTGAAAATATTTTTCAAATTTCTTAGATTAAGTTCTAGTCCTAACGCTAGAGTTAGGCCATTCGAAAATTATTACATTTACTACCGGTAGATTTTCATTGAATAAAATTTGAAATGCTATTTTCTTTAAATTTGTTATTTGCGCATTATTTGTTGCATCATATACTCGAAGTTGATCAGGCTTCGTTCTGCTATTTTTGTATCGCAATCGGCCAAACAAGGTTTGCTTGCCATGGACCTTGTCTGCACTTGCAGAATATTCATTTTCTTGAGCTCATTAGAGTCTAATTTAATTCTAGATAAGGCGTCTGCTACGACATTACTTTTCCCTGGTACGAACTCAATATCAAAGTCAAATTCTTCGAGATCAGTTCTCATTCGAACTAACTTTGATGATGGGTTTTCATACCGAAAAGGTAAACTAACGGTCGGTGATCAGTACGCACAGTAAAATGTCTTCCTAGCAAATATGGTCGATAGTGCATTATCGCCCAGTGTATCGCAGCTAATTCTTTTTCAATGATGTGCTTGTTTGCTTCGCCTTTTGTAAACGCGCGACTGGCGAAGGAAACAGGTAGATCATTGTTGTCATGTATTTGTGATAAAACAGCACCACAAGCGTAATCTGATGCATCTGTTGTAACGATAAAATGTGTGTCAAAATCCGGATATTGTAATATTCTGGGTGAAAGCAACATAGACTTTAAATTTTCAAACGCCAACTGACACTCGTCAGTCCATTTAAATGTAACATCTTTCCTAAGTAATTTATTCAAACAACAACAAATTTTCGCAAAATTAGGTATAAACCTTCTATAATAATTACACATTGCCACAAAACTTCTGACTTGATCGGCGTTTTGTGGTTTGGGATAATTTTTAATTACATCAAATTTTGAATTATCAGGTAGGATCCCTTTATCAGTGATCTTATGCCCTAAAAATGTAACTTCTGCTTTAAAGAAATTACACTTAGCAGGGTTAAGTTTTAAATTTCTTTGTCTAAAACATTCAAAAACTCTTCTTAAATTTTTCAAGTGGTGTTCGACCGAACATCCTACGACTATCACGTCGTCAATATACAAAAATGCACACTCGGGACTCAAGCCACTTAGTGCAATGGACATCATTCTTTGAAAGCTATTCGGGCTTATGTTAAGTCCGAATGGCAATCGTTTAAATTGAAAATGTCCTCGCTCTTGAAGGGAAAAAGCAGTAAATTCTCTAGACCCTTTCTCAATTTCTATCTGGTGAAAACCAGACATCAAATCTAAAGTCGAAAAATATTTAGCTCTGCCGAGTTGATCGAGAATATCATCGATTCTCGGGAGTGGAAATTTATCAGCTAATAATTTTTATTCAATTGACGGTAATCCACAACTAATCTCCACTTGGGATCGGAGGTTGTAGACTTTTTCGG
This sequence comes from Armigeres subalbatus, assembly GCF_024139115.2. NCBI lineage: Eukaryota > Metazoa > Arthropoda > Insecta > Diptera > Culicidae > Armigeres > Armigeres subalbatus. Next base: position 201,583,351 of record NC_085141.1, on the reverse strand, counting down.
AACAAGAAGTATTGGGGAGTTATAATTTGAAATGGATGGCTCAATAATATCATTTTCAATTAAATTATCAACTTGTCGGCATATTTCATCACGCTGGCTATGTGCATTTCTATAATTTTTAATATATACAGGAGTTTCATCCTGCAATCTGATTTTTTGCTTATAAAAATTATTGCAGGTTAAAAGATCATTTTCTAAACTGAAAATATCATTATATTCACTACAAAGTTTGAAAAGTGGTTTACGAATTGAATTTGGTAAATTATCAATATTTAATTCCTTTTCTAATGACTTGTTTCTATCAATTTTGTCATTTTTAGTAATATTGTAAATATGAAAATTTTCTAATGGATGAAGACGTGGTTTAAAATCTGTTAATATTATATTATTGTCATTTGTATTAACTATTCTAACATACGGAGCGTGTTTAGATACTATCGTATTACTACAAAACACTCCAGGGGAAATCTCTGAAGATTCCACTAAAGTATCATTATCTAAACTTAAGTTGCTGATGTGTCTAATCACTTCAGAACGTGCTGGTAAAATAATCGTACCGTTTGAATTATTTTGAATAGGTACTACTAGAGAAATATTTTTTAGATTTATCGTTAAAATCCAGGAATCGTAGTCTATATTACACCTAAAGTTAACAAAAAAATCTCGTCCCAATATACCATCAGCCGGTATTGGAAACGAGTTATCCACTAATTGAAATTCATGAGATATATTTGAATTATTTACAATTAAATTAATATTTACACTTCCAAGACTTAAAATTTCTTGGGTGGTGATGCCTCTTAAAGCACTTTGATTATGAGGATTGAAAAATAAATTTGTACATAGAGATCTTGGTTTAAAAATAGATACATCTGCACCAGTATCAACGATAAATGTACAGGGTTGGTTAGTCACATTTGTTTGGAGAGTAATAAAATTGCTGGCAGTTACATTTACTGTGAATACTGCCCTTGCGTTCCGCCTAAAGGGTGAGGTTGTACGTGTGGTAGGTTTATGCCATGAGGCATATTTGGTGGCATAAGAACATGAGTCATACCTGGTGGATTGAGTTCCTGTTGCTGCATGTTTTGCAGAGGCACTTGCGGCAATTGAGCTGGTGTGTAAAATATACGCGCGTTGCCTTGGTTGTTATTTTGGTATCGATAATGACCTCGATTTTGATTTGAATAGTTACCACGACCTTGATGGTAATTTCCTCGGGAATTTTGACGCTGATTGGAATACCTCGGTTGGTACTGACTTTCATTTTGAAATTGACGGTTGTTTGAATTGCGGTACCCAAAACGATGATTAGTATTTCCTCGGCCTGAATACCCTCGATTAGAGTTTACTTTCAGAAATTGAGTATTGAAAATTTGTACTGCGGGAGTACTCGTTGACTCATTAAATTTTTGGACAGCAGCTTGTATCGATGAAAATTCTGCTGCCTTCAACACTATTCTCGTATCTGAATCAGTAGCTTTGGACACTAGTGATTCGACGCCTATTTTGGTAGCCATCTTAGTAGCCACTTCTAATGGTATGTTATTTTTAACATACAACGAAGTCAGCTTTGTTGTTAATTGTTCAACGTCTTTTAAAAATTTATCGGCATTGCCGTTTATTTTCAAAGCTTTAAGTTTTGCGGCAACCGAATCTGGTGTTTCGGTGCTCGCGCAGTGTTGTTGCACTGCCTGAATTATGTCATTAAAAGTAGCAACGTTAGCAGGTAGAGCTGAACGAGCTCTACCGCTAAGTCTTGTTTTTATAAATTTTACGGCTACAACGATATGTGCCGGTGTCGTTGTCAGTTCAGCCAGCACACCATCATAGGGTTGTACCAGTGCTGTCGCTGTTTTGATATCAAACGCGGTTTCGTTTTCCGGGACAGGGTTAACCATGATTACAGTTTTGTTATTGACTCTTTGATGAAAATGTTTGATCTTCGACCCTGCGACCTCTTTTATGTAATCTATAGCATGCCTTGCTTGCTTTAGATATGAAAAGAATTCTTTATCTGGAATACTATTTTGTGATGAAATCAGATCCTCATCTAGCTTGGAATAAAGTTCTAATGCTAAATGTAAGTTAGCTTCCAAAGTGGGTAGTGTAATGTTTTTGTTAATCGATTTTCTTAAATTTTGTTCAAGTCGGATTAAATTGTTCAAATTTTGCAAAATTTTATCAATTTTCATAACTCATATTTTCACTACTAAGTTACAGCTGCAGTTAGTATATACAATGTAAATATGGAGAACACAAATGAACACACGGGAAAGTTCAAAAGAAAAATTGCCTATTTTCAAATCCAAAAGGTAATCCTATTCCCATCTATTTGTATAGGGCACATTTTACTACAAATTTCACTCTATTATTAAATATAATTCAATTAAATAAATTTCACTCTATTAAAAAATATAATTCACTTATCTGTTGATGTTCTCAAATGATGTCTTCCTCGATGACCAGTGCGTGCGGCGCTCCTCTCGTGTCGTCTCGTAGATTTGGTGATCTTGCATGTTTCATAACAAACTTCGTTGCACTTTTCCCTCGCTCGGTAGGCGCTCGATGGCAGGCGCTCGTGCGTGGCGTAGCACTGAAGCAGCTTAATTCATTTTTTTTTGCTTAGCACTTTAATTAGCACTTGATAACACTTGGTTTAATGTTTCTTGTTTGTTCTTTGTTACTTCAGCACGCAAGCGTTCGTAGCTGGTTATAATTTTGTACAGTTTATAAGTGACTAATCCTGCAACTATTGCAATTGCTATCCACATCAGGATATTCAACGAGCTTGCAATATTATAGGAGTTCTTCGCATGCTCTTCTGCATGTTGCGCTTGACGATTATTGGCACTTACTATGTTTATCACATAATTTTCGTCTATGATTGGCTTTTCTGGTTTGGTTTCTGAGGAACCCATTGTCTTCAATTTTTTGTGACTTCCAAATTTAATTGTTCACTTGCACTTTTCACCTAGTTTGTTAGAGTAGCGACTTTTGCCGATTGCATGGTTTTACTCCACTCATGCAGTTCACTTTGCAACACTGTTAGAATAATTGTTGATAGCAGTAAGACCAACAGTAGGACTAGCACTATTATACACACTTCACTATGCATTTTTTCAACGGTCCAACTTAGTCTCTCAGTCACGATGTCGCCATGTGACAATGTTCGGACTTCGGATAACAACTTAACTCTCTGAACTGTGATTTTGGAATGAATTTTATTATGCAGAATTCTTATGCGGTAACCTAACGATAGACCGAAATGTGTTGGCAAAACAGAATGTATAAAAAGGAAAATGAGCCGCTTACAATATTTTGGAAACATCTGGTTGTAGTTAAAACATAGAGACGGAAAAGGTTTTTGTTGCTGACCGTGTTATTTTGAGGGCCGTGTTTTGTTGGATTGGAATTTGGGTTACAGTGTCATGGAGTGTTTAATTTATGACTAACAATAAATTGTAATGAGTGAAGGACAATATGGTACATGTTTCGTGTTGGGTGGTTTCATGTATTTAAGGATGAGATCATATTGCATCATATTGCTACAGGAGGTATGCATGGAGGAACTTCCGGAGGAATTCCTGGAGGAACTTCAGGAGGAATTCCTGGAGGAACTTCAGGAGGAATTCCTGGAGGATCTTCCGAAGGTATTCCTGGATGAACTTCCGGAGGTATTCCGTGAGGAACTTCCGGAGGAATTTCTTGAGGAATTTCCGAAGGAATTCCTGGAGAAACTTCCGGAGGAATTCCTGAAGGAACTTTTGGAGGAATTGCTGGAGGAACTTCCGAAGGAATTCCTGGAGGAATTTCCCAAGGAGTTCCTGGAGGAACTTCCGAAGGAATTCCTGGAGGAACTTCCGAAAGAATTCCTGGAGGAACTTCCAAAGGAATTCCTGGAGGAACTTCCTAAGGAATTCCTGGAGGAACTTCCGAAGGAATTCCTGGAGGAACTTCTGCAAGAATTCCTGGAGGAACTTCTGCAAGAATTCCTGGAGGAACTTCTGAAAGAATTCCTGGAGGAACTTCGGAAGGAATTCCTGGAGGAACTTCTGAATGAATTCCTGGAGAAGCTTCTGAAAGAATTCCTGGAGGAACTTCTGAATGAATTCGTGGAGGAACTTTGAAAGACAATTCCTGGAGGAACTTCTGAAAGAATTGCTGCAGGAACTTCCGAACGAATCCCTGGAGAAACTTCCGAAGGAATTCCTGGAGGAGCTTACTTTATGTTTCTTGTTAGTCTTATTTATCTTATTTGTTTTATTTGTCTTATTTGTTTTATTTGTCTTATTCGTCTTATTTGTTTTATTGGTCTTATTTGTCTTATTTGTCTCATTTGTATTATTTGTATTATTTGTCTTATTTGTCTTATTTGTCTTATTTGTCTTATTTGTCTTATTTATCTTATTTGTCTTATTTGTCTTATTTGTCTTATTTGTCTTACTTACACCAGCACCACTGTTATCACCCAAATACTTTTCAAAGCTTGTGTGAAAACACAGAAATCCTCCCACGATATTTTCTAATGTTGTTCTAGAAACAGCTCATGTTTTCATTTTCCAAAACCAGCTGTAGTTTGTTTATTTTGATTTCCTCATTGCGTGATTGGTCGGCGCTGCTGCTGCTCTCTCGCCGAACCACTGCATGAGTGATAAATTTCTTCCCCATTGTTGCCAATTCCTTTTGTTCTCCGTTTACGGCAAATTCTCAAGCAATTGTAAACTGCATATCTAATGATGAAATAATTTTGGCGACACTGACAGCGTCATTAATGCGGGCTGAATTGGGCAATTTTCTCTCTCAGAGAGTGCTACACTCTGAGATAAATGAAAACTAAATAGTATAAATTCCATGCTAAATCACTATTTGCCTGGTTGACCCCAGCTTCGTATAAGTACCGGATATACATGGTTAGTATAACTTTGCCTAAAACGAAGCTTAGTATAGAAAAGCATTATTTAGAATAGTTTAACTTATATTTAATTGCAAATAGTATATGTTTCTGAGGTTTTGTTTATGCTTTTAAATATAAAGAGAAAGAATAATACAAACTGATAGAATAGTTTGTTGAATGCTTTATTCGGAATAATATTAACATATAGTAATAATGGTTTGTATAATTGATTGGTATTTTAGTATGGTTCGTTGTTGACCGCATAATACGAGACAGAATCAATTTGGCATGCAATGTTTTCAACTTATTGAAACCGGAATCCATCGCAGTAGCAATCAAATAAACCCATTGCTGTTTGCGGAAGTAAACTGGACGAGTATTTAAGCAGTTGATGCATCTGGAGATTTTGGAGAAATAGAAACATATTTTTTAGAAATGTTCTTTGCTAGATCTAACGAAAGGAGAATTACAAACCTTTGTGCTAAGTTGATAATTACTTCCTTTCAAAAGAAGCTTCTTTCACAAGTAATTATTTTTACTAGCGTGCACTGCTGGTAATAATCATCACTCCAAACTTTTTTGTTACTGCGGTTAAAATTAAAGTAGCAAGCAAAAAACTGGATCTTTTTCTAATGCAGCAAGTTGAAGCACGCCCAGGAGCACGCCATTTTTTCACTCCGAACGACTATGAGTATACTTTTGGGACATTTCTTCATTGAATGCTAACATAGAATGAATAGTAAACGTACTTAGTATACATTTTAAACTATGTAATGTATAACTTTTAAAAATACTTGAAAAGATTTAATTTCATACTAATTTTGATTTTCTTTATTTCTGAGTGTACCACGTGTTTTTTAACGGAAAACCCTTCCCTCAGACCTTAAGTCCTCGTTTACCCAGATTTCGGGTTCGGCTGACTCATATCCATTTTGTTGACATACCCAGATTTTGACAACTGCTAACATCGAAAAAATCCAGGTACAAATGACCCGACCACTGGGTTGTTTCAGATTAGCGTGTAGGAGAAATGTTAAAAAAGAAAAAGAGCAATAGACTTATGCAGGGGTTCATCGAATTCACTCACCCGATGGATTTTGACATTTGAGCGGGTCGTCTTCTCGAACAAAAGTTCATTTTGCGTTCATTATGCGACCCGCTCAAACGTCATAATTTCTTGGGGGAGTTCATTTTGCGTTAGTCTATGGGGCAGTGCGCCGAATGAACTCTTTGACGTTTGAGCGGTGCGCTATTTACTAAAAATGGACACTCTTTCATACATCGAGTTCATTCAAAATGAATTTCGGCACCGCTCAAACGTCAAAAAATGAACCTGTGCACTGCCCCATGGGTAATGTTTTCAACATAACCGCGAATAGACGTTGGAGTTGTATAAACGTAACGTATTTACATTTACCCTCTAACTTTTGGATCTATGGAGTTTGATTATAGGTATTGATACAGGAAACGACGACTTCCATGCTGTGTAGAATTATTAGCAATTTGTTTATTTAAAACTTCTGAAAATAAATTAAATAAATAAATACATAATTAGAATTGCTTTGTTACTAACTATTAAGCCCATATTTACTCAAGCAAATGTAGGGTATTTATAGATTTCTTATTGATGATATGTAGTATTTGAAGTTTAAAAATTCTATTTATAAAATTTTCAGGCTTGGGCAAAATGTGCTATTTTTGGGGAACTGTACCGTTTGCCAAACAAAGAAATACAGCACCAATTTCGTTGCTTCTTTTTGCTAACATGCGTGCTTACTGCTGAAAGAATTACAACAATAAGTAACAAGTCAAGGAGCAGTAACCCTACTAAAATAGAGAGGTACTGCTAAAACGTCAACGAAAAATTAATTAATGTTTTGATTCCAAACTCCGAGTCCATGTCAGGATTAATAATACAATTTCTCAGAAAATGAAAAACAAAGAATAAGGTAAAGTTTATTTAAATATTCTTCAGGAAATTATTTTTTGCAGACTTTTTTAAAACATTTACATAAAAATATATTAAGCTCGTTTAGTGGAATGTATTAAACCGTCTAAGGCGAATTAAGTACTGTCCATTTAATTCCACCAGTTAATTTTCGTTATCTTTGCAGATACGTATTTCGACCACAACTGTGTGGTCGTCTTCAGTGTCTTGTACTTGACTCGACTTGAAGAAAACAATCGCAACTTACACTGTTTATACTACGCTAGGTACCTAATCTAATCTTATTTGCCTACTTTATTTACCTATACAGTAAATTACTTTATTGTTTAGGTAGAAACTTGAAGAGCCAAGAGCTGCCATTTCCCTGATCCTTATTCAACAGCGCTGTTTGTACCTGTCGGTGGATTTCCAAACTCTCAGCTACATCGAGTTTCCATGGGGAAGAGACATTTCTTAAGATTTTAATATTTGATGCCGTAATTGGGTGATTTTCCTTATACACATGCTCTGCTACCTTAGATCTAAATTCGTAATGTAATCCCTTATCGTTTTCTCTTTTCGCCTTACTCACTTCCGCCATATGTTCCTTGAACCTTATGATCTTTTTGTTTGGCCTACATAGATTTTTTCACATTGGGAACAACTTATCTTATAAACGCCTGCCTTATTCAACATTTCTACTTTATCCTTCGTTGAACCCAATAGAGACTTGAGTTGGTTGCTTCTACTGGAGAATACTAGATCGATGCCGAATTTCCTTAGTCGAGGGCGTAGCTGGTTGGTGATGTGTTTATCATATGGGACCGAAACTCTTTTCAGCGGCTCCTCTATCGGTGTCAGCGTTGTATGTCCATTTCGTCGTAGGGTCCTTTCCTTCTTGTTGATGATCGCTCGTATAGTCCTCTCCTGGTATCCGTTGATCTTCGCTGTTTCCAAGATGTATTGTAGTTCCTTCGTTTTTCCTTCTTCGCTCAGGGTATCGTCTGCATCCTGTGGATCATGTGATGAAATGCTGCCCTTTTGTGTTGGTACGAATGGTTCGATGTATATGGGATGACTCTCATGGTGTTCGTGGGCTTCCTGTAGATTTCGAGGCTTAATGTTGTATTTGCTTCCCTGATGACTAGTATAGCCAAGAAGGGTAGTTTACCTTCTTTTCCTCTTCGAAGGTAAATTTGATGTCCTTATGCACGTTGTTTATCGCTTCCAAAATCCTGGGTAGATCCTTTCGGTTGATGATGCTGAAAATGTCGTCGACGTATCTCCACCACTTCTGGGGTAGTATTCCTTGTTCTTGTAGGTTGTTCTCCAGATTCGCCATGAACAGTTCGCACAAAAACGGTGATAGCGGATTTCCCATCGGTGCTCCTTTCGTCTGTTTGTAGTAGTTGCCACGAAATGTGAAGTAGTTCTCTGTCATGCATAGCCTTGCCAGATTTAGGTACATCTTCACCTTTCCTCGCCATGTTGTTTCCGTCCTTTGTGTTAGCAGCCAATCCTCTAGAAGATTCAGAGCATCTTTCACTGGAACGCTAGGGAACAATGCCGCTACGTCGAATGATACCATTATGTCCTCTTCTTCGATGTGTCCTGATTCCAACAGCTTCTGGGCGAACTCCTGGGTGTTGATGACTGACCTGCTGGGGAATGGTTTCGGCATACTTTGGAACTCCTTTACCAACCATTTGGCTATGTTTTGGCACTGATGAAACTATCTCTCGCATCTCCTTGCCGGGTTTATGGATTTTTGGTAGTCCTTTAATCCTAGGTAGAACCGGGTTTACAGTCTTTACTCGGGCTTCTCCGATGATCGCCTTACACTCCTTTATTGTTTTGTCCGTGAGTCGTATTAATCCTGGTAGCGGATCCACTCTCAAATGTCTATAAGGTCCTCCGTTGATTTTCGTCGTCATCTGTTCGTCGTAGTCCTCTTTATCCATTACCACTACTGCGTTTCCCTTATCGGCTTTTACGTAGTATACTGGTTTTTCCTTAAGCTCCTTTAGAATCCTCCTTTCGTCATGGTTCGTTGTCCCGTGCCGTCCTTCTTTGATGGCATCTGCCACGATGTTCCTCGCTGTATTTTGATCCTGTTTCTCGATGTTTCGGGAAATCGCTGTCTCCATGTCCACGATGATCTGTTCCACGTCTGATTTCTGTGTGATCGCATACCCCAGTCCCTTGTTGAGGTGAGCTAGTTGTTCCTCCGTAAACTGCTGTGTCGAACGGTTCACGACGAATCCTTCTATGATCTGTACGGTGGGTTTGTCAGTACGGATTTCCTCTGCTGATTTCACTCGCAATTTGTTCAGTTTTTTCCTGTGCAGTCTCCGCTTCCGGTCTGATTCACATTCTTCTGCCCTCTTTACCTTCTTTAAAAACAGGTCGAATGATTCCGGGTTATCCTTAGCTAACTTCAAATGCATATTATAGCACTCTAAAGTCACTCGTTCTAATTTAGCGTAATGCCTCTTTATCGATGTCTTCATGAACTCGGACTCTGCTTTCTTATTAATACTTTTTGGTACATGAGATCCCATCTTAATCTTATGGCTGACGGGTGTCAGCTTCTCTTTAGGCACTTCTTAAGGAAGGCCACGTCCTTATTAATACTAGCGATTGTTCTCCTCAAATTGAGAAAAGTATTTCGCTCATGCCGCTCGGATGCCATTTTCAGAAAAATATATTAAGCTCGTTTAGTGGAATGTATTAAACCGTCTAAGACGAATTAAGTACTGTCCATTTAATTCCACCAGTTAATTTTCGTTATCTTTGCAGATACGTATTTCGACCACAACTGTGTGGTCGTCTTCAGTGTCTTGTACTTGACTCGACTTGAAGAAAACAATCGCAACTTACACTGTTTATACTACGCTAGGTACCTAATCTAATCTTATTTGCCTACTTTATTTACCTATACAGTAAATTACTTTATTGTTTAGGTAGAAACTTGAAGAGCCAAGAGCTGCCATTTTCCTGATCCTTATTCAACAGCGCTGTTTGTACCTGTCGGTGGATTTCCAAACTCTCAGCTACATCGAGTTTCCATGGGGAAGAGACATTTCTTAAGATTTTAATATTTGATGCCGTAATTGGGTGATTTTCCTTATACACATGCTCTGCTACCTTAGATCTAAATTCGTAATGTAATCCCTTATCGTTTTCTCTTTTCGCCTTACTCACTTCCGCCATATGTTCCTTGAACCTTATATCTAATGATCTTTTTGTTTGGCCTACATAGATTTTTTCACATTGGGAACAACTTATCTTATAAACGCCTGCCTTATTCAACATTTCTACTTTATCCTTCGTTGAACCCAATAGAGACTTGAGTTGGTTGCTTCTACTGGAGAATACTAGATCGATGCCGAATTTCCTTAGTCGAGGGCGTAGCTGGTTGGTGATGTGTTTATCATATGGGACCGAAACTCTTTTCAGCGGCTCCTCTATCGGTGTCAGCGTTGTATGTCCATTTCGTCGTAGGGTCCTTTCCTTCTTGTTGATGATCGCTCGTATAGTCCTCTCCTGGTATCCGTTGATCTTCGCTGTTTCCAAGATGTATTGTAGTTCCTTCGTTTTTCCTTCTTCGCTCAGGGGTATCGTCTGCATCCTGTGGATCATGTGATGAAATGCTGCCATTTTATGTTGGTACGAATGGTTCGATGTATATGGGATGACTCTCATGGTGTTCGTGGGCTTCCTGTAGATTTCGAGGCTCAATGTTGTATTTGCTTCCCTGATGACTAGTAGATCCAAGAAAGGTAGTTTACCTTCTTTTCCTCTTCGAAGGTAAATTTGATGTCCTTATGCACGTTGTTTATCGCTTCCAAAATCCTGGGTAGATCCTTTCGGTTGATGATGCTGAAAATGTCGTCGACGTATCTCCACCACTTCTGGGGTAGTATTCCTTGTTCTTGTAGGTTGTTCTCCAGATTCGCCATGAACAGTTCGCACAAAAACGGTGATAGCGGATTTCCCATCGGTGCTCCTTTCGTCTGTTTGTAGTAGTTGCCACGAAATGTGAAGTAGTTCTCTGTCATGCATAGCCTTGCCAGATTTAGGTACATCTTCACCTTTCCTCGCCATGTTGTTTCCGTCCTTTGTGTTAGCAGCCAATCCTCTAGAAGATTCAGAGCATCTTTCACTGGAACGCTAGGGAACAATGCCGCTACGTCGAATGATACCATTATGTCCTCTTCTTCGATGTGTCCTGATTCCAACAGCTTCTGGGCGAACTCCTGGGTGTTGATCATGTTGATTACATGTAATACAGCGAAATTTTCTAATCTAAAATGGATATGAACACTATTGCTGATTGTGCATCTTTAATTTCTAATGCCTTCTGCAAATAAATGAAAGTAATTATTTTAATCAATTTTTTCATAAATATAGTTGATTTGTTTTGCTGGGGAATCAGAACCATGTTTTATTTTTCTTCATCCACCATCGCTGCCCTCGCTGCCTCAGCCATCATCGGCCACTAGCCGTAAACTCCGAGCGATGCGTTGGGCGATTGCATCCATAGCAATCGACACAACTGCATCCGACCATCATCAGGCACAGAATGACAAAAAAATTCTCCCACTTCTTTCATGCATATTCGAGACCCACCGGCAGTTCTACCGCTGGCGACTGCATGCTGTGTAGGTAAACACAACGAACGAATGAACGAAACGAAAAATGCGCGAGCAAAAAGCACGTCAGTATGCGCTGCTGTCACAAATTATAACGACTCGCACACGACAGGCACTGCTTCTTTTATACTCAAAGAAAATCTTCCGGTAGACCCGAAGGCCCGTGGCATACCACATTCTGATGTCCGTGTTAGGAATGCACGGAATTGGTTAGATAAGAAATTTTTACTGGCTTTGACAAGAATTGAAATTTGCAATAGCTTATCGTTAATAATCTTTAGTTTCAATGAAATAGGGAAAATCGTGGAGAGTGTCTGAGTCGATTGATATAAAAATCCTTAAAATCCATCGAAAGATAAAGGCGCTAGTAACGTTCAAAATCTTCTTTTCCAGCGTAACACTCTCGATTTCCAAAAATCTAAATGACACCCAGTATAGTAAAGAAAAACGTAAGTCCTACGTCAAAAGTAGAATCACCGGAAAATTTCCACATCATTATTATTATGGAATATGGGATTATGGGATACAATTCTGTAAATAATTTTAAAAATTTCAAAATAATATGTATTTGAAAATAATTTGAAGGACCGTTTTAGACTTATGATTATCTACCATTGTAGGGGTGATCGGGGCAATATGGGCCACCTAAGGAAATCGTTCCGAAAAGCGCTGAAAAGCTCAAAAAACATCGTTCAAATGTAGTTGACTTATACTAGAGAATGTTACCTTTCATATAACGTCGATGATTAACGAAAAATGCGTTTGGTAATTGTTGGAATGCACTTTTGAAAATGTATTGATTTCAGTGTGTGTTCCCGACTATACGGGGCAATATGAGCCACCATTTGGGGCAGTATGGGCCACCCATCCAAAACTTTTTCTTAGGCGAGAAAAGTATCGTAATATGGAAGTATATGATATTCTTACAACAGTTGTGAGTATTCCATACCAAATAAAATTAAAAAACCGCACAACAGCCATATTGCCCCATAGAGACTGGTTTTGGGAAAAAAAAGTTTTATGATAAATTCAGATTTGTATCAATACAAACATGTGTGCACAATATTCATTGGATTGTGGGGTATTTTTGACCTGTATTTTAATCAGTTTTGTGTCAAAACCTTATTTCTAGAGTGCTTTGAGAATAGGTCGTATGTGCAAAAGAGAGTCTCTCTTTGTCTCCATTCTCTTTAGATTATTACAGATCTATAATAAAGTTTACTTCAGATTTCTTGAAGAAGATTTTAGCTTTCTCTAGCGTTCTGAAGTGGAAATGTGGCAAAATATGCAAAACTAGCTTATGTACTTAGATTTATAAACTTCAGATCTTATAATAATTTTGCCTATGCAGCGAAAATTTACATTTTCAAGTGTATTTTCATGTTTGAATTGAATTTTAATGCTGTTTTCACGTTGATGCATGTGTGGAGCATCCTCTTAAAGATCGTATAACTTTTACATGATAGAACTTGTCAATAAGCTCAAAATGAGGGTGGCTCATATTGCCCCGTATGTTCATATTGCCCCTACTGCCCCTACATATATTTATTTGATTGTTCATGATAATAAATGTTTTTCTCGAATTGATCCCGGAAAATGTTTTTTGATGTTTATTGAATTTCTAATCTCGTGCAATAAACCTTTTTCAAAAATAAATCAGCTTGTTATTTTTAAAATTATTTTGAATTAGGTTGGCTATACCTTGGGGCCGTCCAGAAACCACGTGGTCATATATGGGGGGAGGGGGGATTTGGTAAATGACCACGATAAGCCACATGGGAGGACGGGGGTTGGTGCTCTCGAACAGCGTGGTTTTTTTACACGAAAAACTTTTGGTGAATAACAATAGCGGTGTAAAAATACAAATCATTCAAATTTAATGATTTAATTATTAAACGCAAAGCACATCTTAGGGCCGATGCCCACGTAGCGTCTTTTCAACTCAGCGTTAAAAAGACGTAGGTGTGCATCGAGAAAAACCGGTAAAGCAGCGTCGGTCGCAGCGCCGATGCATACTGCCGTGAATCGCATATCTGTCCCATCTTTGCTGGGTTTCCTATTCATATGGGACAAATATGCGATTCACGGCAGCATATCTGCGTTATTTGACCATCTCAGCCTTAGATCTCATTTCCTTAAAAAAAAGAACAAACGAAAAAACAGGTTGCGATTCAGTCTCAATTTCCACAAAAAAAAAATTGGAAAAAAATGGATTTTTTTTTAAATTGTGCCGCAGATGGTTTTTGGCATCCCGCCGCCGACACTTTTGCATCAGCGGACTGCAGCTACAATTTTGAAAAATGTTACAATAATCCAAGAAAAAATCTTAAGAAAAAAACTTTAAAAGAATTTCTTGTGGATATTCAGGAAAAATTACTGAATTTTCCTGGAAATTTCCTGTAAAAACTTTGACATTACTTCATACAATCCTGATAAAGTCCTTGCATTCAGAATGATTCTTGAACAATTCTCTCTAAAAAATTTTGCTTGGAAATTTCGCTACAAATTGTTAATGAAAAAAAAAAACAAAACGTCTCCAGTGTAAATTCCGAAAAAATTTCCTTAAAACTCCGAAAAAAATTCCATGTGAATTCTGTCTGAAAATTCAAAACAGTCCCGTGGGAAATACATACAATTTTCGGTGGAAAATACATATAATATAATACATATAATTTTCATCCGGAGATGACGAGTTCGTTTCTCGTTCCTGTCTAGGTTGTTTTCAGGTGGGAAACATTGCTACACAAGATATATAATCGTGCAATGGATGGCATATGAAAGCTTTCAATTTATAACTGAGTAAAAACTACTAGATACTAAGTTGAAAAGCAGACCAACTTCCAGTTGGAATATGGAGCAACAGAAGAAGAAGACTTCTAAATTTTTCAAGAAAAAATCTTCAAAAAATCCCAAAAGATATTAAACAGCCAATGCCACATGAAACACTTTGATATTTCCGTTGATTTTTTGTTTTTGGATTTATTTTCAAATTTGGAATATGAAATGAAAATTTTTCGGAATACTTTTTTACGCTCTTTGTGAATTCTATCACATTTTTTTTTTATTTTCCAAGTATTTTCTTATTCGAGGTTTTATTTAGAATTCCCACGGAAGAGTCTATGGATTATCTTCAAAAAAATCTTTGGATTTTCAAAGAATAAATCTTTAGAATTCTCAAGGTTTATAACTTTTGAATTTGCACCGTAAATTCTTCAAAAATTTCATTAGGAATTCATTCTTTTTTGGGAAGTTATTTTGATTTCTTTGTAGGTACGGCTAAACATTGCTTTAAATCTTTACCATGCAAAGATGCACAGGAAATAATTTAGAAATTTTAAGGAATTTTCACATCAGAAAATCTTTAAAATTGTGGTTTAATTTTTTAATAAATTCCTACTGGAAATGCTACAAAAATACAACCTTTACAAGTACTACAAAAGTACAATTTTTTCGTTATTTGCACTTGCAAAAACATCGGAATTTCCTCGGGAAATTCATTATTGGTGTTTCAGTTGAACTTTTTTCGATTTTCTACTGGACAATCTTAGGAATTTCCGTCGGAAATATTTTGGCATATTCCGAGTAATTTATTTTGGAAAATAAAATAACTAACTACTGAAAATTTCTAAGAGTTTCTTTTGGAAAAAGAAAAAAAAATCCATTGTTGTTGCCCAGATTTTTGAAAAAAAAAATCTTTAGAGATTCTATAGAAAAAAGTAAGCTGGATTTTTTTTTACAATTTATTCTGGAAATTCTTTGGAATTTGATGTTTATTGGAATTTTCATCGAAAATATGCATTTCGGATTCTTCTACAGATTCTTCTAGTTCTTCAAAATTTCTACCGAACATTTTTCGGAACTCTTCCACAGAACTTCGGAAAAAAATTTCGTTGAAATTCTAAAAAAAAAATCCGTGGAGACTCTGAAGATTTTCTAGGCAATATTCCGAAGGGTTTCCCTTGCAACTCCAGAATAATTATTCTTGAATATTAAGAAGATCTTTAAATTTAAAATTAATCCAAGCAATAAATGTAGCCTATAATTTAGGCTTAGAAGCCTAGTTTTTATGATATTGGTGATGGCTGGCCCATGATTACTTCCGGTCTTTTACTATACTTAGTATAGTAATAGTCAAGCATTCGTTGTACATATGACTAATATGGGGGGCAGGCGTGATGAAATGTTGTAGAATTTAAAAAGAAAACGAATGTTAAGACTCCCAGGTTAAGACCAAGTGCCACTGGATGACTTCAAACGGGCCAGTATAATGTGGGGTAGTCAGGGTTTAACTAAATTAGCTAATAGTATAATTTATTTTGCCACGCAACAATTTCAGTATAATTTGTTTCTACGAATCAAATTCCTAGAAGTTAGGTTTTCAGCATTACTTGGCGCAACAGAGGGTTTTAAACTCTGCGTTACATTGCATTTTTCCCCGATTCGGTGCGTTATCATGAGTGATCAGCACTCATGGAACACATTGTTTAACGCGAATGTCAGCCGGGATCGATCAAAAGTGTAAGATTTAGTGTAATTAGTTTAATTATTTTTATTTTTTAGGAATCAAATGTTAGGAGCATGTTTTCAGCGTCACACAGTCCAGGAGAGGGTGTAAGCTCTGCGTTGTAATGGTATAGTGTAGGCCGTCCTCGATTGGGGTCCTGTGGGTCGCATGTAGTGGCTGTGCTCGGGGCAGTTGTGTGTTGAAAGCGGTTTCGGGGCAGTTAAGATTGAGTTTTAATATAAACAGATGTAGGATTGAACAAAGTTATAAACTGCAGGGTACATATTGTGGAGACTGTTGACAACCAAAGCGTTGAGGATAAGCTTTTAGTTAGGAACTGAATTAATTTATCCGATTTGAAATCCTAGATTGAATAGTAGATATATACTATATATGGACAATAATAGAAACTATATACAGTTATTTTATTAAGTATTGATGATATTATTTTAGTTAATTAAATAGCAGATATGCATGTATGATAACCTTTAATAAGGCAGAATTATAAGAACTGTATTTTTGTCTTTGTAGTAATGTTTTACTAATGTTTTGCGGGCCGGCGAGTGAAAGCGGCCCAATTCTTTTATCTACCTCTTTCCAGACGACCAATGATGAAGAATTTACTTCAAGGAAATCTCATAGTTCCGGTATCAGCAGTGGTATTCATAACTAATGCTACCTACAACCACGGTCAATACAGGAAGTCTGTGTTCACAACGTGATTACTTCGAGGACAATCTCAACATCCTCTGTGAATTGCAGATAAGTATTGCGTTTATATTTTAATTAAAAAAAATCAGGGTATGAGTATTAAATAAATGTAGAATTACTACAAATAATGCAAAATTTCTATAAACAGTTGAAAATTTTGCACAAAACAATAATAAATTAGCACTTGTAAAAGGGGCGATTCAAATATGACGTCCACTACTTTTTGGGATTTCTAGACCCCCTCCCCCCCCCTCTGTCACGCTTTTTTGTATACCTAGTACATGTACTGTCACAAAATCTTAGACCCCCTCCCCCCCTAAAACCTGTGACATCATTTTTGAATAACCCCAAAGCAAAAATTGCAATTATGAAATAAGAATTTTCCATAAAGAAATCAAAATGTTCCACGAAAAAAATACAAAATGTTCATGAATAAATCAATATTAACAATAAACAATTACAAAATTTTTATTTTGTGGAAAATTTTGTAATTATTTATTTCTAATATTGATTTATTTATGGAATGTTTGTATTTTTTCCGTGAAAAATTTTGATTTCTTTATGAAAAATTCTTCTTTTATATTTGCAATTTTTGGTTTTAAAAGTGTTAATTTATTTTTGCTTTGTGGAAAATTCTGAAATGTTTATGGAAATTTTGCATTATTTTTAGTAAATTTAATATTTTTGTATCGCTCATACCATGATTTCGTAATTGGAAATTTCCTAATTGTTATGGAATTTGCTTAAATTTTTTTAGGCTGAGTTTTTATTTCAGTCGATATCGTATTTTAGAACATCGACTCATGGAAGGTCTATTGTAGCTTGTGAAAGTAATAAATGAAATCGCATCGGTTCAATGGACCTGCTTGGATGCTTAGCGATACAAGGATACATCGTACAGGACTTGATTGATCGGGTCGTTCCAAAACTCCGTAATATCATGTTTTATGATTACATAGATATTTGTAGATATATTCTCAGCTTAGGACATTTTGTTTCTTGACATAATTTTTAATACTTTCGTCGATATGTACTTAAGAGCAGTTTGGCCTATGTTTAGGATTATCATTGATGAATTCCGGGAGAACAACTTGCAGACTAACCAAAGTTCTTGTTGGTGTATCGGGTAACCACCCCCGTCCCTCTATTTTTTGGCGATAATGGACATCAATGTGCTTGCCTATACGTTCAATTCTAGTGTCTTCTTCCATTTACCTCGAGGACACCATTACTAGGACCTGATTGTACCAATTTGATCAATGATGATCGGATTTAACGAGACGTGCCCAAAATTTGACTTCGACTGACAAAGTGATGTTCTTAAAATTGAGTTTTTAGAGTAAAGTTTCATTAAGACAAACATACACTGTCGGATGATTATTATTATAATAATAAGCAATAAAAATCATAAATAAGGTACAACATCTTATATGGCTGGATTTGAAATGCAAGTAAAAGACAAATACTCGGAGGTCATAATTGGGTTGGTAGCGCGGCTGGAGACATCATGAAAGCTTTGGTTGATTCGATAGACCGCTTGATTCAAACTCAAGGACAATTTGGAGATCTTACAACATCTCAAATGCCTGAAACTGCGACGCAAGTGAAAGACAAATATTTAGAGGACATGATTGGGTTAATGCCGCTGCAGAGGACATTATGGAAGCCTTGGTAGATTCAATGGACCATTTTACTCATATTCCAGGACAATTTGGAGATCCTACAACATCGCCTATGCCTGGATTTGAGACGCAGGTGAAAGACAATTACTCGGAGGATATAATTGGGTTTATACTGCAACTGAGGACATCATGGGAGTCTTGGTTGATACGATAGATCATTTTGCTCAAACTCCAGGGCAATTTGGAGATCTTACAACATCTCAAATGCCTGGATTTGAGATGCAAGTGAAAGACAAATACTCGGAGGACATGATAGGGTTTATACTACGGCAGAGGACATCATGGAAGCCTTAGTTGATTCGATAGACCATTTTACTCAAACTCCAGGTCAATTTGGAGATCTTACAACATCTCAAATGCCTGGATTTGAGACGCAAGTGAAAGATAAATACTCGGAGGACATAAATGGGTTCATACCGTGGCTGGAGGCATCATGGATGTCTTGGTTGATTCGATAGACCATTTACTCAAACTTCAGGACAATTTGAATATCTTACAACATCTCAAATGCCTGGATTTGAGACGCAAGTGAAAGATAAATACTTGGAGGACATAAATGGGTTGATACCGTGACTGGGGGAATCATGAATGACTTAGTTGATTCGATAGACCATTTTACTCAAAGTTCAGAACAATTTGGAGATATTACAACATCTCAAATGCCTGGATTTGAGACGCAAGTGAAAGATAAATACTCGGAGATCATAATAGGGTTTATACTGTGACTGAGGACATCATGCAACCTAGGTTGATTCGATATAATTGGGTCGATACCGCGGCTGTGGACATCATGGAAAGCTTGGTTGATTCGATAGACCATTTTGCTCAATCTCCAGGGCAGTTGGGAGATCTTACAACATCTCAAATGCCTGGATTTGAGATGCAAGTGAAAGACAAATACTCGGAGCACATAATTGGGTTGATACCGCGGTATGGCACATCGTGGAAGCCTTGGTTGATTCGGTAGACCATTTGACTCAAACTCCAGGACAATTTGGAGATGCATCCTGTAGTATAAAGTGGTTCCTAAAGGCACCGAATTATCATCGTATGCGTAGTAGGGATGCTCAAAATGTGTTCTTATGTTCCAGGTGGTGTTGGTTTGCGTGGGAGAGCTATCAGATTCGTCAAATCGTCGTTTGAATCTTTGTTTACAAAAGCAGATAAGTCGTTTTGAAAATTTTGTCTTGATAACATCATCAAAATTTTCGAATTCATGAAAATTTATAACTTCCATACTGGGTTTAGTTTGATTTTGAATCAGTTGAATTTGTCCATCTTCAAAATTGATCGGATTAACCATATGTTTTAGTAACACCAGCCCAAGTCCGGGTGTTAGGTGGGACGCTAAACAGCCCTGACACGACGGCCCTCCGACGAGACAGGAGGTTTGCGCAGGCCCAATAAGCCGCCTTTAAAAACAACTATTACGAACGACATAGAAGACAATACAACTCGATACAATCGGCAACGACCTAGGCGACGAATAAAGAATCACGATTGGAAGCTTGGAACATGGAACTGCAAGTCGCTAGGCTTCCCCAGACAACCACACATCGCATAAGAATGTACGATTAAAATCGTTTACCTATCCAAATTTCATCAAAATCGCATTGTGGTGCGAAGCTCATCAGTTTATTTATAAACTTTCCCGCACAGTAGGCTATTTTGCGAGTTTATTCCAGCTTCATATGTTGACATCGTATATTCCTGCAAACAAACTCAAACGAAATCGGATTATCTGTCAAACAGAGTTTGTTATCACAAACTACATCGCAATGTATAACGAATAAACTCGCATAAAAATCGTGCATATCGCATACACTGCCGTTCAACGTCGGATAAGAAATACACATATATCGCCTCCACTTTTCTACGCAAAAAGCGTTTTCGCGACTGGTAAGCGATGAAATTTGTGTGCATAGGCATCGCAAAACAGACAAATAATTCTATTATGCATGCATTCTGGTTGTCTGGGTCGCAGGTTGCGACAGCATAATCTACGATGAATTACATCCCCGCAACTTCGATGTCGTAGCGCTGCAGGAAATCTGCTGGACAGGACAGAAAGTGTGGAAAAGTGTGGCCGGCTGAAAAACAACAAAGCCCCTGGAGTTGACCAACTACCAGGAGAGCTGTTTAAACACGGTGGTAAGGCACTGCCTAGATCGCTGCACTGAGTGATTACCAAGGTTTGGGAGGATGAGGTTCTGCCGCAGGAGTGGATGAAAGGTGTCGTGTGTCCCATCTACAAAAAGGGTGATAAGCTGGATTGTAGCAACTACCGCGTAATCACATTGCTGAACGCCGCCTACAAGGTACTCTCCCAAATTTTATGCAGCCGACTAACACAAATTGCAAGAGAGTTCATGGGGCAGTACCAGGCGGGATTTATGGGTAAACGCTCTACCACAGACCAAGTGTTCGCCATACGTCAGGTATTGCAGAAATGCCGCGAATACAACGTGCCCACACATCATCTATTTATCGACTTCAAAGCTGCATATGATACAATCGATCGGGACCAGCTATGGCAGCTAATGCACGAAAACGGATTTCCGGATAAACTGATACGGTTGATCAAGGCGACGATGGATCGGGTGATGTGCGTAGTTCGGGTTTCAGGGCATTCTCGAGTCCCTTCGAAACGCGTAGAGGGTTACGGCAAGGTGATGGTCTCTTGTGTCTGCTATTCAACATCGCTTTGGAGGGAGTAATACGAAGGGCAGGGATTGACACGAGTGGTACGATTTTCACGAAGTCCGTCCAGTTATTTGGTTTCGCCGACGACATTGATATCATGGCACGTAACTTTGAGAGGATGGAGGAAGCCTACATCAGACTGAAAAGCGAAGCTAAACGGATTGGACTAGTCATCAACACGTCGAAGACAAAGTACATGATAGGAAGAGGCTCAAGAGAGGTCAATGTAAGCCACCCAACACGAGTTTCTATCGGTGGTGACGAAATCGAGGTGGTTGAAGAATTCGTGTACTTGGGCTCACTGGTGACCGCCGATAACGATACCAGCAGACAAATTCGGAGGCGCATAGATGCTGGAAATTGTTGGCCATAGGAAGGGAACCCCCTCACAAAGAATAACAACTAGAGTTCCCTCTCTACACCACGGCAGGCTACTGACTGATACTTCTGCCAGCAGCTGCAGTTCTCTTTATTCAACAATAGGTATATACAATAATCCATAACAAATTTCCTTAATCTATACCAAAGAGCAACTACAACTAACCGGCGCCCGCTTCTTATCCATCTTCGATCTACAACGAAGCGTCGCACACTACCTGATATTCCAACACTCCTCCTTAGTGTGCACGCGTTGCTACTGTCCTGGCTCCTCCTAACACTGAGCCTCTCGTCCAGAGCTCCTCCTCGCCGAACAATTCTTCCTGGCCCAATCCGTTGCTCGTACAAATGGCCTCTATCCGACGTTTGCACAGCACCCTCTGTTGACCAGCTCCTGAATGTTTCGACGCTCCTCCTGATGACCAGCCAGCATCCTACCGAACGTTCCAACCTCCTGATGAATTCCGTCCGGCGCTACCCAAGACTTACGTGGCTGATCCATGATCCCACTGCGCCACACGACTTATGCGGCCGATCCATGATCCCACTGCGACAACGTCGACGGCAATAACATCCCACTAAGATGGAGAATGGGAATCGTTCCTGGGCCCATAACCTGTTGGCCAGATAAGGGAACCCCCTCACCAAGAATAACAATTAGAGTTCCCTCTCTACACCACGGCAGGCTACTGACTGATACTTCTGCCAGCAGCTGCAGTTCTCTTTATTCAACAATAGGTATATACAATAATCCATAACAAATTTCCTTAATCTATACCAAAGAGCAACTACAACTAACCGGCGCCCGCTTCTTATCCATCTTCGATCTACAGCGAAGCGTCGCACACTACCTGATATTCCAACATAGAGGCTGGAAATCGTAAGTACTTTGGACTCCGTAAGACGCTCCGATCGAATAGAGCTCGCCGCCGTACCAAACTGACTATCTACAAATGACCACGATAAACCACAAGGGGGGAGGGGGGGTTGAAAATCTTCAAAAATATGGCCACGTGGTTTCTGGATGGCCCCCTTGCCGTGGTAAATTTTATTGATTCTACTTTTTCTCTGATGACAGCATTCATCCGGTTCTCCTAGCCCATCACAAACTGGACCCTTGTGGGAGTCCTCGTCGAAGTCAGTGGAAAGTACTACTGCACTGTTAAAAAAGTTTATTTGACGAGAACCGAATTCATTCGTGACGTCATGCTGCAGAACCTTATGACATCCTAGCTAATGACGTATTAGGTTTTACACCAAACAAACATAACCTCACAAAATCATCCGTAAGAACACTATTTGACAGTTTCGGTAGTAAGTTCACGAGATTCATCATATCTCCCGTAACAAACCGATGAACCTCCTATCCGGTTTTCCGCGAGCGGTAATGGCCGCCAGCTTTCCTGTGGTTCAGTCTCTGATTTGACATTTGTGGAGGTCAACTGCACCC
This sequence comes from Armigeres subalbatus, assembly GCF_024139115.2. Classification (NCBI taxonomy): domain Eukaryota; kingdom Metazoa; phylum Arthropoda; class Insecta; order Diptera; family Culicidae; genus Armigeres; species Armigeres subalbatus. The sequence continues at coordinate 201,560,444 of NC_085141.1, read as the reverse complement.
ACCGTTACGAGCATTCTGACCAATGTCGCATATAAGAAGGTGCTGATTAAGTGAATTCAAGCCTTCAGGCGGTAATGGCCGCCAGCTTGCCTGCGGATCAGTCTCTGATTTGACGTTTGTGGAGGTCAACTGCACCCACCGCTCTGAGCATTCTGATCAATGTGGTCTATAAGAAGGCTTGAATTCACTTCATCAGCACCTTCTTATATGCCACATTGGTCAGAATACTCGGAGCGGTGGGTGCAGTTGACCTCCACAAACGTCAAATCAGAGACTAAACCGCAGGCAAGCTGGCGGCCATTACCGCTCGCGGAAAACTGGATTAGGTCACGCAAAATAATTGAAACGTTTGATCCAAGACTTCTTACAAATGGATGTAAATGTACGTCTACTGTTTAATTCCAAAAGCATTTCTATACAACTCAAACATTTTCACCCTTTCGTGTGATAAAACATTTGGGAACTTAGTTCTGTCACTCTTCAATTTCACGTTTATTCATAATTCAATTTGAATTGAAATACACTTGATTTTGCCCTACTGGTTAGCGACAGTGGCTTCGAAGTATATAATAAGGTATAATCTGAGCAATCTACAGTGCTTTACACTTCATTGAAGCGATCTTAATTTTTGACAAAAACGAGCAATGGGTAATGTTTTGAACATAACCGCGAATCAGAGGCGTCGCGTGATCAATTCTTCAACCTGTGCACTATTTTAATATTTCGAGAAAAACACATAAAAGGGACCTGAAATGATAAACGAGTCATTTTCCAGCGCGTTTCTCAATATATTTGCTTATTTTGTTGCATCTAACTGGTACTTAGCTACTTCCTATTTTCTGAATAAACTCAAACTTAACCAAGCTTAAAAGTGATAGTTCGTAAAATTGAAAATTACTGGTGGTGGCTGGCCCAATTATTACTTCCGGTCTTTTACTATACTTAGTATAGTAATAGTCAAGCATTCATTCTACATAATACTAATATGGGGGTAAGCGTGGTCAATTGTTATAGAATTTAAAAAGAAAACGAATGCTAAGACCAAGTGCCACTGGATGACTCCAAACGGGCCAGTATAATGTGGGGTAGTCAGGGTTTAACTAAATTAGCTATTTTGTCACGCACCAATTTCAGTATAATTTGTTTCTACGAATCAAATTCCTAGAAGTTAGGTTTTCAGCATTACTTAGCGCAAGAGAGGGTTTAAACTCTGCGTTAAACTGCATTTTATTCGCCGATTCGGGGCGTTATCATGAGTGATCAGCACTCATGGAACACATTGTTTAACGCGAATGTCAGCCGGGTTCGATCAAAGTGTAAGATTTAGTGTAATTAGTTTAATTATTTTTATTTTTTAGGCATCAAACGTTAGGAGCATGTTTTCAGCGTCGCACAGCCCAGGAGAGGGTGTAAGCTCACAACGGTATAGTGTAGGCCGTCCTCGATTGGGGTCCTGTGGGTCGCATGTAGTGGCTGTGCTCGGGGCAGTTATGTGTTGAAAGCGGTTTCGGGGCAGTTAGGATTGAGTTTTAATATAAACAGATGTAGGATTGAACAAAGTTATAACCTTCAAGGTTCATATTGTGGAGACTATTGACAGCCAAAGCGTTGAGGATAAGCTTTTAGTTAGGAACTGAATTAATTTATCCGATTTGGAATCCTAGATTGAATAGTAGGTATATATGGACAATAATAGAAACTATATACAGTTATCGTTTTATTAAGTATTGAGGATATGTTTTGGTTAAGTTGAGTATCAGATGGGCATGTGTGATATCCATTAATAAGACAGAATTATTAGAACTGTATTTTTGTCTTTGTAGTAAGATTAATTACTTACTAATGTTTTGCGGGCCGGCGAGTGAAAGCGGCCCAATTCTTTTATCTACCTCTTTCCAGACGACCAGTGATGAAGAAAATCTTATAGTTCCAGTATCAGCAGTGGTATTCATATTCATAACAACCACCGTCAATACAGGTAGTCTGTGTTCACATCGTGATTACTTCAAGGACAATCCCAACATCTTCTGTGAATTGCAGATAAGTATTGCGTTTGTATTTTAATTGCACTGAGCTCGTTCTAATCTGATCGATGAATGAATTTACTTGTCACTAATCAATATCATTAGTAAATTTAAATATTCCCGTAGATTAGAAAAGCAAGTGCATATATTTCTATTTTATGGCAACATATCACAACGAAACGGACCATTCGGAGCCTTAAGTAAGATCTCGGTCCGGTTGCATCTAAGGAGATCTTAGTGCAGTGCACACCGGACGTGTTGCCCAGTAGACGTATCGCTCAGCGGTATTTAAATACAACGCAGATAGGCTATGGTCAGAGGGTGCGTTGATATTACAAGATTACAAGATTACAAGTTCGTAAAATTGAAAATTACTATGATCAGAAGAGTTTCCAATGAGACAAATAAGACATATATCTATTCGGAAATTATTGAGCTGGCGCTTTCAATTCTAATTTGAGTTATTCGTAAAATGAGACGAAGTTTCAAATAGAGAAAAGGAAATTGGAATACACACAGGTTTTTTTTTTTACACGGTTTGGTTTTAGTCGTTTAAGACCTTCAGCGTCAATGAAACAATGAGTTAACCCCACGAAAAAAATCACAAAAAAAAGAAAATTCAGGGGGTATTTAAAAACCTGTGAAAGTTCAGGTTAACCGAGAAATTAATGAATTCCAACCGTGTAAAAAAAAACTGGGTGTATATTGTTGGCCGGAGAAGGGAACCCCCTCACCAAGAATAACAAATACTAGAGTTCCCTCTCTACACCACGGCAGGCTATTGACTGATACTTCTGTCAGTAGCTGCAGTTCTCTTTATTCAACAATAGGTAACATATATACCGATCGACTCAGTTCGACGAATTGAGGTGATGTCTGTGTGTTTTTTTTTTTTCTTCCTGAGCAATGGAGGTGGAATCTGCTCAACAGACATACTGGGTTGTCCAGGAAGTGCGGGGTTAGGGGCCACCTCCAACAGCAAACGAGGGAGGCAGGACTGCATCCCCGACCCGCTAAACCGTTTCCATTGCCGCCAAGCCCATCGTCCCTCCGGTACAACTAGAAAGTAATGCTTCAAAGGGGCGCTGTGCACAACGCACCCTCGAGGTTAGCTGCGTGTCCTTGCAGCATCGAACATCGTGACTCGCCTTTTTAGAAGAACACCATGGTGCCAGCGCATTGCTGGCTTTCCAGGTGGCCTTACCACGCCCTATGTCCTCGGAAGGTGGGAAGGGTCGACTTCGCGCCTGCTTCCCTCTGCATGACTGGTATCACGAATGATGATGCCGCGTGCACCCCGAATTGACCTCTCTGCGATAGGGCCTATTCGCCAACACACAAAGGGACTTGCCGACGCGGTGCCTACGCCTGCCTCAGCCTTGACGAGGACCCCTTTCCGTCCTCGGGCTTGGAACCCGCCTGGTTGACCGACGCCGCGAAAGCGACGATACCATGTTGTTCTTCGTGGGCCACTTGTTCGATAAAAGGATCGAGTTCGATCACAGGGCACCGGTATGACCCATGAAGCCGACTCCGAACTCTTGGACCACCTCTTATTTGCACCTGAACTAGCCATTCCTCGAATCCACGTGCCACCTTCTGTGTAGCTCCGAGACGATTTGGACGATAGCCGATAAAACGGCGTTCCAGCCAACTTCATCTTTACACATCCTCCGGACTAGGTTGTCCGGGGTTGTGTCCAGACCACATGTGGCAATCATGTGGTCACGCATTGTGCGAAAACGCGGGCACACGAACAACACGTGTTCCGCCGTTTCCTCTAAACATACGCACACCGAGGCCGAGTGTCCGAAACGGTGTAGGTACTGTCTGAAGCAACCATGGCCTGTAAGGACCTGGGTCAGGTGGAAAGTGATTTCCCCATGGCGCCTCTTGACCCACGTACCCATCTCCGGTATCAACCTATGTGTCCATCTACCCTTAGTGGAACTGTCCCACGCACGCTGCCATTTGACCATTGAGGCCAACCTGAAAGTCCTACGGATGCCTCTCGTGCCGCGCATTTCGAAGCACTCTATGTCTTCACCGATAACGATGTCAATAGGCATCATACCGGTGATGACGCGAAGTGCATCGTGCGACACGGTACGGTACGCGCTCGCAACTGACACATGAGCCTATACGTACTTTCTAACTTCGTTCTGTATCAGTTAATACGCAGGGCCGTGCCCCAAGCTGGCCTCCCATACCTCAGTATGGACATAGCGACGCTAGCCAAAAGCTTGCGCATAAACCGCAGAGCTATTGGACATCATCCGGGACAATGCCACTATAGCTGTGGATGCACGATTGCAGGCGTAATTGACGTGGCTACCAAAGGTGAGCTTATCGTCGATCATTACCCCCAAGAGTTCGATGGAGCGTTCAGAGGTGACCGCGCAGTTGCCTGCCTTTATCACCGCTTGTTGCTCCGACTTTCGGTTGTTAATAACAACCACCTCAGTCTTGTGGTGAGCCAGTTCTAACTTCCTGGAACTCATCCACTCCTCCACAATTGCGATCAAGTGGGCTGCAGTCAATTCCACCTCTTCGATCGATTCGCCGTAGACCTCCAGCGTAATATCGTCAGCGAAGCCGACGATTGCCACGCCCACCGGGAACTTCAACCTCAAGACACCGTCGTACATGACGTTCCATAACACCGGACCCAGAATGGAACCTTGCGGAACCCCTGAGGTTATGTCAACGCACTTCCGACTCGCCTCCGTGTCGTATACCAGTACTCGATTCTGGAAGTAGCTTCCGAGAATCTTGTACAGGTACTCGGAAATTCCAAGACGCAGGTGCGCATCTGCAGTAGCTGCACCAACTGGCTCTATTGAAAGCATTCCTCACGTCGAGAGTCACTACTGCACAATAGCGAACTTTCCTCCTCTTACGCTGGATAGCTATCTCCGCGGATTTGCAACCTGTTGAGGATGATCTTCTCGAGCACCTTCCCCACCGTCCCGAGCAGCACAAGTTAGACAACAACGGTTGCAGCAACTTGATTGTGACTAAATTTGGTCACATATCAGTTGCAGTAACCTATGTCAAACATGTGTGCTGCTAGGGGTATCAAGCAGGCATATTGGTCCCGGTGGTTTTCCCGCCTTTGGCAATAGGACCAAGCTCTGCCTTTTCCATTCTTCAGGGAAGACTCCCTCGTCCAGGCATCTCTGCATGACAGATCTGAACATCTCGGGAACCTCAGCAATGGCCGCTTTGATGGCCAGGTTCGGAATACCATCCGGTCCTGGCGCCTTACCTACGCTAAGGGACTTTGCAATCCCCGCAAGTTCCGCCACAGTTACTCTTCCCTCGTCGGCCACCCTGGCCCCTAGCAGCTCCACAAAGGGAGGCCAGGGACTTTGGTCGTGACGTGGGAAGAGCCCCGCGATGATCCTCTTCAGCATCTCTGGAGACCGCTCGGTAGGGGCCATCGCCCCACGTGTCTTGGCCATTACGACCCTTTAGGCGTCACCCCATGGATTTGCGTTGGCACTTTGACACAGGCCCTCGAAGCAGGCTTTTTTGCTTGATCTAATCTCAGTCTTCAGAGCGGCTATAGCAGCCACGAACGCCACCCGTCGTTCAACACGCTCCTCTTCTGTGCGTGCTCGCTGCATCCGCCTCCTTGCCCGTAGGCAGGCGCGGCGCAGGTTCGCAATTGCTTGAGTCCACCAGTAAGCCGGTGGCCTACCGTTCCTAGGGTGGACTTTCTTAGGCATAGTGGCATCGCATGCACGCGAGAGTACTGTTACCAGCTGCTCGCCGCTCAGACCGAGAGTATGTGCTCGCGGTGGAGCGCTTCCTTAAACACCTCGTCGTCGAAGTATGATGTCTTCCACATACGAGGGCTAGGCCTCGCCCCTTCTTCCGTCCGCTGAATGCTGGTCCCCAGTAAACCACATATCGTATAACAAACAGCAAATAAAGTCGCATTTGCGTCCATCAAAAATCTAAATCGCATTCCATATCAAACTTTGTCAGATTATTGTCGAACAATGTTGTATTGAATGCATCGTATACGATTATTTTTACCGTAGTGAAAATCAATCGTAATTGTGTAACTAAAAACTCGTAATGACTTATATTCCTTGCAATATCCTATATCAGTGCAAATGAATGCCTACGTGAATCGTAATACAATCGAAACCACTTCAGTCCAAATGGATTGTAGACGTTTAAAGCAGTTGAAAAGATATAAATTGTGTAGTTTATGTTGAACAAAAATCCATCTCACTTCAAGATGTGCAGTATGGTGCAGTGGTAGAGTATCCGCCTGCAAATCTAAAGATCGCATGTTGGACTTGGTGCAGATAAGATTTTTTTTTATTTTCTATATTTTAATGTTTAATCGTAATAATGTTCTTTTGATGTCGGGAAAAATCGTAAAATAAAACTCGTATGTACCTATATCGCCTCCACTTTGGTACGTATATAGGCAATCTGTGCATTATATACGATTAAGTTGGTTCTTATATAATAACCTATATCAAGAGTTATAGGTACCAAAATGTTGACTGGGTCGTATAGTCGATACTGTAGCGAACCGCCAGGTGGTCGCTGTGAGTGTAGCCATCATCTACCCTCCAGTTCGAACTACTCGTTTGGCCAGGGCTCCAGAACGTAACGTCGATAATCGACTCGGCCCCGTTCCAGCTGTAGGTTCTTTTTGGTACCGACATTAGCCAAGTCCACATCCAACATGGCCAGTGATTCCAGCAGGATTTGCCCCCGTTGATTCGTGGATCGGCTTCCCCATTCCACGGCCCAAGCGTTGAAGTCCCCCGCTATCACAACCAGCCTACGCCCCATCAAGTTAGCCGTCAAACAATCTAGCCTAACAACAATCGACCGAACTGCTCGATCGACCATCGAGGTAGTAACCCTCCGCGTTTTGGGGCGGCCCCTAAGGAGCTCATCTCCTGGAGACTGTCTCCTCCGTTTTTGTGTCTGCTCCGTTGGAGCAATCACCCCCGACGTGCCCGCAAATACTTGAGCCTCAGTCTGGGTAGACTTTGGCACCACCGTCTTCGCTGGCACGCCCTCGGTCGATTCGACCTTACCCAAATCCGCAAATTCTTGGGACTAAGTCTGGGTAGACCTCGAATCCACAGATTTCACGGGTTCGCACTTGGACGTCCCGACCGCTATTTCCAGCTTGCCATCCAACATCGACTTTCGAAGTTTCAGCAAGCTCCTCTTGAGGTCCTTACTGATATTATGCTTCGATGACGCAAAGTCCATGATGGCATCCAGCTGTTCCGTCGCCACCTCGAAGGCCGAAAGCCCATCGCGTTTGCGGTTCATCGCCTCCACAAGCCATGGGCCGTCAATAACCACTACCGGCGTAGCCGGGGAGAAGGTTAAGTGACCCACGCTGGCGCTGCGCACCGAGCTGCCGAGTATTGCCTCTGACCTCCTAGGCGGAGACCTGAAGAACCCACCTCTTGCGAAGGGGTTGTCACCTACACTACTATCACAAATTGAAGAAGAATTGATATGGTTTTCTATTTTGGTCCCACGAGTTGCTCGGGAAAAGAGGTCCACCACGCCAGAGCCCAGCATGACGCGGTAAGGGACAATTACTGTGGAGGGTGCCCAGGTACCCCACAGGCTCCGTTAAAGGCCTAGCTTATTATTTCGCCCCCCCTGGCCATGCATCCCCTCGGCACGGGTCGCTTGACGCCTTGGGATTAGGGGTTAGAGACGATGGTCCCGGTCTAACTTGCAGTGGCCATGGGGAGGGGTCGTCAAGCCCTTGGGCAAAGTTCCTGCAGCCCCCCTTTTTTTACAAGGATTAAAGGCCATCAAAAATCTGCACGACAGACACCTCGAGCATCCACACTATGCTCGAAGGTGAACAGGGATTTGTTCCTCCCGACCTGCTAAAAACGTGCCTCCCGGATAAACCGGGTCCCTTATCCTTCTTGCCTCGATCCCCCCGGGACCACGGGATGCTGCGACTACGTTTGCGGGGCTGGGGGTGGGGGGTGTTGGGTGGTGGTGAGGGGTGCTTATGCACTTCTAAAATTCCGGACCCTAGCTTAGGCTGTAACCGTTTCACCTTCCCGCTAGAAAGCTAAACACAGTGGCTTATATGCGCCACTCTCTTTATCGAGAGACCACTGGTCGTGTATTTTATCCGTTGCCCGACTTTGCTGCTAAAGCATGAGAGCTATTCTTAGGGAACTGTGGAACGGTCCGAAAACTGCTAATTATTGTATGAATTATAAACGGGGTCTACCTGAGGCAAATCGTGGTCTAAGCGGACACAACGAAAGAGTTTCCTGAGCGGACTAATCTCCCACAGGGCTTGACTCGTGAAATGAACTGAGAGAAGGTAATTTATGTTAAATTCATCTTTATGTTCTTTGATTTTTTCTTTATACACCCAATATTTTTTTTACACGGTTGGTATTCTTTAATTTCCCGGTTAACCTGATTTTTCACACCTTTTTAAATACCACCTGAATTTTCTTTGATTTTTTGTGAATTTTTTCATGGGTTTAACTCATAGTTCCATCAACGCTAAAGGTCGTAATCAACTAAAACCCACCCGTGTAAAAAAAGATCCGGGTGTATATACATTGTTAAAGAGCGTGTGAGTGTGTGTGTTGTTTCAGTGTACATGGCCATGAATGGATACAACATACCTGCGCAGGGTTTACTAATGAATGATGCGGTTCGTCAACCGGGAGGGGTGCACCGACGGAATGCGATGATTCACTCAATGCAGGGGTGCACCGCAGGAATCTTCTCCACCGAGAGCGTTCGCAACGCTTCGAAAGGGTTGAAATAACCGGGGGCTCGCTCTAAAAGGGGTCGAACTACAGTTGCGGGGGAGGGAGTCGGCGGAACCGGTACGCTACCCGATCAATCGCTAACGATCGCAGGAAGGCCGGTGAGATACTTCTCGACCCCGTTTGGCTACCAGTGTCTGGCGGACCCAGCTGAGCCCGTCTCGGGAGAGTTCCACGTGTCCGCTAACGAACAATTCAAAATGGCGAGGCTAACGAGATAGCTTTGCCCGTAACAAAAGCGCCCTTTTGGACGCTAATGTCCAATGCAATAGAAAGAATTAGAACCATTCGCATAAAGAACAATTTTAATGATAAATTACCTTTTTTAAAAACTATAAATTCACGCAAGCAGAGCGTTCGCCGCTGGTGATGTAGAAGCCGGAAACTATTATTTATAGAAAAGCAAATAAATTATGAAATATAATTATGAATTCGCTTGAACCACTTTTTAAACCAGATAGGTTTTTTTTAAATTTAAACTAGTTTAATTAACACACCTTGAACTTGAAAAAGAAACCAAAAAATCACTACGACTGGCTTCTGCTCGAAGGCCGACGATAAATGAAAATGAGGGAATCACCCAAGCAGCACGCGCAACATCTTTCTAATCGGTGTTTGTTCCTAATAAATTGCATTGAAGACACTGGAAATACATCGAGTCACAGTAAAGCCACTTAACTGTTTCAGAAAATAACAATGTTTCATTTCAGTTTAAGTGGCGTTGCAATATTCTACCCATCTGACTTCTTGGGTTGTTTAAAAATCGATGTGTTTCATATCAGAACCAAAACAGATAAGTTGCAGAATTAATAACACTTCGGTTTATTGCTGTTACGACAATGTTTCTGATATGTTGCGAAACACTTTGAGCTCAGCTGAGCAGTATTTTATTTTTGACAGTCCCCTGCATGTTCCGTATAAGGTACAATGAAGTTACAAATGACTTTGTTGTTTATGTAGTGCACTTGTAGCAGAATCTCCAAATAGAATTGTTGGTGTGATGGTTATAGTAGAAGGTTGCAAATCTCAAGGTCCATGGTTCGATTCCCGGATGGTTTTTGTGTTTTTCTTTTCATTGTAGCCGCAAGATGTTGCAAATAGGCTCCACCTCTTGCGCTTTTTGTGTCACAAAGGAGTTCCAAATACGACGCGTTGTGCATAAGTCAGACCTTTAGTAAGTCACACCACAGTTGTTGTTGCTCACTGAGAAACAAGAGGTGTTGCTTGGGCAAATTAATTGTTCCTCTATGCGATTTATTTCAACATCTACCTATACTATTTCCAATAAATTTAGACGAGTTCCACAGTTTACCTATACTCTACTTTATCAAGGGCCATCTAGAATTAATCCTAAAACTATCATTTTTAGTACAATGCGCACCAAACTTGTATGCAAATTTGAATTTTTCTTAGGCAAAAATAATAATGATTCACAAAAATATTTTCTATTTTCCAATTGAACTTTTTAATCGATAAAATAAACAAAATTCGGTAAACCGTTAGGTGGTGGTGAGGGGTGCTTATGCACTTCTAAAATTCCGGACCCTAGCTTAGGCTAGTTCGCCGACTGGCTTGCTGAGTTCCACTGCTACGTTGTCTCGATCCCTCGGCGGTTGTGCCATAAACTTCCTCACTCGAATCTTCCTGACTTCCCCCGGCGTCGAGGGTGGTCCACCAGTTCCGGTGAAGGAAAGGGGGGGGGCTGTGCTCATGCACTTCTTCTAAAATTCCGGCCCCTAGCTTAGGCTAGTTCGCCGACTGGCTTGCTGAGATCTACTGCTACGTTGTCTCGATCCCTCGGCGGTCGTGCCGCAAACTTCCTCACTCGAATCCTCCTGACTTCCCCCGGCGTCGAGGGTGGTCCACCAGTTCCGGTGAAGGAAACTTCCGCACTGATGGTGCCCCGACTACCGGCGGCTATCACAGGGGACGCTTTTGCGCATTGCGCCGACTTCGTCTTTGGGTTGCAGAGGTGGTCCGACAGTTCCGGTGGTGGATGGCGTCCGCACTGGCGGTGCCCTACATACCCGAAGCAATTCCTTCTTCTTTCTTCTTTCTTCAACCTGCACTGATCGAGTGCCGAAGTCGGTCCGACGATTCCGGTTGGCGGAAGACTTCCGGTTCACCGGCGCCCCGACGACCTGAGGCCAAACACTGCTCACTATGCTGGTTTTTACTCCGAGCCGACGCTTATTTGCTGGTCCCTTCTCCATCTACGCTGCAGCTCTGACATTATTTGCCTCACGACTCTGCTTACCGCATTCCACGTATCTTCATCGTGACACATTCGCTCTGCGATGTTGTCCACGCTTAGGGCAGGCATTCCTCTACGTGCTTCCGCAAACCTCGGACAATCGAATAACACGTGCTCTGGAGTCTCCTCTACTTTGATACACGCCGGGCAGAATGGCGAGAACGCATGGCCACACCGGTGCAAATATTGGCGGAAACAACCGTGTCCGGACAGGAACTGTGTAAGGTAAAAATTCACCTCACCATGCTCCCTGTTCACCCACGTCGACACATTGGGGATGAGCCGATGGGTCCACCTTCCATTATCCGCATTGTCCCAGTCCTGCTGCCACTTCACCATAGAGTCCAGTTTCACCGTCTTCCTCACATTTCTGGTATCTCTCCGTTGGTAACACTCGATATCCTCTGCTAGAGTTATGCAGATTGGAATCATCCCTGCGATAACGCAAACTGGCTCCAAGGAAATGGTTCGGTACGCACTCGCGACTCGAACGGCCATAAGGCGAAACACGCTGTTCAACTTTCTGCGGTTACGTTTCGTCTTAAGCGCAGCTCCCCAGGCTGGAGCTCCGTACCTCAGTATCGAGGATGATACTGCTGCCAGAAGACGTCTACTGCTGCTTTTAGGGCCACCCACGTTCGGCATGATCCTTGCAAACGCACTGACCATTTTAGCCGCCTTTTCGCAGGAATAGTCCACATGGGTGTTGAAATTCAACCGATCGTCGATCATCACTCCTAGATGCCTCAAAGCCCGCACGGACGGTATGTTGTGCCCTCCTACGGTAATCTGGATCCGCTGGATCTCTCGGCAGTTGCTAACCAGCATCACCTCTGTTTTGTGGTGAGCTAGCTGCAGCTTGACTCCGTTCATCCAGTTTTCAACTGCGTCAGTCGTTTCCGCCACCAACATTTCTACTTCTTCCAACGACTCTCCGGTTATTCTAAGGACGACATCGTCCGCGAATCCGAAGATCTTCACGCCTTTGGGCAACTTCAGTTTTAGAACTCCATTGTACATAATGTTCCACAGCGTTGGGCCTAGTATGGAACCTTGCGGAACACCTGCCCAGTCAACATTTTGGTACCTGTAACTCTTGATATAGGTTATTATATAAGAACCAACATAACATAATAATATATAATGCACATAATCGTATATAATGCACAGATTGGCTATATACGTACCAAAGTGGAGGCGATATAGGTACATACGAGTTTTATTTCACGATTTTTCCCGACATCATACGAACAGTATTACGATTAAACATTAAAATAAAACAAATAAAAAAAATCTTACCAACACCAAGTCTCGAACATGCGATCTTTGGATCTGCAGGCGGATACTCTACCACGGCACCATAGTGCACATCTTGAAGTGAGTCGGATTTTTGTCCAACATAAACTACACACTTTATGTCTTTACAACTGCTTGAAACTTATGCAAGCCATTTGGACTGAAGTGGTTTCGATTGTATTACGATTCACGTAGACATTCATTCGCACTGATATAGGATATTGCAAGGAATATAAGTCATAATGAGTTTTTATTCACACCATTACGATTGATTTTCGCTATGGTAAAAATTATCGTATATGATACATTCAATACAACATTTGTCGACAATAATCTGATAAAGTTTGATATGCAGTGCGATTTAGATTTTTAATGGACTCAAATGCGACTTTATTTGCTGTTTGTTATACGATATGTGGTTTACTGGCTGCCGTAACCCTAATCGACTTCTGCCCCGAATTCGTTTCGTAAACCAGGATCCGGTTCTGAAAGTAACTTTCCAGGATTCTACACAAGTAGTCAGGAACCCGCATACCGTGCAGCGCTGCGGCGATGGCCTCCCAGCTGGCACTGTTAAAAGCGTTTTTGACGTCAATCGTTACTACAGCGCAGAATCGATTGCCACACCTCTTCTTCTTGGCCGCTCTCTCTGAAACTTCAATGACGTCCTGATTGCATCCACCGTCGATCTGCCTTTTCGGAATCCGAACTGCTTTTCCGATAAGCCAGTCTCGCCCTCAGTGAACTGCGTCAGCCGATTAAGGATAATCCTTTCCAGAAGCTTCCCCAGTGTATCCAGCAGGCATATGGGCCTATACGATGCTGGATTCCCCGGCGGCGGTTTCCCTGGTTTCGGCAGCAGTACTAGTTTCTGGATCTTCCACATATCCGGAAAGTTACCATCTGCTAGGCATTTCTGCAGCACCATCCTGAATAAATCTGGAAACGCCAGAATCGCAGTTTTTAGAGCCACGTTTGGAATTCCATTCGGACCCGGAGCTTTCTTCATCTTCAGACCTTTCGCCACTGATGACAGCTCGTCGTTGGAGACTTGCATACCTGCAATGATTACTCCGTCTTCATCTGCGTACGGTGTAGGCGGCCACATCGTAGAATCATGCTGCGGGAAGAGACCGTCAACGATGATCTTCAGCTTGTCAGGACATATTTCCGCTGGTGTCGCTGGACCCCTGATCCTCGCTGTTACGACCCGATAAGCATTGCCCCAAGGATCAGCGTCAGCTTCCCGGCACAACTCCTTGAAGCAGTTAGATTGGCTGACTTTAATCTCCCGTTTGAAGGCCGATCTAGCTTCACGGAAGATTATCTTACGCTCTTCTCTGACTGTTTCAGACCTTGCTCTCTGAAAGCGTCTTCTGGCTCTGAGACACGCAGCACGAAGGCTTCTCCTTGGCTCCAGTCTTCTTGGCATGGTCGCATCGCATGCCCTCGCAAGAGTTTCTGTCAGCTCATCTGCACCGAGATTTGTAGCGCCGCTGTCTGCTCGAAGTGATTCGAAAAGTAGAACCTTGTCGAAGTCCTTCGCATTCCATTTTCGTCCGCTATTCCTAATCTCTCGCCGTACCGTCGGCATTCGTGTTCCAACACTATACCGAATCGCCTGGTGATCACTATGTGTATAGTCCTCACTAACTCTCCAGCTCATGTTCCTCGCCAGTGACGGACTGCAGAACGTGACGTCGATGATGGACTCCCTGCCATCTCTGCGAAATGTACTAACGGTACCTTCGTTGCACAGCCTGACGTCCAGCTTTGTCAACGACTCCAGCAAACTGTAACCTCTGGGGTTAGTCAGCCTGCTTCCCCACTCCACTGCCCAAGCGTTGAAGTCGCCTCCGATGATAACCGGTTTTCGGCCGATCAGCTTCTCCGTGAGTGAGTCCAGCATCCGGTTATACTGCTCCAAGGTCTGGGGGTGCGTAGCAGCTACACACGAAGATCCCGTTGATTTTGGAGATAACGAAACCCTCGCTTGAGCTGTCTACCACTTCTTGAATAGGAAATTTGCCCATCACTTGGATAGCCGCAATCCCCGATGAATCCGCCACCCAGTTGCCGTTGTCAGAAGGGATCCGATACGGTTCAGCAATAATTGCCACGTCACACATTGCTTCTGTTGTCGACTGCCACAACAGTTGCTGTGCGGTGTCGCAATGATTGAGATTCAACTGGATGATCTCCATTAATCCCGGCCCGCCATCGCCTTCTTGTATGCAGGGCATTGAAAGCCACCCGTCGTATGCTCGTTTCCGTCCTCCGGTTTGCAGAGCAGGCATCTTGGTTGCTTCGTGCAGTCACTAGCAACGTGTCCTTCTTCACCACATTTCCTACATAGAGCGGATCTATCCGGGCGTTTGCAGTTTCGCGCCTGGTGGCCAAACGCCATGCATTTAAAGCATCGCTCCATCTGCTTGGTGACTCGTGGAGCGAATCTCAACGGGCACACCGACCATCCTACTTTCACCTTGCCCGCCTCCACCATTTTGTTGGCAGCCTCTGCTGGTAGTCGTATCGCTGCTACTTGTGTGCCACCGTACGCTCTCCTCAGTCGAATCGTCATTTGCACTTCCCCAGCTTGCATTGTGAGACCAGTGCATCCCTCAGTTCGTCTTCCGTCGTGATTTCGTCCATGTCTCTGCACTCGACCACTGCTTCCTGCGTTAAGGCTCTTACGTTACCGCCACTGCCCAATGAGTTGGCAATGAGCTCCCGGAAGGCCGAGCTCTTGATCGTGGGATCCTTCTTCAGCTCGAACAGCAACTCCCCCTTCTGGGTACGCCTAGTTCTCACTCACCACTTTCTCACTCAAGTCTTTTAGCTCCGGGTCCTCTCTCACCTTCTTCAGGATCGCTGCGTACGACGTTTTATCGCTCGCTTCCACGATTAGGGCATCGCCTTTAACTCTCTCCCGAGGAGAACGACGTTTTTCTTATTTTTTCTGTTCCTTCCTCTTTTTTATATTCTCCTTCTGCTTCTTCCTCTTCTCCCGTTGACTTTCCACGGTCTGCCACTCACCACCTTTGACGCGTTCCTTCAGCACGCTGGCGAAGTCCTGCACATTCCGTTGTTTTTTCGTGACTTCCTGCTCTCCCGGCGAATCCCTTCCTCGCTTTTCCGTGCGAGTGATTCGAGAACTTTCAGGTGCCTGCTGTGTCTCAACTGCTGTATGATCCGCCGCTTCTTTCAGCACCTTTTCAGCTGCTTCGGCTCTTTTTTTTAAAGCGCGATCTGTTCGTGTTCGGCTGCTTTTACGGCGGACTTGATGCTCGTCACTAGAAGCTTGATCTTCGTGTGAACATTGTGCTTGTCCTTCACGAAGTCATAAAGCTCGTTGACTCGCTTCCGCACCTCCATCAGGTTGTTCATCTCAAGTCGTAGCTCCTCCTGAATAGCACCACTTTCCGATTTTTGGGTGGACACCCTATTCCCGGATCCTAGCTCCTGTTGGCCAGCCTGGTTCTCAGAAGTCTTGGCCGTACTATTGGTACTCGCTACTGCTGCCTGCGACATCACCGGAGATCGCTGCAACTTCCCACTTTTTGCGAAAACATTCGCTCCGCCTGCTCCTTCGTTGTTTTTTGTATTCGTTTCCATGTTAAAATGGTCCCCCCTCCGGGCCGTTATCTCTACCTGTTGTAGATAGTCGCCTTTTGTGATCCCATTATCCATTCCAATAATTTAATACCTAGGATCAAAATTCCTTCTAGGGTACACAATGTAATGCTTTGGAATATAACTTTATAGAGTATACTACAATTTGGCAGTATTATAGATTAAAAAAATCTGAAATAGAACCAGATCGCAGACGGGAAATCTGGCGTTATCAAATGAAATATTTTACATATTTTTATGAATCATCCCCAAATTTGCTATGTAACACATAACTCCATGCACTGTCCGCATCAATTTCTCATGCTAAGATTGTGAAACATTTTACAGATTAGTTTGACTTGTAGTTAATATTTCACGGTTTAATGATTACACTAGCTTAAATTAGCAACCCTATAACCAGAGACCGGCGGAGTGAAAAACTGTCGAAATGGCAACGTATGAAAATGCATGAAATCGTGAAAATGATACTGGCAGCACTTGAACTTTTTGCTTGCTTCTTATGGGTGCAAAAAGTAAACAAGTCGAAATGGAACCGCTTTTGACGGTTCGATTGGAAACAAGATGGCGTCTTCGCCGATCTCTTATTCTAGTATTTCTAGTTTAAATGGTTCGCAGCCTGAGAGTTTTGAAGTTCGATAGATAATGGTTTATTTAGTTTCAAACTAGTGACACGATAATTTAAAATATCGATGGATGGTAAATTTCTCCCTCACAAATTACTAATATAAGTTTTGCCTCCATGTGTTTTATGGTAATAGAACTTTACAATTCATCACAGGAATATATTGGCAGACTTCCACCCTCTGATCTCTGTCTGTGACAGCCGCTTGTTCCGATATCAGTGTGAACTGATAGAGCATTGAATTTATCAGTGATTGCTAGGATAAAAAATGACTGTGCTGCTAACAGTGCTATCTATATCTATCAAATTTCTGTAGTGATGGTGATATTAGACAACTTTGATCGTCATTTGTCACCAAGTTTGTCACTAAAGTCTAGTGTGTCATACAGTGTTGTAAAATGTCATTTGCATTCGTTCGTATAATTTTCCAAGAACTTTTTTCAGAAGTTAGAACGT
The DNA here is from genome assembly GCF_024139115.2 of Armigeres subalbatus. NCBI lineage: Eukaryota > Metazoa > Arthropoda > Insecta > Diptera > Culicidae > Armigeres > Armigeres subalbatus. Next base: position 201,543,350 of record NC_085141.1, on the reverse strand, counting down.
ATAGCGCTTAAATGTGCCTACAACTTTGTCTAACAATACATTGCTGTAAATATGTAATCTGGGGCGTGGGAGGCAAAATGTCATTAAAATGACATTATGTTAAATGACACGTGACATTTTGGAGAGTTTTCACTCTCCAGCCTTAGATGTTATATTTAGAGCAATGTACCCTTGAACAAAAATATAGCCTTACTCAAGCTTTATAAGTACGTCTAAAATTATGATGTTAATCATACTTCTGAAGAAAGTTATTAATAAATTGGTCAAATGACATGCAGATGACATTTTACAAGCCTGGTGTCATATTGAATGTAAAGTATTTCTATGAAAATCTAATGATGTGTGAGAATTAGTTAATTGCGTATCCAGTTTTCCGCGAGCGGTAATGGCCGCCAGCTTATGCCTGCGGGTTGGTCTCTGATTATACATTTGTGTAGGTCAACTGCACCCACCGCTCCGAGCCTTCTGACCAATGTGGCACATCCAGTTTTCCGCGAGCGGTAATGGCCGCAGGCTTGCCTGTGGTTTAGTTTCTGATTTGACGTTTGTGGAGGTCAACTGCACCAACCATTCGAGCATTCGGATCAATGTGGTATATAAGAAGGCTTGAATTCACTTAATCGGCACCTTCTTATATGCGACATTGATCAGAAAGCTTGAAGCTTTGGGTGCAGTTTACCTCCACAAACGTCAAATCAGAGACTGACCCACAGGCAAGCTGGCGGCCATTACCGCTCGCGGAAAACTGGATATGTTAGCCAGCGGTAAAAATATTGAAATTATTGAACTTTATTTTAGTAAAACCTTGGTGCAAGACACCTGAAAAGCCCACTATTTCCTCACCCTGAAATCACTGAAATATTTTTTTACTTACCCTGTTTACCCTCTTATTTCTCTTCATTCTAATTTAGAATTACGTAAGCGGGAGCGGAACCGTGACCGTCAGAAGGCCGACTTGAAAACAAAGATACGGATCGCTTCTGAAGATAAACGACGTAAAGATATGCAGATGAAACCAGATGTCCAAACAGGGCACTGCACTGATTATGATCTCCAGCGTATTCGAAAGAAAAGCAACGTTTTTATGCCGGTTTGTAATTAAAATAAAGTTAGCACGGCGACTTATTTTTTTTAATAGTTAGATTTAATAACATTATTGTTCTCACAACAGAATCAGAATTCAGCTTTCCGCGAGCGGTAACGGCCCCCAGCTTGCCTGTGGGCTAGTCTTTGTTTTGACGTTTTTGGAGATCAACTGCACCCACCGTTCCGAGCATTCTTATCAATGTGGTATATAAGAAGGCTTGAATTCACTTCATCAGCACCTTCTTATATGCTACATGGGTCAGAATACTTGGAATATATACACATGGGTCAGAATATACCGCTCGTGCGGTGGGTAAGGTTTGTTGAATTGCTACGATATTTGTGCACTTGCATCCTTTTGCTGGAGTTTTGGCCCACGCTCCCCTCACCATAGATGCATAAAGTGAAAACAATAGAAAACCGTAAATGTATTTATTTTACATCCAATCGGTTACCAATAAACAGCGGTTTTATTGACGGGAAATTGTATCTTTTATTTCTGCAACTCCGTTTCGGTTTCCCCCGGTCTCGTTGGACATTCCACTGTGCCTGTTCCGTCGTATTTATATCGGCAAGATTCCAACAGGTTATCGGCCCAGTAGAAGGGAGTTTATAGTGCAGAAGAAAAGTACTTTGTGCTGGCGAAAACGAAGCGTCCAGGTGAAAAAGACAGTGCTTTGTTCGCTGGCGTGGGTTTGTTTTTTTTTTTCGCGGTGCGTTGGTTGATTTGCTCGTTGCGATACTCGTTCGGAACGCGGAGTTGCCTGTGTAGTGCAGTCGTCGTGAGAACGGAAGAGCTGGCTGACTGAAAGCTGAAGCCCAGTGAGGAAGAAATAAGCAGAAAGTAAACAGACGCGAAGTGTAATTGACTTTTGGGCCAAACACAATTGATACGTTTGCGTGCGTTTTGACAGTTTTCCCATGGAAAAACTGTCAAAACGCACGCAAACGTACCAATTGTGTTTGACCCATTTGTGTGCTGTTGGTTTTTGGTGCGAGGGGTGAACGGTACGAAACGCACCAGGGGGTAAAGTGACCCAAGATTGAAGAAAAAGTTATTGCGGTTTTCAGTTTCAAAGTCGAGAGTAAAGTTAAGCGCGTCGGATAATTAGTTTGGAGAAATTTTCATCCGGTGTAGAAAAGTGAGAAATGGCCGAGATAATTTCGTTTCCGCTGTTGAACAACAGCAATTATTCGACATGGAAAATTCGTATGCAGATGTTGTTGATACGGAACGACTAATGGTTTGTGGTAGTAGATCCAAAGCCGGATCCTATCACAACATAATGGAGGAAGGCAAGCCAGAAGGTGCTGGCAACGATCGTGTTATTTATAGAGGATAGCCAGATGAACTTGGTGAGGGGCGCAGACACGGCGCAGAAGGCTTGGAACAAGTTGAAGGCGTATCATGAGAAGACAAGTATGACATCACGCGTGTCGCTCCTGAAACGAATCTGTAACCTAAATCTAGAAGAAGAACATGTCGAAGGACCCGAAATGGAAAACCATCTATTCGAGCTTGAAGAACTCTTTGATCGTCTGCAATGCGCGGGTCAGCAGCTATAGCCGTCTTTAAAAATAGCAATGGTGCTCCAGAGTCTACCTGATTTATGTGACGGATTAGTGACAGCGTTAGAAAACCTATTGGGATTCCAAGGGCATCCTATTGGGAAATCCTATACGGATTCCGAAGGGAATCCTAGTGGGATTCCGAAGGGAATCCTATTGGGCTTCCGAAGGTAATCCTATTGGGATTCCGAAGAGAATCCAATTGGGTTTCCATAGTTAATCCTATTGGGATTCCGAAGGGAATCCTATTGAGATTCCGAAGGGAATCCTATTGGGATTCCGAAGGAAATCCTATTTCCATAAAAAGTATTTTTGAGATTGTGAGAAGAATAGGGAAAAACTGGCCACACATGATCTCCACCTTTTGTTTCGGATGTTTCTCTATATAAGATGGTTAAATTTATACGATTTAATATGAAATTGATGAACAATTTAATTAGTTATTCAAAAACATCATTGTAAGAAATTATTTTTTCATGAAAGTTATCAAAAAATCGATTTTTCAAAGAGATAGAAAATTTGGCATTTTCAAAACTTGCGGAAGACTTGATCCCCATATCGGGGGAATTGATCCCTTTTTGAGCTGAACATATTTAGGTTCTTTCAAGTCTAATGAAAGGCCAATATTTTTTATATCGCATAGGAATCACAATTTTAGTTTTTCACGATTTGCTAACTTTACTCGTAATTTTCGCATTAGGAAATATCATATAAACCCGTCGGAAACTATAACGAATGTTTCTGCCGAAGGAATGAAAAAAAACAGTCCATCCGTTTTCGAGTTATGTGGATACGAACACAGACCATTTCATTTTTTATATATAAGAAGAAGAAGAAGAAGAAGAAGAAGAAGAAAGACAGAAATGCACAAAATAGGATGAGATACCATGTTGTTTGTAAACAAAAGATACAGTTGGATTCATTAAGTCGCTGGATTATTTTCGTCGTTTTTTTTCGAGTTTTTAAGCTTTTTTAATCGTGAATTTGTGCGCTTTGTATCAATAAACTATCAATACACCTGTGAATATCGAAGTTGTTCAAAATAATGGAGGAGCGTTGTCACGGATGTGCGGTTTCAATCACCGATGATAATGATATAGTGTGTTGTCAAGGATTCTGCAAGGCTACTTTTCATTTGAAATGTTCCCAGCTCAGCGCTGACCTGTGGGACGAGGTAAAGTCAAATTCAATGATCTACTGGATGTGCCCGTCCTGTAGAAAATTGATGACTAACATCCGTTTTCGCGGCGCTCTAAGCTCCACCAATGAAATATTGCAAGCTGTTATGAGCGAACACAATCAGATCAAAGACTAATTATCAGATGCCTCATACGCCTGTCACTGGCGAACAAAGCTCGTGTACTCTGCATCGAAGCTTAGAACCGGTGTTAGGGCGCAATCGTTAATGTGAACATTTTTATATTCGGTTAGTTACAGCAAATAAATTCTTTTTCGAGTCCCTATAATCAAGCAGGTATCTCAAGCATACCACATCGTTATATTGCTGCATAATTCAGTGTTTAATTTTGATAAAAAAACGAAAACAAAAGTGTGCATAAAATTTGCTTCGCCATAACAAAAAGGTGGTAGAGAATTAACACTGTTGTTTACAGTTTAGAACCAAATCCAGATGTCGCACATGTTGGGGTAGGGATTCAGTGCTCCACCTTCTCCCCCTGGTTCAATCGCACACCGTGGCCTAAAGTTCTACCTAGGCCAATAAAGCGACCGCGCACCCAAATCGATTCGCCACAAATCGATGAGGGTGCTGCTCGTACGCTTTGCGGTAGCAAAGAACCTGACCCCGAATTGCAGATCCCGATTGTACAAGTCGTCGCGCGGGACGACAAAGTCCTGCGTTCTTTCAAGGGTACCACATATTTCCACCGATAGGCAGGATCTTCGATGATCGTGGTATTACTGATAAATTTGTATATTTTTCCATGAACTATTTTGAAATCTGAATAACGATCTGGGCTTTTCTCAACTCGCTCTCTGAGCTGAGTCGTATAGGGATCGGGTAATTCGCAGTCTGTCTGAAATACAGAGCGAGACAATGCGTCCGCTGGAATATTTTCGGATCCCTTTTTGTATTGGAGCAAGATTTCGTACTTTGCGAGTTTTAAAGCCCACCTGGCTATACGGGGTGACTTAGACTCAATAGACATAGTCTGTAAAAAGGTAAGGCTCATCGCATCAGTTTGCACAATAAACTGTGAGCCTTCAACGAAGTGTTTAAAATGCTCGATACTTAGCAACACGGCTAAGCACTCTCGTTCAGTGGCGCTATATCGTTTTTGGGTACTCGAGAGCTTTTTTGAAAAATAGGCAATCGTCTTTCTCTCCCCATGTTGTATTTGGACTAGGACGGCTCCTATAGCCAAGTCAGAGCTGTCCGTCTCAATGATAAATGGAGTCTGAAAATCGGGATTGGCCAGTATAGGCGCAGTCACGAGAGCTGTCTTGAGCTTATCTAAAGCTTCTTGAGCCTCCTCCGTCCAACCAAACTTTTTTCTATCTTTTTTTAAAAGATTTGTTATTGGAGTAGTTATGTCCGAGTAATTTTGGATGAATTTCTGGTAAAAACCAGCTAATCCGAGAAGTCGTCGAATATCTTTCACCGTTTTAGGCACTGGATAATCAATAATGGGCTGAATTTTACTGACATCCATGGACAGACCCTGGTCTGACAGTACATAGCCCAGATACTTAATGTTGGTCTGGCAAAATTTACTTTTTGTCAAGTTAATTGTCAGACCAGCGAGACGTAATCTTTCTGCGACTATTTTTATTAACTTTAGGTGTTCTTCGAACGAGTTGGATAAGATTATAATGTCGTCTAAATACACATAGACTTTTGGTTCCAAGTCGTGTCCTAAAACTCGTGCCATCAGTCTGGCCATGGTTGCTGGGGCATTGGTCAAGCCGAAAGGCATGACCACGAAACGATATAGCCCCTTATTGGTGCGGAAGGCTGTTTTATCTTTGGCCGATTCCTCGAGGGCCACTTGATAATAAGACTCCGAAAGGTCAATGACGGAAAAAAACTTTGATCGTTGGATGCGTTGCAGGATACCCATCATATTAGGGAAAGGATAATCATCTTTTTTGGTACATTGATTAAGGCGCCTTGAGTCGAGACAGATTCGCCACTTCCCATTTGACTTCTTGATGGGCAGAAGCGGGTTAATGAAGTCCACTGGTCCTGGACATTCTTCGATAACTCCTAGTCTTTTCATTCGATCCACTTCGGCATCTATTACCTCTTCTACGGCTGGAGACCACCGATACGACGGCAATCGCTTTGGTTTTGAACCAGGTATCAATTCGATTGCATGTGTCAATATCGAGGTACGCCCTAGTGATCCGTCAGCGGTAGCGGGTAGTTTTTGAACTACTTGAAAAAGAGCCTGCTGCCCTTCCTCTGTCAAAACATGTTCTGTCTTCAAGTCGCTTGGTCGCAGCAATTGGTTTTCTGGCACTTCAATAGTAGGAATTTCTAAGATCATTTAGAGGTTCGAGAGGCTTTGAACCTATTTCTCCAGGAACAATTTGAAAGCAAATCATCTCTGTGTTTTCCGAAAAGTAATCCTCTACCCGGAAGAAATCAAGGGAGTTTACTGGGGTCTCATTGCTAAATTTGCCGCATGAGGGTTCGGTGAGGCGAAAACCAAATTTTTTGAGAAAGTCGATTCCTAGAATCAAATCTTTCTTCATTTCTGGTACGATCAATGTAGGTAACACATGAGTGAATGATTTGAATGAAAGTGGCAGATTAACATAGCCTAAGCATTTATACGGTGTGCCATCAGCTGTTGATATTTGGAGATTTGTTGGATGGATCCGAAGGCCAAGTTTGTTTATCAACTCAAGAGAGCTTATTATCGACAGACTGGCTCCTGTATCGGCAAGGCCTTCCACTTCCTCCGACAGTATTTTGACTGTTACATGAGGACATTTACTAAGATGTGTATTGATAGTGCATATTCGATTAAAATGGGAATATGGATTTTTGGGAATCTTCGAATCTATTAAAGAGGAAGTCTGATTCCCTGAGTAATCCTCTCTTATTCGTTTTTTTGATCATAGTTGCTGTCGGCATTCAAATTATGCTGATTCGGACATCGGAAAGCAGTCGTGTCCAACTGTCCACAAATGTGACAAAATATGACCTTCTTTCGATCGCAATCCCTCCACATGTGGCCAGTTTGTCTACAATTCCAGCACATAATTCTGGAAATTGTACTTGGGCTTGGTTGTAATTGTGGACCTCTCCCGTCCTTACCCGCGAATTTCCCTGACATACGCTGTATAGCAAACACCTGGTCGGTTTCAACCTCTTCATCCTCTGCAGCGTCATTCGCTTCAAGGTAGTGAACGAAAGGTTTACCAGAATGTGTAGCTTGATAGAGATTTGGCTCTAAGGCATCAAACCTAAAACATAATTGAGCAAGGTGCTCAATAGAAGAAATAGGCTCAAGGGCTAACCGACGCTTGTAACTAACTTTCATGTTTTCGGTAATGATTTCAAATTTTTCATTTTCAGACATTTTCCGGTTCATCCTTTGAGCAAGAGTTTCAATGTCGGTTAGGAATGCACTGAAAAGTTCATTTGGACGCTGCTTTCTGTTTCTTAACTCCTCTCGAATTATGCGGTCCCGATTAGGATTATCGTAGCGCATCTTCAAATAAACTTCCAAAGTATCCCAGGAATCAAATTTTTCCTCGTATGTGGAATACCACCCAAAGGCATTATCTTTAAATAGTAAATGCGCATGCATCCTCAATTCATCCTTTGAGATGGCATAAGAACGGCACAAAATGTTAATTTGCCTTAAAAAATCTGTAACGGGAATCGGATTTGTGTCCCCGCTAAATTTAGGCCACTTCTCGATGATGTTACACTGTTGATGCGGGAGTCTACGAAAAGTTGGAGGAAGAGCGTTAAGATATGGAGCCGGAGAGGTGGATTGATTAACAAGGTTCCTTTGGGTTTGTGACCATGTTTCTTGGCGCGAAGCAGGATGAGTGACAAAGTCATTCATGGGAGCTTGCCAATCACCTTCAGGTCTAGTTCTTCCTTCAGTTATCGGAGATATTGCCTTTCGATCCAACGCATTATGTGTTGACATCTGCAAAGGTGGTACCAAGCTTGGAACCCGTGTAGTCCGGTTATCGATTTCTCCTCTTGAGATCCTCGATACCTCGGGATCTTTCAAACCTACGTTAGCTATTTGATCCGTTAACTGATTGATAACTTCATCGTTGATCAACGCAGAACGCGAACCACTTTTGCTTAATTTATAGAGGTATGATTTAACATATGATTCAATATCCGTCATGTGTATGTATTCACTTTCGTTTTTATTTTGTTCTGGTTTAGGAGGAACTGGAGATGACGATACGACTTCAGGTCGTTTTGTTTCAAATATAGGCGTTGGCCATGCAAAAGGTTGCACCGTATTACTACCCTTACTCAGTCTACCGAGTGACCGGTGATTGATGTTTTTCCTAAACGTTACGTTTTGGGATGAAATTTCTTGAAAATGTTCTCGGTCCTGTTCAACGGATTGAATAGGTACCTCTGTTTGATCAGGTACACCCACTGTATGAGTCACAAGACGATCAGTATGAGCAAATGTTTTTTCAAGCGGCCCAATAGGCAATTGGCTACACGGACCCGTTTTTGGACGCGCACCTTTTCCTTCGTAACCGAATTCCTTTTGGATCCTTTGAACCTACAAAAGGATTTGTCGAATGTTGTGATTGGTGAACTGAAGTACCACCCACAGCCCCTTCCTCTTCGGTAGGGTTCCACTCAATACGTTGTGCCGAATTGGGGTTCGAGTTTATATTTGAATAATCCATCTGATCTCTTCGAGAAGATTTAGATTGTTCAAACGAGTCCGTTCGGTTGTAATGCGATGCCACAGACGTGGGCTCTTGCGAAGGGATTGAAGCCACGTTCATAGTGGGAACCATCCACAAGGCATTACAAAAATCCACGGCGTAATATTGAATCGCTAATTGAGAAATTACATACAAAAGTAATCGCTGTTGATTTTTTTGGTCAGTGTTCCGAGCCACATACCTTCGAATTCGCTTGTGGTAATGTACAAGACGAGATAAGCATCCAGTGCTCTCCCCCGCTCTTATCAACTTTTCGATTTCTTCTAATTTATCCGGAATAGTAACATAATCTTCCATGAGCCTATAATGCGACCAGATAGTCTGATTAGGATCTTCATCCCGCTTTAAAAGCTTACGTAAAGTTCTACGTTTTGATTCCTGCGTCTCATCCGTAGCGCACATTCTAATGGATAATTCATAATCAATTTCGTCATCTGATAGATCATTAACATTAATTCTATACATGTCCATTCTGTCCATCCTATCAAATCTAAGTCTATTTTTTTATGAAAATTCAATTCAAATCAATAATTTTTATACCTATGAACCTAGAACTAAAATTGGAAAATTATACTAAGTCAAACTTCAATCGAATTCAAGCTAATTCAAACTAAAAATAAATAATCCGACTTATGCTTTCTTCAACACAAAATCATGAAACGTTCTATCTACGGCCCCACGTTGGGCGCCAAAATGAAACATATGCTTTCTGTTCGTTGCCACCAACAACAGCTTATGCGCCACTCTCCTTAGAGAGGCTGCTGAGGCTTGTTTGTCTCGGCCCGGTTGAGACTCTTAAAACGGGCAAGTTGATAGAATTCAAACACACGATCTCACTTCGCTTTGTTCCAAATTTCCAACGTCAACCAAAGAATCGTTCCATAATCTAATCCAAGCACAATCAATGAAAAAATACTACTCGATAAAGGACGGATTCATAATTCGAAATAAATCTCATAAAAATCTCAATTACTTTCGACCAAAGGCAAAATGCTTACAGGCATGCTTGATTTATTGATGCATTCAAAACTTTTAAAATACTCTAATTCTTATGAGCGCTCATCGGATGCATATTTAGACCTAATTATAACTTTTCCCTTTTGGGTTTCACAAAACTTTAGCTTAATACTAGATTACTAACCCTAGGCTAACCTAATACTAGAGCTCGGGATGTAACGGCCATAAACAACGATTCGATGATATCCGTTCGACGATCGTCGCCTTTCTGGGAAACGTTCCTGGTTCGCCTATGCTTAGGCGTTCGGCGTGAAGTAATCGTCCGTCTTACTCTGGACTCCCCTTAAGCGTTTCGCTGACTGTATCGTGACCGATGGATGCGTGTCACGACTATCCTGACGGTAGGCCGGTGTAACTTGGTAATGGCTTTGGTTACACTCCTGGCCACTTGGTGGCGTTCCGCTTGCTTTGCGTTTGTAGCACGATGTAGAATAGTTGCGCAATGTGGTAACGGTAATGACGGTTATACCCACGGGGTGGCGTAATGACGTGGCCACGCGTTGTGCGACAACTCACAATGTAGCACGCTTGTCTCGACACTTAGGGGAGAGTTGGGAGCTTGGACATCGACCAGACGACTTTCAAGGCGGTTGGAACGAGGGGTTGAACGATCCGTGGAACTGACTCGTCCCGCACAAGGGCCCACGATGAACAGTGGGAAGCTGACACGGAGGACACAAGCTTTCACCAGGTGTCGGATACTCCACGTGTCGCGATTACGGATCACTATCCTTCAACTAGAGAAACAACCTAATTATAGTTTTAACAAATCTTCCACTAGTTATAGTTTTACCTACTTCGGTTTATGTTATAAACTTTTACAATTTCCGTAGTAAAACTCAATTGATCACTATTAATTAGGCTTCGCTTTGATTATAGGCCTATAACTATAAAACACTCTGCTATGGACTAGAGCCACCGAGATAATGTCGAGATTTCGCGTTTCTAAAACTTTAGTCGACCGGAATCCGCACAATAAATCAATATTTAAATATAAATAGGATTTGAGGGAACAGTATCGGTAGTGTTTTCTTATTCATTTTAACATTCGGCTTCTCCAAACCTAGCTCACCACATTTACAGAAGGTAGCTATTGTATTTTTTTATGCAAAAAAATCAATGCGAAATCGGCAAATGCGTTGTGCGCCTGTTTGGAGTGAGGTATCAATTTTCTATAAGAAAAAAAGTTAAATGAGATCTAGCGGAACTCAAAGTTTGACCTTAAACGCGAAAGCCTCAATAGTCTCATATCTCAGAAACAGGTGGCGCGTCAGCTTGCTGATTGGAGCTTTGACGAAGCATACGGCTAGGGATGATTAAATTGTTACAAAATAAAATACATGAAATGCAGGGGACACCAAGAGTGGTTCCAGTCCATGAATCTGTCCCATATAAAAGATGTACACATTGAAAAAACAGGGATAATCGTGGATAAGCTCCACTGGTTTCATAACTGAGATATACTACGAGTTCCGGAAACGAAAATTTCTCCAAAACAGCTCGTTATCATGACTACTCAGCAAATTTTTTTAATTTGGATTACTTTTATATTGATTGTTTAAGTTGATTCAAACACTAAACTTATGGAGACTCGCACCGAAAAAAAAAGAGTACGACGCCTCCAGAAAATGACAATTATCGGTACTTCGTGAGTGCTACTGAACTACTAACATTAGAACGACTATGAATCAATGAATACAATAAAATTGTGTATAGACCATTACAAGAAACCAAGGAACGAATGTGGTATACTTCTTAGGAGTCTTGTGTAAAATAATCGGCAAAATCGAACAGACATTGTTGCAGAGGCAACGTTATAGCTGTTACGAACGGGAAGCAGACGTGTGGTACTGGCAGACGTCGGCGTTGCCTTGACTTCATCAACGACACCGAAGCATTTGAGTTCATATTGAATGTTGATGCACGAACTAGTGGAAGCTCGTAGGTTACACAGTAAGCACTCTATAGAAAATTACTAACTTATTTTGAAGAAAGAAAATGATGAAGTTTATCAGAATTATAGTTCTACATTTTCTTTACGGAACATGACGAAGCATAAAGAAGAGAGCATAATCGCATTCTTCCTCATTGAAAAATAGGAAAACAGGTGTTGTGAAGTTCCTCCATACGCCATATCTTGATCCCGAATTCGAGGATGAATTAAAAAGAAAGACTTTCAGATATAGCTAACCCAGCACTTAACGATTCAGTAAGAGAATCGGATTTTTCAAGAAAACATAAAAGAAAGAAGTATGTGGATCATAAGCAGAACGCCAAGAATTCTAAAATTGATGTCCGATTTTATGTATTTACTAAACATTTCATCAAACGTAAATTTTATTAACAAGAAAAGTTGTGTTGAAGAGGGAACTTTGACTAACGGACATGAAGATTCGGATCACAAACAAACGTGTACTTCAGAGAATCGTTACAGTCGTAAGAATCGTACACTGAGCTTAATTTCCATCTAAATTTTATGTGCAACGCACATAGATTTTTGCAATCAAGCTTTGCAAATGGTTTTCATTAACAATGCACATAAAATTTGAAAATTTGGTGACCATTAAATTTTATGTGCAACGTACATATAAAATGAATGCACATCTAATATAATTTAATGTGCCTTTCCAATATACTCTAAGGGTCTGTCTCAATTGGATAATTAAACTGAAATTAAACTTAAAAGTGACATTTCAATAATTATCAAATAACCCTGCTCGCAGAGCAAGATTACTTTTGACAGATATCGAATCATTTTCCATCGATGTCCTATTGGAATTGCTGGGTAGCACCAGCCATTCTTATAACGGGGTGATTTTTTAATTTTCGAACTGTCACTTTTAAGTTTAATTCTCCAAATGAGACAGACCCTAAATGCAGCTGCCAATATTATTCATGCGACCTGGTTTATATGCCAAATGAATTGTTTAGTTTTTATTATTATAAAATAAAACCTACAAGAAAGGGGAAAAACCCTATGTATTTAAATAATGGTTTATTTTTATTGTCTGATACAAATATGGTATTCATTATTTAAGTGTGGATGTGGGTAATATTGCCAGAGCGGAGAAGGAATCGGTATCTTCCACCGTGAGAGGAATCTGTGTTTTGGTATCGCATTTGATTCTATTTCAAAAGATGGTGGAGGAATCGATGTTGGCGATGTTCATTGCCGACGATGATTTGCTCTGAGGAAACTACGGCACTTTCCAAAGGTGACTCGGCGTAGAATTGCTTATACAGCTACAGCACCTGATAACAAATATCTCCTCCACAATTTCCAGTGCCACGTCCTACACGGACATATTTCATTGCTCTAGATCGACTGCTTTCCGGTTTCATCAGCAACCGTGAATTTTCTCAATTTCCCTGTCAGATAGTTGAACGTCACGATGATAATTTTTGATTCCCCCTGCAGCGAAACGTTTGTCATTTAGTTTCACGCTATCGGAACCATCTTCTGAAGCTTCGCACTATAGCGGCACTTCTTCGGAGTCTACTCCACCTTACCGACTGGAAACAGGTCACAACGGGCGGTTCCATACCGGAGGAAGGTCTTCAAGGAATGAACCATGGAAAAGAGTTGGAAATAGAAAACGTTTGTGTCCACCGTGTTGTGATCCAAGCTCATCGTTGTCCATGATGAAACGGGCACCTTCTTTTCGGCGCTCCATCTTGAAGTAGATTCGAAGACGCAGGCGTATTCCGGAAGTTCTTTGGCGTGTTGTCTCTTCCATCGGGAAGAAATAAAAACGGAACGCGATAAGCGGTACTGACGCGAGTAAAATGTAAATTTATGTTGCACATATGTCCAAAAAGCAAGAATATGGGTGAATCTGCAAAATTAAAACTGATTAGATCATATTCTTAATGTTAAACTGAATTTGCTCACATTTTTTCACCAGAGAAAAATTTCAACCAACTTCAACCACAAACATTCCTTGAGAAAAGAAGTATGTTATAGTTTGCTAATGAGTTTTATGTGCAAGTAATTATAATTATCAACTATCAATCATTGCACCTAAAATGTATTGGCAGGTCTAGTGGCATGTAAATATATTACCTTTAAGTTGTATATAGTCAGCTGTTAAATATTGTTGTTGATAACTGAATTTCAAATGCGGCACATAAAGTCATGATAGCTCAGGTCGAATCTTTTTTATAGGATTCACGCACATAAAATATAATGGTGATTTCATCTCAGTGTAGGAAGTAATTGGAAGATTACGTTATTTATAAATGCAATTGTATGAAATAATACTAAGGGTTAATTCTGTTAAATTGGTAAACTGTCATCAAAATATTGTTAACGTGACGATCCCCACCGATGTGTATCCAAATGAGTGTCTAGTATAGGAACGAAATGCGTTCATATTTTATTTATGCACTTGTTCTCGCACCGGTTGTTTCTATCAAGGTTGTTGAAGTGCAATCATGCTTCGCACCGGTGGTGAATATCCGGTTGCTATTGAGACAAACACGGAAATAAATAAAATCAGGAAACAAATATGATTTATTTTCAAATCTTTTAGAGCGCGCTCCAACTTTTGTAATATAAATATGTGCGTAATGCATTTTGTGATTATCAGATGGCGCTAGCTTATATGCAATAATTTAGTGAGGTGGATATCTCGAGATCTATAAGACTTATGGTGGTAAGCTCCAACGAGGATAATACGCAAATCTCGTATTATCCTCGATTTCGGTATGCTTCAAGCCATATTATCCTCATATTTAATCTCGGATTTTCACTTTTAAATAAGATCAGAAACGAACATAACCACAATCTTCAATGTTTGGCTCCGGCACAATAGAAAAATTTTGGCTTCAGTTTGACAACCAAATCGATTCTATTCGCACCACCCAGGGTTTTACATCAAATAAACATAACCTCAAAAACTCAATCGAATGAACTCAATTTGACATTTATCGGTGGTAGGTTCATGAGGTTCATCCTATCTCCCGCAGCAAGCGGATGAACCTTTGTTTGTATACAAACCACCGATACCTGTCAAATATGGAAGAAATTCACCAGAACGCAGCCGTGGCTACATACGTGTGACGTCACACTATTAGGTTCTGCAGCATGACGTCACGAATGAATTCGGTCCTCGTCGAATGAACTTTTTTGACAGTTCAGTAGTACTTTCCACTGACTCCGACAAGGATCGAGTTTGTGATTGGTTGGCTGCCCCCAAGTCCAACGCGAAGTACTACTAATCAGTCATCAGTTTGAGGTTAGATACAGACGCTGCAGAACCTAATGAAACCATATACCCCGATTTTGGCGTATTAAGATAATCCGAGATTTTCTGTATGCACGCAGCCAAATCTTAACTTGCTCTCACTAACACATGTGTATGTGGAGCAAATGTCAGTTTTTGCTTTTGTTTTCAATTTGAGTTTTAGGAGTTTTGTTTCGTCGCGCTCTCAATCGTAATTTTTTAAAAGTTTTTTGTGATTTATTGCCGGAATTTTCACAACTATCCGCCGACGCTGTTGATTTTCTAGACTAAGGAGATAATTTCCCGTTCGGATTATCCATTAGTTCCAAGTGTCGAGGCGGAACGGCTTTAACTGGAGTGTGGATTCTATGGATCAATTTCGCCGCGGTTATCGTCATCGAGTCCGGGTGCCTCAACATTGTCCGTCCACGGAGGCAAAGAGGTGACCCACATCAAGATCCAGACCAATTGCGACCTTTTCGGCCTGTAAGAAGGGGTTTACCACTCTGTTGGAGTTGGTCCACTATCATATGGAAAACGGGGGCCAGTGGAAGGAAATGAACGGACAAAATATCGAGCACAAACAATTGCTGAAACGTGCGGGTCCACGTATCTAAGAGCAAAACGGGCGACTTTATACTTTCGGTGCGAACAGAGGACAAAGTGACCGGCGTCATCACTCGGTCTTAAATTCAACACCCTGTGCAACCTGATCGAGTACTACAAGCAGAACCCGATGGTGGAGACGTGCGGTACCGTGGTGCACTTGTGGCAACCGTTCAACGCGATGCGCATCACGCTCGGATCGTGCAACTGCAGTGTGAAATGGCACCCACTGCTACGACAAGAGCAATTTCTTGGAGGAGTTCATATCTGCACAGCGGCAGGAATGGCAACATAGCTCGTGGCGGTAGGATCAGTCGCGCAAAAACCAGGGCAAGAATTGCTACAAGAACATTTTAACCTTTGACCACACCCTGGTAAAGCGGAACGACGTGGAAAACAGCACAACCGCAGCCGAGTACATTATTGATGGGATTATTTGTTACTTTGGGGAAAAGAACCTGAGTGATCCGGGATGTGTTTATGAAACAGTTTTCAAATCAAAAATAAAAATCTTGGAGAATGTGTTTATAAAATAGAAATGGATTATAATCACACATCCGAACTAAACTTTTACCGGAATTACTGATTTTCAAAGAGCAAGATATATTGAAAATTCCTCCACCCTTTCAAGGGAATCTTTTGGGAGTTATACGAGTTCTGGGGCCTGTAGCATAATCGAAATTTTACTAATAATATTAGTAGAGTAGCTTGTAACTTGTAGTTTTCTGTTGCATATTAATTCTACAAGTATTAATTTACAAGTCTAATATTACAAGTAAAGCGCACTAATAATATTAGCAGAATTTACAAGTAACTGTTGCAAGCTGTTGCATAAAGAAAATACAAGTACAAATTATTAGCGTTGGCTTGTAGTTTCTTTTACTTGTATGAATGGTCCTGTAATTTAATTTACAAGTAGCTTTTATTTTAATATTTCAGCTGTGCAAAATAAATATACATTGTTTTATTGTTTTTAACGACTTAACAAAGAAAGAAACTTTTATTCAAAGCGGTTTACATTACCATATGGTGAAATACTATGCACTAAGAATAAATTTCTCGTTCCAATAAAAAACTGAGAATTATGATTTTTTTTTTGATAACTCTGATGGAGGAACCACAAATGCTGACATCAAGTATTCAAATGGTGCGGCATCAACTACTCAAAAGTGGGTTGTTTTCGCTTAAAACCGTACTTTGGCCCAACCTTAAGGCCAACCTTAAGTTGACTTTATTTAACTCGAATGTGGGTTGTTGTACTTAACAATCTTGGGATTTGCCATGCATGTCCTATCATGGAAGGAAAAACTACTTAAATTTTAAATAAAATTGGAAGCGAATTTATCATCAGTAAGTATTTTGAACTTAAATTTTGAGATGATTTATCTGTTAAGAAAGCGCCTGAATTCCATAATAATTTCAATTATTGGACTAAAGTCCAGCAAAACACGTAAATTGAGATCCGCTTCAGGAACACGCGTCTAACTAGTCTAGCGAAATTAGATTTTACATGGAAGATACTTTCGAGTAAAGTACAAATCGCCTAAATTAAAACTCATGTCAATCCCAAAATCCCCCTATAAAAACCACGTAAAAATCACTCCAGTGTGTGTAGGATACTTGGCCACAGGGATGGGCGAAATAATAAATTTTATTTTCTTGTGTATGCAGAAAACATATGATAAGAAAATTATTTTGAGCTTTTTAGTGGAATGTTTTCACCTGTCATAAGACGAGTTTAAAACAATCCCATTGAATTCCACCACTTAAGTGGTGGAATTCAATGGGATTGTTTTAAACTCGTCTTATGACAGGCAGAAAACATAGTTATTTCAACACATTTTTGTTAGTAATTAGTTTTCAACTATAAATTTATTATTTAGCCCATCCCTGTGGCCAAGTATCCTACACACACTGGAGTGATTTTTACGTGGTTTTTATAGGGGGATTTTGGGATTGACATGAGTTTTAATTTAGGCGATTTGTACTTTACTCGAAAGTATCTTCCATGTAAAATCTAATTTCGCTAGACTAGTTAGACGCGTGTTCCTGAAGCGGATCTCAATTTACGTGTTTTGCTGGACTTTAGTCCAATAATTGAAATTATTATGGAATTCAGGCGCTTTCTTAACAGATTAATCATCTCAAAATTTAAGTTCAAAATACTTACTGATGATAAATTCGCTTCCAATTTTATTTAAAATTTAAGTAGTTTTTCCTTCCATGATAGGACATGCATGGCAAATCCCAAGATTGTTAAGTACAACAACCCACATTCGAGTTAAATAAAGTCAACTTAAGGTTGGCCTTAAGGTTGGGCCAAAGTACGGTTTTAAGCGAAAACAACCCACTTTTGAGTAGTTGATGCCGCACCATTTGAATACTTGATGTCAGCATTTGTGGTTCCTCCATCAGAGTTATCCAAAAAAAAATCATAATTCTCAGTTTTTTATTGGAACGAGAAATTTATTCTTAGTGCATAGTATTTCACCATATGGTAATGTAAACCGCTTTGAATAAAAGTTTCTTTCTTTGTTAAGTCGTTAAAAACAATAAAACAATGTATATTTATTTTGCACAGCTGAAATATTAAAATAAAAGCTACTTGTAAATTAAATTACAGGACCATTCATACAAGTAAAAGAAACTACAAGCCAACGCTAATAATTTGTACTTGTATTTACTTTATGCAACAGCTTGCAACAGTTACTTGTAAATTCTGCTAATATTATTAGTGCGCTTTACTTGTAATATTAGACTTGTAAATTAATACTTGTAGAATTAATATGCAACAGAAAACTACAAGTTACAAGCTACTCTACTAATATTATTAGTAAAATTTCGATTATGCTACAGGCCCCAGAACTCGTATAACTCCCAAAAAGATTCCCTTGAAAGGGTGGAGGAATTTTCAATATATCTTGCTCTTTGAAAATCAGTAATTCCCGGTAAAAGTTTAGTTCGGATGTGTGATTATAATCCATTTCTATTTTATAAACACATTCTCCAAGATTTTTATTTTTTTGATTTGAAAACTGTTTCATAAACACATCCCGGATCACTCGGGTTCTTTTCCCCCAAAGTAACAAATAATCCCATCAATAATGTACTCGGCTGCGGTTGTGCTGTTTTCCACGTCGTTCCGCTTTACCAGGGTGTGGTCAAAGGTTAAAATGTTCTTGTAGCAATTCTTGCCCTGGTTTTTGCGCGACTGATCCTACCGCCACGAGCTATGTTGCCATTCCTGCCGCTGTGCAGATATGAACTCCTCCAAGAAATTGCTCTTGTCGTAGCAGTGGGTGCCATTTCACACTGCAGTTGCACGATCCGAGCGTGATGCGCATCGCGTTGAACGGTTGCCACAAGTGCACCACGGTACCGCACGTCTCCACCATCGGGTTCTGCTTGTATTGTTTTAAACTCGTCTTATGACAGGCAGAAAACATAGTTATTTCAACACATTTTTGTTAGTAATTAGTTTTCAACTATAAATTTATTATTTAGCCCATCCCTGTGGCCAAGTATCCTACAGTGTGCAATACCTTTTCTTTGAAAAAAATGCCGATATGTACCACGAAACCGGATTTAACCACGGAATCAATAAATTAAAGAGAGAACTATAATAAATTCGTGTTCCGTGTATACCTATCCCAGTATTCTATGCACAAACTTGCAAAAAAACATAAACAAATCATTTATCGCCGCATTGACAGTGAACTGTCGGATGAATTTTGACAGGTAAATGAACCTGACAGACTTGTAATTTCAACCTCACTAATAATACAAGTACTAATATTATTGGTTGGCGAATCACTTTTATGCAACACAAATTACAAGTACTTGTAATTTTTCGACTTGTAACTTGTAACTTGTAGCTAATATTATTAGTCTGATTATGCTACAGGGCCCTGGGAAAACCCTTTGGGAATTCTAAAAAATCCGGATTCTGTTGAATCCGTACGTATAAATTGCCGGAACCCGTGAAGGAATTCTGGGTAACTCAAGTGAGAATTTCTGTTGAAATTCTTAAGTTATTTATGGAAAATTACTGTGGGAATTTTGGAAAATTCTTTCAGGAGATCTGTATAATTCTAGAGCACTTTTTCTGGAATTCCATCGGGGAGAAATTTCACATCATAGGAAATTAATTCAAGAATTCTAGGGAGCTCTGAAAAATTATTTGATAATTTTATAGAAGTCATTTGGGATTTCTATGAAGCAACTGACAAAAAAAAGCGCGAATTATGAAAAATTCAAATTCTAGTAAGCCCGTAAGAAAGTTTTAGACTTCTGGGGTGTCCATAGAAATATTCCGGACTAATGAGCAAATTTTGGGAGAATTTCTTAAAAAATATTGTAAAAAATCTTCAGGAGTTCCTCCAAAAAGTCGACCAAGAGTTCTATTATAATTTAAATATTATTATATATATTATATATTATATTATTTTATATTTATTCCTAGGATTTTCTCTTAGCGATCCTTATGGAATTCCTCCAGCAATTTCCGAGGAGTTCCTCCAAGAATTTCACCAAGAGATCGTGCATTCCTTCTGGAATTTCATCTGGCATTCCTCCGGGAACTCCTCCAATAGTTTCTCCAGACATTCTTACTGGCGTTCTACCAGGAATTCCACTAAGAGTTCCCATAGAAGTTCCACCATGATTTTCTTAAGAGTTTCCTCCTGGCGTTCTTCCAAATGTTACTTTTTAAATTCCGTCAGGAGTTCCAACTAGCATTTCTTCTGACGTTCCTCAAGTAATTCCTCTTTGCGTTCTTCCAGGAGTTCCTCCAGAAAGTCCTTCAGAAGTTCCACCAGGAATTCCTCCTGGCGTTCCTCCAGAACTTTCTTCTAAAAATCTTAAGGAGTTATTAACCGCAGGAGTTCCTCCGAGAATTCCACCAAGAGTTCGATTGGGAATTATTCTTGATGTTCCTTTTGAAATTCCTCACGACTGCCTTCAAAAATCACTCGAGGAGTTCCCTCGGAAGTTCCTCCAGGAATTGCTTTGAAAGTTCCTCCATGTAATTCCTGCGGAAGTGTTTCCAGGAGTTCCTTTGAAAGTGCATCCAGGAATTCCTTCGGAAGTTCCTCCGAAAATTCCTTCGGAAGTTCCTCCGAAAATTCCTTCGGAAGTTCCTCCGAGAATTCCTTTGGAAGTTCCTCCGAAAGTTCCTTCGGAAGTTCCTCCAGGAGTTTCGCAAGTTTCTTCGGAAGTTCCTCCGGGAATTCCTTCGGAAGTTCCTTCGGTAGTTCCTCCGGAAGTTCCTTCGGAAGCTCCTCCGGAAATTCCTTCGGAAGCTCCTCCGGGAATTCTTTCGGAAGTTTCTCCTGGAATTCCTTCAGAAGTTGCTCCTTGAATTCCTTCGGAAGTTTCTCCGGGAATTCCTTGGGAAGTTCCTATGGGAATTCCTTCGAAAGCTTCCTGCAGAAATTCTTCTTCCTGCAGAAATTCTTCTGGAAGTTCCTCCGGAAGTTCCTCCAGGAATTCCTCCGGAAGTTCCTCCAGGAATTCCTCCGGAACTTCCTCCAGGAATTCCTCCGGAACTTCATCTAGGAATTCTTCCAGGAATTCCTCCGGAAGTTCCTTCAGGAATTCCTCCGGAAGTTCCTTCAGGAATTCCTCCGGAAGTTCCTCCAGGAATTGCTCCGGAAGTTCCTTCAGGAATTGCTGCGGAAGTTCCTCCAGGAATTGCTCCGGAAGTTCATCCAGGAATTCCTCCGGAAGTTCCTCCAGGAATTTTTAATACCCGGCATATAGGCAATTAACTTTGAATGTTCTGATCTCGAGTGGCGATCTCTCTTCGCTTGTGTGGTCGGGTCGGTATCTGACGACCAAACTGGCACAACCTCACACAACCCTACTTCATTGAGCGCCGTTGCTGATGAAGCAAGTGTGTAGGAGCCGGACAATACTAAATACTCATCCTACTTGGTTGACATGTATACAAAAATACATTTGAGAAAGTTAGTTCTGAAAATGTATTGCGAGAGATCGGCTGGTACCTGGTGCTGGGAATTTGGTTTCATCAGTACCCGCTAAGCTGCGGTGGACGACGGAGGTCCTTTGTAGCTTAGTAGGGAAAGCACCTGTCATGCGAACTGGGGTCGTGGGATCAAACCCCACCGAAGGGGCGATTACCCTCCAATACCTTTTCCGAACTAAATCTATCACATGTTGTACATATGCATAATCAAGTTTCAGACATAGTAATTAATTTCCACTCCGGGTGGCTTAATACCCGGCATATAGGCAACTAACTTTGAATGTACTTCCTCCAGGAATTCCTCCGGAAGTTCCTCCAGGAATTCCTCCGGAAGTTCCTCCAGGAATTCCTCCGGAAGTTCCTCCAGGAATTCCTCCGGAAGTTCCTCCAGGAATTCCTCCGGAAGTTCCTCCAGAAATTCCTCCGGAAGTTCCTCCAGGAATTCCTCCGGAAGTTCCTCCAGGAATTCCTCCGGAAGTTCCTCCAGGAATTCCTCCGGAAGTTCCTCCAGGAATTCCTCCGGAAGTTCCTCCAGGAATTCCTCCGGAAGTTCCTCCAGGAATTCCTCCGGAAGTTCCTCCAGGAATTCCTCCGGAAGTTCCTCCAGGAATTCCTCCGGAAGTTCCTCCAGGAATTCCTCCGGAAGTTCCTCCAGGAATTCCTCCGGAAGTTCCTCCAGGAATTCCTCCGGAAGTTAATCCAGGAATTCCTCCGAAAGTTTTTTCATGAATTCCTCCGGAAGTTCCTTCAGGAATTCCTCCGGAAGTTCCTTCAGGAATTCCTCCGGAAGTTCCTCCAGGAATTCCTCCGAAAGTTCCTCCAGGAATTCCTCCAGAAGTTCCTCCGGAAGTTCCTCCAGGAATTCCTCCGGAAGTTCCTCCAGGAATTCCTCCGGAAGTTCCTCCAGGAATTCCTCCGGAAGTTCCTCCAGGAATTCCTCCGGAAGTTCCTCCAGGAATTCCTCCGGAATTTCCTCCAGGAATTCCTCCGGAAGTTCCTCCAGGAATTCCTCCGGAAGTTCCTCCAGGAATTCCTCCGGAAGTTCCTCCAGGAATTCCTCCGGAAGTTCCTCCAGGAATTCCTCCGGAAGTTCCTCCAGGAATTCCTCCGGAAGTTCCTCCAGGAATTCCTCCGGAAGTTCCTCCAGGAATTCCTCCGGAAATTCCTCCAGGAATTCCTCCGGAAGTTCCTCCGAAAGTTCCTCCATGAATTCCTCCGGAAGTTCCTTCAGGAATTCCTCCGGAAGTTCCTCCAGGAATTCCTCCGGAAGTTCCACCAGGAATTCTTCCGGAAGTTCCTCCAGGAATTCCTCCAGAAGTTCCTCCAGGAATTCCACCGGAAGTTCCTCCAGGAATTCCACCGGAAGTTCCTCCAGGAATTCCACCGGAAGTTCCTCCAGGAATTCCTCCGGAAGTTCCACCAGGAATTCTTCCGGAAGTTCCTCCAGGAATTCCACCGGAAGTTCCTCCAGGAATTCCACCGGAAGTTCCTCCAGGAATTCCACTGGAAGTTTCTCCGGAAGTTCCTCCAGGAATTCCTCCGGAAGTTCCTCCAGGAATTCCTCCGGAAATTCCTCCAGGAATTCCTCCGGAAGTTCCTCCAGGAATTCCTCCGGAAGTTCCTCCAGGAATTCCTCCGGAAGTTCCTCCAGGAATTCCTCCGGAAGTTCCTCCAGGAATTCCTCCGGAAGTTCCTCCAGGAATTCCTCCGGAAGTTCCTCCAGGAATTCCTCCGGAAGTTCCTCCAGGAATTCCTCCGCAAGTTCCTCCAGGAATTCCTCCGGAAGTTCCTCCAGGAATTCCTCCGGAAGTTCCTCCAGGAATTCCTCCGGAAGTTCCTCCAGGAATTCCTCCGGAAGTTCCTCCAGGAATTCCTCCGGAAGTTCCTCCAGGAATTCCTCAGGAAGTACCTCCAGGAATTCCTCCGAAGTTTTTCCAGGAATTCCTCCGGAAGTTCCTCCAGGAATTCCTCCGGAAGTTCCTCCAGGAATTCCTCCGGAAGTTCCTCCAGGAATTCCTCCGGAAGTTCCTCCAGGAATTCCTCCGGAAGTTCCTCCAGGAATTCCTCCGGAAGTTCCTCCAGGAATTCCTCCGGAAGTTCCTCCAGGAATTCCTCCGGAAGTTCCTCCAGGAATTCCTCCGGAAGTTCCTCCAGGAATTCCTCCGGAAGTTCCTCCAGGAATTCCTTTGGAAGTTCCTCCAGGAATTTCTCCGGAAGTTCCTCCAGGAATTCCTCCAGAAGTTCCTCCAGGAATTCCTCCGGAAGTTCCTCCAGGAATTCCTCCGGAAGTTCCTCCAGGAATTCCTCCGGAAGTTCCTCCAGGAATTCCTCCGGAAGTTCCTCCAGGAATTCCTCCGGAAGTTCCTCCAGGAATTCCTCCGGAAGTTCCTCCAGGAATTCCTCCGGAAGTTCCTCCAGGAATTCCTCCGGAAGTTCCTCCAGGAATTCCTCCGGAAGTTCCTCCAGGAATTCCTCCGGAAGTTCCTCCAGGAATTCCTCCGGAAGTTCCTCCAGGAATTCCTCCGGAAGTTCTTCCAGGAATTCCTCCGGAAGTTCCTCCAGGAATTCCTCCGGAAGTTCCTCCAGGAATTCCTCCGGAAGTTCCTCCAGGAATTCCTCCGGAAGTTCCTCCAGGAATTCCTCCGGAAGTTCTTCCAGGAATTCCTCCGGAAGTTCTTCCAGGAATTCCTCCGGAAGTTCTTCCAGGAATTCCTCCGGAAGTTCTTCCAGGAATTCCTCCGGAAGTTCCTCCAGGAATTCCTCCGGAAGTTCCTCCGGAAGTTCCTCCAGGAATTCCTCCGGAAGTTCCTCCAGGAATTCCCCCGGAAGTTCCTCCAGGAATTCCTCCGGAAGTTCCTCCAGGAATTCCTCCGGAAGTTCCTCCAGGAATTCCTCCGGAAGTTCCTCCAGGAATTCCTCCAGAAGTTAATCCAGGAATTCCTCCGAAAGTTCCTCCATGAATTCCTCCGGAAGTTCCTCCATGAATTCCTCCGGAAGTTCCTCCATGAATTCCTCCGGAAGTTCCTCCATGAATTCCTCCGGAAGTTCCTCCAGGAATTCTTCCGGAAGTTCCTCCAGGAATTCCTTCGGAAGTTCCTCCAGGAATTCCTCCGGAAGTTTCTCCAGGAATTCCTCCGGAAGTTCCTCCAAGAATTCCTCCGGAAGTTTCTCCAAGAATTCTTCCGGAAGTTCCTCCAAGAATTCCTCCGAAATTTCCCCCAGGAATTCCTCCAGCTGCTGAAGGATTAGCTTGTGGGGCTGTTATTGTGCCTGCATGAATTCTTGGTGGTGTTCTTGTAGGAATTTCTGGTGGAGTCCGTGGAGAAAGTCCTTGTGCAGTTCTTGAAGGAGTTGATGGTGAAGTTAATGAAAGAATTCTTAATGGAGTGAGTGAAGAATTTCTTGATTGAATACTGAAAGAATTCCTTGTGGAGTTCTTGGAAGAATAGCTGTTTCAGCGGCTGGAGGAAATTCTAGTGGAGCTCATGGAAAAATTTCTGGTGGTGCTGCTGGAGTTCCGACAGGAATTATTGGTGGTGTTCCTGGAGGATTTCCTGGTGGAATTTCTGAGAGATTATCAGGTGGAGTTGCTGGAGATGCTTCCTGTGCTACTGGAGGAATTCCTGGCGGGGAAGGAGTTTATGAAGGAATTCCTGCTGATGCTTCTAGAGAAATTTCTGATTAGGCTGTTCCTGTAGGAGTTGCTTATGGTGATCCTGGAGGAAGTTCTTGTGGCGTTCTTGGAAGAGTTGTTAATGGAGGAACCCTTAATTTATTTGTCGTAGAAATTTCCGGTGGAGTTACTGGTAGATTTCGTAGCAAAGTTGCAAGAGAAGTTCCTGCTGTGTTTAAGCTGCTGGATAAAGTCCTGGTAGAGTTCCAGAGGAAATTGCTGGTGCAGCTGCTGGAAGAACTGCTTGTTGAGTTGCCGGAGAAATTCCTGGTGTTCCTTGAAAAAATTAGTATGAATCATATGAGGGAATTCCTGGTTAAGTTCCTTGATGAATTACTGGTGGAGTTCCTGTAGAAATTGCTGTTGAAGCTGTCGCAGGAATTGCTGATGAAAATCCTGAAGAAATTGCTGATGGAACTGCTTCCTGGTGGGAATGCTGGATTAAACCTTGTAAAGATCCTGGTTCAATTGTTTGTGGAGTTTTTGGAGGCATTTTTGTTGAAGTTCCTGGAGAAATTGTTGAAGAAATTCCTGGTGGAGATTCTGGGGGGATTTCCTTCTGATGTTTCTGGATGAGTTTATAATGGAGTTTCTGGTCCTTAATTCCTGGTGAAGTTGCTGGAGGATTTCCTATTATAGTTCTTGGAGGAATTGCCGGTGAAGTTTCTGGAGGAATTGCTTTTGAAGATCCGGGAGGTATTCCTTGTGGAGGTCTCAAAGTTTCGGGAGGAATTCGTGGTATTTTATAAAAGAAAAATCACTGGTGGAGCTGCTAGAGAAATTCTTGGACGAATTATATATATATATATATATATATATATATATATATATATATATATATATATATATATATATATATATATATATATATATATATATAATTATTGCTGGAATTCTTGGAGGAATGCTGTTTCGACTGTTAGAATTTGCGCTGGAATTACAGAATCATCGGTGGAATTGCTGAATTAAATACCGGTGGAATTACCTAAAGAAATTTCAAGGGAAATTACTGAAGGATGTTGTTTTGATAAACTTGCGGAATTCATGCCAAAACTAATGGTAACTACCATAACATGAAGTTTTCCGGAAAAAGAAATCGATTTTACACCATGATTTAGGAGTTCTGATAAATTTTGAAGCGAAATATGAATAAAAACAAACAACAGAAGTCATCACGCATTTGCATTTTTTATGATTCCATCATTCTCATACGCACACCACCTCAAAAGCCTTCATAGTAAAATATGGCTGCGTGCTTAATACGAACTTGGTGCTTACCGTTCGAGGTATTAACTTTAATACCGGACTATTGAAAACCCGTATTAAATCGAGTATTATCCTCGTTGGTGCTTACCGCCATTAGAAAGATTTTTCTTCTACAAAGTTGTTCGGGTAACCATAACATTTATGATGGAGACTAGTTTAGAAATAACCTGTTAGGTTAAATATTTCTAAATCCGTTAGAGTTAGAAAGTGGCCATCTTCTACAGAGTTATCCAAATTATCTGTTAGGTTAATTATTATGTAAGATTTAAAAGGGTAGTCAAATCCAGAAGTTTAGTTTGAAACCGCAATACTCGTTGGCGCTCGAGTTGAATCGAATCGAGTCAAGTACGAGACACTGAAGATGGCCTTACTGTAGAAGTCGAAATAAGTATCTGTCAAAGGTACAACCAAGTGGTGGAATCAAATGGAATTGTACGAACTCGTCTTATGGCAAGTAACTTTGTAGAATACGGCAATATTCTGAAAATTCCAGATTTTGAGATATTTAGCCTATCAGTTTATTTCTTATACACTAGCGCCGCTAAGCGATTGTGTTTAAAATTAAACTTGCTTGCATCATGACGGTTTTCACCACCCAAACAACTTTGTGGAATACGGCAACATTCTAAAAATTTCAGTTTTCGAAATATCTAACCTAGCAGGTTATTTCTTATACACTAGCGCCACCAAGCGGTTATATCTTAATTTAACCTGCGTTGGTCATAATGGTTTTGATCACCCGAACAAGTTTGTAGAAGGCGGCAATATTCTTAAAATTACATATTTTGAGATACTTGACCTATCAGGTTATTTCCAATACACCAGCGCTGCCAAGCGGTTGTATTATTAACTAAACTTGCCTTCATCATGATGGTTTTAATCATCCGAACAACTTTGTAGAAGACGGCAATATTCTTAAGATTTCAAATATCGAAATATCTAACCTTTTAGGTTATTTCCAATTCACTAGCGCCGCCAAGCGGTTGTATTTCAAATTAAACTTGTTTTCATCATGATGGTTTTGACCACCCGAACAACTTTGTAGAAGACGCCAATATTCTAAAATTTCCAGATTTCGAGATATCTAACCTATCAGGTTATTTCATATCCACTAGCGCCGCCAATCAGTTGAAATCCAAACTAAACTGACCTCCATCACAATGGTTTTGATGATGAATAACCGAACAATTTTTCAGAAGGCGGCACATTTTTTATTTATGCGTTACTCTATATTTCCGTGTGATGGTTTGGCAACGGTTGGAGCGGGTCGCCAAATTTGCCAACTCGCTATTCACCGAAGGTTGCGTTTACATTTCCCAAACCCGTTTACCAACGACCGGTGCGAGTTCGCGTCATGATAGAGGTTGCTATTTTGGCTTTATTTACGCACTGGTGGGGATCGTCTAAAGGAGAGATGTATCAAACGCTCAGATCTTCGCGGTGGTAACGCGCAAGCAAAGATTGCGCAGCAGCGCGCTCATAAGCTTTTCCACAGGGTGCGAGTCTGGGCTGTTAGGATTTTATAAGCTGCCGAATGGGGTTGCCATAGCTGAATAGCCGCCGTATGTAAAGTAAATGGGCGCACTCCGGCGCGATTCAACGGAGGCTGATTGAGATGATCACGATCCGAGTGTTTATCATGGGATGCATAATAGTAGGCTGTAATATATGTAGAACGTTATAGTAGACTTTTGACATGAGTAAATAAATCACTTCGACTTTGGTATCGCTCCCGAAAGGATGTCTTTCATTATAGAAGTGAATCTTTACACGGAGGAAATTGCCAAGCTAGTACAGCGGAATTTAGGAATGAATGAGCCAGTAGAAGTAATAAAGCTAGTTCGAAGGGGTGTTGATATCAACCAACTCTCATTCATATCGTTCAAAATTGGTTTGGGAATGAAGTTGAAAGAAAAGGCAATGCAGCCAGCAAGCTGGCAAAAGTGGATTTATTTTCGAGAATTCGTAAATATGGAGCGGGAAAGATTCACTTTTCGTGACGAACGCCAGCGAGATGGACCAGTCCAATCAAATGATTGCTACTCTACGCCTCTCGCACTACCAAGCAGAACCACGGTCCCAATGCAGCAGTAGAGTTGTAGTAGATGTATACTCTGGAACGGAGGGTGCAGAAAATGAAAAACACTGTGAAGCTGACGTCAATCATTTACTTACTCTCACTGCTCCCGAATCAGAGGAAGAACTGCAACACATTATCTCACCGAGTTTAGGAATTCCTGTGGATGGAAAGACGGCTATCAATATCTACTTTCAAAATATGAACAGCGTGAAAGGGTGCGGCAGACAGAAAACTCTTTATTTGTCATCATTAGAGTTGGATTACGATGTCTATGCAATCGTCGAAACTTACTTGGATTCTGATGTCCATGATCGAATGTTATTCCCCCCTTGTTTTTCTGTCTTCCGTTGTGATAGAAATTCTCTTAACAGTGATAAGCAGTCTGGCGGTGGAGTGCTCATTGCGGTCCATCAACGTCTAGTTTGCACCGAAATGATGCGATCTGAAAACAATGAAGGAATTTGTGTAAGGATGGAAACAGTGAATGGACGTGTGTATCTCTGTTGTGGCTATATTCCACCTACCTCGAATGCTCGTCGATATCATTCGTTTGTTAATTTTGTTGAGTCCATCGTTGAGTGCGCAGCACCGGGTGATAGGGCGATCGTACTGGGAGATTTTAACCTGCCGAATTTAACATGGAATAAGCGTTTTAATGAGGGAAAAGATTGTTTTCTCTTACCTGAACGTATTTCGTCATCCTCTGAAATCGCCATTGTTGATGGTTTCTTGTCAGCTGGACTTATGCAAGTGTGCGATTTACCAAATCAAAACTACAAATATTTGGACCTCGTTTTCACCACTGATACTGAGTCCTGCCAACTCGCCGTGACTGAACCGTTAGTAAAGCATGAAGTTCACCACTATGCTATGCAACTGACGATCGCAACTGATGAATTACGAGAGTTAGAAGTAGGGATGCCCAGAAAGCATCTCAATCTTGGATTAATTGATGTCACTTCGGTTAAAGCTGCTTTGATGGATGTTTTATGGAGCAACATCTTCGTCTCAAAAACTGAATTTGAACACGAATCGGACTCATGCAAGCAGCGGGCGGTGTCGATGATGCAATTTCTTCATTCGATTGATATTTTGAATTGCGGACAAGTGACTGTGACGAATAGCATATATAGACTATAATGTTGTATCGTTCTACTACACATTATTTAGTATTTTCACAAGGTTCGCTCCATTGTCAAAAGATCGTCCATTTCGAAAGAATCCATACCCAGAATGGTTCTCTCCTACTCTTATCCAAGTCCTCAAAGATAAACGAAAAGCATGTAAGAAAAAGCGGAGAAACCCTACTCCAGAGAATATTGCCTCCTATAAAAAGCTTCTAGCTACTTTCAAAGTATTGCACAGAGAAGCGTACCAGGTGTACATTGCTACCGTTCAAAATTGAATTAAGGAGAATCCTAAATCTTTCTGGAAATTTGTCAATAGTAGGCGGAAGAATGCCGGCATCCCGGAAGAGATGAAGTATGGAAACAAATCTTCAACCAATGGACAAGACACCGCAGAGCTTTTCGCGGACTACTTCAAGAGTGTTCATCGAAGCGATCCCGTGCATGAAATTAATCCTCCAGACGCCGTTGCCACGGACTCTATGGATTTATCACGCGATGAAGTGGAACAAGCATGGGCGTAGCCAGGATTTCGATTAGGGGGGGGGGCAAATTTTTTAGGTCTTCTGAATCGTTGTTTTATAGTAGTTTTATAAAAACACATGAATATTGGTGCTTGGTACTTTTTCCTTCTAAGCTCCAAACACTTTGAAACCAAATCCACAACCAACAGTAAAGGCTGAATCTCAACAGCGCGTTGCGCGTCAGCGTTGAAGTCAGCGTTTTGTACTAAAACGTAATGCCAATAAACGTGACGCATTCACGCCCGGATTCTTCGGGAATGCCTCCAGCAATTTCTTCGGCAATGTCTTCAGGAATTCCACCATCAATTTCACCGGGAATTGACCGAAAATTCCACCCTTATTTACTCCAAGAAATCCTCCACGAATTCTTTTACAAGTTCTGCAGGGAATTCTTCAGATAAATCTTTCGTGCTGTTTCTCATAAAAAAATCTGAAAAAATGCACCGTGGAATTCCTAAGAATATTCCGTGAAAATTCCGCAGAATTGCCAATAAACATTCCTGAGAATTTCGCGAAAAATCTTCGAACTTCCTGTGTAAATTCCATATTTTTTTCCGTGAAAGTTTCGAATAATTTCTTGTGAAAATTTCAAAGAATTTCTCCAGGAATTCCACCGAAAATTTATACAGAAATTATACCGAAAATAAAATCAACAATGGAATTTTTGGAGGAGTTCCTAGATTAATTCCCAAAGATATCCAGAAAGAATTCCGGTGGAAACTTCAAGATTTCCACTGGACATCCTGCAGGAGTTCCTTCGAAAATTCCTCCGGGAATTCTTCCAGGAGTTCAACTTGCAGATCCTCCAAGAATTCCTCCAGGATTTCCTCCGAGAATTATTCCGGCAGTTCCTATGGGGGCTCTCTGAAAATTCTTCCGGGAATTTCTCCAGAATTTCCTCCGGGAATTATACAGAAAGCTCCTCCGAGAATTTCTCTGGGAGCTCTTCAAGGAATTCTCCGGGAGGTCCTCTGATGATGATGATGGTCCTGCTACATACCCCTATAAAGGTTTCAGCTAGATGAGATTTGTCTATAAGATGAATTCTCCAAGATTTTTTCCGAGAAGTCTTCTGGTAGATTCACTGGCAGTTCCTCCGGAGGTTCATTTAAGAAAATCTCCCGTGAGTTTCTTTAGAAATTCCTCCAGGTGTTCCACCAGTAGCTTTTCCAGGAGATCATTCAGGCTTTTTTCAGGAAATCATTTAGGCTTTCTTCAGAAAATTAGCTGGAAATTCCTCCCGAAGTTCTTCCGATAATTTTTCTGGGAGTTCCTCCGGGAGGTCCTCTAGGAATTCATTTAGGAGTTTCTCCTGAAATTCCTCCGGGAGTTCTTACGGGAGCTCCTCCGGCAGTTCCTACGTGAAGTCCTCCGGGAGATTCACCAGCAGTTTTTATGAGCATTTCTCCGGGAGTTTCACCGGCAGTTCCTTTGAGAAGGAACTTCCGGAGTAATTTCTGGAGGAACTCCCAGAGGAATTTCTGTAGGAATTCCCGGAGAAAGTATCAGAGGAATTTTCGGAAGAACTGCCAGAGGAACTTCTAGATGAATTTATTGAAGAACTACAGGAAGAATTTCCGGAGGAAATCCTGGAGGAACTCTGGTAAGAACTTCTGGATGAATTCCAGGACAAACTCCTGCAAGAATTCTTAAAGGACCTCCCGGAGGAGCTCCCAGAGAAATTTTCCGAGGAACTTCTGAAGGAATTTGTAGATAAATTCCCAAAGAAAGCCTTAATGAACTCCTGAAAGAAAGAACTCCCGGAGAAATTTTCAGAGGATCAGCCGATGGAATACCCGGATCTGAATTTCTAGAGGAACCTCCGAAATCCCGTTTCCCTTGAAATTCCTGCCAAATATCCTCAAAGAATCCCCTGTAAAGTTCCTGAAGAGATTACTAGAGGAACTTTTGGAAAAAAAACTCCTGGGGGAGCTCCCGGAGGAACTCCCACAAGCACTTCCAGAGGAATTCTCACAAGGTAGTACTGAAATAATTATTGGAGAAGTTCATGAAGGAATTCCTGGAGAAATATCAGAAGGAATTCCCGAAAAAATACCAGGAGGAATTAATTCAGAAATTACCAGATGAAATCCAGAAAGTATTCCCAGATGAATCGCTGTTCTTTGTTTCTTCTGAAGAAATTCCTGGAAGAACTCTTGGAAGATATCTTGGAGGAACTCTAACATTAATTTCCGAATGAAATTCTGGAGTAAATTCCGAGTGAAGTCCGGAAAGAATTCTAGAACAATTCCGCGGATAAAAATCTGGAGAAATTCCTGAAGGAAGAGAAAATTTCCGGGGAAATACTTGGACGAATTCTTGGAGAAATTCCTAAAGAAATTTCTGGAGGAATTCTTGAAGGATATTCTGAAATAATTGCGGAAAGAATTCCAAAAAGTTATTCTAGAGGATTTTGCTATTGAATTTATAGAGGTATTCCCGGAAAAAGTCCTGGAAGTTAAGGCTACCTTACACCTCGGGAAAATTTTCCGGCGGATTTTGGTCCCCGTGCATTTTAAATGGGGCCGGGATTTTGATTTTCCGTGCCCAAATCCCGAAAACATCGCATATGCAAAAATACATGGGGAAAAAATCCGCGGATCAAATTCCCGAGGTGTGAGGCTACCTTTATCCCGGAGGAATTTAAGAAAGAGTTCCTGGAGGAATGCCCGAAGCAGTTTCTTATAGATTAGCAGATGAAATTATGGAGCGAAATCGGAGGATTTCCGTCATAAGATACTGAAGAAACTTCTATTGGAATTTTGGGAGGAAATTCTGTATGTATTCTTGGAGGAACTATAAAATGCATTCCTGAAGGAAATGTCGCAGATTTTCCTGGAAGAATAGCCGAAGAAATGTCTAGAAGTAAAACTTGAAGGGAAGAAAAGAAATCTTCAAGAAACTTCCACATGAATTTCCTAAAACAAAATTAGTTGGGGGTTTCTAGATAAGGAGAAATTGCAATTACAGGAGAAGGATTTTCAAACGATTTTCAGAGGAATTTGTGGATAATTTTCCGGAATTTAGAAGTTCCCAGGGGAGCTTTTAGAAGGATTTCTAGGAGAATTTTTGAGCCCGAAATGTTTCGAGTTGTTTTGAAATTTCATATAGTATGGATCCTGGATACCCTTATAAGTTTTTTGGGAATCTTTTGAATTTCAAAAACCTATTTCTGAATATGGTTGGATCGTAAAGTGCACATGTTTAAGCGAATTCATTTCAGTACCCGTTCAATCTTTCCACCATTTAGGGGGGGGCGACGGCCCCCCCTGCCCCCCTCTGGCTACGCCCATGGGAACAAGGATTGTTGGAGCTAGACATAAGCAAGTCGGCGGGGCCCGACAAAATCCCATCTAAGCTCTTGAAGGAACTCAAGGATGAACTCGCAGGACCCCTCTCTTTTCTCTTCAATTCTTCGTTGTCATCTGGTTACTTCCCGCAACTATGGAAAATCTCGCACATAACTCCTATACATAAGAAAGGATCTCGTTGTTATGCGGAAAACTACCGTGGTGTCGCAATTCAATCCGCGATGCCGAAATTGTTTGAACGACTAGTTTATTCCCATCTCTACGAACGAATCAACGAACAGGTCTCGACAGCTCAGCATGGATTCTTGAAAGGTAAGTCTGTTGTGACAAACCTGTGTGAATTCAGCTCCATGGTTACGGACTATATGTCTAAAGGCTATCAAGTTGACTGTGTCTATACGGATATGAGTAAGGCATTCGATATTGTTGGGATAGACAGTATAATGCGCGCGGTAGCCGATTTTGGCATCGGAGGAATGTTGTTCGAATGGATTAAAACATATTTGTTGAGCAGAATTTAGTATGACAGAGTTTGCAACAATACATCGGCTGCCTTCGATGTTAATTCAGGAGTTCCACAGGGTAGCCATTTGGGCCCGCTGCTTTTTGTCATGGTCATGAATAAACTCCCGTCATTTATGACCAACGCGATAGTGTTGATTTATGCCGACGACGTAAACATTTTTATGTCAGTAAAAGTCCTTGATGACTGTGTCTTGCTGCAAAAAGATCTTTGCAATTTTGAAAGATTTCTTAGTGGGAATGGACTTAGCGTCAATGTAAGCAAATGCTCGGTCATTACCTACACCAGAAGAGTTCGGCCGATATCATTTACTTACAGTTTAGGTCATGCAATCCTGCAACGAGTAGATAGTGTTCGAGATTTGGGCGTAACAATGGATCAGTCACTGACATTTAACGAACACATAAACGTACTCATTAAGGACACATTGCAACTTTTTGCTCTCACCCGACGGTTTGGACGTGAGCTTACTGATCCACATGCAATTCTCACAATTTATGTTAGCCTCGTTAGGACTAAACTGGATTTTGCGAGTGTGGTGTGGCGGCCACAATATGAAGTTCATATTCAACGGTTGGAGGCAGTACAGAGAAAGTTTTTAAGATTTGCTGTGAGAAACCTTGGATGGAGAGAAGAGTTACCGGTGTATGAGAATCTCTGCTCGTTATTTGACCTCGACACCATCAGTAGCAGACACAAGATTGCTGACATCGTCTTTTTCTGTAACATCTTGAGAGGGCGAATTAGTAGCCCATATCTCTATAACCGGCTCAACTTCAACACTAGCCCGGTTACTGTTCGTCGTCGGAGGGTCTTCGATCCTCCATTTAGATCAAGGAACTACACGCAGCACGAGCCTACCAGCAGGTTCATGACTGAATTTAACAGACTACAAGATGTAATTTCAACAAACATGACAACAGATGTAATTCGTGATAGATTAAGATTATTTTTAAGAGGACAATTGTATATGTGTAATTGTATATACCTCTTGGTTCTTGGGCCAATTTAGCTCAGACCCCCAAAAAAAATTGTAAATACATGTTTCCGTGTTCGTCTACTAATTTTTCACTGGCGCTCAACGCCCAACGCAAAAGAAAAAGTGGACTACTCATCAAAAAAAGTAATTCCCTTTTTCAATCGGTTCCGGGGAGAGATTGCCATTAAATTTAATTAAAGTCAATTCACGCGTGGTCATTAGGTAATTCCAATCTGAACTGAGTTGTACTGAGTGATTTTTAGAGTGCCTTTGATAAACTGTTGCGGATGATGATAAAAACCAAATATAATACTGTTCGTGTGTTTGTCGAAAATGATCAGAAATCGTAGACCGGTTCATTGAAAATATCTAATCAATCTATTATTGTTGAACGTGAATTGGAAATTAAAACTTAGATATTTTTCTCACAGGTATGGCAAAAATTTATGCGTTTTTTTCTAATTAAATTTGAATTATTATTTATTGTTAATTACCGTTTTATTATTTCATCTGAGTGGTATTTAATTGTTTTTGAATTGAATTAAATATATTTTGGCTAAATAAGGTTTTTTTGAATTTAAAGATTTTTCAACATGGCTAATTCACAATACACCTACGATCAGGCAAGCTTACTCCTGATGCGATGGTATCACACCATGAGGGTTGAGTTTCTGAATGAGGACGAATTATATGAAGAGCTGCAAGCTCGCAATGTCACCATCACTCGTGACATGGACCTCGCCAGGAAACGTAAGTTCCTGAGGGATCGGTTGAAGCTTGAAGGAGAAGGGAAAAATTCCGATTCTTTGTTCGTTCCTAAGGATCCTACAAAGGATCTAGAAATGTGTGCTAAACGATGCTCCGAATTGAGAGGTCTGTTAGATGGGGAAGAAGATGAGGCAAATAAACGTGTTTTGCAGCACCGTCTAATACACTATGGTGCGTATGTCGTCCGATTGTTGTCTGAATCGCGGGGTTCACCCAATCTGCATGGGTGTATGCAGGGGATGGTTGTTGAGATGGTTGATGCACTGGAACATTATTTCAGTCCACAGGAGCAGTTTCAGAATGGTTCTGGAACGCAGACCACTGGTGATGGTATCGCTGTGGTAATCAGCGATGTACGAGTTGATGAGCAAGAAGACGAGCAGGGAAGAGAAAATGTACGTAAGGAACTGGCTGCCCCGGTGGCGCCGCAAATGCTAAGATTTAGCGAAGACGAGTTAGATTGGATTCACAGACTAGAAGCACGGTTGGTCGGTCTAGAGCAAGAGCTGTTTGCTCGCAAGGCAGGTGTGGAAATAGCCGTGCAGACTGAACCGATGGATTCATTAATGCTCGATTCATCCCAGAATCCTTTTCCAGTATCCCAACACGATTACAGTAACTTTTCCCATCATTTTTCTCAAAATCCGTTCCGATCTGCAAGTAGTTACTGTAATTTCCCTGGAATCAATCGTTCGGAACATTAATTCTACCCACAGTCCAATCCGCATCCCAGTTTTGCAGCTCCGCAACCGTATTCTTTGCGTGCACCGTTGAACCGTACACATACGTTGCCTCCCGTGAATACTTTTTCGAATTTCCAACAGTCGCAAAATCCACAGTACCCGCGAGGTGCATACCCAGCTAGTAACCCACATCCCTTTCAAAATCAATCCCAACATGTTCAGTATCAAGCTCCGTATTAATCCCGTCATACTTTGCCAGTATCCAAATGGAATATTGGCAAGTATAGTGGTGATGATCAGGGATTGAAACTAAATGAGTTTCTCGAGCTTGTCCAAGCTTTTTCCCTGGCCGAGCATGTTTCGAAGGAGGAGTTATTCGAGTCCGCTATACATCTGTTTACCGGTTCCGCTTTAAAGTGGTACATGACGCAGCGAACGACAGGTCGGTTGATGAATTGGGAGCATCTAGTGTTCGAATTGCGACGAACTTACATGCACTCATTTTTTAGAGATTGTGCTAACGTAAGAACTATATCACATAAAACGCGACGATTATTATGGTTCTTACAAACGAAAAGTTTTTTTTTAAATTACCTTTTTGTCGACCGGTTTCGGGCTTGATGCTGCCCATCTACAGGACGTGGTCCAACTCAGGCCAACTGCTGGCCTACGGTTGGACCACGTCCTGTAGATGGGCAGCATCAAGCCCGAAACCGGTCGACAAAAAGGTAATTTAAAAAAAAAAATCCTTTTTTCGTTTGTAAGAACCATAAGTGTTGTGTCCAGTCTCGCGTCGCGTTTTATGTATGAACTTACATGCATCCAGACCTGGATGCTTTAATCAAAATGAAGATTTACCAAAAAAGGCAGCAAAAGCAGGAATCTTTTCACGAATATTATTTTGATATGGAAAAGCTGTTTCGGAGTATGTGCGTACAAATAGCGGACCCTGAAAAGGTCCAAATCCTACAACAAAACATGCGAATCGATTACAAACGTCAAATGACTTTCATTCCCATCTTCAATCTCGAGACGCTCATTGTGGCGGATGCCAACGAAGAATAAACTCTTCCAGGTTTTTAATATAGGAATGTATTAAAAACTTTCTGTAATTTAACATATTTTGCGTTAATGAAATACTTAACAGAATGATACAATGTCTTACGTTTAGTGATCTTACTCTTCCTCAATGAATTGGCAAAACTTCTTCTTCTCTGCGTACGATTAGTTCAACTTCTGCAATATTATTCATAGTAATTCATGCTCTTATATATTCTAATAAGATTTACCGCTAGTACTTTTGTAGTTTCTTGAAGTTTCCAGTAAAAGTACTCTTCCAAATGCTACAACGAAAATGCGACCTATTCCAGAATCGACGCTAATTAGATCTTATACCATATTCAAATCCCTGTTTTTCTTACCGCCCGAATTTAGGAGTTTACACCAGCCAAAAGCAGCGTATTGTGTGGGCGAACGTATTTAGATTTATGGTTAGCCACAAGGTTTTAGCTTATAACTACACAATTCAAACAATTCAGTATCTTCTTAAATATAATGATATCTAATCGATTAGGCATGGAAACAATATAACAATATTTTTCACTTCGTGGTGCTCACCATTCCTTTTTGTTTTGGTCATTTGATAACGTATCTTTGTAAGCTGGGTGACATCAGATTCGGCCGAGAGCTCGTTGCGTTGACGGTTCACGTTCTCCTTCTCTACTTTAAGGCGACGCGCCGACCGAGGGGTCGTTACAGTCCCCCCCGGGTACGCCAGCGTGCTGGCCTACTAACTCCTCGCGTCGTACATCAAGAACTGCTAGTTTCGTAGCAGGACGCTCATAGATACCGTTCATAGTTTGAA
The DNA here is from genome assembly GCF_024139115.2 of Armigeres subalbatus. Taxonomy (NCBI): domain Eukaryota; kingdom Metazoa; phylum Arthropoda; class Insecta; order Diptera; family Culicidae; genus Armigeres; species Armigeres subalbatus. Next base: position 201,505,153 of record NC_085141.1, on the reverse strand, counting down.
CTGTTGCTGTTCGAACCTGCTCATCTTTGCTTTTCTTCACCGATATGATACGACCCATTAGCCAGCAGTTCCTAGGTAGTCCTGGATCAACTACGATGACGACGTCACTGACGCTGATCGGCTTGACTTTATGGAACCATTTGGATCGCCTAGTTAACTCCGGCATGTAGTAGCGCACCCACCTGCGCCAGAATAGATTCGCTTCTGCTTGTGATGCACGCCATACCCGCCTTAGTATACGACTGTTATCTTCAAGTGGAGTTGCAGGCTTTAATCCACTTGATGAACCCAACAAGAAATGATTTGGGGTTAAAACAGGGGTGTCTGTAATTGGGGTGTCTGTGTTCTGTAATTAATCAATCGTTGGATATGTCCATGGCACAAGTGACTATAACAAATTCAGTGGAGTCGATGAGAACTGACATTTCCAAAGAAATGAAAATTTTAAACGAAGAAATGAGGCGAATTAGTAGCCTCACCCTGGATTTATCTTCTACAGTAACCATGTGCTTCCAACCCGTGGCTTGGGGACTGACATTCTAGATGAATTGAAAACGCTTTCAACCAACATCATGGGATGCCACAACGAGAGCCCACTGCAATCGCTCGAAACGGAATTGGCTGCCGAACCTAAAAACACTAATGGTCTACAGTCCCTCGAATCAAATAATCAACCTGATTTGAATCTGCCTCGCCCCATTCCAGAAAAGACACGTGACGAATTAAATTTCCACGCAAAGTACAAGGAACCGCGCGATTATGACCCACTATGGCGCTGGAAAGGAGGTGGATATGGAACGGACTGGTCGAGTTTGATGCATGCATTCGTCGACAGAAGCAGAAAAAACAGACAGATCGCGTGATAAGCAGAAACATAAACGGAATTATTGTAACAATAAGACTGATCAACACCACCATACTACCCACCGTGGCGCAGTGACAAACAAAACAGCCATACACCCATACTTCCGCGCGATAGAGAGCTGCTCATGGCGGCTAAGGAACACTGCGACTGCCACCACCATCAAGCCAACACCCGTACCGCCCAACCATCGCTTTCGGAGAGGAGAGGTGTTAAATCCATACTTTGCTGCTGCAACCATTCAAGAACAACCAACGCAATATCTCCATCGCCGAGGCCCTGTGTCAGTGTTTTTGCCAGAATTGACGAACTCCTTAGAGGAAAGCAATGGTTCTTCATGCTCCTGCCAACAGACGGGTTTTAAAGGAATTGACGCAGTCGGAGATGCAGAATGTGACCAACAAATAGTACTTCTGATCAACTTAACGCACCATTGGAGGAAGTCGTAGAAAATTGTAATGGTAGAAAGACGAACTTACCAAAAACTTCATCAAACGCACAGGCAACAGAACTACTTGTATACTGTCAGAACTTCAATCGTATGAAAAGTGCTATCAAAATGAACGAAATACATAAACAAATTTTGAGTTCCTCTTTCTCGGTTATTTTAGGAACTGAAACAAGTTGGTCAGAAAGCGTTAAAAGCGAGGAAGTTTTTGGTAGTGATTATAATGTTTTAGAGATGACCGAGATCTCGTCTTAGCGCAAAGAATGTCTATGGCGGAGGTGTTCATCGCAATTTCCTCAAAACATAATTCGGAGCTCATTGATTCTACCAAATTTAATGAATTTGAGCATGTGTAAAAACGCATATTGATGGTGAAACTCACATTTTTGCAACAGTGTACTTTCCTCCAAATCAAGCTTGTAAATCCTCATATGAAAAGTTCTTCCATAATGCTGATGAAATTATTTCCCATTTTCCTCCTGAATTCAAAGTTCACATTTACGGCGATTTCAACCAACGTAATGCAGACTTCATTCCAGATTCTGAGAATGAAAGTATTTTGCTGCCAGTTGTGAGTGAAATGAGATTTTACAATCTATTTTGAAAAAACTGCATGTTTAGGCTTGAATCAAATCAATCATGTGAAAAATCGACAAAATTGCTATTTGGACTTTTATTCACAAACCTACTCGATGATTTCTGTAAATGAGTCTCTATCGCCGTTATGGAAAAATGAAGCATTTCACACAGCAATAGAATACTCTGTATTTGTGCATCGGAACCATGATCCTTAGGCTATGATTTCGAAAATATTCTCGATTATAAAAATGCAAATTTTGACAACATTAAACAAAAATTGAACAGAGCTAATTGGCAAACAAATTTTACAAAATCAAACTGACATTGAATGTGCTGTTACAGACTTTTATGCAATTTTATTAGACATTGTTCGGAATGAAGTACCATTCGTGAGGAAACGTCGCAATTATAACTCAAAAACCCAATATGGTTCAACAAACAAATCAAAATTTGAAAACCGAAAGCAAAAGGCTCATAAACTTTATAAACAATACACAAGTCAAGAAAATTTAGAAAACTATTTGAATATTTGCGATCAACTTAGTTTAGCCATGTCTTCGGCTCTTAAGGAGTATAATGCTAAACCGAAAATGAAATCAAATCATGTCCAAAAACTTTTTCAAGTATGCCAAAACCAAGCTAAAATCCAAAATTTTCCATCGAAAATGACTTTTAGATGAAAAATTAGGAGATAATGCTGATGAAATTTGTACTCTTTTGCAACCTTTTTTCAAGAGACATATACCGAATTTTCCGAAAGTGATCGTGATTATGAATATTTTCACATTTTCCTGACTATTTAAGCAGTGTTGGTGTAAACCAAATTAATGCAACGGAGATTTTGGCAGCTCTACAGAATTTAGATGTCTCAAAAGGATCCGGACCAGATGGAATTCCACCTATGTTTTTGAAAAAGTTGTCAAGCGAATTTACGACACCTTTATTTTGGTTATTCAAGTTATCTTTAGAAACCAGTAGCTTCAAAAGAATGGAAGAAGTCTTTCTAATACCAATTTTTAAATCAGGGAAAAATCTGATATTAGAAATTATCGTGGAGTGGCCATTATTTCATGTATTCCTAAACTTTGAATCAATCATCAATAGAAGGATGTTCAACCAAATAAAACATATAATAACAGATGCACAACACGGGTTCTTTTAAAGGACGTTCGACTACAACCAATCTTTTAGAATTTGTAAATTACTCATTGATTGCTAATATGGACAAAGGTCATGTTGAGTCGCTTTACACAAACTTTAGCAAAGCATTTGATAGGCTTGATATTCCTATGCTGATTTTCGAGCTTGATAAATTGGGAATTGAGATGAGACTCCTTAAGTGGATTGAATCGTATTCAACTGGACGCCAACAAATAGTACGATTTGATGGGAAACAGTCGCTTCCAGTCAATGTAACATCTGAGGTTCCCCAAGGTTCGCTTATAGGACCTCTTCTATTCATATTGTTTGTAAACGATATTGCCCTTATTCTTGAGCATCTTAAAGTCCTTATGTATGCGGACGATATGAACTATTTATGGAAATCAAAAATACTATTGACAATGACATCTACTTGAACGAAATACGCATATTTGATAACTGGTGTAACAAAAGCTACTTTACAACTTAATGTCAAGAAATGTAATTTGATCACTTTCAGTAGAAAACGGAGCACACCATCGATAACTGTAACTCTAGGAAATCAACCAGTACAAAATGTGAAAAGGTTAGAGATTTGGGTAATCTGAGATGCTAAGCTAACCATTACTGACCACTACAACACTATTGTCCATAGAGAAACAAATAAGCTCAGTTTGATTAACAGAATTAGTTATAACTTTCAAGATCCTTATACAATTAAAACTTTGTACGTTGCGTATGTCAGATCAATTCTAGAATATTATAGTATTGTATGGTCTCCGTATATATGAAATCACATGAGGATCGAATAGAATCAATTCAAAAGCAATTTCTTTTATATGCCTTACGCAAATTTGGGTGGACAACATTCCCATTCCCACTTCCGTCGTACGAGGCGCGATGTATGCTTATAGATATCCAATCATTAAAAAGCGTCGTGAATTTGCCATGATCTCATTTGTAGAATGATATTGTTTCGCACCGCATTGATTCCGCTAAACTATTGTCTTGTTTAAATTTTACACTCCTACTCGGCAATTGAGAAATCGAAACTTGATTGCCCCCTGTCATCATCGAACAAATTATGAAAAATTTAGTCCAATGAATCAAATGATGTCTGTTTACAATCAGTATTGTGAAGCAATTGATTTAGCCATGCCTCGTATGAGCCTAAGAAAATATTTTAGGAACATTAGTTACAATAGAACATAGTTATAAGTTTTTTAATGTAGTCTACATTATGTTTGACGAAATAAAATAAATAAGTCATCAATTGGTACGAACGTAAGAGGACGTGAATTAATAGTGTTCTCGATTTCGATCAGTGTATTGCGTAGCGATTCGTCTGATGGATTGCGTTGTGGTTTCATTTTTTGCAAGTTGACTTTTACTGAACGCACAAGTCGTTCCCAACATCCGCCCATGTGGGGCGAAGCAGGAGGCAGGAACTCCCAATCTGTATTCGGACTGACTATTTCTCGTATCATATGATCTTGATTCATCTCCTTCAATGCGGCATCAAGCTCTTTGCAAGCTGCTACGAAGTTCGTTCCTCGATCACTTAATATCTGTATTGGTACTCCTCGCCTTGCCATAAAATTACGTAGTGCCATTACACAGGAGTCCGCATTGAGCGAGTGGGCGATCTCCAGATGCATTGCTCGTGTTGTTAGGCAAGTTATAAGCACACCCCATCTTTTTTCGAGGTGTCGTCCAACCGCGACTTGCATCGGTCCAAAATAATCTACACCAATGTAGGAAAATGGCCTGGTGAATGCAGCTAGCCTAGCACTCGGCAAACAGCCCATTTGCGGAGCAACAGGTGTTGTTTCATTATTTTTGCAAACTTGACAGTTTGCTCTCACGCTTTTACATACAATCCTTAGTTTGGGAATGTAGTATGTTTGCCGTAGCTCGTTGACCACCGTTTCGTGATTACAGTGATGATACCGCACGTGGTGATCTATCACAATCAGTTTCGTGAGGTGATGATCTTTTGGAAGAATAATAGGGTTTTTCGTATCCATCGAAGCATACTCGCATTTGCTGATCCTCCCTCGCATCCTTATCACCCCATCATCATCCAGAAAAGGCGTCAACCCGTATAACGGGCTCGTTTTGGGAAGTTGATGATCCGGCGATTTAGACAGCAAATATACCTCCTCGGGATATGATACTTGTTGTACTTGTTTATATAGGAATGTGGATGCTCGTTGCAGTTCGTACGTTGACAGTGGTCCAATTTTTCGTTGTTGCCTTGTCGCCGTTCTGCGAAGATTTTCTGTGTACCGGAACAACCTTGCAGTAATGGGCCAAACACAATTGATACGTTTGCGTGCGTTTTGACAGTTTTCCCATGGGAAAACTGTCAAAACGCACGCAAACGTACCAATTGTGTTTGACCCATAACACGTAGAATTCGTTCCCACGTTCCGAAGTGGCTCAAATCTACAACTGATATTGGACTGGAAGCGTGATGAAACAGATGAGCACGCAGCTCTTCCCTGGTTCCAGAATTGTGGATTGGCTCAGTCGGCCAACTATCAGGTTCGTTCCACAAGAAATCAGGTCCTTTGAACCATCTGCTGTTGTTGCCGAGATCTGGTTGATGCCGTCCCTTGGTACCTTCATCAGCCACATTATCCTTGGATCCAACCCATCTCCAATTTGAAATAGAGGTTGTTTCAAGCAACTCACTTACGCGAAATGCTACAAATTGGGAATAGCGTCTGTGATCCGAACGTATCCAGCACAGAACGTCACGTGCATCTGTCCAAAAAACTTTCTCACTGATTTTGAATGAAAGTGAATTTGTTATTGTTTCAGCTAATCTGGCTCCAATAACAGCCGCTTGGAGCTCTAGCCTGGGTATAGAGATAAAGCGCAAGGGTGCAACTCTAGCTTTTGCCGAAACAATCGCGCATTCGACTGCACCTTGTTGCTCAAAACGAAGGTAGCATACAGCTGCATATCCATATTCACTGGCGTCGACGAAAGTGTGTAGTTGAACATTAGTACCATCCCCCAAGTTCGTCGAAATGCGGAATACGTTGTATACTAATGGCTTGTACTTGTGGGAGGATTTCCAGCCATTGTTCCCACTTGTCATAGATGATATCCGGGATCTCATCATCCCAGTCAATACCGAATCGCCAAACCTCTTGCATAAGTATTTTGAGTATAATAAGAATATTAGAGATCAGTCCTAACGGGTCGAATATTGCCATTAAGGTACGCAGCATCTCCCGTTTTGTTGGCTTTCGTGTACCAGCTAGCAGATCACGGTCATGTTTTGGAGATAGCTTATAAGTAAATGTGTCTGTTGAAATACACCACCACATTCCTAGTATCTTCTCAGTGGCTATTTCCGTCGAGATATTGAGGCTTTTCTCGTTGGATGTTTCTACGTCTAAGGCTCTGAGCACTTCAGGGCTATTGGAGAGCCAGTTGCGCATGTCATATCCCGCTTGTGCATGCACATACCGAACATCTCGTGCAAGTTTGATCGCTTCATCTACCGTCTCAACGCTCACCAACATGTCGTCGACATAATGATTCTTTTTGATTGCCTCAGCCGCTGCAGGAAATTGTTTTTCGTACTCCGTTGCGTTTAAATTTTTCGCATACTGCGCGCAGCTTGGTGAGCATGATGCGCCGAATGTCATAACTTGCATCACAAACGTACTAGGTTCCGCGTCATTAGGATGTTCCCTCCCAGTGGTTACCCTTTCCGAATTTGCTGATTGGCTCTACGACCTAGCTGAGACTGTTTGTCCGATTGCACCACTCGGTAATCCTCGGATAGGAAAAGGTGGATCAGCTTTCCTCAACGTGCATAGCGAAGAACCATGCTCAACATCTGCACAAGTAGCACAGATTAGTCCACCGCATTCCAAACCGTGTCCAACTTGTAAAGGTAGCTGTTCCGATTTGAGCCAATGCGCTCGATTCAAAGGTTTTGGGTATAACTCCAGGTGGTCAGCCGTTAAGGAATTTGGGGTGTGCAGAAAATGTTTGAAAACACATAAAGCAGTTTGCAAATCTCAGCAGCTGTGTGGGCAAAATGGTTGTACAAAATGGTAGTTAAAAACAAAGTTTTTAACTTGTGGCGGATGCCAACGAAGAATAAACTCTTCCAGGTTTTTAATATAGGAATGTATTAAAAACTTTCTGTAATTTAACATATTTTGCGTTAATGAAATACTTAACAGAATGATACAATGTCTTACGTTTAGTGATCTTACTCTTCCTCAATGAATTGGCAAAACTTCTTCTTCTCTGCGTACGATTAGTTCAACTTCTGCAATATTATTCACAGTAATTCATGCTCTTATATATTCTAATAAGATTTACCGCTAGTACTTTTGTAGTTTCTTGAAGTTTCCAGTAAAAGAACTCTTCCAAATGCTACAACGAAAATGCGACCTATTCCAGAATCGATGCTAATTAGATCTTATACCATATTCAAATCCCTGTTTTTCTTACCGCCCGAATTTAGGAGTTTACACCAGCCAAAAGCAGCGTATTGTGTGGGCGAACGTATTTAGATTTATGGTTAGCCACAAGGTTTTAGCTTATAACTACACAATTCAAACAATTCAGTATCTTCTTAAATATAATGATATCTAATCGATTAGGCATGGAAACAATATAACAATATTTTTCACTTCGTGGTGCTCAGCATTCCTTTTTGTTTTGGTCATTTGATAACGTATCTTTGTAAGCTGGGTGACATCAGATTCGGCCGAGAGCTCGTTGCGTTGACGGTTCACGTTCTCCTTCTCTACTTTAAGGCGACGCGCCGACCGAGGGGTCGTTACACTCATAGCTGCCGGACAGAACTTTTCGGCGTACGGCAAGGTGTTTGGTACCGAAAAGTCGGTACAGGCTATAGAAGCCCAGGAAAACATAGATCGAAGTCAGGTTAAACCTACCCCTCCACCCCCACAACCACAGAAACGTCCACCAGGTCAGTTCAAAGATCAGGGTAACCAGAATAGGAACAATATCAATCGTCCGGGTCCTTCTAACAACCCTCCGCCTAGCTTTGATGCAGGCACGGCTCGAAATTTCCATAAATCGCCTCCGATATCGAACCCCCGCCGGCCAAATGAGCCAAAATCGCCAGTCCCCGGCCCATCCGGGCACTATTCTCGTCCTCAGCTAACCCTAGAACAGGTCGTCAGTGGGCATAAGCCTACACACCCCAATACGTGTTTCAATTGTGGAACACCCGGACATCATGTCGCCATGTGTCGCCAGCCACGTCGTTTGTTCTGTGACAACTGTGGACTGCATGGCTTTCCGACAAGTTTTTGTCCGTATTGTTTAAAAAACGGCCAACGGGCGGACGAAAATCGCCGTTCACAGAACCCGCAGGCGTAACTACTTCAAGTTCTCTCAAAATCCCACCAGTCTTCTGGGAATCCACTTCCGAAGACTACTGTAACCGACCGGAGGAAGTCTGTTTCATAAATTACTCATTCAAAGACGATAACCGTCCTTTCGTTTCCATAAAAGTTTATGGACTTCCGCTAAAAGCTCTGCTGGATAGCGGGAGCAACTATACGGTCATCAGCGAAAGTATTTTCGCCCGGTTAAAACCAAAGAAACTCCACAAACCCCCTAGAAATATCTCACTACGTTCGGCTAGCGGTGACAAGCTCACCATTCTTGGCCAAGTTCACCTTCCGATCCGTTTCAGCGACAGGATGAAAATTGTTCCGACCCTTGTTATCCAAAACCTATCCCTCGACTGTATATGCGGCATGGATTTCTGGACCAAGTTCCAAATTCATCCCACGATTATACAGAACGAGCGGTTACCTGATTCAGGGAATGTTGCAACTATCGATCCATCGATTCCAGAAACCATTCTATCGGTTGACGAACGTCGGCGAATAGATGAAATCAAAACGCTGTTTCTTCCAGCGAAAGCTGGGCAGCTAACAATCACACCGCTTACGCAACACCGAATTGTCATTAGTGACGAGTGGAAGGACAAACCTCCAGTCCGACAATTCCCCTATATAATGTCCCCGAAGACGCAGGAGTTGGTGGCAGTAGAGCTACAACGGCTACTTGATGTGGGAATAATTGAACGTAGCAGTTCTGCTTGGTCCTTGAACTGTGTTCCCGTGATCAAACCCGCCAAAGTAAGGCTCTGCTTGGACGCGCGTAAAATCAACGAGAGGACTTTGCGCGATGCTTACCCTTTGCCCCACCCTGGTCGCATTTTGGGACAACTACCAAAAGCAAAATACCTCACTACGATAGATTTATCCGAAGCCTTCCTACAGGTTGGCCTCGAACCAAGCTCTCGTAAGTATACAGCGTTCAGCGTCCAGGGTAAAGGGTTGTTCCAGTACACCAGGATGCCTTTCGGCTTAGTAAACAGTCCAGCTACTCTGGCTAGGTTGATGGATACTGTACTAGGCCATGGTGTACTGGAACCGAACGTTTTCGTGTACCTTGACGATATCGTCATAGTCACGGAAACGTTCGAGCATCACGCAGAGCTCCTCGTTGAAGTTGCGCGCCGTCCAGGGAAGCAAACCTCAGCATTAACTTGGAGAAATCCAAGTTCGGTGTAAATGAAATTCCCTTCCTAGGATATCTTCTGAGTACCAGCGGCCTCCGGGCGAATCCTGAGAAAATCAGACCAATCGTTGAATACGAAAGGCCCACTACCGTTACAAAACTCAGAAGATTCCTAGGAATGGCGAATTACTATCGTCGTTTTATAGCCAACTTTAGTGGGGTGACATCCGCTCTAACGGATTTGCTTCAGACCAGCTCGAAAGTCATTCGATGGAGCGACGCTACCGAGCTAGCCTTTTGCGAAATAAAGGAGTGCCTAATCTCCTCCCCAATCCTCGGGAGTCCGGATTTTACCCGCGAGTTCGTGATCCAAACAGACGCGAGTGATGTGGCCGTTGCCGGTGTGTTAACACAGCAACAAGAAGGCGGGGAACGGGTAATCTCCTACTACTCGCACAAGTTAGCGACACCGCAGAAAAACTACCACGCGGCAGAGAAAAAGGCTCTGGCGGCGATTTTAGCCATCGAGGCATTCAGAGGATATGTAGAGGGGTATCATTTTACCCTTATTACAGATTCCTCTGCTCTCACCCATATTCTCAGTTCCAAATGGAAGGTAGGATCAAGGTGTAGCAGATGGGCTTTAGATCTCCAACAACACGATGTGACCGTGGTGCACCGAAAGGGAAAGGAGAATGTGGTCCCGGATGCTTTGTCACGGAGTGTTGCTGCGATCCAGGACGCGTCTACTACATCCTGGTACTCCTCCATGCTGGGAAGGGTGTCCGATAAACCGGACGATTTCGTCGATTTTAGGGTGGAAAATGGCAAATTGCTAAAGTTCGTAGCGACGCAGGGTGAACTCTATGATTCGCGCTTTGAATGGAAGCTAATTCCGACGACAGAAGAAATCGACAAGATTCTACAGGAGAATCACGATTCTGTCTTTCACCCAGGTTACGACAAAACCCTTGGCCGGATCCGGCAAAGGTACTACTGGCCCCGGATGGCCACTGAAATCCGTCGGTACTGCCGGAAATGCGAGACCTGCAAAGAGGTTAAAGCACCGTCTGTCCCGGTGGCACCAGAAATGGGCAAAATGCGAATAGCAACACGCCCTTGGCAAATCGTTTCCGTTGATTACGTCAGTCCACTACCACGCAGTCGGCGCGGAAATCAACATCTTCTTGTAGTGGCCGACTATTTTTCGAAGTGGGTCATGATTCAGCCTATGAGGAGTATCGGGAGTTCAACCCTGTGTTCTATCCTAAAAGATCAGTGGTTTCTCCGAAACTCCGTCCCGGAGATCATCATAACCGACAACGGAAGCTGTTTTCTGTCCAAGGAGTTCAAGGAACTGTTGGACCAGTTCAAAATAGCGCACTGGTTGAATTCTCGATACCACTCACAGGCTAATCCTGTGGAGAGGGTTAACAGGACCATAAACGCGGCGATTAGAACCTACGTTAAGGAGGACCAAAGGCTTTGGGACACCAAGGTGGCCGAAATTGAAATGGTCCTCAACACCAGCGTTCACTCGTCGACTGGGTTCACACCTTTTTTGTGACGCACGGCCACGAGCAGTCTGAGATGGGAACGGATCATCAATTAGCTCGACACGACGAATCACTAACTCCAGAACAGCGAGAAGAGCGGAGGAAAAAGATGCTAGCCGAGGTCTACGATGTGGTCGCCAAAAACCTCGCGAAGGCCCACCAATCATCAAACGCGACCTACAATCTTCGGCATAGAAAGTTCGCCAAAGCCTTCGTTCCCGGTCAGCTGATCTACAGGCGGAATATGAAGCTGTCTAGCGCTGCCGAGAACTATAACGCCAAGTACGGACGCCAGTTTCTTCCCTGTCGAGTCAAGGCCAAACACGGAACCTCTTCATACGAGCTCGAAGACCTTACAGGCAAAAACATTGGGATCTGGCCTGCAGTGCACTTAAACCCCGGCTAAACAAACACCATCATTGACGAATCGCTCTCCAATCAAAATTCAACCATCCAGAAGTAGCCGTACGACCTAAAATTAGAAACAAATTAAATTCAAATTTTCACGTAAACACAGCAGCATTCATTGATCGGAGCATCTAGGTACGTTAGCAAACAATGCTTTGAATTCAAGCCAAACAGTCGCGAGAATGACGTGACAGATCAGAAACGTCTATCAGTCGACTTTCAGGGCTGTGTCGCCAACGTTAAGTTGGTATACAGCCACTTTCACTCAACCACTCGAATGACCAGCTATTTCTTTCAGTATTCCTCAAATTTATTCTCTCGAAATACCGAGAGAGATGCTTGTGAGAAAATATTATAATGAGATGCTGATTCCTTCTTGATTACGTTCGCGTGCTTTATTAAGATGAGTAACGTAGAAATTATGTATTCAATAGTTATTAAAAGGTACCCGAAGTAGAAGTAAGCTAAATAGGTAATAAGGAATGAATGTGGAACAGTGTATGAATGACTATTGATTGAATATTGAAGGGTGAGTGTATGATGCTTGGAATAATGAGTGGAGTACACTGGGAATGAATGAAAGTGTGTTGTGTATGGGATGAATGAATGTAAAATTGTATGAAAGTGTAAAAGAATTTAGTCCAAGGAAATCTTGTGACGGCCATCAATGAAAATGAGATGTCTAGGACTAATCTCTCAATTCATGTTCAGTTGTAATAGATTAAGGTTAGGTTGAAGTAAATGACTGTCTATGGTTTCTGATCATCATCCACAATAAAAGCGACAGTCGAAGCTCATTTAATCTGACGCACCTAGAACAGTTTCGTCATTGAAGCTTGGAGTCACTCTAATAAATTCGGCTATGAAAGGAATTCACCTGATTTTGACTTAATTTCCCTGTGTGTTATCAAGGTTGGACAGACTCACTTCGTCTATGTTATTCCGTGGAAAAGAGCTCTGGTTTTACTACGAATAAACATTCCACGGAATGTTCTGAGGAAGCAGTAGCCGCAGCCAAGATCGACAGGATGAAAAAAAAACCCTTCGTTTTTTTTACCCCGACTACGGGAGGATTGTAACCCGCCATTTTAGGGTTACAATTAAAACCCCTTGGTTCTTGTGCCAATTTAGCTCAGACCCCCCAAAAAAATTGTAAATACATGTTTCCGTGTTCGTCTACTAATTTATTATTAAATGTCTGTATATAAAATAAATGTCTGTGGTCCATATTTGTATGTTTGACTGATATTTATTTTGTATATAGTAGCTGTAGGGTGTAAACAAACAATTATATTATTTAAAAGATGACGTTTGAGTCCAAGTTTGTATATTATATTTAGTTGTTTGTTTACCTCCTGGTTGGTGTTGAAAAAATATATTTATTTACAGTATTTACATTATTTATTTACATTATTTATTGGATTCCTTATTTACATTATTTATTTGAATATTTATTTAACCTATTTATTAAAATTATTTACACTACTTACATTTAAATATTTCTATACATAATAATCTAAATAAAATAAAAAAAATGAAAAAATAAAAAGAAAACAAGCACTAGATCCTGAGCGAACGTGGTGCAAAAGTGAATATAGCTATTGACTATGAACTGTGGTCCGAGCTGATGGATGTGATGTGATGAACAATTGGAAGCACGTTTTGAACGGTGGCTTTGGTAAAGACAACGGTCGTCAGCTTCGGTGTCGTTCGCTCAGGTGGACCGCATAGTATAGTGCGCGCGCGAAAAGTGAACCACTCCCTGGACCAACGGAACATTGGCCAAACGTTATTTCAAGGCCATAGTGTCACTAGTGGTTCCCCACTGTAAAAGAGGAACGAATAATCAAGTGTTCCCTGTATATTGCCTAGTAAAAACCTGGGACGGGACTTGCAAAGAGGAAAAAATGTAACTTCATCTGCAACCAGCAAGCGCTGTCACGAATTGTCAGATGCAACCAGCACCTTTTTGTGTGAAAGTATTGGTATCCCTCGAAAAGTATTCCGAATGATTTTTTTTAAGAGTACTTTTTCACTTTGAAAAGTATTCTACAATAGCCGGACAGATTATTATTGAACAGTTATAAATACATGTTTTATTTCTGATAGGAAAATCTTTATAAAAATAAGTTTACAAATTCGTAAATTGCAAACACGTTTATTGTGCTCAGAAGATTCGACCCGGGATTTAGGTGAAACACTCAAGGAAACAGTTGAGAATTGATGATCAACTGTGATGAAAAGAAGAACAAGTGTCAAAACAAGGAAAAAGAAAGCCGTCTTTGCAGGTCTCGTCTCAGGTAAAAACAAGCTCCGGTGCCCGCCTTCGGAAGAAAGCACCCCTCTCTATGCCGCCGTCGTCATCTTGGAAGGACAACCCTGCAACCCACATGCTGAAGTCGACCAACGAGTGATCAACGATCGGCCGCAACGTGAGTGATTATTGTAAAGAGATATTGAATAAATGAACTCGAGATTCAATGCAATTAAAATGCACACGCTAAATAAATTTTTCTCAAAAGTCACTTCAAAATTTATGTTGAAAAGTTTCTTCAAATCAATAAAATTGTTAGATCCTTGTCTGAACTAAATTGCCTAGAATTATTTTTATTTTATTACAGTCCATTTTGTTGCGTTTTTGCTTGTTTTCTACCTTCATATTGTTAATCGATTGCCCAATAACCACGTGGGAAGCTTGTCCACCAATCTCTACCAGGAACTCGAAATCATATAAACGACCCTATAACTTATAACTATCACATTAAAGAGGCTGTTGTAGAGCCCACCCCAAGTGGACACCGTGGCTAGACCAGTGTCCAGGGGAGTAGCCAGGGGTCCATCTGACCCTTGTAGACCTAAAGATAGTTTCACTGGCACGTGGGGGGCGTCTCTTTACAATAATCACTCACGTTGCAGCCAATCGTTGATCACTCGTTGGTCGACTTCAGCATGCGGGTTGCAGGGTTGTCCTTCCAAGATGACGACGGCGGCATAGAGAGGGGTGCTTTCTTCCGAAGGCGGGCACCGGAGCTTGTTTTTACTAGGCAATATACAGGGAACACTTGATTCTTCGTTCCTCTTTTACAGTGGGGAATCACTAGTGACACTATGGCCTTGAAATTACGTTTGGCCAATGTTCCGTTGGTCCAGGGAGTGGTTCACTTTTCGCGCGCGCACTGTACTATGTGGTCCACCTGAGCGAACGACACCGAAGCTGACGACCGTTGTCTTTACCAAACACCACCGTTCAAAACGTGCTTCCAATTGTTCATCACATCACATCCATCAGCTCGGACCACAGTTCATAGTCAATAGCTATATTCACTTTTGCACCACGTTCGCTCAGGATCTATTTTGTAAGTTAAGGTCTGAGGGAAGGGTTTTCCTTTAAAAAAGCACGTGGTAGCACTCTCAAGAGAGAAAATTGCCCAATTCAGCCCGCCAGAATGACGCTGTCAGTGTCGCCAAAATTATTTCATCATTATGCAGTTTACAATTGCTTGAGAATTTGCCGTAAACGGAGAACAAAAGGAATTGGCAACAGTGGGAAAGAAATTTATCACTCACGCAGTGGTTCGCCGAGAGAACAGCAGCAGCGCCGACCAATCACGCAATGAAGAAATAAAAATAAACAAACTCCAGCTGGTTTTGAAAAATGAAAACATGAGCCGTTTCTAGAACAACATTAGAAAATATCGTGAGAGGATTTCTGTACAAGGTTTCCACACAAGCTTTGAAAAGTATTTGTGTGATAACAGTGGTGCTGGTGTAAGTAAGACAAATAAGAAAAATAAGACAAATAAGACAAATAAGACAAATATAACAAATAAGACAAATAAGACAAATAAGATAGATAAGACAAGGAAGAAAAATAAAGTAAGTTCCTCCAGGAATTCCGTCGGAGGTTCCTCCAGGGATTCGTTCGGAAGTTCCACCAGCAATTCGTTCGGAAGTTCCTCCAGCAATTCCTTCGGAAGTTCCTCCAGGAATTGTCTTCGAAAGTTCCTCCAGGAATTCCTTCGGAAGTTCCTCCAGGAATTCCTTCGGAAGTTCCTCCAGGAATTCCTTCGGAAGTTCCTCCAGGAATTCCTTCGGAAGTTCCTCCAGGAATTCCTTCGGAAGTTCCTCCAGTAATTCCTTCGGAAGTTCTTCCATGAATTCCTTCGGAAGTTCCCCCAGGAATTCCTTCGGAAGTTCCCCCAGGAATTCCTTCGGAAGTTCCCCCAGGAATTCCTTCGAAAGTTCCTCCAGGAATTCCTTCGGAAGTTCCTCCAGGAATTCTTTCGGAAGTTCCCCCAGGAATTCATTCGAAGGTTCCTCTAGGAATTCTTCCGGAAGTTCCTCCAGGGATTCGTTCGGAAGTTCCTCCAGGGATTCGTTCGGAAGTTCCACCAGCAATTCGTTCGGAAGTTCCTCCAGCAATTCCTTCGGAAGTTCCTCCAGAAATTCCTTCGGAAGTTCCTCCTGGAACTCCTCCGGAAGTTCCTCCAGGAATTCCTTCGGAAGTTCCCCCAGGAATTCCTTCGGAAGTTCCCCCAGGAATTCTTTCGGAAGTTCCTCCATGAATTCCTTCGGAAGTTCCTCCATGAATTCCTTCGGAAGTTCCCCCAGGAATTCCTTCGAAAGTTCCTCCAGGAATTCCTTCGGAAGTTCCTCCAGGAATTCTTTCGGAAGTTCCCCCAGGAATTCCTTCGAAGGTTCCTCTAGGAATCCTTCCGGAAGTTCCTCTAGGGATTCGTTCGGAAGTTCCTCCAGGGATTCGTTCGGAAGTTCCACCAGCAATTCGTTCGGAAGTTCCTCCAGCAATTCCTTCGGAAGTTCCTCCAGCAATTCCTTCGGAAGTTCCTCCAGGAATTCCTCCGGAAGTTCCTCCAGGAATTCCTTCGGAAGTTCTTCCAGGAATTCCTTCGCAAGTTCTTCCAGGAATTCCTTCGGAAGTTCCTCCAGGAATTCCTTCGGAAGTTCTTCCAGGAATTCTTTCGGAAATTCCCCCAGGAATTCCTTCGAAAGTTCCTCCAGGAATTCCTTAGGAAGATCCTCCAGGAATTCTTTCGGAAGTTCCCCCAGGAATTCCTTCGAAGGTTCCTCTAGGAATTCTTCCGGAAGTTCCTTCAGGGATTCGTTCGGAAGTTCCTCCAGGAATTCCTTCTGAAGTTCCTCCAGGAATTGTCTTCGAAAGTTCCTCCTGGAATTCCTCCGGAAGTTCCTCCAGGAATTCCTTCGGAAGTTCCTCCAAGAAATCCTTCGGAAGTTCCTCCAGGAATTTCTTCGGAAGTTCCCCCGGGAATTCCTTCGGAAGTCCCACCGGGAATTCCTTCGGAAGTCCCACCGGGAATTCCTTCGGAAGTCCCACCGGGAATTCCTTCGGAAGTTCCACCGGGAATTCCTTCGGAAGTTCCACCGGGAATTCCTTCGGAAGTTCCTCCGGGTATTCCTTAGAAAGTTCCTCCGGGAATTCCTTCGGAAGTTCCTCCGGGAATTCCTTCGGAAGTTCCTCCGGGAATTCCTTCGGAAGTTCCCCCAGGAGTTCTTTCGGAAGTTCCTCGAGGAATTCCTCCGGGAATTCCTTCGGAAGTTCCTCCGAAAATTCCTTCGGAAGTTCCTCCGGGAATTCCTTCGGAAGTTCCCCCAGGAGTTCTTTCGGAAGTTCCTCGAGGAATTTCTCCGAAGGAATTCCCGGAGGAACTTCCGGAGGAATTCCCGGAGGAACTTCCGGAGGAATTCCCGGAGGAACTTCCGGAGGAATTCCCGGAGGAACTTCGGGAGGAATTTCCGGAGGAACTTCCGGAGGAATTCCCGGAGGAACTTCCGGAGGAATTCCCGGAGGAACTTCCGGAGGAATTCCCGGAGGAACTTCGGGAGGAATTTCCGGAGGAACTTCCGGAGGAATTCCCGGAGGAACTTCCGGAGGAATTCCCGGAGGAACTTCCGGAGGAATTCCCGGAGGAACTTCCGGAGGAATTCCCGGAGGAACTTCCAAAGGAATTTCCGGAGGAACTTCCAAAGGAATTCCTGGAGGAACTTCCGGAGGAATTCCAGAGGAACTTCCGGAGGAACTTCCGGAGGAATTCCGGAGGAACTTCCGGAGGAATTCCCGGAGGAACTTCCGGAGGAATTCCCGGAGGAACTTCCGGAGGAATTCCCGGAGGAACTTCCGGAGGAATTCCCGGAGGAACTTCCGGAGGAATTCCCGGAGGAACTTCCGGAGGAATTCCCGGAGGAACTTCGAGAGGAATTCCTGGAGGAACTTCCGGAGGAACTCCCGGAGGAACTTCCAGAGACATTCTTGGAGAAACTTCCGGAGGAATTCCCGGAGGAACTTCCGGAGGAATTTCGGAGGAACTTCCGAGGAATTCCTGGAGGAACTTCCGGAGGAATTCCTGGAGGAACTTCCGGAGGAATTCCTGGAGGAACTTCCGGAGGAATTCCTGGAGGAACTTCCGAGGAATTCCTGGAGGAACTTCCGGAGGAATTCCTGGAGGAACTTCCGGAGGAATTCCTGGAGGAACTTCCGGAGGAATTCCTGGAGGAACTTCCGGAGGAATTCCTGGAGGAACTTCCGGAGGAATTCCTGGAGGAACTTCCGGAGGAATTCCTGGAGGAACTTCCGGAGGAATTCCTGGAGGAACTTCCGAGGAATTCCTGGAGGAACTTCCGGAGGAATTCCTGGAGGAACTTCCGGAGGAATTCCTGGAGGAACTTCCGGAGGAATTCCTGGAGGAACTTCCGGAGGAATTCCTGGAGGAACTTCCGGAGGAATTCCTGGAGGAACTTCCGGAGGAATTCCTGGAGGAACTTCCGGAGGAATTCCTGGAGGAACTTCCGGAGGAATTCCTGGAGGAACTTCGGAGGAATTCCTGGAGGAACTTCCGGAGGAATTCCTGGAGGAACTTCCGGAGGAATTCCTGGAGGAACTTCCGGAGGAATTCCTGGAGGAACTTCCGGAGGAATTCCTGGAGGAACTTCCGGAGGAATTCCTGGAGGAACTTCCGGAGGAATTCCTGGAGGAACTTCCGGAGGAATTCCTGGAGGAACTTCCGGAGGAATTCCTGGAGGAACTTCCGGAGGAATTCCTGGAGGAACTTCCGGAGGAATTCCTGGAGGAACTTCGGAGGAATTCCTGGAGGAACTTCCGGAGGAATTCCTGGAGGAACTTCCGGAGGAATTCCTGGAGGAACTTCCGGAGGAATTCCTGGAGGAACTTCCGGAGGAATTCCTGGAGGAACTTCCGGAGGAATTCCTGGAGGAACTTCCGGAGGAATTCCTGGAGGAACTTCCGGAGGAATTCCTGGAGGAACTTCCGGAGGAATTCCTGGAGGAACTTCCGGAGGAATTCCTGGAGGAACTTCCGGAGGAATTCCTGGAGGAACTTCCGGAGGAATTCCTGGAGGAACTTCCGGAGGAATTCCTGGAGGAACTTCCGGAGGAATTCCTGGAGGAACTTCCGGAGGAATTCCTGGAGGAACTTCCGGAGGAATTCCTGGAGGAACTTCCGGAGGAATTCCTGGAGGAACTTCCGGAGGAATTCCTGGAGGAACTTCCGGAGGAATTCCTGGAGGAACTTCCGAGGAATTCCTGGAGGAACTTCCGGAGGAATTCCTGGAGGAACTTCCGAGGAATTCCTGGAGGAACTTCCGGAGGAATTCCTGGAGGAACTTCCGGAGGAATTCCTGGAGGAACTTCCGGAGGAATTCCTGGAGGAACTTCCGGAGGAATTCCTGGAGGAACTTCCGGAGGAATTCCTGGAGGAACTTCCGGAGGAATTCCTGGAGGAACTTCCGGAGGAATTCCTGGAGGAACTTCCGGAGGAATTCCTGGAGGAACTTCCGGAGGATCAATTAGTCGACGGCATCAAATTTGGGAGAGTACCTTGTAGGCGGCGTTCAGCAATGTGATTGCGCGGTAGTTGCTACAATCCAGCTTATCGCCCTTTTTGTAGATGGGACACACGACACCTTCCATCCACTCCTGCGGCAGAACCTCATCCTCCCAAACCTTGGTAATCACCCAGTGCAGCGCTCTAGCCAGTGCTTCACCACCGTGTTTAACCAGCTCTCCTGGTAGTTGGTCAACTCCAGGGGCTTTGTTGTTTTTCAGCCGGCCGATCTCCTCCTGGATTTCCTGGAGATTCGCAGCCGGAAGTCGCATGTCCTGCGCGCGTGCTCCTAGGTTCATTACCATACCGCCACCGTTGTCTGCCATATCGCCATTCAGGTGCTCTTCGTAGTGCTGCCGCCACCTTTGGATCACCTCACGCTCGTTCGTAAGAAGGTTCCCGTTTATGTTCTTACACGTATCGGGCTGTGGCACGTGGCCCTTACGTGAACGGTTCAACTTCTCATAGAACTTTCGTGCGTTATTAGCGCGGTACAGTTCCTCCGTCTCTTCACGGTCTCGATCTTCCTGCTGACGCTTTTTCCTCTGGAAAATCGAGTTTTGTCTGTTCCGCGCCCGTTTGTATCGTGCCTCGTTCGCCCTCGTGCGGTGTTGCAGCAATCTCGCCCATGCTGCATTCTTCTCCTCAACTAACTGCTCACATTCGCCGTCATACCAGTTGTTTCTCTGATCCGGAGCCACCGTGCCTAGTGCAGCGGTTGCGGTGCTTCCAATGGCGGATCGAATATCTCTCCAGCCATCTTCAAGAGATGCTGCGCCTAGCTGCTCTTCCGTTGGGAGTGCCACTTCCAGCTGCTGCGCGTAGTCTTGGGCTAGTCTACTGTCTTGTAGCCGCCCAATGTTAAGCCGCGGCGGACGACTCCGACGCGTGTTGATCACCGTCGAGAGTTTTGAGCGCAGACATACTGCGACGAGGTAGTGGTCGGATTCAATATTCGCACTGCGGTAAGTGCGAACGTTCGTGATGTCGGAGAAGAATTTACCGTCGATTAGAACGTGGTCGATTTGGTTTTCCGTTACTTGATTAGGTGATTTCCATGTGGCCTTGTGGATATTCTTGCGGGGGAAGAAAGTGCTTCGGACTACCATTCCGCGGGAGGCTGCAAAGTTTATGCATCGTTGGCCGTTGTCGTTCGATACTGTATGCAGACTATCCGGTCCGATGACCTGTCTATACATTTCCTCCCTTCCTACCTGAGCGTTCATGTCACCGATGACGATTTTGACGTCCCGCAGTGGGCATCCATCGTATGTCTGCTCCAGCTGCGCATAGAACGCTTCTTTCTCGTCGTCGGATCTCCCTTCGTGTGGGCAGTGCACGTTGATGATACTATAGTTGAAGAAACGGCCTTTTATCCTCAGCTTGCACATCCTTGCGTTGATTGACTGCCACCCAATCACGCGTTGGCGCATCTTTCCCAGCACTATGAAGCCGGTTCCCAGCTCGTTGGTGGTGCCACAGCTTTGGTAGAAGGTAGCCGCTCGATGCCCGCTTTTCCACACTTCTGTCCTGTCCAGCAGATTTCCTGCAGCGCTACGACATCGAAGTTGCGGGGATGTAATTCATCGTAGATTATCCTGTCGCAACCTGCGAAGCCTAGCGACTTGCAGTTCCATGTTCCAAGCTTCCAATCGTGATCCTTTATTCGTCGCCTAGGTCGTTGCCGATTGTATCGAGTCGTATTATCTTCTATGTCGTTCGTAATAGTTGTTTTTAAAGGCGGCTTATTGGGCCTGCGCAAACCTCCTGTCTCGTCGGAGGGCCGTCGTGTCAGGGCTGTTTAGCGTCCCACCTAACACCAGGACTTGGGCTTGTGCGCTTTGAGCGGCACACGGTCGCTTTGGCGGAGCCTACTTTCGGATACATGCAGCTTTTTATAGAGGTTTAACAGGGCCGACTGTCAAACCCCACCACATCCTAGGCAGGCGCCACAACTCGCAGATGGCCTGGGGAGGGATCGTCAAGCCCTTGGACATAGTCCCTGCTGCCCCCATGCATCGTATGTATGTATTATTAATTGTATCCTCCTCCTCCAGAAACCTGTTCCATTCTTCTTTCCAACTTCTGTTCCTCTTCCTTTCCCCTTTTCACTTCCTCTTTCGTCAGGTAAATGATGAGAAAGGCCAGTTGTAACCCGCCATTTTAGGGTCACAATTAAAACCCCTTGGTTCTTGGGCCAATTTAGCTCAGACCCCCAAAAAAAATTGTAAATACATGTTTCCGTGTTCGTCTACTAATTTATTATTAAATGTCTGTATATAAAATAAATGTCTGTGGTCCATATTTGTATGTTTGACTGATATTTATTTTGTATATAGTAGCTGTAGGGTGTAAACAAACATTTATATTAATTCAAAAATGACGTTAGAGTCCAAGTTTGTATATTATATTTAGTTGTTTGTTTACCTCCTGGTTGGTGTTGAAAATATATATTTATTTACAGTATTTACATTATTTATTTACATTATTTATTGGATCCCTTATTTACATTATTTATTTGAATATTTATTTAACCTATTTATTAAAATTATTTACACTACTTACATTTAAATATTTCTATACATAATAAACTAAATAAAATAAAAGAAATGAAAAAATAAAAAGAAAACAAGCACTTAGGGCCGAATATGTACAGGTTTTGCATGCAATCTAGCTAAAATTATTTGAATTTAAATCTACAATTTGATAACGCAACCCCAACCAAAACCCCTAGATATTATACTAAAAAAAAACATCAACGAGAAACGCAGCGATTCACCGAAACGCAAACCGGAATAACGAAATGGCAGGCTATGGGCGTTATACTTGGGGCGGCAAGAATATGATAAAAGGGCAAGGCCTCCATAGAATCGCTCTCTTTAGTATTTTTCTACCGGTCCAGAGGAGTGAGGTAACAAGTGACACTCGCGAAATTGAGATTTCTAAAGCTTTTTCGCAGTTCCGTAAGTTTGTGAGAAGTGAACGATAATTAAAACTTGCAAACTAATTAGAAACCTTAAAGCTACAGTGATTAAACTAATATTCACCGTTGCAAAGCACCCCCAAAACGTTAAAAAAAAATATCACGTAGTGAAGTTCTGTACGGACCTATGCCTGCCAGCACCACAACGATCGGAATAAAGAGTAGACACCAAAAGATTAAAAGTTAGATTTCGATCGAGTCAGGATGGCTAGGTTGTTAAGGTCTGAGGGAAGCTCTCTCGCAGTAGAGCGCTATTTTCGTACTAAAATGTCTATAACTCGGAATTGGGAACGAATTTCGCTTATCCCAACTGACAATCTCTTTGAAATTTATCAAGGAATGTTCCTACAAAATTTCATGGACCTACTATTTCCCAAATTTGAATTAAGCTCTAAATACTGAACTATTGTACAACTGAAATTTTCGCTTCTCAGTACCTCTCTCCGATGATTTGAGGCACAAAGGAACCGAATTTCGCAAAACCCAACTGACAAAAGTTTTGAATTTTTCCAACGATCATTTTGATGTAATAAAAAGTATATGTCACCGCAATAAAATTTGCAGGAAGCTCTTTTTACTTCAACCAAGTTTTTTAAATTCCATACAAAAGTTACCATTTAGGGAGAGCAGCCAACAGCATATTTTCTTGTGGCGCACGGCAGGAAAGGAGCGATGAGAGCAATAGAAAGTCCGTCAACTTTGTATCTAGCTTGACACTAGAAAAAAAGCGTATTCCTATTTGTGAACACGAGGATACCAAATATATAAATTGAAATCTCATATAGGAATGAGATGAGATAAACAATTGAAAATAAATAGGACAAATAAGAAAAATAAAACGAAAAAACAAAATAAAACAAATAAGACAAATAAAGCAAATATAACAAATAGGACAAATAAGACAGACAAGACAAATTCCTACGGAAGTCCCTCCAAGTATTCCTCCAGAAGTGCCTCCAGAAGTGCCTTCAGAAGTTCCTCCGAGAGTTCCTTCGGAAGTTCCTCCGGGAATTTCTCCAGAAGTTCCTCCAGGAATTCCTCCGGAAGTTCCTCCAGGAATTCCTCCGAAAGTTCCTCCGGGAATTCCTCCGGAAGTTCCTCCGCGAATTCCTTCGAAAGTTCCTTCAGGAATTCCTCCGGAAGTTCCTCCAGGAATTCTTCCGGAAGTTCCTCCCGGAATTCCTGCGGAAGATCCTCCAGGTATTCCTCCAGAAGTTCCTTCAAAAGTTCCTACGGGAATTCCTCCGGAAGTTCCTCCGGGAATTCCTTCAGAAGTTCCTCCAGGAATTCCTCCAGGAATTCCTCCGGAAGTTCCTCCAGGAATTCCTCCGGAAGTTCCTCCAGGAATTCCTCCGGAAGTTCCTCCAGGAATTCCTCCGGAAGTTCTTCCAGGAATTCCTCCGGAAGTTCCTCCAGGAATTCCTCCGGAAGTTCCTCCAGGAATTCCTCTGGAAGTTCCTCCAGGAATTCCTCCGGAAGTTTCTCCAGGAATTCCTCCGGAAGTTTCTCCAGGAATTCCTCCGGAAGTTTCTCCAGGAATTCCTCCGGAAGTTCCTCCAGGAATTCCTCCGGAAGTTCCTCCAGGAGTTCCTCCGGAAGTTCCTCCAGGAATTCCTCCGGAAGTTCCTCCAGGAATTCCTCCGGAAGTTCCTCCAGGAATTCCTCTGGAAGTTCCTCCAGGAATTCCTCTGGAAGTTCCTCCAGGAATTCCTCTGGAAGTTCCTCCAGGAATTCCTCTGGAAGTTCCTCCAGGAATTCCTCTGGAAGTTCCTCCAGGAATTCCTCCGGAAGTTCCTCCAGGAATTCCTCCGGAAGTTCCTCCAGGAATTCCTCCGGAAGTTCCTCCAGGAATTCCTCCGGAAGTTCCTCCAGGAATTCCTCCGGAAGTTCCTCCAGGAATTCCTCCGGAAGTTCCTCCAGGAATTCCTCCGGAAGTTCCTCCAGGAATTCCTCCGGAAGTTCCTCCTCCAGTTCTTGGGCCAATTTAGCTCAGACCCCCAAAAAAATTGTAAATACATGTTTCCGTGTTCGTCTACTAATTTATTATTAAATGTCTGTATATAAAATAAATGTCTGTGGTCCATATTTGTATGTTTGACTGATATTTATTTTGTATATAGTAGCTGTAGGGTGTAAACAAACAATTATATTAATTAAAAGATGACGTTTGAGTCCAAGTTTGTATATTATATTTAGTTGTTTGTTTACCTCCTGGTTGGTGTTGAAAATATATATTTATTTACAGTATTTACATTATTTATTTACATTATTTATTGGATTCCTTATTTACATTATTTATTTGAATATTTATTTAACCTATTTATTAAAATTATTTACACTACTTACATTTAAATATTTCTATACATAATAAACTAAATAAAATAAAAGAAATGAAAAAATAAAAAGAAAACAAGCACTTAGGGCCGAATATGTACAGGTTTTGCATGCAATCTAGCTAAAATTATTTGAATTTAAATCTACAATTTGATAACGCAACCCCAACCAAAACCCCTAGATATTATACTAAAAAAAACCATCAACGAGAAACGCAGCGATTCACCGAAACGCAAACCGGAATAACGAAATGGCAGGCTATGGGCGTTATACTTGGGGCGGCAAGAATATGATAAAAGGGCAAGGCCTCCATAGAATCGCTCTCTTTAGTATTTTTCTACCGGTCGAGCGGAGTGAGGTAACAAGTGACACTCGCGAAATTGAGATTTCTAAAGCTTTTATGCAGTTCCGTAAGTTTGTGAGAAGTGAACGATAATTAAAACTTGCAAACTAATTAGAAACCTTAAAGCTACAGTGATTAAACTAATATTCACCGTTGCAAAGCACCCTGTTAAAAATAAATTACATTAATGTTCAAATTATATCATTTTTCCTAGAGAAGATTTGTTCAATTCATCAGAGCCATGTGCCAGGATAAATAACAGATTAGGAATGTTTAGTTCAAAACCATAAAATGTTTCCTGTGGCATATGTTTACTCTGTCTCCCAGGAAGGGCCATATCAAGCAAGGAATGTTTTCCTAAGATTAGGTTTCTATGTTCAGCTTCAAATAATCAGGCTAAGATTAGATTTCTATGTTAGCTTCAAAGTAATAAAACTCCATATGGCGTATGTTTTTCTACCTCCCTGGAAGAGCTATATCGGGCTGGGAATGTTTGTCTAACGCTTGCTCAGGGGAGGTAGGAAAAACGATGCAGATGCAGTTTTATTACTTAGTACTTTCCACTCGATTCGTTTTGCTTGCAAGTGTCGCATACTTGCGTTAAATTATACCCTTAAAAGAAAGCAGATGGCACCATTCATAAGTATTTGCACGATAGGTGTCGCCATATTG
Source organism: Armigeres subalbatus (assembly GCF_024139115.2). Lineage (NCBI taxonomy): Eukaryota > Metazoa > Arthropoda > Insecta > Diptera > Culicidae > Armigeres > Armigeres subalbatus. Next base: position 201,479,412 of record NC_085141.1, on the reverse strand, counting down.
AGAAATTGCATTAAATGTTGCATGCAATTTGAGGCACTTCTAATTAGAATAGCAGGTCCTTTAGCTAGGTGCCTTTAGAGGTCGGCACCTAAATTATAAGAGTGCCATCTGTATTAGAATTTCTTACAATAAGAATTTAGAATACCAATTAGAATTGGTTGAACGTGTAGGATAATTAATATGTATATGTTAAGAATTATTCCCAAATCATGTATAAATAGTACTAGCGGTTTGGGAAATAAAAGTAGTCATTATTATCCATCAAGTGAATCACTTTCTTTCTCTTCAAGAGAAAATTCCGTTGCTCACAGTTGCCTTTGAAGAACTTGATTTAATCTTCAGGAAGCATAGAACCAAATTGCTGGTGACTAGCCCTGGAATTCATTCAATCTTGTTCGGAAATTGCAACTTATCCGAAATCATCCGAAACACTTTTAATATTGGTGGCTCCAGAGAGGATAAATTAACTCACACCTTCGCGGATCGGATCGAATCGGAATTTCGGAAATCTTTCCAAGGAGGAAAGGAGGATCGGAAAGTGAATTTACTAATTGGCGCCAACGACCAACGAGGAGGAAAGATAGGAAGCCTCAATAGGAATCAGCTCGGGATAATTGGAGCTGATTACACCATATCAAAAGGATAGGAACAAATCGAGATTTGCCGCGTAAGTCGTAGCGTCGCATCGGGATCATCGATTAACGTTCCGCCTTAAAGGAATTGGCGCCTACGACCACAGAGGAAAGTGACTCACGGCTTCGAAAATTGGATTTGGAAACACCTTCGGAGGAGCATACGTGGATAGCAACGTGCCAGATTAAAAGAGTGATTGAACTGTGTGTTGATTGAGCATGAGCATGAGCATGAGCATGATGACCGTACAATTCGTAGTTGCTACTCCGTGATTGATCAGAACAAGCAAAATTGCACAGAGAACCAACAGATGAAGCCGGGACTAGCTTGTCATCCTCAATGTGCACGTTTCGAGAGTTCAAAACTTATAAGAATCAATAACGGCGCCGGCCACGTCCTTACGGTCATCTGGGAGAGGAAGGAATGTGAGTGTGACATCCGTTGTTACTAGAGACCGAGTATACCTCTGCATCTCCACGGTTGTCACAGGAAGGAATTTTGTTAGTGGGTAGGGATGTATTGTTACATAAATCTGGATTCACCTTGGTAAGTGATGCGATCTATGTAACACTTGAATTACATTAAGTCTTCCGGCAGCCGGCTGCCGAAAGAATACAATAAAAATTATTGTATACTTGTGTATTTAGATTTAATCATACGTTGATCAATTATGACTGTTTTACCTAGATAGCGAAGCTTATGTTGGATTAACTCAAAACTGGAACTGGAACGGTTTATCCCGAATAGTAGAATGGAATAGTGAAGTCTCAACTCTGTAACATTTTGCATAAGACGCTCAATATTAATTAATCAGTAGACCTTGCTATCTACGTATGAAATTTCACATGCCTTGTGTCAAAATTGAATGGAATTTACTGGTGTACTTTCATGATCGATTACCGAAGCACTCACTTTAGTTCCACGAAACTTTAGAAAAAGATATTCTATGTTGGTATATGTTTTAGTTTAAATCATTTTCTATTGCGCTTCATGACAAGTAATTGTCTTGTTATATATGTAACGGAACTCAAAATAAATTTGAAAATCAAACGTTTGTACATATTTTCTTGCTGGATAGATAATTTGAAATGCGATTTTTAACCTTCAGTGTCAATCATAGTCGCTTATCAAATAACAAAGCCATTGCGCGTCCGTATTTAACTAACTAACAGCTAACAAGGGAAAAAATCAAAATAAACTGAAAAAAGTATATAATTCTTGAAAAACTAAGTAACTTACTGTTATACTTTGCATACATACACGCACACACGGACAAAAGCACACATACATGCACATACGTGCACACACACCACACACAAAAAACGCGCATATCCATGCAAATTTAAAAGAAAAGTGATTCTGGTAGACAGTATTGTATATATTTTATCTCTGTGTACTCAGTAAAACATCATTGGATGGTGGTTCTTGTTCGCGAAAATACACGTCCTTCACGAGTGCCACACCACTGCGCTATCGAATCGACCTGCTACGTCCAAACCCAACACACACTCCAACCAACACTCAGGGGCCTCACACACGCTCCGACGCGCTGCACAACTCCGACCCCGCCCCCATGAACCCCGGCTCCGTCGGAGCCAAGTCGGACCATCTGGGGGCAAGTTGCACGACTGTTGGACAGTACAACTTGCCCACAGACGCTCCGACTTCACTCCGACCGATCCAAACTTCATGGGGGCGGAGCAAAAGCTGCACAACACGTCGGAGCGTGTGTGGGGCCCTTCAGTAACCGAGCAAAACCATACCGCTATCCCCACCCTTCCCTACGGAAAAACCACCCATCTCTCGTCACAAGCAGGACTACTCATGTTTTGAATAGTCCTGCCCCCAACGGAAAGTGAGCAAAAATCTACGCGGGAAAGAAAGAGAGGGCAACACAATTCTACTCAAACACCGATGAAAGCTAGCGTGCACCCGTTACTTCTAGATTAGGTCGCATGTGCATAAGAAAGGCTCTCCCTATTCGCGCTCTACTTCGCTTATAGATAAGCTAGCTTTGCATATTTTGTTACATTTTCACTTTGGTACGCTAGACCAAGCTATAATCTTTAGATAACTGCCAAGAAATCTGAAGAAAAAAATAGTATAAAGAATATGTAATAATCGAAGAAGAACGAAAGCAAAGAGAGACTCTCCCTCGCACACACGACCCACACGCTTAAAATCAATAACACAGAGATGTGTTTGCATCACTCAAAACGGACCTAATGTGGAACATCCCCTAGATGAGCGACAGTTACACAGCCACAAAAATAGCTCGTGTGGTTTTATTGAAGCTTGGATTTCAATATTTTCAACAGTATTTGGTTCCTCATGAAACAAGGAATCTGTACAAACGTTTACATGTTGAAAAGGACCGTTATCACGACCGTACAAGGCATTTTTGTGCCTGTGTAACTGTCGCTCATCTAGGGGATGTTCCACATTAGGTCCGTTTTGTGTGATGCAAACACATCTCTGTGTTATTGATTTTAAGCGTGCACTCTCAAAGCACTCTAGAGACACTCTCGTAGAGCTTTGCTCTCTTTGATCAATGAGAATAGACACTAAGGGCGACGACATGCCGACACCACGAGCGATGCGGAGCGCGTCCATGCAAAATATCAGCAAGATGATCTTTTTATCTTGAACGCGCTCGCGCACGCACACGCGTCAGCATGTCATCGTCCTATGGTGTGGACGAAGACCAAACGCAAGCGCACAAGTGGACGGCGCCAAATGCAAAACGCCCACCACTACATCCGAACAAGCTCCCACAAGAAGCCAAGCAACTAGGAACGCCACCATTCCCCATTCACGCCTCGCACCATCCACCCACACGCCCGCATCCACACCCCCACCGACACCACAGCATCCATTCTCCTTTATGATCTACTTTGCAATCGGTCGTAAAATAAAAATACTCAATACATACACACATTATATCTCTCTGAATCAACTGTACGCATGCAAAATCAAACTTCAGCTTGAGCCTTAGTCAGCTCCAAATACAACCGTCTAACGGCACACATTATCTCGTCGCATCATGTGTATAGCAAACTTGGTGCAAACGCCACCATTGTAATAAATTCTGTTTATATCCAATAGTTCCAGTTTGTGTATCCAAACAACCAAAAACTGCATAGCTATCCACCACCGGCCGCTTCCATGTATCTGAGACGATATTCACACATCCACATCTACACGTCGTTTATCCTCCGCACTAAAGTGCCTGCATGAGTGCAGCCTCTTTACTCCGCACCTATGTAACATATCACACAAACACAACGCAAATTCGTTACTTGCTGAGAACACTCGTACGTCGTTTTACACCTATTATTTTAGCTATTACCACAATTTCAATCAGATCATTCGCATAAACTCCACACTGGAGTGGACATACACTTTCACAATTCGTGAATTAGAAAAAAGAACACTAATACCTTAACTTTCTGTACATATTATATGTTTTTCAGATAAAATTTCTTCTTCGTTTTTAATGTATTGGAGCACTGAACTAGAAGATAGCACTCAGTGATTGAACTGTGTGTTGATTGAATAAATTAACAACTCAAGATGTCGTCAGTGAAATTCGTCATTAACCCTGTGGGAAATTGCCGTTTGTGCAAGGAAGATGATGAGAAAGACGACATGGTGTCATGCGACGAGTGCATGACATGGTTCCATTTTTGCTGTGTCGGAATCAAGGAGAAACCGAGCAAAAAGGAACAATGGATTTGTGCTAAGTGCAGTGAGCGAGCTGCACTAGCAAAAAAGGTGGCGGAGCTAAGTGAGGCTCTGTCAAAATCATCGATCATCGATAACCCTCCAAAGGACGTCAAGCCGATACCATCCACATCCCAAGCAGTTGTGGATGATGGATTAATTGTATACCTGAAGCGTCAAGCTTTAGTACAACTTCCGACATTTTCGGGTTCGGCAAGAGACTGGCCAAAGTTCAAACAAATTTATGAACATACAACCAGAGAAGGAAAATTCGATGATATCCAGAATTTTTCACGGCTCGTAGCGGTTCTTCAAGGACCGGCGGCCAAATGCGTGCAACATTTGATGTTAAATCCCATCAATGTTTCAAAAATTATGAAGAGACTTGAAGAAAATTATGGAAACCCGGAAATAATATACCGGGAATTAGTCTCGAACATCCAGAGAATAAAGAAGGAATCTAGCCACTCAGTGTTAGAAATCTCGGAAGCACTGGAGAACCTGGTCAACAATATGGCAGCGCTAGGCAAGATGGATTATCTTAACGATCACCGGCTGATACAAGACATCGTAGAAAAATTACCGCATTCAATGCAGCTGCAGTGGGCAGATGTACTAATCGGTAATGCTAATGCGGCAACTCCATCCCTGGCAGATTTGAGCAACTGGATGAACTCTAAAAGCAAAAGCTTCCGAGTTTTGAAATCGATGACGCAGCAAACCGAGAAAAAACCCTCAATTAATATCCATCAAGCGTCACGAAGTTCATGTGTGTTATGCAAGAACGAACATCGACTTTACCAATGCCAGAAGTATAAGCAATTGAAAACTGAAGAGAAGATTCAGTTTGTTCGTTCCAAAACTCTTTGTTTCAATTGTTTACAACCAGGACATCGTTCATCTCAGTGCAGAAGCTCTCTGAGATGCATCGTAAAAGGTTGTAACAAAAAGCATAACTCGACACTTCATGAGAAAAGGCCAATCAAGCCAATTGTCCAGGAGAAAATCGAAACGGCGAACTATCACCAGGAATTCAAAAGGAAGATCATATATCAGATTATTCCGGTGGAATTAAGTAACGGAGCTAGGAAAATTCAGACTTACGCTTTCCTAGACCAAGGATCGTCATCCACGCTGATCGATCAAGAAATTGCCGATTTCTTGAAATTGGAAGGCAAAAAGGAAATGATTACCCTCAATTGGACTCAAAACATAAGTAAGGATATTGAAAGTCGATATGTTTCACTAAAGATAAAAGGAACAACGAATCGACAATATACGATGAAAGGAGTCCAAACTGTTAAAAATCTCCATTTGCCAACCCAATCAATTGACCTAAAAAATTTCGAGGACCAATTCAAGGACCAACAGTTTGATGATGTTACATTGAAAGGATATAAGAACGCAAAGCCAACAATCCTGATCGGGATAGACAACACGCACCTGTTACTACCATTGGAATGGCGCGGAAAAGGACCATACGCAATAAAGACCAAATTAGGTTGGACATTGCTTGGAAGCATAACATCATCCACTGACGAACCCATTTATTCAATGGTTGTAGATTCAAGCAATCTAGATGATATGCTCCGAAACTATTTTTCAACTGAGGATTTCGGAGTGAAACCTGTAGTAACCCTGCCCCAGTCGAATAAAGAGAAACGTGCCATTGAGATAATCAATCGCACTATGAAATATAAAGATGGACGGTATGAGATAGGCCTTCTGTGGAAACAAGAAACTTTCAGATTTCCGAATACCTATCACTATGCATTGAAAAACGCGGATCTCAAAAACTGGGCAATCAACACTTTCAAGGATTATGAGAGGAAAGGTTACATCAGGAAACTCACCGATGCTGAGCTAAGAGAAACACATCCTCGGACCTTCTATTTGCCGCACTTCATCGTGATTAACGCGAACAAGCCAAAACCGCGATTAGTATTTGATGCAGCCGCAAAGATTCAAGGAACGTCTCTAAATTCGACATTACTTAGCGGACCAGATGCAACTAGTTCCCTATTCGGAGTATTAATTCGTTTTCGTGAAGGACAATATGCTGTGAGCGGAGACATAGCAGAAATGTTCCACCAAGTGAAGATTAATGCAGCGGATCAACATGCTCAACGAATCTTATGGCGCGAATGCAACACCGAAAAGGAACCAACAGTATACGTCATGCAAGTTATGACATTTGGTTCCACCTGCTCGCCTTCATGCGCTCAAGCCGTTAAGAATTTCAATGCAAGTAAATTCTCGGAAAAATATCCAAAAGCAGCAATAGCGATCGTGGATCAACATTATGTGGACGACTACTTGGACAGTTTTGATACAGAGCAAGAGGCTTCTCAAATCTCAAAACAAGTAATCCACATCCATGATGCAGCAGGATTTTTCATTCGTAACTTCATCTCGAATAGCGGAACAGTTATTGGATCGTTACCAAAGGATCGTGTAACCAATATGTCTCTAAAGCAATTTTGTGAAAAGGATTCAACCCACGAAAAGGTTCTTGGAGTTTATTGGAACACATCCAACGACTCCGTTGGATACATGATAAATCTGGGAAAATTACCCGCCGAGGTTCTTCAACGAGAGTATCTACCTACGAAAAGAGAAGTACTCTCATTCGTAATGAGTGTATATGATCCTCTGGGCTTAATTTCGAATACCACAATTCATGGAAAAATCCTACTCCAAAAGTTACATAAGGAAAAGCAAGATTGGGATCTTCGTATGCCTGAACGGCTGAAAGAAGAATGGTTCCATTGGCTGGAATTGGTTAAACAAGCGGAAAATGTATCGATACCCAGACACATTTCAGTACCTGGGGCAACGGATATCGAATTGCATACATTTACGGATGCATCTGAGGAGGCATTTGCTGCCTGTGTATATGTTCGGAGTATATTTGGAAACATGGCAGTATCCAAGTTACTTTGTGCAAAGTCTCGAGTTGCTCCAATACAAACTTTATCGATTCCAAGGCTTGAATTGCAAGGAGCAATTTTAGGTACTAGACTTCTCAACCAAGTGAGAAAGGAGTTGAGAATAAAGCCATCAAATATCGTTTTTTGGACTGATTCCCAAACGGTCTTATCATGGATTTCAAGTGACCAAAGGAACTACAAACAATTTGTGTCTGTTCGTGTTGGCGAGATTCTCGATTCAACAACAATATCCCAATGGAGATGGGTACCGTCGAGATTCAATCCTGCGGATGAAGCAACAAAGGAAACTACAAGAAGTTCAATTTGGATTAACGGACCGGAGTTCCTTAAACATGCGGAGGATCAGTGGCCAGCCAGAAAAGCAACTCCACAAACCACGGTAGAATCAAAGCACATAGGGTTGCATGACGATACCAAGATAATCCCACTACAAGAAAGATATTCAAAATGGGAAAAATACATATATCATTTATGTATCTATCGAAAGTTTGTGGACTATATACGTAAACAGGATGTTCAACGGCAAATTACGTATACTGATCGACTCAACATGGAAAAAGTCACATTCAGAAGAATCCAACAGGAAGCCTTTGAAGAAGAATTAAAGGATATTCGGGCCAAAAGACCATTATCCAAGAGAAGCAAGCTTTGCCATCTTAACCCGATAGTTGATCAACATGGACTATTGAAAGTAAACGGACGATTAGCCAAGTCATCCATACCGAATATACCGAAGTATCCTGTTATTTTGCCTAAAAAAACATGTTATAACTAACTTGATACTGAACATGTACCACGAGAGATACTGGCATCAAGGGGACAACATAGTAATATACAACTTCCAACTAAAGTATTACGTCCCTGCAATTAGAAGTTCGCTTAACTTCATTAAATCAAGATGCCCTCGTTGTATCTTGTTAAAGGCAAAGCCTGTTTATCCGCAAATGGCCTGCGTTCCAGATTCGAGATTGAACATCTATGCACCACCGTTTACCAACACAGGAGTGGATTATTTTGGTCCTTTCGAAGTACAAGTGCGACGTTCTACGGAAAAGAGATGGGGAGTTATATTCACATGTATGACATCCAGAGCAGTACACATCGAACTTGCAGAGAGACTCGATACCGATGCCTTCTTCACATGTTTTCGAAACTTCCAAAATCGGCGCGGGAAAATCTCCCATATGTACAGTGACAACGGGACAAATTTCGTTGGAGCAGAACGAGAGCTGAAGGAATTAGTCGCGGAAATTGATCATCGAATGGGAGAGGAACTGCCGCTTCACTTGAAGTACATTGGACTTTCAACCTCCCGCCGCTCCTCATTTCGGAGGAGTATGGGAACGATTGATACGAATAATAAAAAACTGTCTGTACGAAATGTTAAAAGCCTACAAGAACACTCATCCATCACCGGACGTTCTAAGATCCGCCCTTATTAAAGCGGAATTCTTTTTGAATTATAGGCCACTGACATACATTCCAGTAGAGAACATTACTGATGAAGTCTTAACCCCATTCCACTTCTTGATTGGTAGAGCCGGAGAATACGTACCACCATTCTCACCCAATCTACAACCTTTCGGAAAGGGCGACTTAAGAAAAGTACAACATTACTCGAAGTTCTTCTGGGATCAATGGAAAAAAGATTACCTGCCAACAATCATCAAGAGGTGTAAATGGACTGACAAGGTTATTCCCTTAAAGGTTGGTGATATAGTCGTGTATATAGAACAGGATCAGAATGTTCCACCAGGAACATGGAAGAAAGGGAGAATAACACACGTTTATCCTGATAAGGATGGACAAGTTCGATTTGCCGACATAAAAGTAGGAGACAAAATAATTCCGAGACGCCCCTCATTCAGGTTAGCCATTCTTAACACTAGGATTCATTCGTTCAGAAAATCGTTGTAACTAAATTTTCAAATGACTATATCTCAGTGGTTTTTCAACCGATTTTCTCAGTTTTTTCACCAACCTCTTAGCCATCTCTTCTAGTTTCTGGACATTGCAAAATATTGGATCTAGGGGTGTTCAATTTTTCACTACAGCTGTGGGAGTAAAGCAACGGATTTAGAAAAATGCGATTTTGGAGATATACTTATATTTCATTACCAAAAATGATATCTATTCATATAGTGATGATGGAAATGATAAAATAACACATAAAAGACATCACCTGGAACATGAGAACACATTTTGAGCATCCCTACTATGCATACGATGATAATTCGGTGCCTTTAGGAACCACTTTATGCTACAGGATGTATGAAGCTTCAGAAAATGTTTTCAAGCATGTTGTCTACAGAGAACTTGTTAAATTAAATGTAAACTATATACGAAACATGTGTGATAATAAATTATGATGTTCTAGGATCTCCAAGTTGTCCTGGAGTTTGAATCAAATGGTCAACCGAATCAACCAAGGCTTCCATGATGTCCCATACCCCGGTATCAACCCAATTATGACCTCCGAGTATTTATCTTTCACATGCGTCTCAAATCCAGGCATCTGAGATGTTGTAAGATCTCCAAATTCTCCTGAAGTTTTAGTGGAAGCCTTAGTTGATTCGAAAGACCATTTTAATCGAACTCCAGGTCAATTTGGAGATCTTACAACATCTCAAATGCCTGGATTTGAGACGCAAGTGAAAGATAAATACTAGGAGGACATAAATGGGTAGATCCCGTGGTATGGGACATCATGGAAGCCTTGGTTGATTCGGTAGACCATTTGATTCAAATTCCTGGACAATTTGGAGATCTTACAACATCTCATATGTTTGGATTTGAGACGCAAGTGAAAGACAAATACTCGGAGGACATAATTGGGTTGATACTGTGGATGGGAGCATCATGGATGCCTTGGTTGATTCGATAGACCATTTAACTCAAACTTCAGGACAATTTGGAAATCTTACAACATCTCAAATGCCTGGATTTGAGACGCAAGTGGAAGATAAATACTCGGAGGACATAATTGGGTTGATACCGCGGTATGGGACATCAAGGAAGCCTTGGTTGATCGGGTAGACCATTTGATTCAAATTCCAGGACAATTTGGAGATCTTACAACATCTCATATGTTTGGATTTGAGACGCAAGTAAAAGACAAATACTCGGAGGACATAATTGGGTTGATACTGTGGCTGGGAGCATCATGGATGCCTTGGTTGATTCGATAGACCATTTAACTCCAACTTCAGGACAATTTGGAAATCTTACAACATCTCAAATGCCTGGATTTGAGACGCAAGTGAAAGACAAATACTCGGAGGACATAATTGGGTTGATACTGTGGATGGGAGCATCATGGATGCCTTGGTAGATTCGATAGACCATTTAACTCAAACTTCAGGACAATTTGGAAATCTTACAACATCTCAAATGCCTGGATTTGAGACGCAAGTGGAAGATAAATACTCGGAGGACATAATTGGGTTGATACCGCGGTATGGGACATCAAGGAAGCCTTGGTTGATCGGGTAGACCATTTGATTCAAATTCCAGGACAATTTGGAGATCTTACAACATCTCATATGTTTGGATTTGAGATGCAAGTGAAAGACAAATATTCGGAGGACATAATAGGTGTTATACTACGGCAGAGGACATTTTGGAAGCCTTAGTTGATTCGAAAGACCATTTTAATCGAACTCCAGGTCAATTTGGAGATCTTACAACATCTCAAATGCCTGGATTTGAGACGCAAGTGGAAGATAAATACTCGGAGGACATAATTGGGTTGATACCGCGGTATGGGACATCATGGAAGCCTTGGTTGATTCGGTAGACCATTTGATTCAAATTCCAGGACAATTTGGAGATCTTACAACATCTCATATGTTTGGATTTGAGACGCAAGTGAAAGACAAATACTCGGAGGACATAATTGGGTTGATACTGCGGCTGGGGCCATCATGGGTGCTTTGGTTGATTCGATAGACCATTTTACTCAAACTTCAGGACAATTTGGAGATCTTACAACATCTCAAATGCCTGGATTTGAGACGCAAGTGAAAGATAAATACTCGGAGGACATAATTGGGTTGATACCGCGGTATGGGACATCATGGAAGCCTTGGTTGAATCGGTTGACCATTTGATTCAAACTCCAGGACAATTTGGAGATCCTAGAACATCATAATTTATTATCACACATGTTTCGTATATAGTTTACATTTAATTTAACAAGTTCACAGTAGACAACATGCTTGAAAACATTTTCTGAAGCTTCATACATCCTGTAGCATAAAGTGGTTCCTAAAGGCACCGAATTATCATCGTATGCATAGTAGGGATGCTCAAAATGTGTTCTCATGTTCCAGGTGATGTCTTTTATGTGTTATTTTATCATTTCCATCATCACTATATGAATAGATGTCATTTTTGGTAATGAAATATAAGTATATCTCCAAAATCGCATTTTTCTAAATCCGTTGCTTTACTCCCACAGCTGTAGTGAAAAATTGAACACCCCTAGATCCAATATTTTGCAATGTCCAGAAACTAGAAGAGATGGCTAAGAGGTTAGTGAAAAAACTGAGAAAATCGGTTGAAAAACCACTGAGATATAGTCATTTGAAAATTTAGTTACAACGATTTTCTGAACGAATGTATCCGCGTAAGTTTTTTTAGCGAATCAATCCTAGTGTTAACAAATCAAATAAAAGCTCTTTATTTCTACAGGTATACCTCGATATAACTTAATAATTTTTCATTCTTCAAATCGTTGTATCTCCAACACCACTGATCCTGCAAGAAAAATGTGCTTCATGCTTTTGTGAAGTGATATTTGATCGTGCAAGTGGAATACATAAAATTGATCCAAAATCTAAGGAAGAATTAAGTATGGAACTTGTTGTCCCAATTGAAAGTTTTAAAGGTGTAAAGTTGCCTTCAAACGGTGATGTGCTTGGTCGGATACGTTTTATAATGAAAAACCAACACTTGAGTATAAAACCAGCTGCTAAAACTGTAGTAACTGAACTTCAATTTTTTTGGGAGAAATATAGAATTCCTCTAATGCAACACTACAATGCTGTTGTTAAGCTCCTGAAATTATTTAACAAAATACGAGCAATTATCAAAAAATCTTCTCACGCGGAAAATAAACAGAAAGAGCAAGAGTCTAGTTTCATTAATAATTTGGATCGATTGTTTGACATTGCTCGACGAAATGCATTAAATTTTATTAAAAACGATCAGGATAAACAGTTCCTTATTCTGCAAAGGGAAGTTGGAAGGCCTGGATCTGCCTTTGCGAGAGTTAAAAAAGGCAAAATCGAAGAAGGACCAACAACGGAACCAGAGCCTTCCTTGGAATCTAAATCAGCTACCAGCGTTTTTACTATTGATGGAGGAGATAAGAATATAAACAACAGCAACGACAATACTATAAAGAGTTGCTAAATTTATCTTTAGCATTTATTAATGTGAAAAGAATTAAATTTTCGCCGGCGAAAGCAATATTATTATCTTGAAATATGGCTGTTTAGAGGCCAATTTGACATGACCGATGATGAAAGGCGAAAAATTCCAGTAATGTGTGCTTTTATTTTACGAGTTTACATTTGGTCTTGGTTTAAAGCTCCTTTACCCTCATCAGCAGCACGAAATGATCTACACCTGGCAAAAAAAAAAATGATGACTTTATATTTATAACTTTATATTGATACTTTATCTTGGCTGCGGCTTCAAGATTTGCAAATCATCTATGGTACTTGAGTGAAGAACTAGTCGCTCTGGCTTTTTTCGACCCAGAAATATCTACTGATGAGAGAAAAGAAATGGCACACAATTTAAAATCTTGTAAGGGTGATGAAGTAAGAAAAATAAAATTGAAAGTATCTACGATCGATAAGTTGACTTCTTTTACGTTTTCGGATTTTGTTTCTCAAAATACGATGATTTTTTTTTTAAATTTCTGGAATATCTGCAAATTTTCTCAAAGAAGATCCTAGTATATGGGATGAATTGGAAGAATTTGTTGAAAGTAGAAATAAAATTAATTAATTTTTGGTAGTGAATGACTGTGCTGAAAGAGGAGTTAAACTAGTTCAAGATTTTTGTGGAAAACTGACAAAAAATGAACAGTTTCAATATCTTCTCAAAGTTGTTCAACGGCATAGGCAAAATTTTCCAGGTTGCACTCGCTCTGTTATAAAGGAAGGCCTAGCAGTTGAAATAAATAATTAATATAGGTATAAGTGTTGTTTGTTGATAACTTTGTAGTTTTATACAGTTAATAAATTATGCTATAAACATTAAAACTGTTGTTTAAAAATATACAACATATATAATATCCCAAGTCTCTCTGTCTTTCTGTCCTTCTGTCCCTCTGTCTGTAACGAATATATCATATCGTTCTAAAATTGATGCAATGGGCATCACGATGTCCGAAAACAACTCGTTAAAAATATTTCATGAATTTTGTCTCCCCTTAAAAACTTCAGCTCGTTGGCTTCAGTGGTAAGTCACCCCCTCCCTCTCTAGCTACACTACTGTACAGAGCACGGAAAGTATTTACCAATCGGATAAAAATTCGCAAGATTGCGTGATAATCATGCATTTAATTTCGCACGGCACCGAATACGCCTGCATCGCCGCCGCAATGGTCAGGTTGGTCAAACGTTGCTCTCATTTTAAACACCCCTGGGGGTCACGCTCGACATCCTCGACTTTGGATGCTTATAACTTGGTCAATTTCAAAGGGATTTACATCCGGTCTTCACCAGTCGCTTCATTATATAAAAAAGGTTCTACATTTTGTCCACAACAGGAATCCGTCGACTACAGCGCCACCTAGAAGCAAAAAACTGAAACGGTTGCGTTTCCCCATATATTTGGATCACTTTTCCCATACAAACTTTGAGCCATTTGCGCACGCCAACCACTGGACCGAATGAGCTGAAATTTTCAGGGGAGCTTCTGGGACCCCCAAACTGTCATTTAAGGGTGCAAGGTTTGAAATTCCAGACTTTTCACTTTTTCCATATAAGCTTGGGCCACTCTAATCTACAGGACATTTGGGACCAAAACTAAATTTCTATTTTTTTTCGAAATTTGATAGGGAGATATGCATCCCCCAGAAAACTAAAATCATCAAAATTTCAAATTTTTCAAAAATTCCTCTTGTCACTTTGAACATCCAATTATTCCACTACGGCAACAAATATCGAAGTTTCATGAATCTAAAGGACATTCGGGACCAAAAACTATTTTTTTCCTATACAGGGAGGATTGCATCCCGCAGAACACTAAAATCATCAAAATTTCAAATTTTGCAAAAATTCCCCTTATCACTTTGGACATCCAATTATTGCACTACGGCATCAAATATCAAAGTTTCATGCATTCACAGAACATTTGGGACCAGAAACAAAATTTTCGATTTTTTTCGAAATTTGATGTATCCCTATACAGGGACATTTGCATCCCCCAGAACACTAAAATCATCAAAATTTAAAATTTTTCAACAATCCCTGTTATCATTTTGGACATCCAATTATTGAACTACGGCATCAAATATTTAGGTTTCATGCATCTACAGGAACCAAAAACAAAATTTAGATTTTTTTTCGGAATTTGATGTATTTGCGGAGATTTGCATCCCCCAGAACACTAAAATCATCAACATTGCAAATTTTTCAAAAAATCCCCTTTGGACATCCAATTATTGCACTACGGCATCAAATATCAAAGTTTCATGCATCTAAAGGACATTTGGGACTAAAAACTAAATTTCGATTTTTTTCGATATTTGATGTATCCCTATACAGG
This sequence comes from Armigeres subalbatus, assembly GCF_024139115.2. NCBI lineage: Eukaryota > Metazoa > Arthropoda > Insecta > Diptera > Culicidae > Armigeres > Armigeres subalbatus. The sequence continues at coordinate 201,464,320 of NC_085141.1, read as the reverse complement.
GAGATTTGCATCCCCCAGAACACTTAAATCATCAAAATTTCAAATTTTTCAAAAATTCCCCTTGTCACTTTGGACATCCAATTATTGCACTACGGCATCAAATATCGAAGTTTCATGAATCTAAAGGACATTTGGGACCAAAAACTAAATTTCGATTTTTTTCGAAATTTGGTGTATTTCTATACAGGGAGAATTGCATCCCGCAAAACACTAAAATCATCAAAATTTCAAATTTTTCGAAAAATCCCCTTATCACTTTGGACATCCAAGTATTGCACTACGGCTTCAAATATCAAAGTTTCATGCATCTACAGGACATTTGGGACCAAAAACTTAATTTCGATTTTTTTCGAAATTTGATTTGCATCCCCCAGAACACTAAAATCAACAAAATTTCAAATTTTTCAAAAATTCCCCTTGTCACTTTGGACATCCAATTATTCCACTACGGCATCAAATATCGAAGTTTCATGCATCTACAGAACATTTGGGACCAAAACTAAATTTTGATTTTTTTCGATATTTGATGTATCCCTGTACAGGGAGATTTGCATCCCCCAGAACACTAAAATCATCAAAATTTCAAATTTTTCAAAAATTCCCCTTGTCACTGTGGACATTCAATTATTGCACTACGGCATCAAATATCGAAGTTTTTTTCGAAGATTTTTTTCGAAATTTAATGTGTCCCTATACAGGGAGATTTGCATCCCCCAGAACACTAAAATCATCAAAATTTCAAATTTTTCAAAAATTCCCCTTGTCACTTTGGACATCCAATTATTGCACTTACTTACTTACTACGGATCCTGTACACCTCCGGTGGTGCAAAGGGCCGACTTGAAAGATCTCCATCCTGAGCGTTGCCCGACTATCGCTTTAAACTGTTGCCAAGTTAGATTTTAGTCGACTTCTTTTATTTCTTTATTGAGGCTTCGCCGCCATGAGCCGCCATGAGGGTCTGCCTCTGCTGCGATGTCCCACTGGGTTCCAGTCTAATGCTTGTTTACAGATTTCGTTTCCGCCCCTATGTAGAGTGTGGCCGACCCAGCCCCACTTCCGATCCCGAATTTCTGTTGCTATCGGCCTCTGGTGACAACGACGATGGAGCTCATTGTTTGAGATCCAGTTGTGAGGCCACCAGGCCCGAATTATATACCGCAGGCATCTGTTAATGAACACCTGCAGCCGTTGAGTGTTCTCCACTGATACACACCATGTTTCGCTGGCGTATAACAGCACAGATTTCACGTTAGAGTTGAAAATTCGTATTTTGGTGCGTTCACTTATCTGCCTGTTTTTCTAGATATTTTTTAAACTCGCAAAGGCAGCCCTTGCTTTCTTGATCCGTGCGCCTATGTCGATCTTGGTACCGCCGTCTGACGCCATTTGGCTACCAAGATATTGGAAGCTTTCAACATTCTCCACTGGTTGCCCGGCTACTGTGAAACTGGAAGGAGTCGCCGTGTTTACATCCAACGATTTGGTTTTGTTGACGTTGATGACTAAACCTGCCGAACAGGAGCGCTCGGCAAGGTCGTTGAGCTTACTCTGCATATCAGAGCGCCGTTGCGCGAGGAGTGCAACGTCATCAGCCAATTCGAAGTCGTTTAGGTGCTCCATGGTTATAGGCTGCCATAACAGCCCGCGGTTTGGTTCACGGTCAATCGCATCTACCAGAATCTCATCGATTACGATGAGGAACAGTAACGGTGATAGGATACATCCTTGCCTCACACCAGCTACGACCCGGATAGGGTCGGACAAGACCCCATTGTGCAGCACTCTACACGAAAAGGCCTCGTACTGTGCTTCGATGAGGCCGATGATTTTCTCAGGAACTCCCTTGCGTCTTAGGGCGCCCCACATATTCTCGTGATTGAGACGGTCGAAAGCTTTTTCGTAGTCAATGAATACCAAGTAAAGGGACTCTTGGAATTCGTTGACCTGCTCCAGAATGATGCGGAGCGTGACAATATGGTCCACACAGGATCTTCCGGCACGGAATCCGGCTTGCTGCCACCGGAGAGTCGCATCGATCTTCTCCTGAATCCGGGCTAGGATAATTTTGCACAGAACTTTGAGAACGGTACACAGCAACATAATGCCTCGCCAGTTATCGCATACAGTCAGGTCACCCTTTTGGGCACCTTTACTAAGATACCTTGCATCCAGTCGACCGGGAAAGTTGCGATGTCCCAGATATTATGAAATAAACGATGCAGTAGTTGAGCGGATGTCATGGGGTCAGCTTTGAGCATCTCGGCTGATATGCGGTCGACCCCTGGGGCTTTATTCGATTTCATGCTTTGGATGGCTGTTTGAATCTCTAGCAGTGATGGAGCTTCGGTATTGACGCGTGTTATACGTCGGATCCTAGGCAGATCATGCCGAGGTGGTGATGGCCTGGCTGGCACTTGAAAAAGTTATTCGAAGTGCTCGAACCAGCGTTTCAGCTGGTCAGTTGGGTCGGTCAATAACTGATCATTCGCGTCTTTCACAGGCATCGTTGCATTCATCTTCGCCCCGCTTAAGCGTCGTGAGATATCGTGCACTACGGCATAAAATATCAATGTTTCATGTATCTTAAGGACATTTGAGACCAAAAACAAAAGTTTTGATTTTTTTCCAAATTTGATGTATCCCTATAAAGGGAGATTTGCATTCCCCAGAACACTAAAATCATCAAAATTTCAATTTTTTCAAAAATTTCCCTTGCACTTTGGACATCCAATTATTGCACTACGTCATCAAATATCAAAGTTCATGCATCTACAGGACATTTGGGACTAAAAACTAAATTTTGATTTTTTTTCCAAATTTGATATATCCGGGATATTTGCATCCCCCAGAACACTAAAATCATCAAAATTTCAAATTTTTCGAAAATTCCCCTTTTCACTGTGGGCATCCAATTATTGCACAACTGCATCAAATATTGAAGTTTCATGCATCTACAAGACATTTGAGACTAAAAACTAAATTCCGATTTTTTTTGAAATATGATGTATTCCTATACTGGGAGATTTGCATCCCCCAGAACACTAAAATCATCAAAATTTCAAATTTTTCAAAAATTCCCCCTGTCACTTTGGACATCCAAATATTGCACTACGGCATTAAATATCAAAGTTTCATGCATCTGCAGGACATTTGGGACCAAAAACTAAAATTAGATGATTTTCCAAATTTGATGTATCCCTATACAGTGAAATTTGCATCCCCCAGAACACTAAAATCGTCAAAATCTCAAATTTTTCAAAAATTTCCCTTGTCATTTTGGACATCTAATTATTGCACTACGGCATCAAATATCAAAGTTTTATGCATCTAAAGGACATTTGAGACCAAAAACAAAAGTTTTGATATTTTTTCGAAATTTGATGTATCCCTATACAGGGAGATTTGCATCCCCCAGAACACTAAAAAAATCACTTTGTCACTGTCACTTTGGACATCCAATTATTCCACTACGGCATCAAATATCGAAGTTTCATGCATCTTAAGGGCATTTAGGACCAAAAACAAAATTTCGATTTTTTTCGAAATTTGATTTATCTCTATAGAGGGAGATGTACATCCCCAGAACACTAAAATCATCGAAATTTAATTTTTTTTTCAAAAATTCCCCTTGTCACTTTGGACATCCATTTATTGCACTACGGCATCAAATATTAAAGTTTCATGCATCTTAAGGATATTTGGGACCAAAAACAAAATTTCGATTTTTTTTACGAAATTTGATGTATCCCTATACAGGGAGAATTGCATCCCGCAGAACACTAAAATCATCAAAATTTCAAATTGTTCAAAAATTCCCCTTGTTCCTTTGGACATCCATTTATTGCACTACGGCATCAAATATCGAAGTTTCAGAGAGAAGAGACATTTGGGATCAAAAACAAAATTTCGATTTTTTTCGAAATTAGATGTATCTCAGGGAGATGTACAGGGAGATTTGCATCCCCCAGAACACTAAAATCATCAAAATTTAAAATTTTTCAAAAATTCCCCTTGTCACTTTGGACATCCAATTATTGCACTACGGCATCAAATATCGAAGTTTCATGCATCTACAGGACATTTGGGACCAAAAACTAAATTTAGATTTTTTTTTCGAAATTTGATGTTTTCCTATACAGGGAGATTTACATCCCCCAAAACATTAAAATCAAAATTTCAATTTTTTTAAAAATTCCCCTTATCACTTTGTATATCCAATTATTCCACTACGGCATCAAATATCGAAGTTTCATGCATCTTAAGGACATTTGGGAGCAAAAACTAAATTTCGATTTTTTTTTCGAAATTTGATGCATCCCTATACAGGGAGATATGCATCCCCCAGAAAACTAAAATCATAAAAATTTCAAATTTTTCGAATATTCCCCTTATCACTTTGGACATCCAATTATTGCACTACGGCATCAAATATCAAAGTTTCATGCATCTACAGGACATTTGGGACCAAAAACTTAATTTTGATTTTTTTTTCTAAATTTGATCTATCCCTATACAGGGAGATTTGCATCCCCCAGAACACTAAAACCATAAAAAAAACCATCAAATTTTTGAAAAATTTCCCTTGTCACTTTATTATTTATTTATTTATTCAGACTAAGGCCGAAGTGGCCTGTGCAGTATATAAGAGTCTTCTCCATTCGGCTCGGTCCATGGCTACACGTCGCCAGCCACGCAGTCTACGGAGGGTCCGCAAGTCATCTTCCACCTGATCGATCCACCTTGCCCGCTGCGCACCTCGCATTCTTGTGCCCGTCGGATCGTTGTCGAGAACCATTTTCACCGGGTTATTGTCCGACATTCTGGCTACGTGCCCGGCCCACCGCAGGCGTCCGATTTTCGCGGTGTGAACGATGGATGGTTCTCCCAACAGCTGATGCAACTCGTGGTTCATTCGCCTCCTCCACGTACCGTCCGCCATCTGCACCCCACCATAGATGGTACACAGCACTTTCCTTTCAAAAACTCCGAGTGCGCGTTGGTCATCCACGAGCATCGTCCAGGTCTCGTGTCCGTAGAGGACTACCGGTCTAATGAGCGTTTTGTAGATTGTCAGTTTGGTACGGCGGCGAACTCTATTCGATCGGACCGTCTTGCGGAGTCCAAAGTATGTACGATTTCCAGCCACTATACGTCTCCGAATTTCTCTGCTGGTATCATTTTCGGCAGTCACCAGTGAGCCCAAGTACACAAATTCTTCTACCACCTCGATTTTGTCACCACCGATGCCAACTCGCGGTGGGTGGCTCACATTGGCTTGAACCTCTTCCTATCATGTACTTCGTCTTCGACGTGTTGATGACTAGTCCGATCCGCTTGGCTTCCCTCTTCAGTCTGATGTAGACTTCCTCCATCTTCTCAAAGTTACGTGCCATAATATCTATGTCGTCGGCGAAGCCAAATAGCTGGACGGACTTATTGAAAATTGTACCACTCGTGTTAATCCCTACTCTTCGAATTACTCCTTCTAAAGCGATGTTGAATAGCAGACACGAAAGACCATCACCTTGCCGTAACCCTCTGCGGGTTTCGAAGGGACTCGAGAATGCCCCTGAAACTCGAACTACGCACATCATCCGATCCATCGTCGCTTTGATCAACCGTGTCAGTTTATCCGGAAATCCGTTTTCGTGCATTAGCTGCCATGGCTGGTCCCGATCGATTGTGTCATATGCGGCTTTGAAGTCGATGAATAGATGATGTGTGGGCACGTTGTATTCGCGGCACTTCTGCAGTACTTGGCGAATGGCGAACACCTGGTCCGTGGTGGAGCGTTCGCCTATAAAACCCGCCTGATACTGCCCCACGAACTCCCTTGCAATTGGTGCTAGTCGACGGCATAAAATTTGGGAGAGTACATTGTAGGCGGCGTTCGGCAATGTGATTGCGCGGTAGTTGCTACAATCCAGCTTATCGCCCTTTTTGTAGATGTGACACACGACACCTTCCATCCACTCCTGCGGCAAAACTTCCTCCTCCCAAATCTTGGTAATGACCCAGTGCAGCGCTCTAGCCAGTGCCTCACCACCGTGTTTAAATAGCTCTCCTGGTAGTTGGTCAACCCCAGGGGCTTTGTTGTTCTTCAGTCGGCTAATCTCCTCCTGGATTTCCTGGAGATCCGGGGCCGGTAGAATTATGTCCTGCGCGCGTTCTCCCAGGTCCATCACCATACCGCCATCTTCGTCTGCCACATCGCCATTCAGGTGCTCTTCGTAGTGCTGCCGCCACCTTTGGATCACCTCACGCTTGTTTGTAAGAAGGTTCCCGTTTATGTCCTTACACATATCAGGCTGTGGCACGTGGCCCTTACGTGAACGGTTCAACTTCTCATAGAACTTTCGTGTGTTATTAGTGCGGTACAGTTCCTCCGTCTCTTCACGGTCTCGATCTTCCTGCTGACGCTTTTTCCTCCGGAAAATCGAGTTTTGTCTGTTCCACGCCTGTTTATATCGTGCCTCGTTCGCCCTCGTGCGGTGTTGCAGCATTCTCGCCCATGCTGCATTCTTCTCTTCTACTAACTGCTCACATTCGCCCTCATACCAGTCGTTTCTCTGATCCGGGGGCACCGTGCCAAGTGCAGCGGTTGCGGTGCTACCAATGGCGGATCGAATATCTCTCCAGTCATCTTCAAGAGACGCTGCGCCTAGCTGCTCTTCCGTTGGGAGTGCCACTTCCAGCTGCTGCGCGTATTCTTGGGCTAGTCTACCGTCTTGTAGCCGCCCAATATTAAGCCGCGGCGTCCGACTTCAACGCGTGTTGTACACCGTCTAGAGTTTTAAGCGCAGTTTTAAGCGCTTTTCCACACCTTCTGTCCTGTCCAGCAAATCTCCTGCAGCGCCACGACGTCGAAGTTGCGGGGATGTAATTCATCGTAGAGCATCGTATTCATGGTGGAGCCTACTTGCGGATACCGGATATGCAGCTTTTTATAGAGGTTTAACAGGGCCCACTGTCAAACCCCATCACATCCTAGGCAGGCGCCACAACTCGCAGATGGCCTGGGGAGGGATCATCAAGCCCTTGGACATAGTCCCTGCTGCCCCCTTGTCACTTTGGACATCCAATTATTGCACTACGGCATCAAATATCGAAGTTTTCATGCATCTACAGGACATTTGGGACCAAAAACTAAATTTTGATTTTTTTCCAAATTTGATGTATCCCTTTACAGGGTGATTTGCATCCCCCAGAAAACGAAAATCATCAAAATTTCCCCATTGTCACTTTGGACATCCAATTGTTGCACAACGGCATCAAATATCGAAGCTTCATGCATCTAAAGGACATTTAGGTCCAAAAACTAAATTTCGTTTTTTTTTTCGAAATTTGATGTATCCCTAAACCGGGTGATTTGCTTCCCCCAAAACACCAAAATTATCAAAATCTCAAATTTTTTAAAAATTCCTCTTATCACTTTGGACATTTAATTATTCCGCTACGGCATCAAATATCGAAGTTTCAAGCATCTACAGGACATTTTATACCAAAAACAAAATCTTGATTTTTTTCGAAATTTGGTACTCTATACAGGGAGATTTGCATTCCCCAGAACACTAAAATCGTCAAAATTTCAAATTTTTCAAAAATTCCCCTTGTCACTTTGGACATCCAACTATTACACTACAGCATCAAAAATCGAAGTTTCATACATCTAAAGGACATTTGGGACCAAAAACTAAATTTCGATTTTTCTTCGAAATTTGATGTATTATTTCACTACGGCATAAAATATCGTATTCTCATGCATCTACAGGACATTTGGGACCAAAAACAAAATTTCGATTTTTTTTTTTAATTTGATGTATCCCTATACAGGGTGATTTGCATCCCCCAGAACACTAAAATAATCAAAATTTCAAATTTTTCAAACATTCCCCTTATAACTTTGGACATTCAATTATTCCGCTACGGCATCAAATATCAAAGTTTCAGGCATCTACAGGACATTTGGAACCAAAAACAAAATCTAGATTTTTTTCGAAATTTGATGCCCTATACAGGGAGATTTGCATTCCCCAGAACACTAAAATCATCAAAATTTCAAATTTTTCAAAAATTTCCCTTATCACTTTGGACATCCAATTATTGCACTGCGGCATCAAATATCAAAGTTTCATGCATCTACAGGACATTTGGGATCAAAAACTAAATTTCGATTTTTTTTCGAAATTTGATGTATTCCTATACAGGGAGATTTGCATCCCCCATAACACTAAAATCATCAAAATTTCAAATTTTTCAAAAATTCCCCTTATCACTTTGGACATCCAATTATTGCACTACAGCATCAAATATCGAAGTTTCATGCATCTAAAGGACATTTGGGACCAAAAACTAAATTTCGATTTTTTTTTCGAAATTTGATGTATCCCTATACAGGGCGATTTGCATTCCCCAGAACACTAAAATCATCAAAATTTAAAATCTTTCAAAAATACCCCATTGTCACTTTGGACATCCAATTATTCCATTATTCCACTACGGCATCAAATATCGAAGTTTCATACATCTAAAGTACATTTGGGACAAAAAACTAAATTTAGATTTTTTTTTCGAAATTTGATGTATCCCTATACAGGGTGATTTGCATCCCCCAGAACATTAAAATCATCGAAATTTCAATCTTTTCAAAAAATCTCTTGTCACTTTGGACATCTAATTATTCCACTATGGCATCTAATATCGAAGTTTCATGCATCTACAGGACATTTGGGACCAAAATCTAAATCTCGATTTTTTTTTTTCGAAATTTGATGCCCTATACGAGAGATTTGCATCCCCCAGAACACTAAAATCATCAAAACTTCAAATTTTTCAAAAGTTCCTCATGTCACTTTGGACCTCCAACTATTCCACTACGGCATCAAATATCGAAGTTTCATGCATCTAAATTACATTTGGGACAAAAAACTAAATTTAGATTTTTTTTTCGAAATTTGATGTATCCCTATACAGGGTGATTTGCATCCCCCAAAACATTAAAATCGTAAAACTTTCAAAATTTTAAAAAATTCCTCTTATCATGTTGCACATCCAATTATTCCACTACGGCATCAAATATCGAAGTTTCATGCATCTACAGGACATTTAGGACCAAACACTAAATTTTGATTTTTTTTTCGAAATTTGATGTGTCCCTATACAGGGAGATTTGCATCCCCCAGAACACTAAAATCAAAATAATTTCAAATTTTTCAAAAATTCCCCTTGTCACTTTGGATATCCACTACGGCATCAAATATCAAATGCATGTACAGGAAATTTGGGACCAAAAACAACATTTTGATTTTTTTTTAAATTTGATGTATCCCTATACAGGGTGATTTGCATCCCCCAGAACACTAAAATCAACAAAATTTCAAATTTTTCAAAAAATCCTCTGTCACTTTGGACATCCAATTACTCCACTATGGCATCAAATATCGAAGTTTCGTGCATCTACAGGTCATTTGGGACCAAAAACTAAAGTTCGATTTTTTTTCGAAATTTGATGTATCCCTATACAGGGAGATTTGCATCCCCCAGAACACTAAAATAATCAAAATTTCAAATTTTTCAAAAAATCCCCTTGTCGCTTTGGACATCCAATTATTCCACTACGGCATCAAATATCAAAGTTTCATGCATCTAAGAGTCATTTGGGACAAAACACTGAATTTCATTTTTTTTTTAAATTGATTTGCATCCCCCAGAACACTAAAATAATCAAAATTTCAAATTTTTCAAAAATTCCCCTTGTCACTTTGGACATCTAATTATTCTACTACGGCATCAAATATCGAAGTTTCATGCATCTAAAGGACATTTTGGACCAAGAAGTAAATTTCGATTTTTTTTTCGAAATTTGATGCCCTATACAGGGAGATTTGCATCCCCCCGAACACTAAAATCATCAAAACTTCAAATCTTTCAAAAATTCCCCTTGTTCTTTTGGACATCCAATTATTCTACTACAACATCAAATATCGAAATTTCATGCATCTAAAGGACGTTTGGGACCAAAAGCTGAATTTTAATTATTTTTCGAAATTTGATGCCCTATAAAGGATTTGCATCACCCAGAACACAAAAATTATCAAAATTTCAAATATTTCAAAAATTTCCCTTGTCACTTTGGACATCCGACTATTCCACTACGGCATCAAATATCGAAGTTTCATACATCTAAAGGACAGTTGGAACCTAAAACTAAATTTTGATTTTTTTTTTTCGAAATTTGATTTATCCCTATGCAGGGAGATTTGCATCCCCCAGAACACTAAAATCATCAAAATTTCAAATCTTTCAAATATTCCCCTTGTCGCTTTGGACATCCAATTATTGCACTACGGCATCAAATATAGAAGGCATCCGTCCCATGCGAGTCTGACTTGGGTGCTCGCTCTATCGCACCCTCAAACACACCCTACATACTCTGTTGCACCTCTGTCATGCCGTGTGGGTCTAACTTGTGTGCCCACCCTTCTCATGCCATGTGGGTCTAACTTGTATGCCCACCCAAACCCTTGATTCATGCTCATGCACTCCATGCTTGCACACACGCTAACGCTCCTATGAGACTGACTTGTGTGCTCACCTCTATCATGCCGTGCGGGTCTGACTTTTGTGCCCACCCTTCTCATGCCATGTGGGACTAACTTGTATGCCCACCTTTATCGTACCATGTGAGACTGCTCACCTCTTTCATTCAGTTCGCGCTGACACATACTACTCGAGTCATTCGACCTAACACTCCCTCTGGCATCCCTTGTGGGACGTTTTGCTTAGGTTCCCACTTCTGACATACCATGTGAGTCTGACTCACCTCGTTCTTGCCATATGAGACTAGCTCAACTCGTCTCAACTCATTCCTTTCGTACCATGTGAGACTGACTTGGATGCTCACCCACACTCCTCTGCCACGCCGCGGGGTATCAGTAATCACAGGAATTAAAATTCCTGCGCTGCTCCCAGCGCGGCGTGTGCAGTCCATACATACACCTATTCATTCACACTTCTGCCATGCTTCGAGGTGACGATCTTGGTTGCCACCCACTGCGCCAATACCTCTGCATGGGCAGACCATTAACACACTTTTCCGAGTTCGGCACTTTTGCTCTAACTAACCAATCACAAGTTAGTCATGCTTGTCGATTGAAAGCTGCAGGCAATCTAAGTGGTTGCAGTCGAGACTGCGTTCCACTTCTCCACCGCTTGACACATCCTCTGGATAAGATTATCCAGATTATATAGAAGTTGTGTCTTGGCTGCAAACGTCTAGCATTGCTCCCCACTATGGCATCTAATATCGAAGTTTCATGCATCTAAAGTACATTTGGGACAACAATTTTTTTTTTCGAAATTTGATTTGAAATTTGATCTATACCGGAGGATTTGTATCCCCCATAACACTAAAATCATCAAAATTTCATTTTTTTTAAATTCAACTTGTCATTTTGGACATCCAATTATTCCACTACAACATCGAATATCGAAATTTCATGCATCTAAAGGACGTTTGGGACCAAAAGCTGAATTTTGATTATTTTTCGGAATTTGATGCCCTATAAAGGATTTGCATCCCCCAGAACACAAAAATTATCAAAATTTCAAATATTTCAAAAATTTCCCTTGTCACTTTGGACATCCGACTATTCCACTACGGCATCAAATATCGAAGTTTCATACATCTAAAGGACAGTTGGAACCTAAAACTAAATTTTGATTTTTTTTTTCGAAATTTGATTTATCCCTATGCAGGGAGATTTGCATCCCCCAGAACACTAAAATCATCAAAATTTCAAATTTTTCAAATATTCCCCTTGTCGCTTTGGACATCCAATTATTGCACTACGGCATCAAATATAGAAGTTTCATGCATCTACAGGTCATTTGGGACCAAAAACTAAATTTTGTTTTTTTTCGAAATTTGATGCCCTATACAGGGAGATTTGCATCCTCCAGAACACTAAAATCACCAAAAATTTCAAATTTTTCGAAAATTCCCCTTGTCACTTTGGACATCCAATTATTCCAATACGGCATCAAATATCGAAGTTTCAAGCATCTACAGGACATTTGAGACCAAAAACTAAGTTTTGATTTTTTTCGAAATTTGATGTATCCCTATACCGGAAGATTGGCAAATATCTCAAAAATTCCCCTTGTCACTTTGGACATCCACTACGGCATCAAATATCGAAGTTTCAAGCATCTACAGGACATTTGGGACCAAAAACTAAATTTTGATTTTTTTTCGAAATATGATGCACTATAATATGAGATTTGCATCCCCTAGAACACTAAAATCATCACAAATTCAATTTTTTTAAAAATTCCCCTTGTCACTTTGGACATCCAATTATTCTACTACGGCATCAAATATTGAAGTTTCATGCATCTAAAGGACATTTGGGACAAAAAACTAAATTTCGATTTTTTTTTTTCAAAATTTGATGTATTTTCTAAATTTGTAGCCCTTTTTTTTACAAGGAAGAATGCATTTACGCACTAACCCAGTACACGTGCATTGTAGTTGCCAAACTACCACACGGAAGTGTACTGGAGTGTCGGACTCGTCCATACCGGTAATACCGACTAAACTCCCTTGGGCTCCACTATCGTTTCCCCCAGGAACTACCTCCCATTACTACTTCTGGGGGATGGCAGTACTAAACGTACTCTCTCATTCTCGCTCACACAGGCACCCGTCCCATGCGAGTCTGACTTGGGTGCTCGCTCTATCGCACCCTCAAACACACCCTACATACTCTGTTGCACCTCTGTCATGCCGTGTGGGTCTAACTTGTGTGCCCACCCTTCTCATGCCATGTGGGTCTAACTTGTATGCCCACCCAAACCCTTGATTCATGCTCATGCACTCCATGCTTGCACACACGCTAACGCTCCTATGAGACTGACATGTGTGCTCACCTCTATCATGCCGTGCGGGTCTGACTTTTGTGCCCACCCTTCTCATGCCATGTGGGACTAACTTGTATGTCCACCTTTATCGTACCATGTGAGACTGCTCACCTCTTTCATTCAGTTCGCGCTGACACATACTACTCAAGTCATTCGACCTAACACTCCCTCTGGCATCCCTTGTGGGACGTTTCGCTTAGGTTCCCACTTCTGACATACCATGTGAGTCTGACTCACCTCGTTCTTGCCATATGAGACTAGCTCAACTCGTCTCAACTCATTCCTTTCGTACCATGTGAGACTGACTTGGATGCTCACCCACACTCCTCTGCCACGCCGCGGGGTATCAGTAATCACAGGAATTAACATTCCTGCGCTGCTCCCAGCGCGGCGTGTGCAGTCCATACATACACCTATTCAATCACACTTCTGCCATGCTTCGAGGTGACGATCTTGGTTGCCACCCACTGCGCCAATACCTCTGCATGGGCAAACCATTAACACACTTTTCCGAGTTCGGCACTTTTGCACTAACTAACCAATCACAAGTTAGTCATGCTTGTCGATTGAAAGCTGCAGGCAATCTAAGTGGTTGCAGTCGAGACTGCGTTCCACTTCTCCACCGCTTGACACATCCTCTGGATAAGATTATCCGGAGTTGTGTCCCGGCTGCAAACGTCTAGCATTGCTCCCCACCCAGCTTGATATGTAAGGAATCAGCCGGTGGGTCCACCTACCTTTCGAGGAGTTATCCCACTCGCGCTGCCATCTGGCAACCGAAGTCACCCTGGTACTGAACATGTTCGGGTTCGCTATGATCGCTGCCTTGAGTGCACTGTTGGGAACTCCATCGGGGCCTGGAGCTTTGTTCATCGCAAGGGTGTTCGTCACCGGAGCCACCATTTCGGCCACACTCCCAGCGCCTTGCAGCGCAGGAGGAGGCCAGGGACTTGTGGCTCGGGACGGGAAGAGTACTTCGATAATCCTCGGCAACCGGTCCGGTGACCGTTCGGGGGGTGAAGAGCCCCCTTTGGTCTTGGCCATCACGATCCTATAGGCGTCACCCCACGGATTCGCATTGGCACCCTCGCACAGGTTGTCGAAGCACGCTCTCTTGCTGCTCTTGATGGTCTTGTTAAGGGCAAGTCTCGCAGCTTGAAACACTTCCCGGCGGAACGCTCTTTCCTCCTCGGTGCGGGCTCGTTGCGTCCTACGTCTAGCCTTGAGGCAGGCTGATCGTACGGCTGCAACTTCGGCACTCCACCAGTATACCAGGCGTCTGCCATTTCTTGGCACGGCTTTCCTCGGCATAGTAGCGTCGCACGCGCGTGATAGGACAGCTATCAGCGCATCCCCGCTTAGACTGTCGGTGTTGGCCCCCAGTCCCAGGGCCGCGGTGAAAACTTCGCTGTCGAAATGATTGGTCCTCCACCCACGGACCTGACAGGGATCACCCGCCCTCGGACGCTGCACACCATAGTTGATCTTGAAGCGAATTGCTAGGTGATCACTATGGGTGTAGCCCTCGTCTACCCTCCAGTCCAGGTCCGAGACCAGACTGGGGCTGACAAACGTTACATCTATCCATGACTCGGCCCCATTCCTACGGAATGTGCTACTGGCTCCGTCATTGACAAGCACTGCGTCGAGTTTTGCAAGTGCCTCGAGTAACGCTTGTCCCCTCTGATTGGTGCAGCGGCTGCCCCATTCCACTGCCCGAGCATTAAAGTCTCCCGCTATAACGAACGGGCTCCGACCTATTAGGTCGGCCGATAGTCTGTCGATCATCTGGTTGAACTGTTCCATTGGCCACCTTGGTGGGGCGTAGCAGCTACAATAGAACACCCCATTGATCTTGGCTATCGCGACACCCTCCGCGGAGGAGTGTACAACCTCTTGAACGGGGTAGTTTCCCGTTGTGCAGATTGCCGCCGACCTAAACCCGTCCGCCACCCAGTTGCCATTGTCGGCAGGGACGTTGTACGGGTCGGACAGGAGGGCGACATCGATCCTCGACTCCGAGACCGCCTGCCACAGCAGTTGCTGGGCAGGTGCACAGTGATTCAGATTCAGCTGTGTTACTTGCACGGCTTTTTCCGATTGGCTTCTCCGAATACGCCCATAGCATGGTTCCGGGCCTGCTTCTTACTGGCGCAGATAAGGCATCTAGGTGCCTTGTCGCATTCCTGCGCCTTGTGTCCCTCCTCGCCGCAGCGACGACACATCTTGCTTCGGTCTGGGCCCTTGCAGTCATAAGACTTGTGCCCGGACTCAAGGCACCGGTAGCACCTGTCCACTGAAGGTGGCTGGAGCACGCTTACTGGGCATACTGACCAGCCGATCTTCAGCTTCCCTTTCTCAATGACCTTTTTGGCGTCAGCCACCGGTAGTCTGAGATAGGCTACCTGCGTACCAAAGAATCCCCCTCTTAGACGTTTTTCAGAAATTTCTCTTGTCACTTTGGACATCCAATTTTTGCACTACGACATCAAATATCGAAGTTTCATGCATCTACAGGTCATTTGGTACCAAAAACTAAATTTTGATTCTTTTCGAAATTCGATGCCCTATACAGGGAGATTTGCATCCTCTAAAACAATAAAATTATCAAGATTTCAATTTTTTTGTTATTTGCATCCATCCCAGAACACTAGAATCACCAAAATTTCAAATTTTTCAAAAATTCCTCTTGTCACTTTGAACTTCTTTATTGCACTACGGCATCAAATATCGCAGTTTCATGCATCTAAAGAACATTTGGGATCAAAAACTAAATCTTGATTTTTTTTCGAAATTTGATGTATCCCTATACAGGGAGATTTGCATCCCCCAGAACACTAAAATCATCAAAACTTAATTTTTTTTAAAAATTCCTCTTTTCTCTTTGGACATCCAATTATTCTACTACGGCATCAAATATCGAAGTTTCATGCATCTACAGGACATTTGGGACAAAAAACTAAATTTCGATTTCTTTTCGAAATTTGATGTATCCCTATACAGGGTGATTTGCATCCCCCAGAACACTAATGTCGTTTTCGGTTATTGCTGGGTCGAACCTAGTTCTGCCCCGGATCCGCTCTAACAGCTGTCAAAACGTTCGGTTATTCGTTCAGGTTGGATCGCGATCCGCACCAGATCCGACCCAAAATGAACGAGGTTCGCTCTGCCGATTTATCGAGATCCAACCTAGGTTCACCAATACATTCGTACACAAACTGTCAAACTGGTGTTTATGTTTACGCTAAAGGAAAATGGAAACGTAAAAGACACGGATGGGTATTTGATTTTAAATCATTTCTATTAAATTTGTTAAATTTATCGATTTTGTTGTTGTCTTCCACGCAAAAATTGATTGTTTTATTTGTGTGCTGTCTCCTAGTTTCTCTGATGGTGAATCGAATTCAGATACCGACATATTTTTCGCTGACGGAAGCTCCATCATAAACGAAATGAGGGTTGAAAATTTTGTTTAAAATGTGATCGATAAATGCAGTGACGAGAAGGTAGCTGCTATTTATTCACTATTACGTTGTGTATTCGAAGATTTTAGGTATAATTGTAATCTCAATAGAAAATAGCGCACCGGAGTATCTGCCGCTATGAAATTATTTATACCAAAATGTTCATACCATTATTTTATTCATTTTTGCATTTCTGTGAATGATTTGTTTAAGGTTACGGGTTTGAAGAAACATAATATCACGGAGAAAAAAATATGGTAAACTCAACCATACACGGAGAAAAAAATATGGTAAACTCAACCATAATTTGGTTTATTTCAACCAATATTTTAGGTTGATTTGGTGCCAAACAAAATCTTAGTTTGATTTAAACATGAAGATAGTTGGAACAAACTAAAATACTCTGTTGATTCTTTCGCAGCTTTTTAGTTCATCCAACCAATATTTTGTTTGATTCAACTAATTTGTTGGTTGTTCTATTTTGACAGTTCGTCAAACAATCTAAACTGTAGGTTGTTTCAAACAAAAATGTTAGCTTGATACAACCAAATACTAGCTTAAATCAAATATTAGAATTGTTTGATTCAAACTAATATTTTGATTGTTGTTACATACGCATATTCCCTCCCGTACCTCCCTAGTCCCTTCCATTCAGATTTTTTCTCTTTTATTGGAAAATAATCAACAATTAGCCATTTGTATACAACATACATATTTTATTCTTTGAAAACACGTTATTATTATTTTGATATTTTCGTTCCATATCTATCTGGAAGAGAAAAAACGAATAAATAATTGGTTACATACTTCTTACCAAACAGTCAGAATTTTTTTTTTTTAATAGCCCAGAAGGGTGACGACTATGGACAACAATTGGACGAAGGAAATATCATGCTGTACCTGAAAATATAAGCAAAGATTATCCTGATACCAGACGTTTAGAATTTAACTCTAAAGAAGATGTTGCATTTACCTTTAATTTTAGTTGATCCGGAAGAAAACAGTGGAAAAAACTGTTTGTCCCAACTTTGGTTCTGTCGTGGTTGAAGTAGTTTTCTTTTCACACCAGCAGCCAAGAGAAAAAGTAACTGACAATAATTGAATAAACTAAAATTTTAGGTTGTATCAAACATAGATGTGGTTTGTTTTTTTGGTAAACATAAATAAAGTTTAGCATCAACTTTCTGTTCACTTTAAATTAACCTAATATTTTATGTTGTCATCAAGCTGTCAAACCAACAACTTATAAATGTATATATTTTTGAAATAAACTAGACTTTAGGTTGATTCAACAAGAAATACAATTTCGAACAACCATAATCAATGTTGAATTGATATATTTTTTCAAGCAGAATCAACCCAACAAAGAGCTTAATCACAAACAAACAAAAATGTTTGAATTTAGGAATATACATTTGAAAACAACCAAAATCATAGTTTAAAAAACAACCAAACTATTAGTTGTTTCAAACTGAACCGATTATTCTCCGTGATATTAATCCTTTATAAGGCAGCGGCAACTATATTGCCACAAACAAATTATACGATTTTCTGATTATAGTTTTTGAACAGTTTTACTTATTATTTACCATGCAGAGGGTATATTTCATAACACTCTAGATGATACTTGGCCGTAAAATAAATTTAAATGTCAATTTAGTAAAAGTTATATACGAATTGAGCGTAACTTTCGAGTGGAAGAAGGATTTTTTGACGACAAATTTTATCCCATTGATATTTATTATGCTGAATCTCCCGTTCAGATTATGTAGTGAAAAATTATTTGCCTCTCTTATATATTTGGTTTGCTAGTAAAAAATGCAAATAGCAAAAAGAGTGCTAGTCACTTGTAGGAATTGATTTTATGTTTTGCAATAAAAGAACCCAAATACATTTTCTATTGGGTTTTTTACAAAGTATTTACATATTTTCTTGTTCTATTTGTATGACATAATTGATAATTCAAATCTACTGTAACAAAACTATTGTTACTCAGACGGAACGCCACATAAAACCAGCATAATATGTAGTTTATCGTGAAACACGATTTGGCATAGCTACCGGCAATGTCTCGGAGCGCCAAAATTCCTTCACGGCAATCCACATTGCCGTAGTGATTCACCCCAAGCTCCTAATCACATAAATTTATTTATGAATTAAATGTCTTTTTTTAAATAAAACAATTAACAGAAGAAAAATCTGACTTCCCCCATAATTCATCAAACAAGAAAAATAACTCTAATAGCAAAATTCAATAGATAAAATATGCCTGTTTCTGCCAGCTGATAAACGTGCGAACTGAAAACAAAACAGATGATAGCTCGAGTTCTCACTAACACCATCATACTGACTGATCTCGATCCGTTTTTCGTTCGGTTATTCAGAGTCTGGGTCGGACCTGACCCAGGTTTAAAACCGAAAACGACATAAAATCATCCAAATTTCAAATATTTCCAAAATTCTCCAGTTATTGCACTACGGCATAAAATATCAAAGTTTCATACATCTAAAGGACATTTGGGACCAAAAACTAAATTTCGATTTTTTTCGAAATTTGATGTATCTCTATATAGGGTGATTTGCATCCCCCAGAACACTAAAATCATCAAAATTTCAAATTTTTCAAAAATTGCTCTTGTCACTTTGAATATCCAATTATTGCACTACGGCATCAAATATCAAAGCTTCATGCATCTAAAGAACATTTGGGACCAAAAACTAAATCTTGATTTTTTTTTTAATTTGATTTATCCCTATACAGGGAGATTTGCATCTCCCAGAAAACTAAAATCATCAAAATTTCAAATTTTTCAAAAATTCCTCTTGTCACTTTGAACTTCCAATTATTGCACTACGGCATCAAATATCGAAATTTCATGCATCTAAGGAACATTTGGGACCAAAAACTAAATCTTGATTTTTTTTTAATTTGATTTATCCCTATACAGGTAGATTTGCATCCCCCAGAACACTAAAATCACAGACAAACAGACATAACACATTGAACATTTACCCATCAAATTCATCGTCGTTCAAACACTAACGACATCTGTTGATTTCAGTTAGTTGGGCAAATCACGAACCAGATGGCGGTAGTGAGCAAACGTCAAACTCGAGCAAAAACGATGCGTGCGCCACAAGTGATCGATTGGCCAACTGATGATTATTTGAAATGACCAGTAAATCAGTGAACGATGGAAATTTGACGAGTGTTATGTCTGTTTGTCTGTGCTAAAATCATCAAAATTTCAAATTTTTCAAAAAATCCCTTTTTCACTTTGGACATCCAATTATTCTACTACGGCATCAAATATCGAAGTTTCATGCATCTACGGGACATTTGGGACCAACAACTAAATTTCGATTTTTTTCGAAATTTGATGTATCCCTATACAGGGAGATTTGCATCCCCCGAAACACTAAAATCATCAAAATTTCAAATCTTTCACAAATTCTCCTTGTCTTTTTGGACATCCAATTATTGCACTACGGCAACAAATATCGAAGTTTCAAGCATCTACAGGACATTTGGGACCAAAAACTAAATTTTGAATTTTTTCGAAATTTGATGCCCTATACATGGAGATTTGCATCCCCCAGAACACTAAAATCATCAAAATTTCAAATTTTTCAAAAATTCCCCTTGTCACTTTAGACATCCAATTATTCTACTATGACATCAAATATCAAAGTTTCATGCATCTAAAGGACATTTGGGACAAACAACTAAATTTCGATTTTTTTTCGAAATTTTATGTATAGGGATACAGGGAGATTTGCATCCCCCAGAACACTAAAATCATCAAAATTTAAAATTTTTCAAGAATTCCCCTTGTCACTTTTGACATCCAATTATTGCACTACGGCATCAAATATCGAAATTTCATGTATCTACAAGACATTTGGGACCAAAAACTAAATTTTGATTTTTTTCGAAATTTGATGCCCTATACAGGGAGATTTGCATCCCCCAGAACACTAAAATCATCAAAATTTCAAATTTTTCAAAAATTCTCCTTGTCACTTTAGACATTCAATTATTGCACTATTGCATCAAATATCAAAGTTTCATGCATCTACAGGTCATTTGGGACCAAAAACTAAATTTCGATTTTTTTTCTAAATTTGATGTATCTCTATACAGTTTGATTTGCATCCCCCAGAACACTAAAATCATCAAAATTTTAAATTTTTCAAAAATTCCCCTTGTCACTTTGGACATCCAATTATTCTACTACATTAAACATTATTAAACAGAACATTAAAATCATCAAAATTTCATTTTTTTTTTAATTCTTCTTGTCATTTTGGACATCCAATTGCACTACGGCAACAAACATCGAAGTTGCAAGCATCTACAGGACATTTGGGACCTAAAACTAAATTTTGAATTTTTTGAATTTTGCCACCACATGTATGTCAACATATGCAATAAACAAATATGTTAATTAAGGTGCGTATAATCATAAAGGGCCATCGACATAAATTTAAGCCAGGCGCAGTATCGGATATCATACAGAAAGGCAAAAGAAGTATTTCAACATAATGCGCATCGAGATGTTATGACTTTGAAATCATGACACCAAGATAAACATCACATTAAATATGCATGCGCTGAAGAGGAATTTCAAATCCATTTGCCCAAAGGGCACCCACTAGTTTTATGATTATCCATCTGCGTATGGAAAACACGTTTGATAATAGAGAAAGGTATAGATCTAAGCATATATAAATAAAGCGGAGCTTCAGCTCCATCGACAGATCCAAAATTCATCTTTCAATCGACGGCCACGCCACAATTTGGTGGCAGCTAGGTGGTTTCGTTCCACAGAACAGTGTTTGTTCTTTGTGTTTTGTTAAGTGCTTCACTCATTTTTAAATATTTTAGTTCAGATAAAAAAAAAGCTGAACGTGAAAACCCGCAACCCAAGTGAAAACCCGCAAGCGAACGTCCAAAAGTGTCCATTAGAGTGATTCAAATTTTGACTTTTTCGCTCCCCTGTGCTTAAACGATTGTTTTTGCTAGTTTAATAGTCTTCCCAATTTTTTAGCTTATTTGGATGTGATTTGGTTGTGCAAGTGCCGTTTGAAGGTTATATGAAAATTACTATGAGAATTGCCACTTATGTAAAGGATCGTTTCGTGAAGCAGCCCAGAATCTATTTGAATATATTTAACGCGTCACCATCAAAGAATAGATCCTAAGCCGAAAGTCAATTGTTGTTGCGAAGCAATTTGACTTTTGTTAGCAAAATTATAAAGAAAATAAAAATGCTCATTATTGATATTGATGTTATTCTTTTACGTGTTAAATTGAATTTCCCACAATTCAGTATTTTCCCAATAGCTTTTGTTGCCAGCATCAAATCGTTTAGCAACTACGACGATATTTTCCCTTGTTAAATTTCCTATGTTGCTAACGTATTCATACATTTTTACAGTTTAATGGGCAATGATGGGGAACGGTTTTTCAAAAAAGTTACTGTTTTCATAGTAATTTTCAAACAAGCTTCAAACTGCTTGTGCTCAGTCAAATTACATCCAAATTAGCTAAAAATTTAAGACGATTATTAAAATGGCAAATGCCATCGTTCAAGCATAGGGGAGCAAAAAAGTCAAAATTTGAATCACTCTAGTGTCCATCGTAGAAGTGAAGTACAGGACACTTAATACGGCCTTACACTGCCGTAATCTGGAAAAGTGACATTACGGCAGTACAGTTGTGGTGTGTCGTTTCAAAAATCTTCTGAAAGTGAACTTTTTTTTTCTCAAAGGAAAGGCTCCGGCACTTACGCCGAACAGTGTTAAAACTCCGGCAATAACGCCGAAGAGTAAAAAAAAAACAAAAACAGCCAGTTACCCAAGGACATCGTATCCAGTGAAAAGAACAGCCAAGGAGTCAAAAGTCACCCAAGGAAAGCAGCGCAGTCACCCACAAAGGAAAACGGAGCAGCGAAGGCAAGCAATATATATATATATATAGAGATAGAAACGCGGATAGAAAATATGACTCTGCCAAAACTGCATTCAATCTTCTTCATCAAAGAACAACACATGAAAAGGAAGAAATGGTTTATGTAGACAAAATGTCACAATCCGCTATTTTATATGTGTCCACACCACCTAACAATATAATCCAATAAACAATGGAATTTTATTTCATATATATATATATTTTTTTTTTTTTTTTTGGCATAATGTAATTATTACAATATCGCAACAACGATAAATAAAGAACAAACACTGAAATTTTTTTTTTTCATGTCGCTACGAAGAATACTTGGTCTTCGTAGTAGAGCTATTTTAATTGACGAAGAAAATAATTCTTCTGATAATTCTTTGTCTAGTTCAGAATCAGATCTTCCAGATCTACCAGATCTTGATACAGATATAGATTTGGTTGTTGAAACAATGCCTTTCGATATAAAGGAAGCCCGTGAAGATATACCTGAGTTGATAGGTAGAGGAAACTTCCAGCAATTCATGGCAATATGTGAAGATTTTTATGACTCACTTGGTCAAGTACCAGAAAACGATTTGGTACGCATTATAAAAAGAAAATTGAGAAATATTGAAGCATTTACGTTGTGCAGAAATGCCACAACATTTGAAGAAATAAAAACCATTTTGTCAAATAAATTTGGTGAAAAGGCTCCTTTAAATGTCTTGATTTCAGATATGGTAAATCTAAAACAAAGAGACAACGAGGATGCCAAAACATATGGAGATAGAGCTATTTTACTACAGGAGAAACTTGAGTTTGTCTCCGATGAGCTTTTAAAACAATCAACGCTCAACAATAAAGATATATCACCCGTAAAATACATATTAGAGTGGGGCGTAATGGTCATTTTTTCAAATCAATGTTTTTTCGAAGTCATTCTGGGTTCTGAACAACTGTGCAAAATTTGGGACTGATTGGTTGCTTCCTCGCTTTCCGCATCGCGTTTGAAGTTTGTATGGAAATTAGTATGGGAGAACGTATATTTTTGCATTTCTACTACTAGAGGTTTCAGTTCATCGTAAACCAAGTGGCACATTGTGTCAAAGTATAACCCAAAGGATGCCGAAAAACTTTGCTGAAGAAGGCACGTTGCTGGAACGTTCACGAAAAAAGTTATAATGCTTCGAAGATTGAGTGTTCAAACTAGAGGCCAGAATAAGAGAAACGCGGATAGAAAATATGACTCTGCCAAAACTGCATTCAATCTTCTTCATCAAAGAACAACACATGAAAAGGAAGAAATGGTTTATGTAGACAAAATGTCACAATCCGCTATTTTATGTGTCCACACCACCTAACAATATAATCCAATAAACAATGGAATTTTATTTCATAATCTATAAATGACTTGCATATATTATTGCAAACTAATGTAAAATACATTCAATTTTGTTTATTTAAAAATTGCATAAAATCGAATTTGGCCGTTTTCAGTATTTGAGCCAATATTTTGGCTGCTTGACAGGTCTCCTGCTCGATTGGCTGCTGTTTTTGACGGTTCGATTGGCGGCACATACCTATCCGCGTTTCTCTTATTCAGACCTCTAGTCCACACCATATGCAAAAAACCGTTTATTCTGCCAGCACTGCCGAAATACGTAGACCAATAATTTAACTGGGTGTTATTTCAAAATAATTGATCTTATAGGGCTGTAGAGCTAATGGGAGCTATACGGAATCATTTCACAAAGAAAAAAATCCGACGAGAAGGAAGATGGGTTTTGCCCTTCGATAACCATAGGTCGTCCGGTAGTGCTGGCAGAAACATTGATTTCTTGCGTATGGTTTGAACAATCAATCCTCGAAACGGAATAACATCTTTTGTAGACCTTCCAGCTATGTACCTTCTTTGGCAAAGTCTTTCGGCATCTTCCAGACTATATGCTAACGTATTGAGTCACGTGATTGATGATAAATTGAAGCCGCTAATAGCAAAAATGCAAAAAAGTACGTTTTCCCATACTAATCTCCATGTAAATTTAAAACGCGATGCGGCATGCGAGGTCGCAACCAATCGAGCCCACATTTTGCGCAGTTGATTGGAGTCCCAACATGATTCAGAAAAACCTTGATCTCACTTGATTGGACGAAGTTTGCGTTTTTCCATACAACTGCGCCCCACTCTAATACATATATTCCCGAGTGATACTCGGATTCTGCATAACTTATCGTTTTTCTGTCATTTTGTAAATCTTACACTGATGTACATTGGTGTATGTGAGAACTTTTTGTTTTCACGCTCGTCCGGCTGAACTCAATTTTGGGTCGATTTAACTCAAATTCATAACTTCTTCTGAGACGTCAAACGCTGAGTAACTGAGATTTATGAATTTGAGTAAATGTCACTCAAAATAATATAAAAAGGCAAAAATATGAAACTGAGTTCACCGAGAAAATTTTAGAAAAATGGGGAAGTCCAAACCTCAATCTAAACGTTTTATATGGGTGAAAATCTTTAGTGGAAAAAATATAGTAATTAAAAATATAAGCTTCTCGGTAAGTTTAGCGACAATTTGTCAGCAAATTGTATGTTTTTCACATTTTCCGTTATCACTTTCTGCAGATTCAAATTCAGTTCAATTACTCATATATAGGCTTCTTCTTCATTGGTTCTACATTTCAACTGGAACTTGGCCTGCATTTCAACTTGTGTTCTATTACCATTTCCACAGTTATTTATTTGAATCACTTGTATGTTCGCCAATTGCATAATATACATGTGTGGCAAGGACAATAGATACACTCAACCCAAGAATGTTTTCCACCCCATCCTACAGGCCCATAGGCCAGATATCAGAAATCAAACTCGCCATCTCCGTATCGGCAATCCTGTCTTTGCTCGCAACGCTAATAGTCAAGATAAAGAGTGGTCTTAAGGCAAAGATGTCAAGAAGCAGTCATTTCTGCTTATAGGGTAAGTTTCTGCGAACGGTTTCATATTCATGAATGAAGTTAAAATAATTATTATCTTTGATTCGAATTTGTAGAGTTACTTCGGAACTTTCTGGTTAGCGAATTGATGGATTTTGAAGAAAGTTAATGACTGGACGACCTAATCGGGAAAATCCAATGCTACTGGAGGACGTCAGACAAGAGCGGTGAAAACTTGCCAGATGCTTGGTGCACAACAATGCAGAATTGGAACCTAAAATATCCTCCCGGCCAATTCGAAAATTCTGAGGACTCCTTCATGCCAAGTTTCATTCGACATTATTATAATTATACTATATAAGCTATTTTCAATCTATTGTATGCATTCACTTTGATAAACGTAAATACCGTGGACCCCCGATAATTTGAACGGTACCTCATTCAAATTAACGGGGTTCATTTCTAATTTGAACTTCTGGTTACTCTATTTACATCAGAAAAACTGGTTTCTGGCTGCTCTCTTTGCTGGTTTGTTTTGATTCTGCATTCCGTTTCACGATGTTCCATTTTTCTTCCATCGATTCCACGTGCTAAATGACGTTTGAACCATTTTTAATTTGAACGATGTTCAAACGAACGGGGTTCAAATTAAAAAGTGTTCAGATTAAAAACGGTCATATTACCGGGGGTCCACGGTACAATTTTTATTATTTGCTTGAAAAAAAATGAAAATAATGAGCTTCTTTTAGTTTGACAAACTCAATTTCATAAATATTCGATTTTATGGAATTGGGTAGATATAACTCAAAATTAAATATCTGACACCATGACTCAAAATTGAGTTGAAGGCCATGAACTCAATTTTGTCTTGAGCCAGTTTTTCCGATTTTGAGTTAAACTGACCCAAATTTGAGTTGAGCCAGACGAGCGTGTTTAATCGTTCGTGCAGCAATTTGAATTTCCGTATTGTTGTTTACATATAAAAATCGTAACTTGAAAAAAAGTTGTTTTGCGAGACGGCAAAGAGCACGCGTTTTTTTTTCGGGAGTGTAAATTTTTGATTTTTCTAGTGAAATATTGGTGCAAGTGGTTCAAAACCTCGTTCAAAACGATTCTAATTGTGTCCTAGGCCGTGTCGTCGCGATCGGCGCGCTGAAAAATTGTTTTGAGTGACTGAACGCGTTAAATCGGGAACGGTCTTGTCGCGGTTGAACGACAGGTGTTAGAAGGAAAAAACCTCCGCCATTTTGGCGAGCCGAGAAAACAGCAGTCGCAGCGCAGTAGCTAGGGTTACCAAACCTTAACGTCGGATTCGGGACGATCGTAGTTGTGCGTCCAAAGCCGCGTCGGCGCGAATATAACTGTGTGCGAGTGAGTGATTTCCGGAGTTCTACTTTTACGGTAGTGCGCGTATCACGAATCTTGGATCAATACGAAAACAAACAAAAGTACCCGGAAATTCAAAAACATGCCTGGAAGGAGTACGGAAGCCGCTGGTAGGCCTAAAAGAATCGTCGATAGTAGGAAGACTGTCGGTAGGGTCACCAGGCAAGCGAAAAGCAAGGAACAAGGACAAGCTAGCGGTCCGAACACATCGGGGAATCACACGAACGACCAGCCAACCAACACCGAACAGGAAGAGCCAACCACAGTTGTATTGGAGATGATCGACACAGAGGGAAACTTTCCAAACCACCCGATATTTGTGGGGAAGTTTTTAAGAGAAAAGGGCTTCTACAATTTCACCGAAATTACCAAGCTGGGGAAGTTCAGGTACAAGATCGACACTGGAGCGGAAGCAGAACTGAGACGCATAAAGCTCGTGGACGCAAACTTGATAGTGTATGTACCCAAAAACAAGAATACCACCATCACCTTCATCAAAGGAGTGCCTATCAGCTTCGAGGAAGCTGAGATGAAGCTCAACATAGAGGCGGAACATCCAGTAACTCAAGTACAACGCATCAAACGTCGCGACAGGAACGGAGAACTCCAGGACACGACGAACATCAAAGTCACCGTCGACGGACCACAAGTCCCAAAATGGGTGAAGATCTTTGGATGCAATTTCAGACCGGAACTGTACATCTTTCCTATTCGTCAATGTAAGAACTGCTGGAGATTCGGACACGGAGCAAAGTTCTGCACAGCCCAATCAAGATGCGCAACTTGCGGAGGCAAACACCCCTCCTCAGACTGCAAGACGGACGCGAAGTGTCCAAATTGCAAGCTGAAGCACGGAGCAAATGATCCCGAATGTCCGGAGAGACAAAGGCACATGAAGATCCGAGAAACGATGCGAACAAAACAGATAAGTTTCTCGCAGGCGGAGACCCATTATCCGAAGCTGCAGAACCATTTCAACCTCCTGGGAAACCTGGAAAACGAAGACGACACATTTCCAAGCCTAGCACAGACCAATTCCGGAAACGGACAGACGAACAGATCCTTCGAAGGTCTGAGAAATCGGCGTCAACAAAACAATTCCCGCTCACGCGAGACAAGCCACGAACGATCCGGATCAACCCCACCTATGGAAACCTCTGGCGAACAACGTGCAGAACCTTCGATCGCATGTTCGAGATGCTACGAGAATCCATTCAAATCAACCGATTTCGAGCGCTTCATTGCATGGCTGCAGCACAAGTTTTTCGAGGAGACCCGCCCCAAGCGCCGGCTAAGAGCCTTATACGAATTGCAGCAGAAGATTGTCCAAAGGGTACATCTTGCAAATTCCGAACTGGACAGGGACCAACTACTCATCGAAATTAGTCAGGATATTCAGATGATCATCGAAGAGCATTCGCAGGAAGAAACCCCCAGAACCAACACAAACCAGCAAAGTGGAGTGTAAGCAGCTCAAAATCTTGCAGCATAATGTCCAAAGCCTTCGCCCCGTCGAAACACGCGAAGAGCTCAGTCATTTTCTCATGGAAAACGCGATAGGGGTGGCATTGCTGCAGGAAATCTGGCTCAAGAAAGAGGAAACTTTTCGTCTGGCACACTACAGATTAGCATCTTTTAGGCGCAATCAGGGATTCGGCGGAGTGGGGATTCTGGTGCACGAAACACTAGACTTTGAAACAATCGAGTTTGAGGACCTCCTACCGATCGAGGCGATCGGAATCAAGATAACAAGAGGTTTCTCCCCGCTCAAACTGATTTCGGTCTACATTCCTCCCGGACAAACCCCAATCGGAGAAACCAGAAGGAAAATGCAAGAGCTCTTCGAGACTCTGGAACTGATGGAAGGCGAAATTATCATCGGAGGCGATTTCAATAGTCACCACCAGAGCTGGGATCCCGGCTCGATCAACTGCCCCAAAGGAAATATGCTCAATAGCATCTTGGAACCCTCTAAATTCATACTGCTTAACGATGGCACACCCACGTGCATGTCTACGGTCAGCAGGAACAGCACGGTGATCGACCTCACCTTAGGAACGGCCGGAATAGCGGCAAAATCTCGCTGGGAAGTTATCCCCCAGGAATTTGGCAGCAATCATTTATCGATCATCATTAATATCGGAAGCGAAATCCCCGCGGTACCAGGGAAAATCAAAAGGGTGAACAAAGACAGAGCAGCTGAACTGATCAACCAATTGAAGCCCCAATACATCTACAACCCAGAAGAAATGCAGGCGATCTTCGAAGATAGCGTGGAAAAAGCCAGCTTCATCGTTAAAGACAAAAAGGGAAATTTCCTGAAGCGCTGGTGGTCCCAGGAAATCAACGCTGCGTACACACAAAAAAGAGAAATACTACGAGATTACAATCGCTCCAAGACAATCACCAACCTACTCAAGCTGCAAAAAGCACGGGCCAATCTGAAGAGGCTCATACGGAAAGCAAAACGAGCTTACTGTCAGGAACTCTCCGAGGCAGTTGATGAGGAAACCCCCACTAGACAGCTGTGGAATATCATAAAGGGCATAGACACAGCGCTAACTCAACCAGTGAGCCGGAAACCAGAAATCACACAGGAAGACGCCCAGCGGTTCCTTGCACACTACTACGATAACAAGATGAAATCGGTAAGGAAACCCCACACAGACACCCTCACCGAATGGAAAGGCTACGAAATGGCACTCCAGGTTGAGGAAATCCTTGGAGCCCTAAGGAAGAGGAAGGCTTATTCCGCTCCGGGAGAAGATGGGATGTCGTACGGCATCCTAAAAAATCTCAGACTAGACATGCAGATAAAAATATGCGAAATGCTCAATGATGTCTTCGTCACCGAAAAAATTCCGGAAAGGTGGAGAGTCACCCAAATAAAGCCAATCCCAAAAAACAAGGGCGACCCACTTAACCCCGGATCCAGTCGCCCCATTGCTCTCATGAACGTGAATCTGAAGCTAATCAACTCGGTTGTTAACAGCAGATTGCACGAAATAGCAGAAATTGGGAACCTGCACCCGCTTCGATCGTTTGGCTTTCGGAAACACTGTTCAGCCCAGAGCTGTGTTAATTACGTTATCAACAAAAATGCACCATAGTCGTATTCCTTGATCTCTCGCAAGCTTTCGATTGTGTGAATCTCCAAAAGCTGCTCAACACTCTGAAAACTCTAAACATCCCTAACAAACTCATCTCATGGCTTCACACCTATCTCAGCTACCGGCAAATCGTTCTCAAGACAAACGAAGGGGACGCTCACAGAGAGGTTAGTGAAGGTCTTCCTCAGGGATGTCCTCTGTCGCCGATACTCTTCAATTTCTACACTAGCAGCCTGCATCAGATCGAACAAGAAGAATGCGAACTAGTCCAGTTCGCTGATGATTTTGCCGCGGTAGTGACAGGAAGTAGCCCAGAGGATGCAGCAAGAAAAGCCAACAGCTACCTAATACAGCTCAAAGCCGGGCTTGAGGAACTGGAACTCAAAACTAACGTCTCAAAAAGCGCCGCAGTTGCCTTCACAGGGAAGGATATTAGCAAAATTAGGATCAAGATGGGACGAGAGAATCGATACCTGCGATACCTGGGGTACACAGTCGACAGGAGCCTCACCCACAGGAGGCACATCGAGGACATTCGCGGCAAAGCAGCAGCAAAACTAAAAATAATCAAGATGCTAGGGAAGCGAAGCAGCAGGTCTAATCCAAACACCTTAGTCAAGGTAGGAAACGCCATCATACGAAGCCGACTAGAATATGGAGCCCAAATATATGGAAACGCGGCCAAGTCCAACTTGCAGAAACTCCAAACCATCCAAAACGCCTACCTACGGAGCGCGATGAGACTTCTCAAAAGCACTCCCATCCATGTAATCATGGCTGAATCCGGACAACTGCCACTCGGCATGCGCAGAGAACTACTAACCGTCAAGGATATTTTGAAAAACTCCTACCACAGCAAACAACTTCAACCCTTTGCAGAGCGCGCAATCAGAAGTAATTCTGGAAATGGGTCCTTCTTGACAGAAACTGCTCTCAAATACAACTACATCGTATGCCAAACGAACACAAAAGATAGCGCAATGGCCTATCTGAACAGAAGGAAATATTCGGACTACACGTTAGATAGGAACATTCAAGAAAACATCCTCGAGGTCCAGAACAAAAAAGCAAACTACAGCCCTCAATTTTGGCAACAAACATTTCTCGAGATGAAGAACACCAGCTACAAAAACTTCCACCATCTCTACACGGATGCATCCAAAGCGGAAACAGGCACAGCACTGGCGGTGTACGATCATACCGATCAACAAGTATCGTCCCACAAAATCAACCCCAACTTCTCCATCACCAACGCTGAACTGCTAGCCATCCTAACGGCTATTCAAGTTATCAAGAAAAAAAACTACCACAAAGCAGTGATCTTCACTGACTCCAAGGGAGCTTGCCAGACCATCCGCAACAAAAACAAAATAAACGAAAACTACCTAGCGTGGGAAATCGCCAAATGCTTGAAAGAAGACAATACACACACGATCAAACTACAATGGGTGCCCAGTCATCAAGGAATTCCGGGCAACGAAAAGGCAGACGAGGAAGCGGTACGAGCCACCCAAGGACCCCAAACAATGTTCAACTCCCTATGCAATCCAACTTGCAAAATCGGAAATCTGGACAGACTGGATAGCAGAATATAGAAAGACGTCTGAAGAGAAGGGAACATGGCACCTAGAAATAATGGAAATCCCAAGCGGAAAGATCTGGTTCCACGATCTGAATCTCAACACGGAAGAAAAATTAATAATCGGTCGGATCCGAACTGGACATACCAACACAAAGGAAAGAAGACACAGGTGGGGTTGGGAAACCAACGACAGATGTGAACAATGCAACGTCAAAGAAGATCTCGAACACATACTCTACTACTGCTCCAAATTCAACTCCATAAGAGCTGAGTTCACCATCTTAGAATACTGCAAACCACTTACGACCATCCTTAAGCCTAGTATGCAGCTCTCAAGGAAAACGCTCAAGGAAAATTTGATATAATTACCAAAGTAATTTTCACATATGGTGAATGCAACCAAAAAAGTAGGCGAAAAACATGTTTTGTTTTCATTCGTAATTCATTTGGCAAAATGTCATAGTGCAGGTGAGTTATTGACCTGGAATTTTTTTTATATAAGTCATCTGTTGTTTCTTTACTTCTAGATGGATTTTTACCGGCAATGTTGCAGATGGTTTCTGGGAGTTCGAACGTCGACGTTCGTTGGGGATGCGCTATATTTGCAATGATGCCATACTAGTGCCACCAGGAGCCACAATAGCCGCAACTGACCATCCTCCGGTACAATTCACTACCGGTACTATTTATGCAGTTCGGAATCTTTTGGACATCTGGAGCAGAGTGTAACGGATGCAATCTAAAAGCTATAAACCTTTATAAATAAACGGTTTCTCGGGGGTTTCATCGGTATCTAGAAAGAAACTTATACAAGCTTTGCTATATGTATACACAAATCGAGTTTAGAGCTGAGCTATGCACCGAATGAAATATAATTGGCGGCGGCGTCACAACATTCAAAATATGCAGCGTCGTGGATTGGTGAAAACTAGTAGAGCAAATTTTGAATATTGTCGACTGCTCTTCGCAAAGGGGCAGTTCCCAAATCAATGTTTTGACAAAAGTCTCCACGGTTTAAAAGCACACGGTTTAAAAAAAATATTTTCCTTTTACTTCCACTAATTTGTTTTTTCGTATCTACACAAATACGTATTTCGTCCACTACTTGTGGACATCTTCAGTGTGTTATTTATCGACTTGAGTATTTAATGGTACCAATAGTTGAAGTTATTGAAATAACCATAAAAGGCAATGATTAAAAAAATGATTAAATATCAAAATGCACACTTTACAGTTAGTAGGTATATCGGAAATCACCATAAACTTTTTTGCAATTCTACCATGAATTATCCTAGACTTTATTCATGAAAATCCAACTAGGAAACTCCGAACAGATTTCTCCAGCAATTTATCGAATATTATGCCAGGAATTCCCTAGAAATTCTTTTAGGAATTTTCCTCGAAGTTTGAAAATTGCTGCAGAAATTCCCCCAGAAAAACAATTGTAAAATCGCTTGGAAGTCATCAAGAAAATTTCAAGATATTAAAACCCTTTCTAGGAATTGAAATTCCACCAAGAAGTACCCTGGAGAATCCCAATGAATTCCTTTCTATATTCTTTCCTATGGGCTCCTCTTGCAGTTTACCCCAAGGAGTGCCTCCGAAAATTTTCCCAAGAATTCCTCCTAAACTTTAACAAATTCCAAAACCAGAATTCCTCAAAAGATACTAGGAATTGTCCCAGAAATTTCCTGTAGAATACCGTCCCCCGGGTAGTTTCTCTGAAGGTCCCCAGGAGTAGCCCTGTGCGTCGATAGATTTTTATTTCAGCGGCGGCTTGACAGAAGCAGCGTGAGTCTGCGTAAGCTTATTACGCATTAGAAATTCTCCGGTAGCTCTCCCAAAAATTCATCCAGGAATCACTGCAAAAGTTCCTACATGAAATTTCGTGTAATTAGTTATTAAATATCAATAATTATAATTAATTCAATATATAATTAAGGTATAATATAAGTAATCTCTCCGGAAGTTTTATCAGGAATTGTTTCAGAAGTTTCTTCCGGAAGTTCTATCAGAAATTCATCCAGAAGTTCAATCAGAAATTCTCCAGGAAGTAAATTATGGAATTCCTTTCAAGAATTTCTACGACATTTCCTTCAAAAAATCCTTTAGAAGTTCCTTTAGGAATTCTTCCAGAAGATCTATCAGAGATACCTCCAGAAGTTTCTTCAGAAATTTCTCCGGAAGCTCCCGAAGATATTCCTTCGAAAGTTCATTCAGGAATTCCGTCAATAGTTCCCCCATGAATTCCTCCATAAGTTCCACCAGGAGTTTCTCTGAAAGTTCCTTCAACAATACCTACGGAAGTATAGAAACTCCTCCGAAAGTTCCGGAAATTCTTTCAGAAATTCTATGGAAGATCCTTCAGGAATTCCTCCTGAAGTTCTTCCAGGAATTCCTTCGGAAGTTCTTCTAGGAATTCCTCCTGAAGTTCTATAACTAATTTCTCCGGAAGTCGCCTAAGAAATCCCTACGGAAGTTGCTTCAGGAATTCCTCTGGAAGTTCCTTCAGAAATTTCTGCAGAAGTTTCTTCAGGAATTCCAACGAAAGTTGCATCAGAAGTTCCTCAGGCAGTTCCTTCATGAATTCCCCCAGAAGTTCCTTTAGAAAGTTCCTCCAGTAATGTTTCTAGAAGTTCTTTCAAGAATTTCTCTAGAAGTTCATCCAAGGGTTTCTCCAGGAATTCCTCAGGAAGTTCCTTCACGAATTGTCCCAGGAGTGTCTTGTGAAGTTCCTTCGGAATTTTCTTCTTGAATTCCTACAGAAATTTGTTCAGGTGTTCCTTCAGGAATACTTCCGGCAGCTCCCTGAGGAATTCTCTAGAAGTTCCTGCAGGAGTAGATAGACCAGCAATTCTTTTTGAAGTTCTTACAGGAATTCTACCTGAAATTCCTTCAGGAATTCCTCTGAAAATTGCTCTAGGAATTGCTCGAGACGTTCCTTCAAGTGATCTATGGGAAGTTTTTTCAGGAATTTCAATGGAACTTCCTTTCGGAATTCTCACAGAAGCTTCTTTAGGAATTCCTCCGAAGTTCTATAAGGAATTTATCAGGGTTCATAATGCTCACTCAATCTCAGGAGCACATGATTTTCCCTCACGAAAGTTTTCGGGGAGAAATCGCTTTTCGGGAAAGAAAAACAGCCTGGAGAGTGATAACAATTTTTCGCTCACTTCGATTGCCGCTAAACGTTGGTTTGCTCTTTTTCTTTCATATTCGAGTCTTTTCGTGGCATCATCAATGCAAATGGTAGTAGCTTATGTGGAACAAATAACTTGACGCTTTCATACAGATAGCGTGGTGGTGTGGCTAAAGTAAGCGCATCCCCACAGCTATTATTGTTACTATTTTGGGTTCGAATCCCGGCGCGGTCATACAATTTTGTAATTGTTCTGTGATAATTCTCGCGAAAAGTGAGTGAGAGATGAAAGTAATGCAACGAAACAGGATTTTCAACTAATATGCAAGATTTTCGTTCATCTTCCAATGCTAATTCTAGAGAAAAGATTGATGGGTGAAAGATGATCCTCAACATAAACAACGAAACAAGATTTTCCCTTGGCCCGAAAAACGCTTGCTTTGGTCTCATTGAAACGAAAAGTCGAAACCCTGGAATTTATTCGAGGGGTGTATGGGAATTGATTAGGAAGATCTCTCTAGAATACCTAAGAAAATACCACCGTAAGAATCAGCAGGAATTCTACCAGAAGTTCTCCCTGGAATTCCAGAAGTTTCTCCAAGAGTTCCTTGAGAAGTTTCTCCAGGAATTCCTCCGGATGTTACTCTAAGAGTTCCTCCGGAAGAACCTGCAGCAATTCCTCCAGGAGTTCTTTGGGAAGTTCCTGCAATCATTGATCGGGATATCCTTCAAGAACTTCCCAAGAAAATCCTGGAGCAGCTTTTCAAGGAGTTCCTTGAGGAACTTCCAGAGCAATTATTAGAGAAACTTTTCGGATAATTCCTGGAAGAATTTATGTAGACTCTTCCGGGGGGTTGTGGAGCAACTTCCGGAGGAACTTCTGGAGGAACTTCCCGAGGAATTTTTGGAGGAACTTCCCACAGAACTCCAGGAAGAATTTCAAGAAAAAATCATGCAGGTACTTACGGATGAATATCCCGAGGAACTACAGAGAGATCTTCCGAAAGAATTTCCAAGTACCTCTTCAAGAAATTCCTCATGGAACTTCGGATGAATTCCTAAAAAAAATTCTGGAAGAATTCCTGAAGGAACTTCCCAAAGAGCATTTGAAGGAACTTCCCGGGCAAATTCTGGAGCAACTTTCCGTCGATTTCTTAGAGGATCTCCCGGAAGAATTCCTGTAAAAGCTTCGGAATGAACTCCTGGTCTATCTCTGAGAGGAACTCGTGCAGGAAATTCTAGGGAATGCCTGAGTAAGCTTCCGGTAGCACTAATAAATGACCTCCTGAAAGAATTTCCGAAAAGAATATGGAGGAGCTCCTGGAGAAACTTCCTGAAGAATTCGTGGTGGAACTTCCGGAGGAACACCCGGAGGAATTTATGAAGAAATTTCTGAAGGATATTCAGGAGGAATTTCTAAAGAAACGGATATAGGAGTTAGACCCGGAGCTCTTTCGGAAGCTCTTACAGGAATACTTACGAAAGTTCCTCCAGGAATTCCTCGGAAAGTTGCTCCAAGAATTGCTAGGGAAATTCCTTCAAATGTTCTTGCCAAGTTTCTTCACAAAAAATTCCTAATGTTCTTTTAGGAATTCCTCCAAAGTTCCAGGTGGAGTTTCTTCGGTTGGATGATCAAGAATTCTTCCAGAAGATATCTCAAGAATTCCTCGGAAAATTCATCCGTAAGTACCTGCAGGAGTTTTTTCGAAAATTATTCAAGGAATTCCTCGAGAAGTTCCTCCAGGAGTACCTCCGGAAGAGCCTGAAACAGTTTCTTTAGAAATTCCTAATCGGCTCTTGAATGAGGGCCACGGTTAAATTCTCTTTGGTGAACCTCCGACAGAGCACACCCGTGGCGCTCTCAGCATGGTGGAGGTTCACTTGCAGAACTTTAGTCGCCATTTCCGGGGTTCCTGCTTTTTCCGGACGACTGTCCGGCTTTGGATGTTGCGGATCATCAGGATATCGTTTGGTATTACAGTACTGGTTTTCTTCCTACCCTGAAGCAACCAGGCCCGACAGTCTCGCCTCTGTGGTCAAACTGTAGCTTTTTGCACCCCCTTTGCCCTGTTTAGATACCTTTGGTTTGGTACCACTAGAGCAGGGGGTCGCATGTAAGCTTCGAGCTTTTCCTTTAGAGGCGGACAGACTAGCCTTTATGGTGCTTTTGGGGTGAGATTTACTAACCTCGCCCGAACCGGAGGCTTCCTCAGATTTCTCTTGGGTCGGCCTTCCAGTTAGCCGAACCTCGCTTGAACAGGAGGCCTCCTCAGATTGCTCTTGGGTCGGCCTTCCAGTCGGATTGGCGGTAGCGGCAGTCGGTTGATCTGTAATCTTCCTTAGTTGGATTTCACCAAATCGGTAGTTGAGGGTGTATTTGGACTTCTTCAACTTTTCCATCGACGCACCCTCTACTGTGAAGATCCATTCAACATGAATATCTTTCAGAATGGATCGTTTCACAATACGCCAATTAGTTGTTGTGATGTCATTTTGGCTTTCTATGAGAGCCTTTATTCGGTCGTCATCATAGCTGGAGCTTTGTGGGAAGAATGCTCGGATCATCTCTGGACGTGGAATCGCCACTTCGTCCATTGCCATCAGCTCTGCACCTTCCCAGGGTTTCATGGATGGGGATATTCTCTTTAACCACTCAGCAGTCTCTTGATCCTTACAGATTAGAACCATGTAACCGGACTTGTAGATGAGGTTGTTGAATTTGGGTTTTATTGGCTCGTTTCGCTGTTGAACTACTCTGAGCAGGAGTGCTTCTTGTAGAAGGTCTAGCTGGGCTGTAGTGAGTTGGACGGTGGGAAAGTCTTTGGGTATTATCCCGACCTTCACGCTTTTGGCCATATCACTGTAGCTGATACCAGCTGTTTTCCTCATGGGTGGGTTTTGTTGTCCAGACACGTTTTTCTGAGGCGCGCGGTTTGAGGACTGTTGGGCGCGCTCTCTCGGATCCAGATGGTGCTTCACCCTTTTTTGTTTGGGGTCCTCTGTGGCGGATTTGTCTAGGTCGTTTCTCGAGCGTTTTGAGGAAGTGGGCTCGCTCTCCTTATTCAGGATTATGGACAAGGCCTCATTCCGATCTTTCCCTTCTCCCGGAGAGTTCTAAGCTGCTTCCTCTGCGAGCGTGTGAGTGTGGGGATTTTCTTTCTCAGAGCACCCTTGGCTTCCGTAGAACCCTTGTTATCTTCGGATCCTTTGCTACTTGCTAAAGATTTTTGGGGGTTGATGATGATCCTTATACCATCATCTTCGTTATCTTCCATGTCCAACAGGTTGGAGTCGGTCGATGAGGGGGGTTGTAGATCTGGATCAGCTTTGTCGAAACATGTGCTGCTCCGGGAGATAGGCGTTGAGGGGCAGGATATTTCCATCTTCTCCTGCGAACTACTGAGTAGCTGGTCTTCGGTAAGGCCAAGCTGACTCAGAGTATTCTCCACTTCGCTCTCACACGACTGAGAGAGGCAGTCGTCACCTTGTTTGTAGAATTTGTACTCATTTTTGGTCCCACGAGTAGCTAGGGAAAAAATGTCCGCTGCACCAGTGCCCCGCCGTAGTGCAGTAAGGGCTGCTTACTGGGGTGTTCGCCCTGGTGCACCCCAGGCTCCGTTCGCGGTTGAGCATGTTTAGAACCCCCTCAACCATTCAGCCCTCGGCACGGGTCGCATGACACCTTGGCATTGGGGTTTATCCATTTTTGCTTTACACGATGGCCATGAATAACAGCCATCGCAACCTTCCTCCTTTACCAGGGCTTAGGACCTGTAGCTCAAGTTCTCAATAGTTTCACAATCTTTCGGACATGCAACTACAGCGAACCATCATTGCTAGCGGAGTTCATACTTACTTGGACAAGTAAGACATACTTGGAACAATTTCTGGCGGAACTTCCGGAGGAATTCCCGAAGGAATTTCCGGAGGAATTCCCGAAGGAATTTCCGGAGGAATTCCCGAAGGAATTTCCGGAGGAATTCCCGAAGGAATTTCCGGAGGAATTCCCGAAGGAATTTCCGGAGGAATTCCCGAAGGAATTTCCGGAGGAATTCCCGAAGGAATTTCCGAAGGAATTCCCGAAGGATTCTCGAAGGAATTCGAAGGAATTTCGGAGGAATTCCGAAGGAACTTCCGGAGGAATTCGAAGGAATTTCCGGAGGAATTTCGAAGGAATTTCCGGAGGAATTCCTGAAGGAATTTCCGGAGGAATTCGAAGGAATTTCGAAGGAATTCCCGAAGGAATTTCGGAGGA
Organism: Armigeres subalbatus; assembly: GCF_024139115.2. NCBI lineage: Eukaryota > Metazoa > Arthropoda > Insecta > Diptera > Culicidae > Armigeres > Armigeres subalbatus. The sequence continues at coordinate 201,425,585 of NC_085141.1, read as the reverse complement.
ATTCCGGAAGGTACTTCCGGAGGAGTTCCAGAAGGAAGTTCTGGAGGAATTCCAGAAGGAACTTTGGGAGGAATTCCAGAAGGAACTTCTGGAGGAATTCCAGAAGGAACTTCCGGAGGAATTCTAGAAGAAACTTCCGGAGGAAATCCAGAAGGAACTTCCAGAGGAATTGAAGGAACTTCCGGAGGAATTCCGAAGGAACTTCCGGAGGAATTTGAAGGAACTTCCGGAGGAATTCGAAGGAACTTCCGGAGGAATTCTGAAGGAACTTCCGGAGGAATTCCCGAAGGAACTTCCGGAGGAATTCTGAAGGAACTTCCGGAGGAATTCTGAAGGAACTTCCGGAGGAATTTCGAAGGAACTTCCGGAGGAATTCGAAGGAATTTCTGGAGGAATTCCTGAAGGAACTTCGGAGGAATTCGAAGGAACTTCCAGAGGAATTCGAAGGAACTTCGGAGGAATTCCGAAGGAACTTCCGGAGGAATTCGAAGGAACTTCCGGAGGAATTTCGAAGGAACTTCCGGAGGAATTCCTGAAGGAACTTCCGGAGGAATTCGAAGGAACTTCGGAGGAATTCGAAGGAACTTCGGAGGAATTCGAAGGAACTTCCGGAGGAATTCGAAGGAACTTCCGGAGGAATTCGAAGGAACTTCCGGAGGAATTCCCGAAGGAACTTCCGGAGGAATTCGAAGGAACTTCGGAGGAATTCGAAGGAACTTCGGAGGAATTTTGAAGGAACTTCCGGAGGAATTCGAAGGAACTTCCGGAGGAATTCCCGAAGGAACTTCCGGAGGAATTCGAAGGAACTTCCGGAGGAATTCTGAAGGAACTTCGGAGGAATTCGAAGGAACTTCCGGAGAAATTCCCGAAGGAACTTCGGAGAAATTCGAAGGAACTTCCGGAGGAATTCTGAAGGAACTTCCGGAGGAATTCGAAGGAACTTCCGGAGGAATTCTGAAGGAACTTCGGAGGAATTCTGAAGGAACTTCCGGAGGAATTCCCGAAGGAACTTCCGGAGGAATTCGAAGGAACTTCCGGAGGAATTCAGAAGGAACTTCCGGAGGAATTCGAAGGAACTTCCGGAGGAATTTCGAAGGAACTTCGGAGGAATTCGAAGGAACTTCCGGAGGAATTCCTGAAGGAACTTCCGGAGGAATTCGAAGGAACTTCCGGAGGAATTCGAAGGAACTTCGGAGGAATTCGAAGGAACTTCCGGAGGAATTCGAAGGAACTTCCGGAGGAATTCGAAGGAACTTCCAGAGGAATTCCGAAGGAATTTCTGAGGAATTTCGAAGGAACTTCCGGAGGAATTTCGAAGGAACTTCCGGAGGAATTCCCGAAGGAACTTCCGGAGGAATTCCCGAAGGAACTTCCGGAGGAATTCCCGAAGGAATTTCCGGAGAAATTTTCGAAGGAACTTCCGGAGGAATTCCCGAAGAAATTTTGGGAGGAATTCATGAAGGAACTTCCGGAGGAATTTCGAAGGAACTTCGGAGGAATTCTGAAGGAACTTCGGAGGAATTCGAAGGAACTTCCGGAGGAATTCCTGAAGGAACTTCCGGAGGAATTCGAAGGAACTTCCGGAGGAATTCGAAGGAACTTCCGGAGGAATTCTGAAGGAACTTCCGGAGGAATTCTGAAGGAACTTCGGAGGAATTCCCGAAGGAACTTCCGGAGGAATTTGAAGGAACTTCCGGAGGAATTCCCGAAGGAACTTCCGGAGGAATTCGAAGGAACTTCGGAGGAATTCGAAGGAACTTCGGAGGAATTCCGAAGGAACTTCCGGAGGAATTCTGAAGGAACTTCCGGAGGAATTGGAAGGAACTTCCGGAGGAATTCGAAGGAACTTCGGAGGAATTCCCGAAGGAACTTCCGGAGGAATTCTGAAGGAACTTCCGGAGGAATTCTGAAGGAACTTCCGGAGGAATTCCCGAAGGAACTTCCGGAGGAATTCCTGAAGGAACTTCCGGAGGAATTCGAAGGAACTTCCGGAGGAATTCCGAAGGAACTTCCGGAGGAATTCTGAAGGAACTTCCGGAGGAATTCGAAGGAACTTCCGGAGGAATTCGAAGGAACTTCGGAGGAATTCGAAGGAACTTCCGGAGGAATTCCTGAAGGAACTTCCGGAGGAATTCCCGAAGGAACTTCCGGAGGAATTCGAAGGAACTTCCGGAGGAATTTCGAAGGAACTTCCGGAGGAATTCGAAGGAACTTCCGGAGGAATTCGAAGGAACTTCCGGAGGAATTCCCGAAGGAACTTCCGGAGGAATTCCCGAAGGAACTTCCGGAGGAATTCTGAAGGAACTTCCGGAGGAATTTGAAGGAACTTCCGGAGGAATTCTGAAGGAACTTCCGGAGGAATTCTGAAGGAACTTCCGAGGAATTCCCGAAGGAACTTCCGGAGGAATTGAAGGAACTTCCGGAGGAATTCCCGAAGGAACTTCCGGAGGAATTTCGAAGGAACTTCCGGAGGAATTCCCGAAGGAACTTCCGGAGGAATTCGAAGGAACTTCCGGAGGAATTCTGAAGGAACTTCGGAGGAATTCGAAGGAACTTCCGGAGGAATTCCTGAAGGAACTTCCGGAGGAATTCCCGAAGGAACTTCCGGAGGAATTCCAGAAGGAACTTCCGGAGGAATTCTGAAGGAACTTCCGGAGGAATTCCGAAGGAACTTCCGGAGGAATTCTGAAGGAACTTCCGGAGGAATTCCCGAAGGAACTTCCGGAGGAATTTCGAAGGAACTTCCGGAGGAATTCTGAAGGAACTTCCGAGGAATTCCCGAAGGAACTTCCGGAGGAATTCGAAGGAACTTCGGAGGAATTCCCGAAGGAACTTCGGAGGAATTCCCGAAGGAACTTCCGGAGGAATTGAAGGAACTTCCGAGGAATTCGAAGGAACTTCCGGAGGAATTCCCGAAGGAACTTCCGGAGGAATTCGAAGGAACTTCCGAGGAATTCGAAGGAACTTCCGGAGGAATTCCTGAAGGAACTTCCGGAGGAATTCGAAGGAACTTCGGAGGAATTCACGAAGGAACTTCCGGAGGAATTCGAAGGAACTTCCGGAGGAATTTGAAGGAACTTCGGAGGAATTCCTGAAGGAACTTCCGGAGGAATTTGAAGAAACTTCCGGAGGAATTCTGAAGGAACTTCTGGAGGAATTCGAAGGAACTTCCGGAGGAATTCTGAAGGAACTTCCGGAGGAATTCCCGAAGGAACTTCCGGAGGAATTCCCGAAGGAACTTCCGGAGGAATTCCCGAAGGAACTTCCGGAGGAATTCCCGAAGGAACTTCCGGAGGAATTCCCGAAGGAACTTCCGGAGGAATTCCCGAAGGAACTTCCGGAGGAATTTCCAAAGGCACTTCTGGAGGAATTCCCGAAGGATCTTCCGGAGGAATTCCCAAAGGAACTTCCGAAAGAATTCCCAAAGGAACTTCCGGAAGAATTCCTAAAGGTATTTCCGGAGGAATTTCCGAAGAGACTTCCGGAGGAATTTCCGAAGAGACTTCCGGAGGAATTTCCAAAGAGACTTCGGGAGGAATTCCCGAAGGAAGTTCCGGAGGAATTCCCGAAAAAGCTTCCGGATGAATTCCTGAAGGAACTTCCGCAGGAATTACCGAAGGAACTGCCGGAGGAATTGATGAATGATTATGATTTTCGGGGGGAATTTCTGAAGGAACTTCCGGGGAAATTTCTGAAGGAGCTTCCGGTGGAATTTCTGGAAAAACTTCCGAAGGCGTTCTTGAAGGAACTTTCGGTGGTATTCCTGAAGAAACATCCGAAAGAAATTCTAAAGGAACCTTTGAAAAAAAAACTGAAGGAACTTCCGGAAGAATTCTTGAAGGAAATTCTGGAGGAATTGCTGAAGGAACATCCGGAGGAATTCCTGAAGGAAATATCGTAGGTATTCCTGAAGTAGCTCCAGGAAGAATTCCTGAACTCCCGCAGGAATTCCTGAAGGAACTTTCGAAGAACTTCCTAAAGAAGTTTCGGAAAGAATTTCTGAAGGTGCTTCCGGAGGAATTCCTGTAGGAACTTCCGGGAGGAATCCTGAAGGAATTTCCGGAGGAATACCTAATGGAACTTCCGGAGGAATTCCCGTATGAACTTCTGGAAGAATTTCTGAAGGGACTTATGGAGGAATTCCTGAAGGAACTTCCAGAGGAATTCCTGAAAGAACTTCCGGAGGAACTGCAGGAGCAATTCCCGGGGGCACTTCCGGGGAAATTTCTATGCCGCCGCACCGCATCTACCTGTCATCAACGGTTTGACGCCACCACCGCTATTTTTTTTATCACTCTGTTGCCGATTAAGCCGATTAAATTTCAATCGGCGCATAGGTCTACGGCGGAACCGGTTCCGGGTGACCCAAACATGACCAAAAAAGTTCTAAATTATTAGAGGCAAACCTGTTATTGTTCTATCTTGATCTGATTTAGAAAAGTCGAAATGTGCGTGCAACTAATACATTTTGTATTGAACCTTGACTGCCGCTAACCGCAAGTCGAGCACATCTGTATATGAAGGCCCATATACAGATGTGCTCGACTTGCGGTTAGCGGCAGTTGAGTTATAAAACCAACTTCAATACCGCTTCTTTCGGGTTCCGGATTGAGGTATCTAAAATTAGTTTCAATATAACTTTCGGCAAAAAAAATGCCGATGATTGATATGCCTCATGATACATGCCGAAGTGTTCTGATATATGTCCTCAGTTAGAGCCTCGAAACCGGTTCCAGTGTGGCCATCATGCTTCCAAATTCATTCAGAAGCAACGAACATAAGTTTTCTTCACGATACGGGTATAAAAAGACGATTTTGGTACGATTACAAACATAATAGTCAAAAATGTCATAAATGGTCACCAGACAGACTCCACTGGGATTCCATATAAATCCGAAACCGTTGGACCGACATGTTCAATCTATCGGTTCTCTGAAACTATGATAATGTTTTGTTTGTGTCTGAAGTTTTCAAACAAATCGTTCAAAAATTGAATGAATTAGAGCAAAAACATCACCAACATTTTGATGCACAAAAAAGGTTGCAGATGCAAAGGTTAAAAAAATACAGGATAAGTTCACGAAGGAACTCCTTGTTTAAAAATTTGGTAGTAGATTTCCCTATGAAGCTTTAGGAGAAGTTGAAGGAATTTCTAAGACAATTGTAACACAGTGTTTTGTAATGTCCAGAAACTAGAAGATATGCCTAAGAGAATGTTGAAAACGTGAGAAAATCGGTTGCAAATTTACTGAGATATAGCCATTCAAAAATTTAATTACAACGGTTTTCTGAACGAATGAATCCTAGTGTTAATAGTATAAATACCTAATTGACTATGAATGTCTTGAAAATCAAAAAAAAAAAATGCGGCCGTGAAAATCTATAAAGAACTCAAAAAATCTACTGCAGGGTAACGGTACCAATAGTAGGGGTATTAGTATATCCACAAAAGAAAATATTTTTAAAAAGTTGAAAATCATTGGAAAATTGCAGCTTTAATATCTTAGTCAATAGATAAACTAAAAAACTTGCTGGCAAAATGACATTGCTGTCATTTAACATTAACAACTTCAAAATATTGCTTGTACCACTAATGGGTACAATGTTCTTTTAGTGGCGGTAAAGATTAATTTTGGTTCACATAGTGGTGCTATCCATTGATTTTTCAGGAGACTCGCCACTATTGGTACAGTACCTTCACTATACGTACAAGGGAGTAAATTTTATTAAGGAAATCATTGTTTTCAATAGTTTTTCAAGTGAAATCTTAGGATAAGTTACATTTAACAGGATATTTAAAACACAACGCATCAACTAAAATCATCGTAGAGCGTATAATTATGATAAATCTCATTAAAACCCCACTACTTCCACTACTCGTGCTTCCTCCACTAAGGGTACGGTTGTCCTATATACCAGTAAACCTCAATCCAATAAACACACATTGACGTTTATAAGAACTTAAGTCACTAACAAATGCTTAAAGAGCATATACACATCAAGTATTATTAATTTATTCATGTATTTTATGGATTTTTATTTACCTTTGTTCGATGAAAACATAACGGTCTTCTAATCAAGCATTGCAACTTACTCTATGTTGAGGCAATATCACGCTCTTGGATTTCTAACGAATGTAATAACTAACGAATTCTCTTCTTTTAGGAAAATTTGATAAATTTCCAATACGGTATCCGAAAAGTTTATCGAATTGACTTGTTTCAATATTTATTGTTCATTTCCACCCCTTGGGTTTTCAAAAACCACAAGTGAATGTTTTTTTTAAATAATGGTATTTAATACTTGGCATATTTGGCCAGCTGAGTTCTGAGCATAGCGAACAAATCGTATTGAACGAATAAAATGATGAAAATCTGATCGAGCGTCTGTTCCCCTTATTAGGGCGTCTGAACATCGTCCAAATGCCTGCGAAAACTGTGATATATAGTTCTTCGGCAATTCAGCTAGTTGGTGTAAAGCCTTGTTAACCAGCGTGTTTGTAAAGATCATTGGAGCGAATGTTTGGAGGTTATCATACTATTCACCAGAACAGCGATATCACTCACGAGCTGGGCTGGAAACAGTTTCCATTAGTGATAGGTGATATACAGAGATGCATGAACTGTACACTGGAGAACCACTGATATTGATAATTTATTATACAGGCTAGCTAAACGTGAGTACGACAGCTGCTCAAGATAATGCCAGCAAAATCTGCATAGGATATTCGAACGAAAGGTTGACCAGGAGCAGTTTGAACATACGATTGGAGAGCTCAGCCTCTTTGCTTGACGAATGAGAATGGCCTAATTGACTTCATCCTTTCCAATAACATGGCCTACCGTATCGCTATACTTGAAGACCACCACAGTCGGAAATATAGTTGACCTGAAATGAATGGCAATCAAAATAAAAACAGAATGGGTAGAACTTTTCAATATCTCATAATGGTACGAGCGATAGAAGAAGCCATTCCATCTGCCAACATCACACGACAGATGATTCAGCAACCCCATCAAAATCAATTAACCAGATTTGTGTCAGGATCACCAGAAGGAAGAGATTAGTCTACTCATTGAGAAGCGCCCATCTGCTGACGACCTGCCACTGATTTATTTCGTCGCTTCCAAGACAAAATGCCCTTTCGCAGAACTTACTTCCGGAAACCGGAAAACAGTAGAACAGTAATTAATTTCAAATAAAAAAAAAACAAAACAATGTGGAGAAAACAAAACGTCACTTTACTTGCGGAATAATGCACCAATGCATTATTTCGCAAGGAAAGAGATCGGTTTGTGATTTCTTCACATCAATACGCCTGCTATTCCATTTTTTTCATTTTCCTTGCCAGCTCCGTACTGTTTAAGGAATATCAGCAGAAGAATCATTCCTTGACTGCTACTTGTCCTATCTATAGGGCACTGCACGGAAACATCTCTTTCTCTTTTGTTCCTCAAAAATTTTGACGTTTACTGGCCTTGTTGTTTTGTAATTTCTTTGCAGCGAGAAAGGGACAAAGCAGTCCGTGCAGTGCCCTATTTGCACAGTACTTTAGAAGTCCATACCACCCTTTAAGGACAACAACGAAACGGACCTGAAAGAAATAACATCCTTCATCAAAGCAGCCAAAATCCAAATCTAAACACAAACCACCCAACATCCTAAAAACCCAATCCTACGGAACACGGCAACACCAGAGGCGAGATGGACCGTGAGCGGTCTTAGCCGTCACAAGTGACAAAACAAAGAAAAAAAAAAAAAAAAAAAAAAATCGTAACTTCAAAAATACGTTGCACCGCAGTCCGGAGAAATTTTTTAACGACGGTTTTTTTGGTGATATTTCGTAGTGTCTTAAGTCAGCAGGTATTTCGCAGGTGCCTGGTGCGTATAACCCGGTCAGGAAGCACAAAAACTTACGAATCTTCTACGAAACATGAGAAAGGTTAGTAATACAGCACCACCCTGTAAAAATATCTACGACCAAAAAACCAAAATAGTGTCAGCAAATTCCAGCACTTGCACTACGAAATCCGTCTCATCCAGTGGAGGAGCAGCGAAAGAATTCTTAAATAAACAGTTCCCCGCGTGTGGTTAAGAAAAGAAAAAAAAATCAACGTCAGTTCAATTCAGGATTGGAATCGCTTCCGTGACAAATTGTGTTAAAAATTGAAAATGAAGAACGATTCAATACGGCAGATACCGAACGGCAGCAGCTGCGAAGATTTCTGCAGGAAAAATCCTTTGCTTTGGAGCAGCAAAACAAAATTCTACGAGAAGATAATGACAGAAACTTCGAGCCAACATTGAAACGAAGGATGTTTGCAAAACAATCATTGATCTGCGGGAGATTATTCGGGTGTTTTGCCGAGTATGGGCACCACTAGCATCCGTGGCAGACCGATTGGAGTGTGCCTGGAAGTATCTGAACGAGCAGTAACTGTAGATCGTCGCCACCGATGGAAGCAATAAGCGTATGGAGTTCACTCGAGAACAACGCAGGAGGTCAGTGGAAATTTCATTCAATTATTGTAGATTTAAATACCCAACCTGAGTTTTATTCTTAGGACTATTTTCAAAAATTGATGTAAGCGCATAAAACTGTGTAAGACACTAGGTCGAGGTCACCAACCTCGCATCCACATGTGCACCTGGGTACTGGTCAGTGGAAAATCCATTCAATTGTAGATTTAAATACCCAACCTGAGTTTTATTCTCAGGACTATTTTCAAAAATTGATGTAAGCGCATAAAACTGTGTAAGACACTAGGTCGAGGTCACCAACCTCGCTCGCATCCCACATGTGCACCTGGGTACTGGTCAGTGGAAAATCCATTCAATTGTAGATTTAAATACCCAACCTGAGTTTTATTCTTAGGACTATTTTCAAAAATTGATGTAAGCGCATAAAACTGTGTAAGACACTAGGTCGAGGTCACCAACCTCGCTCGCATCCACATGTGCACCTGGGTACTGGTCAGTGGAAAATCCATTCAATTGTAGATTTAAATACCCAACCTGAGTTTTATTCTTAGGACTATTTTCAAAAATTGATGTAAGCGCATAAAACTGTGTAAGACACTAGGTCGAGGTCACCAACCTCGCTCGCATCCACATTTGCACCTGGGTACTGGTCAGTGGAAAATCAATTCAATTGTAGATTTAAATACCCAACCTGAGTTTTATTCTTAGGACTATTTTCAAAAATTGATGTAAGCGCATAAAACTGTGTAAGACACTAGGTCGAGGTCACCAACCTCGCTCGCATCCACATGTGCACCTGGGTACTGGTCAGTGGAAAATCCATTCAATTGTAGATTTAAATACCCAACCTGAGTTTTATTCTTAGGACTATTTTCAAAAATTGATGTAAGCGCATAAAACTGTGTAAGACACTAGGTCGAGGTCACCAACCTCGCTCGCATCCACATGTGCACCTGGGTACTGGTCAGTGGAAAATCCATTCAATTGTAGATTTAAATACCCAACCTGAGTTTTATTCTTAGGACTATTTTCAAAATTGATGTAAGCGCATAAAACTGTGTAAGACACTAGGTCGAGGTCACCAACCTCGATCGCATCCACATGTGCACCTGGGTACTGGTCAGTGGAAAATCCATTCAATTGTAGATTTAAATACCCAACCTGAGTTTTATTCTTAGGACTATTTTCAAAAATTGATGTAAGCGCATAAAACTGTGTAAGACACCAGGTCGAGGTCAACCAACCCGCCTCGCATCCACATGTGCACCTGGGTACTGGTCAGTGGAAAATCCATTCAATTGTAGATTTAAATACCCAACCTGAGTTTTATTCTTAGGACTATTTTCAAAAATTGATGTAAGCGCATAAAACTGTGTAAGACACTCAGGTCGAGGTCACCAACCTCGCTCGCATCCACATGTGCACCTGGGTACTGGTCAGTGGAAAATCCATTCAATTGTAGATTGGAATACCCAACCTGAGTTTTATTCTAGGACTATTTTCAAAATTGATGTAAGCGCATAAAACTGTGTAAGACACTAGGTCGAGGTCACCAACCTCGCTCGCATCCACATGTGCACCTGGGTACTGGTCAGTGGAAAATCCATTCAATTGTAGATTTAAATACCCAACCTGAGTTTTATTCTCAGGACTATTTTCAAAATTGATGTAAGCGCATAAAACTGTGTAAGACACTAGGTCGAGGTCACCAACCTGCTCGCATCCACATGTGCACCTGGGTACTGGTCAGTGGAAAATCCATTCAATTGTTGATTTGAATACCCAACCTGAGTTTTATTCTTAGGACTATTTTCAAAAATTGATGTAAGCGCATAAAACTGTGTAAGACACTAGGTCGAGGTCACCAACCTCGCTCGCATCCACATGTGCACCTGGGTACTGGTCAGTGGAAAATCCATTCAATTGTAGATTTAAATACCCAACCTGAGTTTTATTCTTAGGACTATTTTCAAAAATTGATGTAAGCGCATACAAACTGTGTAAGACACTAGGTCGAGGTCACCAACCTCGCTCGCATCCACATGTGCACCTGGGTACTGGTCAGTGGAAAATCCATTCAATTGTAGATTTAAATACCCAACCTGAGTTTTATTCTTAGGACTATTTTCAAAAATTGATGTAAGCGCATAAAACTGTGTAAGACACTAGGTCGAGGTCACCAACCTCGCTCGCATCCACATGTGCACCTGGGTACTGGTCAGTGGAAAATCCATTCAATTGTAGATTTAAATACCCAACCTGAGTTTTATTCTTAGGACTATTTTCAAAAATTGATGTAAGCGCATAAAACTGTGTAAGACACTAGGTCGAGGTCACCAACCTCGCTCGCATCCACATGTGCACCTGGGTACTGGTCAGTGGAAAATCCATTCAATTGTAGATTTAAATACCCAACCTGAGTTTTATTCTTAGGACTATTTTCAAAATTGATGTAAGCGCATAAAACTGTGTAAGACACTAGGTCGAGGGAGTCACCAACCTCGCTCGCATCCACATGTGCACCTGGGTACTGGTCAGTGGAAAATCCATTCAATTGTAGATTTAAATACCCAACCTGAGTTTTATTCTTAGGACTATTTTCAAAAATTGATGTAAGCGCATAAAACTGTGTAAGACACTAGGTCGAGGTCACCAACCTCGCTCGCATCCACATGTGCACCTGGGTACTGGTCAGTGGAAAATCCATTCAATTGTAGATTTAAATACCCAACCTGAGTTTTATTCTTAGGACTATTTTCAAAAATTGATGTAAGCGCATAAAACTGTGTAAGACACTAGGTCGAGGTCACCAACCTCGCTCGCATCCACATGTGCACCTGGGTACTGGTCAGTGGAAAATCCATTCAATTGTAGATTTAAATACCCAACCTGAGTTTTATTCTTAGGACTATTTTCAAAAATTGATGTAAGCGCATAAAACTGTGTAAGACACTAGGTCGAGGTCATCAACCTCGCTCGCATCCACATGTGCACCTGGGTACTGGTCAGTGGAAAATCCATTCAATTGTAGATTTAAATACCCAACCTGAGTTTTATTCTTAGGACTATTTTCAAAATTGATGTAAGCGCATAAAACTGTGTAAGACACTCAGGTCGAGGTCACCAACCTCGCTCGCATCCACATGTGCACCTGGGTACTGGTCAGTGGAAAATCCATTCAATTGTTGATTTGAATACCCAACCTGAGTTTTATTCTTAGGACTATTTTCAAAAAATGATGTAAGCGCATAAAACTGTGTAAGACACTAGGTCGAGGTCACCAACCTCGCTCGCATCCACATGTGCACCTGGGTACTGGTCAGTGAAAAATCCATTCAATTGTAGATTTAAATACCCAACCTGAGTTTTATTCTCAGGACTATTTTCAAAAATTGATGTAAGCGCATAAACTGTGTAAGACACTAGGTCGAGGTCACCCACCTCGCTCACATCCACATGTGCACCTGGGTACTGGTCAGTGGAAAATCCATTCAATTGTAGATTTAAATACCCAACCTGAGTTTTATTCTTAGGACTATTTTCAAAAATTGATGTAAGCGCATAAAACTGTGTAAGACACTAGGTCGAGGTCACCAACCTCGCTCGCATCCACATGTGCACCTGGGTACTGGTCAGTGGAAAATCCATTCAATTGTAGATTTAAATACCCAACCTGAGTTTTATTCTTAGGACTATTTTCAAAAATTGATGTAAGCGCATAAAACTGTGTAAGACACTAGGTCGAGGTCACCAACCTCGCTCGCATCCACATGTGCACCTGGGTACTGGTCAGTGGAAAATCCATTCAATTGTAGATTTAAATACCCAACCTGAGTTTTATTCTTAGGACTATTTTCAAAAATTGATGTAAGCGCATAAAACTGTGTAAGACACTAGGTCGAGGTCACCAACCTCGCTCGCATCCACATGTGCACCTGGGTACTGGTCAGTGGAAAATCCATTCAATTGTAGATTTAAATACCCAACCTGAGTTTTATTCTTAGGACTATTTTCAAACATTGATGTAAGCGCATAAAACTGTGTAAGACACTAGGTCGAGGTCACCAACCTCGCTCGCATCCACATGTGCACCTGGGTACTGGTCAGTGGAAAATCCATTCAATTGTAGATTTAAATACCCAACCTGAGTTTTATTCTTAGGACTATTTTCAAAAATTGATGTAAGCGCATAAAACTGTGTAAGACACTAGGTCGAGGTCACCAACCTCGCTCGCATCCACATGTGCACCTGGGTACTGGTCAGTGGAAAATCCATTCAATTGTAGATTTAAATACCCAACCTGAGTTTTATTCTTAGGACTATTTTCAAAAATTGATGTAAGCGCATAAAACTGTGTAAGACACTAGGTCGAGGTCACCAACCTCGCTCGCATCCACATGTGCACCTGGGTACTGGTCAGTGGAAAATCCATTCAATTGTAGATTTAAATACCCAACCTGAGTTTTATTCTTGGGACTATTTTCAAAAATTGATGTAAGCGCATAAAACTGTGTAAGACACTAGGTCGAGGTCACCAACCTCGCTCGCATCCACATGTGCACCTGGGTACTGGTCAGTGGAAAATCCATTCAATTGTTGATTTAAATACCCAACCTGAGTTTTATTCTTAGGACTATTTTCAAAAATTGATGTAAGCGCATAAAACTGTGTAAGACACTAGGTCGAGGTCACCAACCTCGCTCGCATCCACATGTGCACCTGGGTACTGGTCAGTGGAAAATCCATTCAATTGTAGATTTAAATACCAAACCTGAGTTTTATTCTTCGGACCATTTTCAAAACTTGATGTAAGCGCATAAAACTGTGTAAGACACTAGGTCGAGGTCACCAACCTCGCTCGCATCCACATGTGCACCTGGGTACTGGTCAGTGGAAAATCCATTCAATTGTAGATTTAAATACCCAACCTGAGTTTTATTCTTAGGACTATTTTCAAAAATTGATGTAAGCGCATAAAACTGTGTAAGACACTCAGGTCGAGGTCACCAACCTCGCTCGCATCCACATGTGCACCTGGGTACTGGTCAGTGGAAAATCCATTCAATTGTAGATTTAAATACCCAACCTGAGTTTTATTCTTAGGACTATTTTCAAAAATTGATGTAAGCGCATAAAACTGTGTAAGACACTAGGTCGAGGTCACCAACCTCGCTCGCATCCACATGTGCACCTGGGTACTGGTCAGTGGAAAATCCATTCAATTGTTGATTTGAATACCCAACCTGAGTTTTATTCTTAGGACTATTTTCAAAAATCGATGTACGCGCATAAAACTGTGTAAGACACTAGGTCGAGGTCACCAACCTCGCTCGCATCCACATGTGCACCTGGGTACTGGTCAGTGGAAAATCCATTCAATTGTAGATTTAAATACCCAACCTGAGTTTTATTCTTAGGACTATTTTCAAAAATTGATGTAAGCGCATAAAACTGTGTAAGACACTAGGTCGAGGTCACCAACCTCGCTCGCATCCACATGTGCACCTGGGTACTGGTCAGTGGAAAATCCATTCAATTGTAGATTTAAATACCCAACCTGAGTTTTATTCTTAGGACTATTTTCAAAAATTGATGTAAGCGCATAAAACTGTGTAAGACACTAGGTCGAGGTCACCAACCTCGCTCGCATCCACATGTGCACCTGGGTACTGGTCAGTGGAAAATCCATTCAATTGTAGATTTAAATACCCAACCTGAGTTTTATTCTTAGGACTATTTTCAAAAATTGATGTAAGCGCATAAAACTGTGTAAGACACTAGGTCGAGGTCACCAACCTCGCTCGCATCCACATGTGCACCTGGGTACTGGTCAGTGGAAAATCCATTCAATTGTTGATTTGAATACCCAACCTGAGTTTTATTCTTAGGACTATTTTCAAAAATTGATGTAAGCGCATAAAACTGTGTAAGACACTAGGTCGAGGTCACCAACCTCGCTCGCATCCACATGTGCACCTGGGTACTGGTCAGTGGAAAATCCATTCAATTGTTGATTTGAATACCCAACCTGAGTTTTATTCTTAGGACTATTTTCAAAAATTGATGTAAGCGCATAAAACTGTGTAAGACACTAGGTCGAGGTCACCAACCTCGCTCGCATCCACATGTGCACCTGGGTACTGGTCAGTGGAAAATCCATTCAATTGTTGATTTGAATACCCAACCTGAGTTTTTCTTTTGAGACTATTTTCAAAAATTGATGTAAGCGCATAAAACTGTGTAAGACACTAGGTCGAGGTCACCAACCTCGCTCGCATCCACATGTGCACCTGGGTACTGGTTAGTGGAAAATCCATTCAATTGTTGATTTAAATACCCAACCTGAGTTTTATTCTTAGGACTATTTTCAAAAATTGATGTAAGCGCATAAAACTGTGTAAGACACTAGGTCGAGGTCACCAACCTCGCTCGCATCCACATGTGCACCTGGGTACTGGTCAGTGGAAAATCCATTCAATTGTAGATTTAAATACCCAACCTGAGTTTTATTCTTAGGACTATTTTCAAAATTGATGTAAGCGCATAAAACTGTGTAAGACACTAGGTAGAGGTCAACACCCTCGCTTGCATCTACCTGTGCACCTGGGTACTGGTCAGTGGAAAATCCATTCACTTGTAGATTTAAATACCCACCCTGAGTTTCATTCTTAGGACTATTTTCAAAAATTGATGTAAGCGCATAAAACTGTGTAAGACACTAGGTCGAGGTCACCAACCTCGCTCGCATCCACATGTGCACCTGGTACTGGTCAGTGGAAAATCCATTCAATTGTAGATTTAAATACCCAACCTGAGTTTTATTCTTAGGACTATTTTCAAAATTGATGTAAGCGCATAAAACTGTGTAAGACACTAGGTCGAGGTCACCAACCTCGCTCGCATCCACATTTGCACCTGGGTACTGGTCAGTGGAAAATCAATTCAATTGTAGATTTAAATACCCAACCTGAGTTTTATTCTTAGGGACTATTTTCAAAAATTGATGTAAGCGCATAAAACTGTGTAAGACACTAGGTCGAGGTCACCAACCTCGCTCGCATCCACATGTGCACCTGGGTACTGGTCAGTGGAAAATCCATTCAATTGTAGATTTAAATACCCAACCTGAGTTTTATTCTTAGGACTATTTTCAAAAATTGATGTAAGCGCATAAAACTGTGTAAGACACTAGGTCGAGGTCACCAACCTCGCTCGCATCCACATGTGCACCTGGGTACTGGTCAGTGGAAAATCCATTCAATTGTAGATTTAAATAACCAACCTGAGTTTTATTCTTAGGACTATTTTCAAAAATTGATGTAAGCGCATAAAACTGTGTAAGACACTAGGTCGAGGTCACCAACCTCGCTCGCATCCACATGTGCACCTGGGTACTGGTCAGTGGAAAATCCATTCAATTGTTGGATTTGAATACCCAACCTGAGTTTTATTCTTAGGACTATTTTCAAAAATTGATGTAAGCGCATAAAACTGTGTAAGACACTAGGTCGAGGTCACCAACCTCGCTCGCATCCACATGTGCACCTGGGTACTGGTTAGTGAAAAATCCATTCAATTGTTGATTTAAATACCCAACCTGAGTTTTATTCTTAGGACTATTTTCAAAAATTGATGTAAGCGCATAAAACTGTGTAAGACACTAGGTCGAGGTCACCAACCTCGCTCGCATCCACATGTGCACCTGGGTACTGGTCAGTGGAAAATCCATTCAATTGTCGATTTAAATACCCAACCTGAGTTTTATTCTTAGGACTATTTTCAAAAATTGATGTAAGCGCATAAAACTGTGTAAGACACTAGGTCGAGGTCACCAACCTCGCTCGCATCCACATGTGCACCTGGGTACTGGTCAGTGGAAAATCCATTCAATTGTTGATTTGAATACCCAACCTGAGTTTTATTCTTAGGACTATTTTCAAAAATTGATGTAAGCGCATAAAACTGTGTAAGACACCAGGACGAGTTCACCAACCTCGCTCGCATCCACCTGTGCACCTGGGTACTGGTCAGTGGAAAATCCATTCAATTGTAGATTTAAATACCCAACCTGAGTTTTATTCTTAGGACTATTTTCAAAAATTGATGTAAGCGCATAAAACTGTGTAAGACACTAGGTCGAGGTCACCAACCTCGCTCGCATCCACATGTGCACCTGGGTACTGGTCAGTGGAAAATCCATTCAATTGTAGATTTAAATACCCAACCTGAGTTTTTATTCTTAGGACTATTTTCAAAAATTGATGTAAGCGCATAAAACTGTAAGACACTCAGGTCGAGGTCACCAACCTCGCTCGCATCCACATGTGCACCTGGGTACTGGTCAGTGGAAAATCCATTCAATTGTAGATTTAAATACCCAACCTGAGTTTTATTCTTAGGACTATTTTCAAAATTGATGTAAGCGCATAAAACTGTGTAAGACACTAGGTCGAGGTCACCAACCTCGCTCGCATCCACATGTGCACCTGGGTACTGGTCAGTGGAAAATCCATTCAATTGTAGATTTAAAATACCCAACCTGAGTTTTATTCTTAGGACTATTTTCAAAAATTGATGTAAGCGCATAAAACTGTGTAAGACACTCAGGTCGAGGTCACCAACCTCGCTCGCATCCACATGTGCACCTGGTACTGGTCAGTGGAAAATCCATTCAATTGTAGATTTAAATACCCAACCTGAGTTTTATTCTTAGGACTATTTTCAAAAAATTGATGTAAGCGCATAAAACTGTGTAAGACACTAGGTCGAGGTCACCAACCTCGCTCGCATCTACATGTGCACCTGGGTACTGGTCAGTGGAAAATCCATTCAATGGTAGATTTAAATACCCAACCTGAGTTTTATTCTTAGGACTATTTTCAAAAATTGATGTAAGCGCATAAAACTGTGTAAGACACTAGGTCGAGGTCACCAACCTCGCTCGCATCCACATGTGCACCTGGGTACTGGTTAGTGGAAAATCCATTCAATTGTTGATTTAAATACCCAACCTGAGTTTTATTCTTAGGACTATTTTCAAAATTGATGTAAGCGCATAAAACTGTGTAAGACACTAGGTCGAGGTCACCAACCTCGCTCGCATCCACATGTGCACCTGGGTACTGGTCAGTGGAAAATCCATTCAATTGTAGATTTAAATACCCAACCTGAGTTTTATTCTTAGGACTATTTTCAAAAATTGATGTAAGCGCATAAAACTGTGTAAGACACTAGGTCGAGGTCACCAACCTCGCTCGCATCCACATGTGCACCTGGGTACTGGTCAGTGGAAAATCCATTCAATTGTAGATTTAAATACCCAACCTGAGTTTATTCTCAGGACTATTTTCAAAAATTGATGTAAGCGCATAAAACTGTGTAAGACACTAGGTCGAGGTCACCAACCTGCCTCGCATCCACATGTGCACCTGGGTACTGGTCAGTGGAAAATCCATTCAATTGTAGATTTAAATACCCAACCTGAGTTTTATTCTTAGGACTATTTTCAAAAATTGATGTAAGCGCATAAAACTGTGTAAGACACTCAGGTCGAGGTCACCAACCTCGCTCGCACTCCACATGTGCACCTGGGTACTGGTCAGTGGAAAATCCATTCAATTGTAGATTTAAATACCCAACCTGAGTTTTATTCTTAGGACTATTTTCAAAAATTGATGTAAGCGCATAAAACTGTAAGACACTAGGTCGAGGTCACCAACCTCGCTCGCATCCACATAGTGCACCTGGGTACTGGTCAGTGGAAAATCCATTAAATTGTAGATTTAAATACCCAACCTGAGTTTTATTCTTAGGACTATTTGCACGGATGGATGTAAGCGCATAAAACTGTGTAAGACACTAGGTCGAGGTCACCAACCTCGCTCGCATCCACATGTGCACCTGGGTACTGGTCAGTGGAAAATCCATTCAATTGTAGATTTAAATACCCAACCTGAGTTTTATTCTTAGGACTATTTTCAAAATTGATGTAAGCGCATAAAACTGTGTAAGACACTAGGTCGAGGTCACCAACCTGCTCTGCATCCACATGTGCACCTGGGTACTGGTCAGTGGAAAATCCATTCAATTGTAGATTTAAATACCCAACCTGAGTTTTATTCTTAGGACTATTTTCAAAATTGATGTAAGCGCATAAAACTGTGTAAGACACTAGGTCGAGGTCACCAACCTCGCTCGCATCCACATGTGCACCTGGGTACTGGTCAGTGGAAAATCCATTCAATTGTAGATTTAAATACCCAACCTGAGTTTTATTCTTAGGACTATTTTCAAAAAATTGATGTAAGCGCATAAAACTGTAAGACACTAGGTCGAGGTCACCAACCTCGCTCGCATCCACATGTGCACCTGGGTACTGGTCAGTGGAAAATCCATTCAATTGTAGATTTAAATACCCAACCTGAGTTTTATTCTTAGGACTATTTTCAAAAAATTGATGTAAGCGCATAAAACTGTGTAAGACACTAGGTCGAGGTCACCAACCTCGCTCGCATCCACATGTGCACCTGGGTACTGGTCAGTGGAAAATCCATTCAATTGTAGATTTAAATACCCAACCTGAGTTTTATTCTTAGGACTATTTTCAAAATTGATGTAAGCGCATAAAACTGTGTAAGACACTAGGTCGAGGTCACCAACCTCGCTCGCATCCTCATGTGCACCTGGGTACTGGTCAGTGGAAAATCCATTCAATTGTAGATTTAAATACTCCAACCTGAGTTTTATGCTTGGACTATTTTCAAAAATTGATGCCAGCGCATAAAACTGTGTGAAGATACTAGGTCGAGGTCTGTCTCGCTCGCAATCCACACATATTGCACCTGGGTACTGGTCAGTGGAAAGAACCATTCAATTGTAGATTTAAATACCCAACCTGGAGTTTTATTCTCAGGACTATTTTTCAAAAATTGATGTAAGCGCATAAACTGTAAGACACTCAGGTCGAGGTCACCAACCTCGCTCGCATCCACATGTGCACCTGGGTACTGGTCAGTGGAAAATCCATTCAATTGTAGATTTAAATACCCAACCTGAGTTTTATTCTTAGGACTATTTTCAAAAATTGATGTAAGCGCATAAAACTGTGTAAGACACTAGGTCGAGGTCACCAACCTCGCTCGCATCCACATGTGCACCTGGGTACTGGTCAGTGGAAAATCCATTCAATTGTAGATTTAAATACCCAACCTGAGTTTTATTCTTAGGACTATTTTCAAAAATTGATGTAAGCGCATAAAACTGTGTAAGACACTAGGTCGAGGTCACCAACCTCGCTCGCATCCACATGTGCACCTGGGTACTGGTCAGTGGAAAATCCATTCAATTGTAGATTTAAATACCCAACCTGAGTTTTATTCTTAGGACTATTTTCAAAAATTGATGTAAGCGCATAAAACTGTAAGACACTCAGGTCGAGGTCACCAACCTCGCTCGCATCCACATGTGCACCTGGGTACTGGTCAGTGGAAAATCCATTCAATTGTAGATTTAAATACCCAACCTGAGTTTTATTCTTAGGACTATTTTCAAAAATTGATGTAAGCGCATAAAACTGTGTAAGACACTAGGTCGAGGTCACCAACCTCGCTCGCATCCACATGTGCACCTGGGTACTGGTCAGTGGAAAATCCATTCAATTGTAGATTTAAATACCCAACCTGAGTTTTATTCTTAGGACTATTTTCAAAAATTGATGTAAGCGCATAAAACTGTAAGACACTAGGTCGAGGTCACCAACCTCGCTCGCATCCACATAGTGCACCTGGGTACTGGTTAGTGGAAAATCCATTCAATTGTTGATTTAAATACCCAACCTGAGTTTTATTCTTAGGACTATTTTCAAAAATTGATGTAAGCGCATAAAACTGTGTAAGACACTAGGTCGAGGTCACCAACCTCGCTCGCATCCACATGTGCACCTGGGTACTGGTCAGTGGAAAATCCATTCAATTGTAGATTTAAATACCCAACCTGAGTTTTATGCTTAGGACTATTTTCAAAAATTGATGTAAGCGCATAAAACTGTGTAAGACACTAGGTCGAGGTCACCAACCTCGCTCGCATCCACATGTGCACCTGGGTACTGGTCAGTGGAAAATCCATTCAATTGTAGATTTAAATACCCAACCTGAGTTTTATTCTTAGGACTATTTTTCAAAAATTGATGTAAGCGCATAAAACTGTGTAAGACACTAGGTCGAGGTCACCAACCTCGCTCGCATCCACATGTGCACCTGGGTACTGGTCAGTGGAAAATCCATTCAATTGTAGATTTAAATACCCAACCTGAGTTTTATTCTTAGGACTATTTTCAAAATTGATGTAAGCGCATAAAACTGTGTAAGACACTCAGGTCGAGGTCACCAACCTCGCTCGCATCCACATGTGCACCTGGGTACTGGTCAGTGGAAAATCCATTCAATTGTAGATTTAAATACCAACCTGAGTTTTATTCTTAGGACTATTTCAAAAATTGATGTAAGCGCATAAAACTGTGTAAGACACTAGGTCGAGGTCACCAACCTCGCTCGCACCCACATATGCACCTGGGTACTGGTCAGTGGAAAATCAATTCAATTGTAGATTTAAATACCCAACCTGAGTTTTATTCTTAGGACTATTTTCAAAAATTGATGTAAGCGCATAAAACTGTGTAAGACACTAGGTCGAGGTCACCAACCTCGCTCGCATCCACATATGCACCTGGGTACTGGTCAGTGGAAAATTAATTCAATTGTTGATTTAAATACCCAACCTGAGTTTTATTCTAGGGACTATTTTCAAAAATTGATGTAAGCGCACAAACTGTGTAAGACACTAGGGTCGAGGTCACTAACCTGCTCGCATCCACATGTGCACCTGGGTACTGGTCAGTGGAAAATCAATTCAATTGTAGATTTAAATACCCAACCTGGAGTTTTATTCTTAGGACTATTTTCAAAAATTGATGTAAGCGCATAAAACTGTGTAAGACATCAGGTCGAGGTCACCAACCTCGCTCGCATCCACATGTGCACCTGGGTACTGGTCAGTGGAAAATTAATTCAATTGTTGATTTAAATACCCAACCTGAGTTTTATTCTTAGGACTATTTTCAAAAATTGATGTAAGCGCATAAACTGTGTAAGACACTAGGTCGAGGTCACCAACCTCGCTCGCATCCACATGTGCACCTGGGTACTGGTCAGTGGAAAATCAATTCAATTGTAGATTTAAATACCCAACCTGAGTTTTATTCTTAGGACTATTTTCAAAATTGATGTAAGCGCATAAAACTGTGTAAGACACTAGGTCGAGGTCACCAACCTCGCTCGCACCCACATATGCACCTGGGTACTGGTCAGTGAAAATTAATTCAATTGTTGATTTAAATACCCAACCTGAGTTTTATTCTTGGACTATTTTCAAAATTGATGTAAGCGCATAAAACTGTGTAAGACACTAGGTCGAGGTCACCAACCTCGCTCGCACCCACATATGCACCTGGGTACTGGTCAGTGGAAAATCCATTCAATTGTAGATTTAAATACCCAACCTGAGTTTTATTCTTAGGACTATTTTCAAAAATTGATGTAAGCTGTGTAAGACACTAGGTCGAGGTCACCAACCTCGCTCGCATCCACATGTGCACCTGGGTACTGGTCAGTGGAAAATCCATTCAATTGTAGATTTAAATACCCAACCTGAGTTTTATTCTTAGGACTATTTTCAAAAATTGATGTAAGCGCATAAAGCTGTGTAAGACACTAGGTCGAGGTCACCAACCTCGCTCGCATCCACATGTGCACCTGGGTACTGGTCAGTGGAAAATTAATTCAATTGTAGATTTAAATACCCAACCTGAGTTTTATTCTTAGGACTATTTTCAAAAATTGATGTAAGCGCACAAACTGTGTAAGACACTAGGTCGAGGTCACCAACCTCGCTCGCACCCACATATGCACCTGGTACTGGTAGTGGAAAATCCATTCAATTGTTGATTTAAAACCTGAGTTTTATTCTAGGGACTATTTTCAAAAATTGATGTAAGCGCATAAAACTGTGTAAGACACTAGGTCGAGGTCACCAACCTCGCTCGCATCCCACATGTGCACCTGGGTACTGGTCAGTGGAAAATCCATTCAATTGTAGATTTAAATACCCAACCTGAGTTTTATTCTAGGACTATTTTCAAAAATTGATGTAAGCGCACAAAACTGTGTAAGACACTAGGTCGAGGTCACAAACCTCGCTCGCATCCACATGTGCACCTGGGTACTGGTCAGTGGAAAATCCATTCAATTGTAGATTTAAATACCCAACCTGAGTTTTATTCTAGGGACTATTTTCAAAATTGATGTAAGCGCATAAACTGTGTAAGACACCAGGTCGAGGTCACCAACTCGCTCGCATCCACATGTGCACCTGGGTACTGGTCAGTGGAAAAATCCATTCAATTGTAGATTTAAATACTCAACCTGGAGTTTTATTCTTAGGACTATTTTCAAAAATTGATGTAAGCGTACATAAAACTGTGTAAGACACTCAGGTCGAGGTCACCAACCTCGCTCGCATCCACATGTGCACCTGGGTACTATGGTCAGTGGAAAATCCATTCAATTGTAGATTTAAAATACTCCAACCTGAGTTTTATTCTTAGGACTATTTTCAAAAATTGGATGTAAGCGCATACAAACTGTGTAAGACACTTAGGTGAGGTCACCAACCTCGCTCGCATCCACATGTGCACCTGGGTACTGGTCAGTGGAAAATCCATTCAATTGTAGATTTAAATACCCAACCTGAGTTTTATTCTTAGGACTATTTTCAAAAATTCGATGTAAGCGCATAAACTGTGTGTAAGACACTAGGTCAGGAGGTCACCGCTAACCTCGCTCTGCATCCACATGTGCACCTGGGTACTGGTCAGTGGAAAAATCCATCTCAATTGTAGATTTAAATACCCAACCTGAGTTTTATTCTTCTTAGGACTATTTTCAAAAAATTGATGTAAGCGCATAAAACTGTGTAAGACACTAGGTCGAGGTCACTCAACCTCGCCTGCATCCACACATGTGTGCACCTGGGTACTGGTCAGTGGAAAATCCATTCAATTGTAGATTTAAATACCCAACCTGAGTTTTATTCTTTAGGACTATTTTCAAAATTGATGTAAGCGCATGCAAAACTGTGTAAGACACTAGGTCGAGGTCACCAACCTCGCTCGCATCCACATGTGCACCCTGGGTACTGGCTAGGTAGAAAATCCATTCAATTGTAGATTTAAATGTTCAACCTGAGTTTTATTCTTAGAACAAGTTTTCAAGAAATTGATGTAAGCGTACAAAACTTTCGTAGAGGCTCAGGTCGAGGTCACCAACCTCGCTCGTATCATCCACATGTGCAATTGGTACTGGTCAGTGGAAAACTATATTCACCATAGATCGAAATACCCAACCTGAGTTTTATTTCAGGACTATTTTCAAAATTGATGTAAGCGCATAAAACTGTGTAAGACACTCAGGTCGAGGTCACCAACCCTGCTCGCATCCACATGTGCACCTGGGTACTGGTCATTGGCTGTGGAAAATCCATTCAATTGTAGATTTAAATACCCAACCTGAGTTTTATTCTCAGGACTATTTTCAAAAATTGATGTAAGCGCATAAAACTGTAGAAGACACTAGGTCCGAGGTCAACAACCTTTTGCTCGCATCCACATGTGCACCTGGGTACTGGTCAGTGGAAAATCCATTCAATTGTAGATTTAAATACCCAACCTGAGTTTTTATTCTTAGGACTATTTTCAAAAATTGAAAGTGTAAGCGCACATACAAACTGTGTAAGACACTAGGTCGAGGTCATGCTACCAACCCTGCTCGCATCCCACATGTGCAATCTTGGGTACCGGTCAGTGGAGTAAAATCCATTCAATTGTACGATTTAAATACCCAACCTGAAAGTTTTTGCTTCCTTAGGACTATTTTCAAAAATTGATGTAAGCGCATAAACTGTGTAAGACACTAGGTCGAGAGGTCACCAACCCTGCTCGTCATCCACATAAAAAAGTGGCACCTGGGTACTGGTCAGTGGAAAATCCATTCAAATTGTAGATTTAAATACCCAACCTGAGTTTTGTATTTCTTAGGACTATTTTCAAAAATTGATGTAAGCGCATAAAACTGTGTAAGACACTCAGGTCGAGGTCACCAACCTCGCTCGCATCCACATGT